>NW_026055509.1:0-600000 GCF_023757995.1 Alternaria metachromatica | reverse complement strand
TGTAAGACGGACGCTTCATTGAGGCGCCTTGACCAGTCAGGTGATGCTGCGGCATGCGGTAGAGACCGTTAGGCGGCATCGTTTCGATGGTTGTTGGTATGTGGCGGGTGGATTTTGTTCCAGAAATGTGTTTGTTGACGTGGTTTGCTGTTGTTGCCAGGTTGACTGGGCGCAAACAAAACACGATCGAGCCCGCAAGAGCGCGCGACGACGTGTAACTTTTCTAAATCCAGTTAGAGCGTGCGCGCAGAAGAATGGCTGGGGGATGACTACCTTGGCCCTCACGTTGCGGAGTAAGAGCTTGAACAATGTAGAAGGGTGCGAGAGACGAGGTTGACAAAATTGAGGGGAGGAAGTCGCGAGGGAGAAAAGTCAACAAGCGATCTGCCTGGACTCAAGGTGAAGGTGAAGACGAGAGCATGCACTCACCTTCACGGTGAGTGTCGAAGGATCCCAATGTAGCCCATGCCAAGACAGAGAAGTCAACGACGTTTTCCAATCACGTGGCTCAGTAGGATCTACTAGATAAAGCGTTTGATGTGTGTCATGGTGGAGGTGCGGGAATCAACAAATCTGCACCACCACTATCAGATCCCGCGGCTGCATGCATTGCAGGAAATACGATGTTTATTCGGATGATGGAAACACGGGTATAATATAGCTATGCGTATTATTTCTGCGGAAGCCTGTTCCCTTCATTGGGTAGCTTGACGTCAGCTACCACTTAGCCCTTCCCCTGGCGGTGACAGATCTGGATTTCACCACGCCTTGGGCGCTTGAATAGGATTTAGACATTTTTTGATACGATTTACTTGTCGACAATAGTGGTGTTGGCAAAGGTGCGGTCGAGGCCGATGCGTGAGGCACTGAATACATGGACATCGCTTGCCGGTCGTAGAGGGACCGTTACAGCGGGACATCTCAGCGGCGATGATGGTTCATTCATGCGAGTTAACATAGTTCTTTTGATACAGAGTTGGATGTATATCAGCGCCCCGTGTTCAGCCATCCCAAACGCACATGGTGTCTATAAACGTCTCCACTTCCTCAGCTATGACCGTTTCCAGATGCACCCGTCTGATGCATTTCGTAGATTTTTGTGTACTTCAGGTCATTGTATGAGGTATCGCGAATAAGTCAAAACGCTATTGAGAGAGACCCCATCTTCCAGGCCTCATGGCTTCATGTTTGATGGGTAGAGCGTCTTCACGAAAGGCATGTAAGCGTTGACGAGTGACGCCATTAGACGTTCTAGAGTATGCAGAGCCGCTCGCTCGAGTAGTCTGTCTTCCTAACAACTGCCAATCGGGTACTCATGGGTAGACACGTGGGGAAAGAAAGAACAAGGCGGGTATGAGCATATGTCTGGTGGTGTTGACTTCACGGATGGTATGTACATGGTGTTGTGGTTATAGTGAGCCTCTTTAGCATTCCACATAGCATCTCTTCAAGTATACGGTAAGCAGAGAAGGCTCAATCTATGGATGTGTGGGGCTGTGATCCAACTTGGTCGACTTTCGGATGCTGCCCTCGGTAAGCGAGATCATGGTTGAGCTCAACAATGGAATGATGACTCTGAACGTACTCCGTCGACGTGGAAATGATGATAAATCTGTAGCGAAGCATTCGTGAGCTCCTCGCTCTGGAACACAATCAGCATCTACAGGCTGACACTGAGTTACCCTATAACTATATCTTCTCTTCCTCTGAAACCAAAATGCACTAAGTGATTACAAATTACTCCCCGTCTCTCGCTAGACTGGCCTCGTGAGCACACGCGCCAGACCTTAAAGACCCGGCGTATGCGCAACATTCCTGATATCCTTGGTTTCAATGCGACCTATAGCTGGATACATATCATGCCGATCAATGTAACTATTCACGGTCTTGACATTCTCCAGTTCATCTTTGCTCCCTTCACTCTTGGCCGTGTCCACCTGCACCAGCGCGTTCTTGTCCATATCGTCGTCGAACTCAGCTAGCCCGCTTCTTGCTGGGAAACTAGTCACTTCGCCGCCATTCTCCTGGATGGGCGGGATACCCGCCATGTCTCCGTGATCTAGACTGAGCTTGCGGACGCGAGAGTCTAGATTTGAAGGCGGAGGCTGTGGTGTGCTGTCGCTGGGGATTGCGCTAAGGGACTTGGAGCGCACGGCTTGGAGGGTGTTGGAGTCTTCCGAGGTGCGATTTGGGGCCTCGCCTGCTGAGAGGGAGCGCTGGGGGTCAACGGTCGGCGTATGTGGAACGCTGTTCGAGCGCTGCTTGTCGTGTGCGGTTTTGCTGCTCTTGGACCACGACTTGAATTTGAAAGCCGAGAGCCAACCCGGGCGCTTTTCCTTGCCAGCGTTTGGATTCAGGGCACGTTCGGCAGCCAGCTGGATGTGGGATTTTGCTTCTGGCTTTGAGGGCTTGAGTCCGGCGACGTGGGCTGGCGAAGGAGCCGGAATGGAGCGGACATCGTAGTCTGACTTGCGGCGCGCGCCTGCTGCATCCACATTGGATTCTGAAAGACCCAGTACAGCACGGTTTCGAGCGAGATTGGATTCCTTGACTTCTTCGGTGATGTACGACATGGCTTTGTCGATGACATCGATGTACTCTGGATAATCGACGACGCAGGCTTCCCGGATCAGACGCAGCTTCTCCCAGTCTTGCCGCACTGCTGGCCCTGTGAGGTCAGGGTGCCAGCCCATGCTCTTGAGATCGGATCGGATTCCCCGGTCAACCTGCTCCTTGACGCCCATGAGATCAATGAGCGCATCGACTTCGGTGCGGACAACCTTGACGTACTCGCTGAAGCGCGTGGTGTCCTTGACGGTCCAATGCGAGGTGGTCATGCTCAGGTTGCGCTTTAGAGTCGCCCGCGCGCCCGTCTGTGCGAGGAGATCCTTGAGGAGGGCAAACTTCTCGCGGAAGCCTTCCAGTCGGTTGGTGTCGAGTGCTGGGTATTCCAGGCGCGAGAACGTCTTTGGACTCTTCAGGCCGTATACGTTCATCAGTTCATCGCGCGACATAGTGCTAGGGCGGCCGGCGATCTCATGCAGGGCCCTGCGCACCTTTGCATTGATAACCTCGTCGTCAAGCCTCGGGTCTCGGACGCCAAAGTTGACTGGCAGATGCGGATCCGGGTTCGTGATGCCCGGATGGCTAGGGATCATGTGTCGAGCAATGGTCGCGGGCGGCGCAGAGATGCCCACGGCATCGCCAAAGATCAGCAACCTGCCCTGCTGAAGGCCGAGCTTGGCAAGCGCAACCTTCTGCGCATGGTCGTGGTCCTTGGAAGGATGGATGAGGTTGAAAGCTTCAACACAAGTGCTGAACTGGGTCGCGAGAGAGAAGACGTCGGTGAGGACCTGCGCCTTGGTCTTGGCTCCGACAGGCTCGGTTGATTCGACAAAGTCGGTGGTACTCTTGGTCGTCATGTCGGCGGGGCTCGTCGCGGCTTCAGCTCGAGAGATGTCGATGGCAGAGCACAGAAGCGCGCGCGCCAGCTGGAGGAAAATCAGGATACATCACGGATGCGGTCAAGTCGATATTCACTGCATGTGCGCATGACGTCTGGGGGAGAGACCAATATCAGCTGTGGCGCAGAGGAAGCGGGGCACCGATCGGCAAGCCTCTGTCCTGTCTTGGCTTTCGCTGCACGCTCTTCATTCGCGAACACGCCCGCTGTCCGCAACCAAGCATTGCGACAGTCCATGCCACGCCTTTGCCTGCTGCACTCGTGTGTCTTCGACGCCACACGCTGCCAGGGCTAGATAAATGCCGCACTGCTCGGCCTCTCTTTGTTGGGAGTCAACGTGCGACCGCAGATTCGGCTGCCAAATTTTCACTCTTCTGCTGCGGCTCGCGATCTAGATCGTGCAGCCATCTTGGGTGCTTATCTGGTTCTCTGCGGCAACACGACGCGGAAACTGTTGCTTGCTGGCGCGCGAAGTGTCTGGGATCTAGTGTGCGTTGCATTGCATCTGCTATCTAGCTCTCTAGGTTTCTGGGAGGGCCAGGAAGACGTCGTAACACTACCAAGGCCGCGCGGGCTGTCCAGTCGTACCTGACCTCATCCTCCTTTGTCGCCCCGACGGTAGGAAACGATCGCGACGCTCGGCAGCCATCTGCACCACCGTGTGCGTGGAAGACGCATGGAAACCAGCATCCGCGCCATGTTTCGTCAAGAGGCCATGTGAGTAGACCGGCTGTCAGTAGGCAAGCGGTTGCTGAATTGGCCATTGAAAATCGCGCGTCGCTTTCGCTAGCGGCCGTCTAGATAGGACCGAAAACGCACACACACTAAGTTGTCTCCATTGGGAGAGCTGACGATCAGGCTGCGCACATCGGCGAAAACGCTCAGCCTGTCTGTTTGACGGCATTTGCAGTATCTGATGAAGAGCCAGCTCTAACACAGCCGCGCTGGGCGCGAACAGGTAGCGTGGTCATCTCAAACATGGTAGAATGGGCTCTTCCCCCCCGGCTTCTCTTCATTGACGCTCACCGCCGTATTCGTATCGCCGTCTTGGTCGCACGACCTTGTGTCCGTCTCTTGCTTTTGTAGCTCGTTGCGCTCAATACTGAACTCGTTCGTGACAAATATACCACTGCCCCGGCGATCAAGCTCGCCCAGCCTACTCGCTGGCAGTGCATCATCTTCGCTCTCTCGCTCAGAGGCACTTTTGCCAGACACGTTGCTCTTGTTGCCGGTTCCAGCCGGCCCATGGTTGCTCTTCCAGCCCATGGGATACGATTGACGCTTCGTAGTGTTCTTGGTCCCTATGCCCGAGCCGAAAAGTGGCCCGAAAAAGCGAACGAATGGAGCGCGCAGCATAGGAAGGCAAGCACATACGATACCCGCATTTGCTTCTATCACCGACCATATTGTCGCGGGTACGGGACCCCAGGTTGGATCGGGGTTGTTTGCGGATCGTGCGATTGTGGTGGCACGATATATAGACGCGAAAGTGACACTAGCAGGTTAGCAATGGGCCTTTGACGGAACTCTCAGACACGTACAAGCCTCCAGTGCCAAACACAAGCGCCACGCCCAATTTTTCAGCCCGTCCCATAGAAAGACTCAAGATCTGCCGAAAAGGCATCGCAAGCAGCATAAAGTCGGTCGTGATTTGAACCGTCGCATAGGAGATCCACCAGGGTTCATTCTTAAAACACCGGGCACCGGGTATGGTCCTGTCCCAGAAGGCCGCGATTGGTGTGCATTGGAACACGGTCGCGATAGTGAATGCGAAGCCGGTGATGATGATCCAAGCGTCTACATCAAAGTCAGTCGATGAACTGGTTTCATGTCAGAGCACTTACTCATGATGTGACAAGCAATACGGAACGACTTGGTGGTTATGGCGAAGATTCGGTAGTAAAGACAAACTACAGAGATCTTGTTGAACATCAGAACGACTTTGTAGACGACTGCAACGGTCAGTAAGCTTCGTAGTGACACTCTGCACCATCTCCACTAAATGTTCTTTCGTAGCCATTCAGGCCGGGCTCCTGGAGCACTCCATGCTGTCCAGAAGGATTGTACGGTCGTTGAGAATCTACTTACTGTTTGCTCCGTAGAACCATTGGCGAGCGATGATGCGGGAATCGGCGGGTAGGGATTTCCATGGTCTTCCGTAGCCATAGACTACCGCTGTTCGAATTTAACGAGTGTCCCTCGAGGTGATGCGAGTCCACTAACCTTGACACTCTGTTACAGAGAGCACGACCGATGATATCAAGGCAGCGACGATCATGTAGTCGTCCATTCCTAGACCACTTCGCTTGGTCAATCGCTGTGCAAGGCGTCCGGCGACAAAGAGACCCGCGACAATGACGGCTAAGACGCTGGTGAGCCAGAGGCCCCATCCACGCTCAACTGAGCCTTGAGTTCCAAGGCCGACGTTGGGAGCCATGTCGCATGAGGGTACACTCAAGTTTTGGAGAGCAAGTCCTGTGGATGACCCACGAACAGCGGGAGCCTACGGTATAATCATTAATGGGCCTCGTGCAGCATGGGACTTTCCAGGTACCCGGCCCTGAAGATACGGCGATGCAGGGTATAGGGTGTGCAGCGGCTGATGACCCTTCCGTGGGGGCATCACGGGAATGCTTTGACGGCGAATTTCTCTGCATTCGTATCCGACGCGATTGGATCTGGTGTACCAATCTTCGGGGACCGCACATGTCGATCTCTACAATGCCGTGCGCGCTCAGGGTTTTCCCTGCTACGGTCCAGGCGTTTGCCGTGAATGCCAGGGCTGACTGCCAATCGGCTCGGTGCAGTGTACTGAACAGGTATGGGTGGGTGACATCAGATGGCGATCAGCGGTGCCCGGAATTGTGCCGGATGTAGGCAAATCGCACTCATCGCCTACGCCCGTCAGGTTTGGGTCTTGAGTTGTATCGAAAAAGCAAAGGCTTGAGCGGAATGAACAGCATCAAAGTCCCAAGTGTTCGGGTTCGTATGTCACGACGATGGAGAGGTCCGCCAGATCGAAAGGTTCCGGGCGACTGGGAGACGGGTAGCGCATTGGGACTAGTGTTGTCCTTGCTAGGGCTGCAGCCGAGATGAAGCCTCGTGCGTACCCGTCCTGTCTGACAACGTCGAAGCTTTTGACGCCGGCGTAAGACCGCGCGCACTCGGCATGAGTCCTTCGCAACACTGCCATCTGCCTCGGGACTTTGTCTGGTCGGAGCTTTGTCTGGTTGCAGCCCTGTTTGTCCCATCGACGACGGCTGGCAACGCAGGAACGTGGAGCTAACAGCTTGCCACCGAGCCGTGATTTACATCTCGCTCCAATAAAGTCAGCTGGTCGCCCTCCAGCTGTTTGAAGTTATTCCGTCGAGCGCATGGTAGTTGCTGTTTCGAGTTGAAATTATGCAACACCTCCTCCTTACCGCTGCAGCTGTAGCTTCGCTATTCGGTTCGGCCGTCGCAGCGCCGAAGAATGGCTCCAACATCGAAACGTCGAGCGGTACCTTGATCGGTCACCCATCGTCTAACAAGACACATGTGACTGAATTCTTGGGCATTCGATATGCTGAAGCGCCAGTCGGCGAACTGAGATTTGCTGCGCCGAAGAAGTTCGACGCGCCCAAAGGAACCGTTTTCGAGGCATCCGAGTGGGTCAGTAATCACGACATCACTGGGTAGTGCTCAATCACTGACAGACTGTAGTCTCCGTATGTTGAGAGTTCGAACATGTAGGATACGTCTAATGACTTTACAGTGACTGCCCTGCTGTTAAGCCGCCAGTATCAGCTTTCCCCAACTTCACACAGCCATCCGGCTTGCGTGTGTGGAAGAACTTCGCAGCTCAGAACAACAATTCGGTGTCCGAGGACTGCTTGAAGCTCAATGTCTGGACGGCGAGTGCTGGTGATGCCGATGCAAAGAAACCAGTGCTGGTGTTTCTTCACGGAGGACGTACGTGGTCCCTTCGGCTGTCATGGATGACTTCTAACAGCCACGCTAGGTTTCCAGATCCCCGGCCCTCACTCTCCCTTCTACAACGGGCAGTATCTGGCCGACGCTGAGGATGTCGTTGTTGTGACATTCAAGTAAGACACCCGCTGTGGTCGACCCTACACCTACTGACTGGGTCAGTTACCGATTGGGCATCTTCGGCTTCGCTGGTGCTCCTGGTGTTGAGAAGAACGCGGCCCTGCGCGACCACCGTAGCGCTGTCGAATGGGTGCGCGATAATATCGCTGGCTTTGGAGGCGACCCTTCGCGCATCGTCATCTTTGGACAAAGTGCAGGTGGCGCCGCTGTCGACTACTGGGCATACGCCTGGAAGAACGACCCGATTGTGTCGGGTCTCATCCCCATGTCTGGAACCTCACTGAGCTTCGTTCCCAACACAGTCGAGTACTCGCAGTCTATCTGGTACAATGTATCCCAGACCATCGGTTGTGGGGGTGCTGCCAATGACTCTGCCGCTGTCGTATCTTGCGTACGTTCTGCAAACATGTCTGCTCTTCTGGCTGCCTCGGCAAAGGTTCCTGGTCTTCCCAGCGTCGGTCTGACTCAAGCGACCTTCCATCCAACCGTCGACAACATGACGGTTTTTGCGGATTATCAGCAACTCTCAGCGGACGGTTCCTTCGCCAAGATTCCGCTTTTGGTCGGCAATGCGGACCACGAAGACGGCTGGTATCGCATTTCAGGGTGGGCGGCCAAGCTGAACTTTACCAACGCGCAATGGGATCTGTTCACCCAGCGTGGCTTCACATGCCCATCCTCCTTGTCCGCTGCATACAGGGCGCAGTACGACGTACCGACCTGGCGATACAGATACCACGGAGATTGGGAGAACCTTCGCCTCTACAACGGCAGCGCAGGCCTCGGGCCTCGAGGAAGCGCGGCCTACCACGGCTCTGACCTAGGCCTGGTCTTCGGTACCGCTCAAGACATCTCTGGCCTGCCCAATTCTCCTGCTGAGAACCAGTATATGAAGCATGTCCAGGGCGCCTGGGCTGCGTTTGCCCGTGATTCGCAGGAGGGGTTGACCAAGTACGGATGGCCGATGTATAACTCGGGTAAGCACTGGGAACACCCGAACGCCTGTTTCTACGCTAACACGTGCAAAGGCAATGCTACACTCGTCGAGCTGGCTTATAACAACGACCCTATGCCCAAGTTTGTCAATCCGACAATCTATGACGCATCTTGCCCCGCGAAAAACGATCCGCTGCCTGGACGAGGTGCTTTTTAAAGAAAGATGGTTGCATTTGTATCAAGTAGACACCCTTCTAGCATGTTATTCAGCAACACCTTTGTGACGTTTGTCATCGCTTTGTTCTAACTATCGTCGTCTGCGTTCATGCGATTCGCATCGCTGCGTCCTCTCGTAATTGGTCGCATAAGATCACAAATCCAAATCTTGGATGACTCGCCGTTGAACCCGGCGTTGAGTCTGTGTCAGAAGAGGTTGTGTTCCCGGCACTTGGGTCCCCAGGACCTGCCTCGTTCGGATGGCGTTAACGTTTATGGTTACGGCCCGATGCGCTGACGCCAACCAACGAACTTTGTCGTGAGCCAGGACTGCGCCAACCGACTGTTTGTAAGAACGCCGACGAAGGACAACCCACCGCAACGGTTATATCAGATCGATATCCCGGTCATTCGATTGGACTGCCGAGGTGATTGTGACAGCGGCTGCATCTGCGATGGTAGGAGCACGTGGATGTAGCGCACCTAGCTGCACCGGAGACATCCCCCCGAATGAATTCATCGCGTATCGCGCCCTGATCACGACTTCTGCATTGACGCGATGTAGCCAGGTTTGCCGTTCGATAGTTCCGTCGAGTAGGATTGAGGCTCGTCGGCTGCGCGCATGCAACCGCCGTTCTTCAAGAGCCAGAACGCAGACGAACTCTTCTGACCCGCCTCCTCCACTTGGATAGCTGCTTGACTCGCAATTCCATCGCACTAATTTGAGACTGTAGCAGCGGACGCCTGAGCAGATTGAGATCCTATACGACGACCCGTATCACAAGATGTCCAGTCACGTTGATATCATCATGAAAGGCGAACAGACTGCAGAGACGGGAGACAACAAGGATGATCCCCCGTCTTGGCAATATATACATGTCCCAATAAGGCGCTGGGATGTCAGAGTACAGGTACCGAGACTAGAATGCCATGCGGCGTCCATGCTAACCCACCACAGCAAAGTTAGTGCGGGACCCTTGCGATTGCGGCGTGATGTGTGCATAGAACACGGGCTGGCACCCCGCGCCTTGGGTCTATACTTCTAGGACGACTACTCTGGTAGTTGTCAGGTACTAAAACCAACGACTTTCCGGCTGGAAGGTAGTCTGCCCTGCATTTGAACAGTACGCGAAACGGACCGTCTTTACAACCGCGAGGATGAGTTCACTGGGTGCCTGGCAGTTCACGCCACTCATGACCGAGTTTCCTACCAATATGTTGCCCAACCTAGGGTTCTGGAGTGCGAAGAACGGATCTTGGGAATACCAGATTCAGCTGGCATGGCCGCTGAACTGGACCTCACAGGAGGAGACGTCGACTGTGGAGACAATGTAAGGACACAGGCAGCGCCAGCGGCACCACGGGGATTCGGACTGACACGGCTACTAGGTATGTCCTCGACGGCAATGCTCTGGGTATGACTGCCACAGAAGCCTTCCGCCGCCGCCGTCCCGTCGAGTTCAACATGCCCGACTGCATTGTCGTCAGCATAGGCTACCCGGCGACCATCGAAGATTCACCGTACAGCACGCAGCGGAGCTACGACTTCCAGCCTCCAGTCTGCGATGGCTGCCCCTTACCTGCGGTGCCCGGCGTGCAGTCCAATGCGGATGAGTTCATCGAGTTCATCGACAACGCTCTCCGGCCATGGGTTCAGGAGACGGCTTTCCCGAAAGCTGAGTTTGACCGCGACGCACTCTACGGCCACTCCTTTGGCGGCCTCTTCGTCCTGTATGCGCTCACGGTACGGCCTGATCTCTTCGATACGTTCCTCAGCGCTTCTCCGGCCCTCTTCTTCAACGACGACTACGTCTTCAACAACACGGACTTCCTCGCACCGCTGGTGTCGCCTTCGGCCAGCGACACGGCCAACGCGACCAAGCCTGCTTTCCAGATAAGCTACGGCGCGCTCGAACAGAAGCTGGTGAAGCGACGGACGGAGACGGACGCGGAGTTTGCGTTCAGGCAGAGCATCCTCGTGCCGCAGCGCATGACGGATCTGAGCCAGAAGCTGTACAGCAGGCTGGAGGGCAGCCCGGCGTTGAGGGATGTCAGCATCCACGAGTACCCGTTCAGTGACCACGCGGCAGTAGGCGCGGCAGCTCTGGCGGACGGCATCGACTACTTCCTGGACTGGTGAGTGAGAGCGAGGTTGTGGGAGAGCAAGGGGATGTCAACGTGTCCATGTACCTAAGTTCCGCGTTAGCCGGGCGCAACGGGGCAGTAGCTTGACGAATGGATCCGGACTACCTGCCGCTTTGGCAGCTGGCAGTATAGCGCAGTGCTTGACCGCCTTGTTCGAACACCTGGGGGAGGCGGCGGCGGGCGTCACTGAGTGGTGGAACGGCGCAGATTGCGCGACAGGTGTCTTGCCCACCGCACCCACCGCGGTGCGCATGGGGTGCGATAAGTGATGGCGGCGGCGGGCGGCATTGGCTGCCAGGGCGGGGCGGTGGGTCCGGCCGCCAGCAGGAGGCTCAACGGACGGGTTTGATCAGCGCGGGCTGCAGAAAAGATTTCGCCTAGGGAACCCCGGCGCTACGTCATCTTGAGGGAGACGACGGGTCCGGTGAGAGGGAGCACCGCACGTAGAAATAGCATCGCCGACGCTCCCCAGCACGCCGACGACGACGACGCCGACGACGCCGACACACACGATGCAGCGCGCCAACACGACCGAGAGCCTGCGCACGCCCGGCGCCGCCATCTCGACGCTCAACCTCAACAAGCCCCCGCGGCCGGGCATGGAGCGCGCGCCCACGTCGACCAACCTGACGCGCCCGCTGCCCATCCAGCGCCTCGAGGGCAAGGTCGTCATGATCACGGGCGGCGGCGGCAAGGTGGGCGTCGAGTCGGCCGGCCGCCTGCTCATCGAGGGCTGCAACGTCGCCCTCATCGACATCGACCAGACGGCCCTCGAGGTGGCCGTGCCCGTGCTCAAGGCCGCCATCCCCACGGGCATCCCCATCGAGTCGCGCCTGCTGACCATCGTCGCCGACGCCACCAAGGAGCCCGACGTCGAGGCCTGCGCCAAGAAGGTCGTCCAGCGCTTCGAGAGGCTCGACGCCGCCCTGCTCAACTGCTGCCACCGCGGCGAGTCCAAGAGCATCTTCGACGTGACCGAGGACGACTTTGACCGCATCATGACCATCAACGCCAAGTCCGGTACGCCCACGTGACCCCCACGTGACCCCACCACGTGACCCGCTGACCACTGCCAGCTTTCCTCGGCGTCAAGTACGCCGCCACCGCCATGCAGACGACGGCCGCCGGCGGCTCCATCATCATCCGCTCCTCCATCGCCGGCCTGCGCGGCTTCCCCAACCTCATCTCGTACAGCGCCAGCAAGTTCGCCCTGCGCGGCATTGCCCTCACCGCTGCCGAGGAGCTCGGCCCCCTCAACATCCGCGTCAACACCATCCACACCAGCATCATCCAGACCCCCGGCTACAAGGACGGCTGGAGCAAGGAGAAGCTGGCCGAGCTCAAGGAGGAGACTGCCCTCGACCGCTTCAGCAGCCCCGACGACGTGGCCAGCGTCGTCGCTTTCCTCGTCAGCGAAGACAGCAAGTTCATGACCGGCGGCCACCTGAAGATTGACGGCGGCTGTGTCGCTGTCTAGACGTCCCACGTAGCCTTGCTTGTTGTACTGCCATGGTCGTCATTTGCATGGATGGAGTTTGGGATGCCCGCCTTTCTTCACAGGCCGAGGCTGCATGTTTTGCGCAGGCTGCCATCACGGAGCCGACACATAGAGGCACTTTATTAGACGGGTAGAAATGCATCACCACACGGACCTGTGTCCGCAAGTACTCCATCTGTCAGCATGCTTAGGCATACCTAGGTGCTTTGCCATGACAGCGCGTGACGTCACTGCGTCGTTTCCGAAAGTATCCGCGAAGCTGCCATGGTGTGACGTGCATTAGCCATACGCCATCCCTCGGAAGGTTTCTTCGCGACTTTCAACTTCAATCCTCACTTCAACCCGTTAGAGACCCAAAGCCACCATGTCCGAACCTACAGCGACCCAACACCATCCCAAGTTCCAAACTCGCAAGCCAGAGCAAGATGCCGTCGACTACGAAATGCAGACATATACGCGCGGACTGGACTTTGAACGCCCACCGCTCACCTTCCAGGCTGACAAATGGGAAGAGCTGGCCTGCAGTCGCATGTCAGCCGACTCAAAAGGCTACGTATACGGATCCGCCGGCGTACGGGAGACCACAGACAAGAACCGCAGTGCCTTTAGAAGATGGTCGATTGTACCCAACCGCCTAGTCAGGTACGACGGCTTCCCTGACCTGACATCCGAGATCTTTGGGGAGAAGATGGTAGCACCCATCGCCATGGCGCCTGTCGGTGTACTCAAAATCTTCAACCCAGAAGGCGAGGTCGCGGCTGCAAAAGCAGCAGCCAAAGAAGTCATCCCGTACATCCTAAGTACGGCCAGTAGTACGAGTATAGAAGATACTGCCGCAGCCAACGGCCCCAACAGTCAACGCTGGTACCAACTCTACTGGCCGTCACGCGAACACGACGACATCACCATTTCGCTACTTGAACGCGCAAAGAACGCCGGCTTTACAGCTCTGTTTGTAACTCTAGATACGTACATCCTCGGATGGAGACCCGAAGACATGGACAACGGATACAACCCCTTCATGCGCGCCGACCGCACAGGCGTAGAACTTGGCATGACGGATCCTGTGTTCCGGAAACAGTTCAAAGCGAGACATGGCGTGGATGTAGAACGAAAGATGGAGGCTGCGGCGCCAGAATGGATGAGGACGATTTTCCCGGGCGAGAGCCATAGTTGGGAGGATGTCGAGTTTCTCCAGAAACACTGGCATGGGCCGATTGTGCTCAAGGGCATTCAGAGCTTGGCTGATGCGAGGAAGGCGGTGGAAATTGGCGTGCAGGGCGTCGTTGTGAGTAACCATGGAGGCAGGCAGCTCGATGGAGGGAATTCGTCGTTAGGCGTGCTGCCACATATCGTTGATGCCGTTGGGGATAGGTTGACCATTTTCTTCGACAGCGGGATACAATCGGGTGCTGACATTGCCAAGGCCATGGCGCTAGGAGCCGACTGCGTGCTGATTGGTAGGCCGTATGTGTATGGTCTGGCGCTTGGAGGAGAGAAAGGCGTGGAGCATGTGCTCAAGAGTCTGGTGGGTGAGCTCGAGTTGACATTGCATTTGAGCGGCATCCCGAGCGTGCAAAAGAAGGATTTGAATCGCGCCGTGCTCGTTAGAGAGGAGGCGCTTTTCGAAAGTGTGAAGGGGGTGGGATTGCGTTAGGGGAGATATTGCAATCTATATGGATCTTCATCTAATCACATGTAAACGTGTCGACACTCTTTTTAGCCTCACTCTTCCCTTTCGCCAGCCACCTCCCGTGACCAACCGCAGTAAGCGCCACACATTCTTCGATGTACGAGCACTTATAAGCAGCAGCTCCATTCGGCGACATCTTGGTATCAGAATAGTGTAACCGTTCTGAACTTACCCTCTTCTCACCTTCACTTCGATCAAGACTTGCGTGGGTATCTAGACTTCCCGACGTTACCTTAACTTTGTCCATCTCCTGCAAATCACCAACACAATCTCCTCTTCATCTTGCAAACAGGGTTGTACTTGAGCGGATGAAGCGGGCTCTGGAACTGCAGTTTGGTGGATTCTTTGGAGGCGAGTGAGATGGTGGTAGAGACGCATGTAGGAATGAGCACGTTGGAGATTGGATTTGGTGACGCCGCGGACCAAAAGTGTGAGACCCCTTTTCTTTCCGATGGTAACGACTTCCTTACTTTTACCATGACGGGTGGTCGTGAGCTACATGCAGGGCATGACCGGGAACTTGTACCTTTAACTTTCTTCTTCCGGGTCAATGAGGATACGTATCCGCCAACTCCATTCGCTCCAAGGTACTTTTTCGGCTAACCATTACTGCCGCAAAATACTCTCGTTACCCTTGAACTACGAGTGTCAATGTCACTCCCCTGTGATAAATGATCTGAGTTTTGCAAGGCTCAATGCTATACGGATATATCAAGCATCACCAACTACGCATGCCGAATCTACAGACGCCAATCCAGAAAAGGCCTTTTATTGGACGACAGATCACACCCTCATCATCATCCGTACCGTAGGAATAAAGTCTTGACTATCCTTCTCTTGCTGTTCGAAGCTCTGTTTAAAGGCTGCCAATCCCGCAAGGATTCCGCATACCATAAACACCAACGACACAAGCGACCAAATAACACCCCAGCATTGCGACGAACCGCCATACCGCTTAGCGAAGACGCTGGCATCAGACGAGTTGACCTTACGGAGAATGAGGTCGTCACAGATATCCCAGACGCTGTAGAGAGAAGACATGACGCCGATGAAAAGCTGGAGCGGCGTTAGCAAGGACGTTTCGAGGGGACAGGGAAAGACACCTACGACCATGAACCTCAACGCCTCGCCATGTTCGATGAACCAGAAGGCTACCAGTAGCCCTACGCTGAGAAGAATTGTGACGATAGTCAACCAGTCTTTTCTCGCCCACCATAGTGTCAGCAAGAAGCAAACGCCTAGCACTATACTCGCTACTTTGGATGCCACGATGTTGAAGCCACAAAAGGTCAGCAGAGCACCTATCAATGAGGAGCCCAAGTAGCCAGCAGGCAGAGTTATGAATTGCTTGCCGCCGCGCATATGCGTTACACCGCCTTCATGGGGATCAAGGGAGATGGACTCCACTCGCCCGCCGGTACAGCAGGATGTTATTGCATGAGAGAATTCATGAAAGGCTATGACGAGCATCTGTGGGTTTCGTCAGCTATCAACATCTCCCATTGCCCCACGCTACCTACATACCTTGAACGGCCACAACACCCACCGTACATACGGCAAGTTCCACAACAACGCAATAACGACAACATACGCAGCAATAACACCCAGCGTAACCCCTTGGGTGTGATTTACACTCAACCCGCGGCGCTCAAAGTGATGCGAAGCCTGCGAGGCGACAGCCGGCCCCGCTGTGACCAGGGTCCGGCGCGCTAATTTGGCGAGCGTGCTGGTGTTGCGAGGCGACGCTGCTGGCGGCATGGCGGTGTAGTTGTACGTCTCTGTGGTATGAAGTGTTCGAGCGTAGGCAGAGCGGAAGCCTGGGTACTGAGCAGCCAAAGTACAGAGGAATGAAGATGCTGTTCTTGTTGTTCTGGTGAGTGAAAGCGGAGAGTGGCTGGGGAGAAGACGTGGAGCTGACGCGTTGTTTGTGGAATGCGCCACGCAGCACGCTAAATTTAGCAGGGGTGTGGCTGTGTCGGCATTTTGTCATCACGTTTACGGAACGGGAGACAAAGCAGACTTGGACACTGGAAACAGCAGTTGATATTGTATTGAATGGGATAGTCTGTGTATTATGTATACCGCTTGGTAGAGTGCGGCGTCATGCTTAAAGGAAGCGGTTCACTAAGCTGTGCGAATGCATCTTCGTCCCAAATACCAGGATATGAACTGAGTATGCATCGAGAGAAACCCTAACCTCGGCGCTCCTCGTCAATGTGTTCCTGATGCACTGACATGCCCCTCTCGGGCGAAGTATCGACATCTTTGTCGCCATACTTCTCAGATCCAACAGCACCAGTAGCGCCGACAGCGCTGTGGCGTCGCTCCCAGTATGAGTCGTCGCGTTCGTTACGGCTGATGTATCCAGCCGGGACCCACTTCTTACTGGTCCTGGCAGATAGGCTCGGGTCTGAGTACATGATATCGACGTTCTCAAGAGACAACGATTTGGTCTCGAAGACGAAGAAGTAAACGACACCGGCGGCGACGAAGTTGCAGGCGAAGAAAACGAAACCGAAGGCGTATCCGATACCGTCGTCAGCGTAAGGTGTGAGGAAACCGATCAGGAAGTTGCCTAAGAATGGTCGTTAGCAAGCGAAGTCGGCATAAGAAAGCATGTTGCTTACCGAGCCAGTTGAACGCTGTAGCCAAAGAGGCTTGCTTCGCGCGAGTCCTGAGCGGGAAAGTTTCGCCAATGATAACCCAAATGAAAGGACCCCAGGTGGCGGCGAAACTTGCGATGAACATGCAAGCAGCAACGATCATAACGATACCGGCAGTGGGGTTGTCTTGCGGTGGGAGCGCAACACCGATGATGGCAAAGATGAGCAGCCAAGTAGCTTGCCAGAGACCGCCAATGACGAGCGGCACACGGCGACCGACTCGCTCAATGAGGTACAACCCGGGGATCGTCATGGCCACGTTGACAGCACCAAGAATAAGTTGAACTTGGAGAGGATCATCAATGCCTGCGGATTGGAAGATAGTCGCGCCATACTGTGACGATTAGTGGCGTGCATGTGAGGTCGTTGTTCGAGGGAACTTACGTAGAAGAAGTAGTTGACACCGGTCCACTGCTGGAAGAATTGGATAGCACATCCGACGAGGGTACGGTATGCAAGACGCGGGATACCGGATGGCTGGCCAGTGAAGCATTCCACCCAAGTACCTTGCCCGGCGCTCTTTTGCTCGTTGATGGAATCCTCCATCTCTTTGAAGTCCGAGTTGACCAACTCGTGGTTGGGGTCGTGTGCCAAGCCTCGGAGACGAGCCATTGACATGCGCGCTTCTTCCCAACGGCCTTTACCGGCCAACCATCTGGGCGATTCTGGCGTGAAGAGTACACCGAAGCCAAGAGGGAGCGAGAAGCCGATTCCGAGGCCAATGACGATTCTCCAGGCGGCATCGCTGTCTTGGCCCGGATTGTCACGGACACCAAAGTTGATAATGTTGGAAACTGCATATAGTAAGTACTTTGTAAGCACACATCTGGGCCAGACCTACTCAGGATGCCAACAGTGATCATAAGCTGGTAAGATGCGACGACGGCACCACGAATCTCTCGTGGGCAGACCTCGGACTGGTACATCGGTACACCAATAGAGAGAATACCGACACCGAGACCAGCAACGATACGACCAATAGTCATGTGGACCCAGGTGTTCATCGCTGTGACCTGGATGATGTTGCCAATGACGAATATGAGCACACCGATGGAGAGATTGCGGCGACGACCAAACCAGTCGGCAGTGTAAGCACCAGCGAGCGCGCCGATCAGAGTACCAATGGACATGAGGGATACAAGCAGGGACGAAATCGTGGGATCGAATGCTTTCTCGCCATTGCCCTGGTCCTGTCCAAAACGCTGGATGAAGTCCTTGAAGATGAGGATTCCACTGATTTGACCCTGCATTACGTGAGCCACATGCATTCACAGGCAGAGATTGGCAGATGCATACCGTGTCGTAACCGAAGAGGAAACCACCTATCGATGTGATGACACCAAGAATGATGGCTTCGATACCGCACTCGGCACCGCGAACGCGGACAGAACTATTCAGAGTCAATATAGCATTCATGCATAGTCGAACGGCGTCAAACGTACACTTTGCCCAGACCCATGGTTGTAGTAACGATTCGATCACGACAAGACCGATGTGCGAGACAAGATGGATTTACTTGTTCGGCACACGACGAATCTTAAGTATCGATGCCAATTCCAGTCCCGTGTCCCGTAATGCGGTAATGCCCAGCATCGCGCCGAGCGTTCGACTCCGGGGCTCCTACGTCATACGCGCCACGCCGTCACGCGAAATTGCGCGCGAGCGGCCTTACCAGCTTGGCTTCACCTCCTCCACAGCCAAACAAAAGTGATCCGGGGGTCTGAAACTGCAGTAGTGGGCTTGTCAATGCGACGCAGCCGCTGGGGGACAAGGGGCGTGTATGTGGGGAAGCAGGTCGCGATTCGATAGCCAAGCCAAATCCGCCCGACGTTCCGGGAAGCCCACCAAGAGATAGACGGCCTCGAGCACACATGGATCGGATCGTGCTCTCACATGCTCATCTGACGGTAGGCGTTGTACAAGGCGTCCTGCTAGATCCCTAACGTGCAAAGTGAACGCCTCTGATGCGCACCCCGCATTCAGGCGCAAAGCACTCAGCGACGCGCTCCAGGGACCGTTGTGCCGCACAGCCGGGCGCCAGAAACTTGGTGACGGTCGCGTGACTTGTGGATATCGACTCGACGACGCGTATTCTTCGGCCGGGGCCATGTCGGTGAAGATACTTCACTTCAAGATGCGACAGACGCTCTCGGCAGTGGGGATGATGGAGATGCGTACGACCCCATCCGGGCCTGTGCAGCCTCAACACCTGGGCTCCGACCATCCCTCCGACTCTTTGAACAATTGCCGCGCGAACCGGCACAAGCTTTATCGCTGTGCTTGTTTTGGACTGCAATCTCCGATCGCTTGCAGTCTCTCTCCGGTCAAGTAAAGCGAGGGACCCAGTTTGGATGCAACGTAAGCCAGGTTGCGGCGACGGATTGGTGCGAGAGCGGCCCACATGAGGCTCAAGGAAGACACTAAGAATCTTCCATTACCTTGGCATGTCCGACCCGCATCGGACGAGAAAGTGAGGCCGTAATCTCGGCAGTTCCCACGTCGTGGAGTGGGTGTGAAGGCTTTGAGGGGCAGCCTGCGTGTTGGGGAGAAGAAGGGGTGTGGAGGTTGCGGAGACTGGAGAAACTTCTCCTTGGTAGTAAGCACTGGGGACGAAATGGAGAAGGAACAACACAAGCAGCAACAACAGCAACCTTCTTGCGCAACTCTCCCTACAACATGACTTGTGTCTAGGTAATTTACACGACAACTGACTCTCACGGCTTCTTGCTCTGTGCGGTTTAGCGCATCCGGTGGGATGTACATAGTAATCCTGTCACCGCAGAAGGGAAGAGACACTGCGCCGGCAACGCGCCGATGCCAGGTACGATCTGAAACGTCGTCATTCCCGCATCTTTCGATGTATCGATGTCTGAGTGAACAAAAACAATGCCCTTCAACGCGGTCTGCCAAGTCACGTGCGGCGTTCCTTGGTCCTTCTAGGCACCGTTGGAACGCGATGGTGATGTCATCATGTCGCGATACTCAGGAGCCAACTGAGAATGCTGCATCAACCCAGAACCCCTAACAAGAACACTCGGGAAGACATTGCGGAGTACACCAAACTCAAATTTCCTATAGACAACCTCCGGACTCACAAGTAGATCACAAAATGGTCAAAGACAACGAAACCGTGATTGAGTAAGTGGCCCATGAACGTCAACGCAAGCAAAGTGCTTACGGCATCGCAAGGGAGTTCAACGAGCTGGTCAACATGTCGGCAGACGAACTACAAGACTGGCTTGGCAGCGATGAATCCGCTGGAGCCGGCTGGTAAGCCCTGCCTGCAACGAATGCAGTGCTGACGTTGCGAATCTTATGACATGCATGCCCTCTAAGACGCCTACAGGTCCAAAGACAACGGCTCCGGCGAGACAGTCGGCCACGATTCGGGTCGTAAAATCGTTGCTATACTGCAGAATAATCCGCAGAAGGACGCGGATAAGTATGAACAAGAAGACATTGACCACATGCGCAAGGTGGTAGCATACTGCAAGAGGCATCTTGCGCAAGAGGACAAGGCGAAGAAGGACACGGATAGCAAGAGCTACAAGAGCTTGAAAAACTGGGGTCACGACGCCCAGAAGGCTTGAGCATCTGCATGAATGGGAATGATGCTGGAAGAGGTGTGAACTCGACACAGGCTGAACAAGTAGCGATTTGCATATATCGAGGTCAAACCACAGGCTTCCAATATTGTGACAACAATGACACGAACACATGTCACTTCGTCATTTTGTGCAGGAGACATGGATTTCAAGACGGCCGTATCAAAAGTGGAGTAAAATAGAAACAATGCTTGAAAGACATCTAGGTAGAAGCGGCGCACAGGACGAGTGTCTTGGTCTACAGAGCAGTCGACCTCTTGCGGCCAGCGAAGTAGTTTCCCTTTGATTCGTTAGTTCTCAGTTCGAGTAGTCGGATCGGTGATACTTACTTGCATGCCACCCACGCACGCTGGCTGCTCCATTTCCTCCGTCTTTGTTCTCTCAGGTGGGCTTCTGCGCATGAAGCACTCGCCTACATGATGGCCCTCATCGCACGCAACGACCCATTGGCCCATACCCATGTCCTTGGGAGCGTGCCTGACACCTCTTCCACCGCCACCTACAATCAGATTGCCTGGTCGGTAGGTTGGATCCGCGCGCATACGCTTAATCACGCTGCTGTGGATGACGGCATTCGCGGGTATGTCGCGCGTCTCGCCCTTGGGCAAAGGCCATCGAATCGCTTTCCATGTCCCATCCTCCTGTAAGTCCATGCGTCGGAAAGGCAGGTACTCCATTATGTTCCACGAAACGACGCCCATGCGATTGGCACCATTGTTGAATTGCAGGACGTCGTGGATACGGCCTTTGGTCGCAGCGCTGTGGAAATGTTTGTGGAAATGCGTGTTAGGGTGTTCGCGATGGTGCGAAAGGATGTTGTCGTCGTCAGTGTAGCCAGCTGTGTCGACGGATTGCGCGCCCGAATTGGCGATGACGGGTGAGGGCGACGCAGGATCGATTGCAATCATCGGGATGTTGTTCTGCGCTCGCGATACGTTGGTTGTGGGCTCCTCGTGGCAGCAACTCAAAGCTGCGAGCTTGTCTTCGTCAAAGTCGAGCCCAGCTTTTTGAGCTTCGCGCACCATCCACACCAGGGCTACGTGGCTCAGTGCTGCGTCGTCATCACCAAGAGGCCAGCCTCCTCCGATGTCCTACACGACGTTAGTATTGAAATTGAACCTCCGTGACGAGCACACTTACTGCATGGCATCCAGGAAACCAGACTTCCTGAATATCCTGCTCGCCATCTTCGTCTTCAGAGTTAAAAGTTCCCGCAGCGTCATAGGATCGCATCGAAGGAGTAGCAGAGCCGTGAACGCCATCAAGCTGGGAGCAGTCCGCGCTACGGCTGCGTACGCCTGAAGTCTCATGTGGGTCTCTGTAACGCTCAGGTGGTGGTGCTAAAGTATCTCGCCGACCTCTACTCTGCTGTTCGTCGTGGTCTTTCTCGTCTAGGTCATGGTCTTCATGATCACCATGGATCAGATCCTTCATGTGCTGCCGGTGTCTGTGGCGATGCTTGTACAACATTGACCGGTCGGGCTTCTCTTGAGAGATGAGATCTTGTCTGAACTTTGCGCGTCGTTCATCGATGGATACTGCGTGTCGTATTACGTGGGCGCTGCTTCTTGCGGTGTAGGGGAATCTGCTACGTTGCATCCAGGCGTTCTCGAAAGCAGGCACGGAATTGACTGTATCGAAGAGGCCCAGAAACCGAATGGGTTTGACGGGGCGGCTGAACGTCTCGCGAAACGCGCACATGAATTCCAGAAGCTTTAGCTTCTCAGATTTCTCGCCTGGCTTGCGATCTTTGCCGCCTTTTTCGTCCGGTAATCTACATTGCCATTTCTGGAATGTTCTGAGATTGCGTTAGTGTAGAGTTCATGCATGCTACATGCTATACTCACTTCCATGCGAATTGACACATCTCTTCGTTTCCAGCCTGTCGACAATTAGAAATCGCCTGACAAACATTGGGCAGTTGCTTACAGAGAGGAGACCAACGTGATCAAGCATCTCTGCGAGGAAGCGAGCGGTATATGCACCACGCGAGAAGCCGAAGAAGAAGATATCATCGCCAGGTGTATAGTATCGCATTAGGAACTGTCCAGTCCATGTCAGCCAGCTGCGACCGGGTTCCGTCCTCTAGCCACTAAGCTGAGGATAGAGCTACCTCCTGGGATGGCTTACCTTGTATCCCGCCATGACATGCTGATCGAATGAAGTTCCTACACCAGATCAGATCCCATGCATCACAACGAGCCGCGCCGAACGTACCTATTGCGCTATCTTTTGCCTTCGCGTACCATGACTGGAACTTTTCCCATCGACCTGTTCGGGTCATGGATCCATTGGCTTTCGTAACATATGTACCGATTCCGGGCTGGTAGTAATGGAACTGATCATCCCCATTGCGATCGAGCATGCGATAGATTTTGAGGATGTTGCTGTCGGAGTCTGTGCCTGAGAATTTGTTGCCTGTACCATCGAAGCACAGGACAAACTTCTTGGTCACATGGTTCGGACGTCGTGACACGGCTCCGTAATCCATAGGGTTGTTGTTAGGTGGTTGTGCGGATACCTGAGGCGAAACGCTCGGTAGACGTGACTGCTCTGAGTTCTTGCGCGCCATGTTGAGACGTGGGGCTTGACGAGGAAGAGCACCTTGATAGGAAGCCAGCTTGGTCGTCAGAATGAAGCAGTCGCGAAGTGTCAAGTAGCCAAGTAATCTCTATCAACGCGGGGATCGGCTACAAAAGCCTAACACAACTGACGCGTGCTCCCCGTCTGGTCTGTCTCCAAAGCTTCCGAGCGTATCAAGCCACATTAAGATACGGATCGCCATTGCTAATGCGGCTTGTAACAAAGCTCGCCTATCGATGCGTCGATGTCGCAGGTGGTGGGCTGGGAGTAGTCCCGCCGCTAATAGCAGCCGCTGATCGTTCTGAAGTGCCGCTCGCCCTACAGCGACTATTGATCTTTGAAAGCTGAGATAAACTGACTACCGTGCGCTATACGACGCCCCCACCCTGAGTTGCTACATCGATGATGCGGCAGCCACTCAAGCATCTGAGCGTTGCCTGGCAGAAGGCACGACCGATACACCGCATCCTGTCCCGTGTCGTGCTGCAATTGATTGCAGAAAAGAAACGCATGTGGCCCTCGACTGCAAGTAAGCCAATGCCACCGTTTCGCCACTATCCCGGCTGGCAATATGGTGGTAACCGATAGACGCGATGCTACGCAGTCCAGGCAGGCAAGCTCCGAGAGCTAATGCTGAGCGCGTTACTCGTGATCGCAGTGGTGTCTAATCCAATTGGACTCGGAAGCAGTGCATTCAACAAGAACGCGCCGATCAGAGAGGAGAGGTTGGTGTAGGTCTGCTCGCCGACATGTGAGCAGGAAAAGCACGTCGCGTCGATGGTTGACGCTACCCTTCCAGCGATCATTTGTGGGGAGGCGGCCCGTGCACCTGCCGTCTCGATTGCCGTCGTCTCGACTATCGATCGCACCTCCCAGTCACCACAACCATCGCCGGCGTCTTGGATGAACCGGACAGTAAACCTTACGGCTTCGGGACAGGCCGTAGACCACTGACCGCCGTCGCTAGTGCCTGCCTGATACCGCACCCTACTCGGAGATTTGCAAGCTCGCACTCCTGTTGTTGACCGCCACCACATCAGCTGAAACTCACTCTCGTCTGTTTACCTGCTAGCACATGACTGCGCAACCATTCGTCGGGAAGTAAGGTCGGTCAATTCCGGTGCCGCAAGCGCTAGAGTCTCCTTCCACTACTCAGCCGAAAAAAGCTGAATCGGGATGCCGATCGCTTGATAGTTCGTCTATGGCTTTTGTCCACGTCTCTGTTTGGAATGGTCGCGAGTTCAGGTCGCCGTTCCTGTCTATCATGTTATCGACCACCAGGGTTGCGACATCTTCGACACGTTCCCATAGGGAGACAGCCGAAGTGAGACCACAACGACTCCCAGGCAACCAAAAGCGCTGAAGCCTGAAACGTGGCAGGCGTACCCACCTCCTGGCTACACGTTGCTTTTGGACTTTTCGCAGTGTCGCAAAGGCCATCCATGGATCGTCACAGGTGGGTCTAGTTAGTCGTTTCCTCATGGAGCCAATGGTGCTACTACGCTGTGGGTCTTGAGGACCGCTCACAGATCATTCCTTGGACTTGTCATGCAGTGCTCGATACCCCTCTGTCAGTTCTTAGCGAAGGTAGCGCCAAATCCGTCTGGCACTACCCTCCACAAAGGAAGTCACGACCAATGAGCAGTCGGACATTTGTAGCCATCAGAGGTCTGACGATATCAAGATCCGGACGCTACTCACATCATCCCGATGCAGGCATGGGTTCGTCCGCCCTTGAGGAAGCCGCAGGACACTGTTCGCCGAGTGCATATGCTGATCAACACACCGTAGCTGCTAGCGATCGTCGCCACGCAACTGGCTCGCTGCTGCTGCTTGCCATGGCCAAGCTCCTGCGTGGGGAGCATTGCGCCTCCCAGATCAACAGCAAGCTACGTTGAACTTACTTTGTGAACTCCGTCCGGCCCTGGGATTCATATTCTCCCCGTTCCCATCTTTTCCACATGGTCATACACACACTTATTCATCATGCCTAGCCAGATACAAACATTGATCGGAAAGATCAGGAGGAAGCCGACGCAAGCCAGCGATGGCCGAACAGCGGAAGCGTCGAGTGGCATGAAGAACCACCAGAAGACTGGCATCGTCAGCGACATTAGAGGTCTCGGTGTTAAGGATGCCAAGTTTGCCCTCGATGCCATTACGACACTCGCATCCGGTGAGCCTCTGGACGACAAAGAACTTCTCCTCGAGAAGGGAGTTCAGATGCTACAGGGTCTTCCTCTGAACAGCGGTCTCAGTGCAAAGGTGTCGGATGGTTTCATCAGCATGCTCTGGAATGATTTACCACACCCAACACCTACGCATGCCGGCCCATCGGCACGATACCGGAAGCACGACGGCTCAGGAAACAATCCCCACAACCCTGAAATGGGCAAGGCAGGTTCGCCATATGCGCGAAATGTACCTCCCACCAAACCGAAAGGTAAGTACCCTGTTGCTATCATCCCATGCGAATCAGGACTGACAACTTCTCAAGGGCCAAATTTACCTGACGTTGAAGACGTATACGAGGCGCTTCTCAAGCGCAGTGGTCCTTTCCGCGAGCACCCGTCTGGTCTGAATCGCCTCTTCTTCTCCTTCGCAACCATAGTCATACACGAATGTTTCCAAACCTCTAGGACAGATCCTTGGATCAATGAGACTTCGAGCTATGTTGACCTCAGCACCCTGTACGGCAATACGGAGAAGGAGCAACATCGCGTGCGAACTTACAAAGATGGCCTGATCTACCCAGACTCAATCGCCTCGGAGCGCATCATGATGATGCCCCCTGGTGTAGTCGCAGTACTGTTGATGTTCTCGAGAAACCACAACCACGTCGCGGAGTCGCTGCTGTCAGTGAACGAGGACGGCAAATACAAGCCCTGGGATACTCTGGACGAGGCAGGCAGGAAATGGTAAGTTTGCCGTAGTCCCTGTACGCGATATGAGCCTAACTCGATTTCAGGCAAGACGAGGACATATTCCAGATCACGCGCAACATTAACGTCGGCTTCTTTGCTTCAGTCGTATTGAAAGACTATGTCGCTGCCATCTTGAACACACCACGAGCCAACTCGGAATGGTCTCTTGATCTTGGTAAAGAGATCAAGCAAGGCGGCACACGTGTCGAGCGCGGAACTGGCAGCCATGTATCCGTGGAGTTTGCTGTCCTTTACCACTGGCACGCTGCTCTCAGTGCCGCGGATGAGACATGGATGGAAGATATCATCCGTTCCGTCTTCCCTGACATCCGCCACATCGACGATGTGACAATCGAGATGTTCCACCAAGTCATGAAGGTATACGGTCATGACTTGATGAGCAAGAAGCCCTGGGAGTGGACTTTTGGGGGCCTTGAGCGAGGCGCTGACGGCAGGTTCAACGATGCCCAACTTTCCGAGCTTATCAAAGACTGCATCGAGGAGCCTGCCCATGCTTTTGGTGCCCACGGTACCCCAGCCAGTCTAAAGGTCGTTGACCTCATGGGCCAATTGCAGGCCCGTGAGATGTTCAATGTCTGCACGCTCAACGAGTTCCGCCGGTATCTTAATCTGAAGCCGTACGATACGTTTGAAGATTGGTGTTCCGATAAAGAGACAGCACGAGCAGCCGAGCTGTTGTACGGCCACATGGAGAACATGGAACTCTACCCTGGATTGATGGCTGAGTGCACCAAACCTGCCATGCCGGGAAGCGGTGTCTGCCCTGGTCAAACGACTGGTCGAGGTATCCTGGACGACGCCGTCGCATTGGTTCGCGGTGATCGTTTCCTGAGCTACGACTTCAACAGTAACACCCTTACGCAGTGGGGAGCGGCTTTGCTGGCGGAGACAACACCCGGTGCATACGGTGGTGTGTTTCCTAAGCTGCTCTTCCAGGGTCTTCCGGGTGGATTCAAGGGAACTTCCAGCTACGCGCTGCTGCCCTTCTACACTCCCAAAGCAGCGAAGGAGATTCTTCAAGGAAATGGTGTGCTTGAAAAGTACGACCTCAGACGCCCTCCCAGCGATTACGACATCGTCAGCGTCCAAACTCAGGAGGGTTGCAAGAAAATCTTCGAGGATCGTGAGAGTTTCGTTGTCATGTACCAGGCAGCTATTCGCAACTGTACTGCTGGACATGACTTCATGATCGGCTGGGACGAGCAGAAGAAGCATGATGAACGCTCCAACATTCTGCACAAGGTCTTCTTTGAGGAGGGCTTCGAGAAGAACATCAACGAGTTCTTCACGACCAACGTACGCAATCTCATCAAGAAGAACTCCCTCAAAGGCGCCAAGGGCAGGATGAGCATCGACATTGTCCGTGATGTTACCAACATTACGCCAATCCTTTGGCTCGCTGAGCGTTTTGCACTCCCGCTGAAGACACAAGAGCAACCTAGAGGCTTGCTCTCCGTCCACGAAGCTTTCCTAGCCTATCTCGTACTGTGTAAGTAACCAGTCCAGCGCTCTTGAACCTGCAACAGGTGCTAACCTCCGCCCAGTCATGTACCAGTCCTTCAACATAATGCCGCATAACGAATGGAAGCTGCGTGCAGGCGCTATGGAAGCCGCAGCCCCCCTCCGCTCCATCTTCGAAACCCATCTTAAGACGCAAACTGGGCGTCTAGAAGGTTTCGTCGACTGGATGGCCAAGGGCTCCGCTTTCGAGGTAGGCCCACACGCCGACCGCATCTACCATGCATTAGCGGACACCAAGCTGCCCATCGGAGACATGGTCGGTGACTGCATCGGTATGGGAGCGCCCGTCGCCGGAAATCTGACACAGCAAGCCAGTCTGCTGATCGACTTGTTCCTATCTCCTGGATACGAAAAGTACAAGGCAAGGATCGTCGAGCTATCGCACATGGACCCTACGACCTCGGACCGCGAACTCCAAGGCTTCGTTTACGAAGGCATGCGCCACGTTGGTGTTGTTCCCGGTCTACCTCGCGTTGCGACGCGCGACATTACCGTCAACGACGGCGTCCGCGGCCCTGTTTCCGTCAAAAAGGGCCACACGATCCTCATTGCAACTTCCAAAGCCGCCATGGATCCCGTTGCATTTCCCAACCCGGAGATCCTAGACCCGCATCGCCCATTCAAGGAGTACACACTGCTCGGCCATGGCCTGCACTTCTGCTTCGGCGCCCGCCTCGTAGGCCCGTCTCTCGCCGCGACGCTGCGCGAAGTTTTCAAACTACCAAACGTGCGGCGCGCACCGGGCAAACAGGGTCGTTTTACCGTCACGGAGCACAAACTTGCCGGCATAACGATGCGACATTATCTTGATTCGAGCTCGAAGGAGAGTCCCATCCCCACGAGTCTACGGCTGCACTACGATAGCGAGGATGTTGTTGTTGCGACGGGTCTCAATGGCCATCTTACCAATGGCCATGCGAACGGGGGGCTGACGAACGGACACACGAATGGGCTTGCCAATGGGCATACAAACTTCGCTTCTAATGGCCATGCCAATGCAGGTGGGGATAATGAACATGGCAATGCGTATACAATTGCGCCTTAGGGAGGTGTGGGACCAGAACCCAATTCGGCACCAGGACGCCCGTCGGTGTCTTCCTGGTCAGTGTCTTCGTCGTCGTCGTCGAGCGAAAGCTCTGATCTGAGGCGGCAGCCAGGGATTTTCTGTTGCCGGAGTGCGCGGGAATAATTTGCTAGGAGATGTTCGCTGGTAGTCAAGAGTTGGGCATGATTTCGTTAGGGTGTTATTGTTTGTGACGATACCATTGAACTTTCTGTTGGCTTAGTTGTAGTGTTATAAAATCAGCTTGCTGCAGGTTGTTGTCGAATTCAAGCTTCAAGTTGATGTCAGTCGTGTTGTGATGTTGGGAATGTGACTTAAAAGGTTCACATATCTGGTGTCGATAACTAGCCAACCTTAGCCCAGCCTTGCACTGTAATATACGGTTGCAAAAGTCCAATGTCTCATTAGGTTACGTGTCTTTAACAGTCATCAGTATTAATTGTACCAGCACGGTGGTCTAGTCATCAGCGTACACCGACAAACACAAAGCCACCCCCATATTACAAGGTATTACTATGCACCCAGTCTTTTATGAGAACGATATTATCAGATAATCTGGCAAATGAATCATTCCGATTTGCATATAAAGACGACTACACGTCTCACGCAATGAACGCCATGCTACCCAGCCTATCGAAACACAAGAAACCCGACCCTTACAAAAGACAAGACAGAATGCCAAAGTTACAACTTCACAGCTACTCAACTGAGCCCAACACCGCGTCAAGCCATCCTGGGCAATGGCGGAAGTGAAGTAGGATCCCATCTCCTCTCGCCCTCCATGTCAACATCATCATCGCTGTCTTCCTCACTAGCATCCTCCAACGCCTCCCTCCTCTCCATCTCATCCACATCCATCATGTCATCGCCATCATCTTCGTCATCTTCATCTTCACTACCCAAAACAGGTCTGTCATGGACGTCTGGCGATCCGCTACCCCTCTCGCCTTTGGGTCGGGCTCTGAGCGCACTTCTGCCGCCCTCCCAACGATCCAAGCGACGCAGGGCTCTGCTTAGCATCTTAGCGCGGTAGTACGACTCCTCGCCATGGTCGTTGACTTCGCCGCCAAAGTCGAGAGGTACGAGGCCGGAGGGCATGGGCGGGGGTGTTTTGGTGCCGAGTTCGTATTCGGGAAGTTGGGCAAATTGCGCGTGCGATTCTTCGTCTGTGTCGTAGCCGTCGGCCATGCCTTTGCAGCGGATCCAGCTGCGCATAAAGGGGTTGGCTTTGCGGCGGCGCTTGGCCGCGGCGGCGTACTCGATGCGAATACCTCGGTCAAGAATGACGTCGACACGTCGCCTCCTGTATTGCTCGACAGCTAGTTGGTGTTGTGTAAGGGGACGTGTTCGTTTGTGCGAGGGGTCGGAACCGTTGAGCGGGAGGTAGAAGCCGTGTGGTCCGTTGAAGGTGGGTGCGGATGTGGAGGGGGACTGGCCATCTTGCGAGTGTGGAGCGTCGAGTTTGGTCTTGAAAGAACGTGCGGCTGGTGTTCCTCCGGCGCCTATGCCTGATGTGCGATTGCGCGACCAGTTCCCGCGGCCGGGGCCCTTGGGCGCAGGAGACGAAGCCGGTCCGTCTTCGTTGAGGAGGGTATTGATGCGCATGTTGGGTGTAGCCACCTTCTTGGCTGTGTTATAGACGCTGTTCGGCGGAGACGCAGACCGAGTACGGTCAGTGTCTGAGGGGTAGTCTCGTTCGATGATGGATTTTGCAAGCTTGCCTCGTCCTCGTGCGGAGCCTGGTGTTGTTAGATCGGTGTCGCCGCAAAGGCTAGAGAGCAGCATACCATGGGAAGGCGATTGCCTGTCGCGTCCAGGTGTCCAAGCACCATCATCGGCGGCGATGGAGAAGACTGGGTTTTGGTTGAAGCCTAGAGGTGGGTCAGCTACAGCCGGACGTGAGCGGAGTCACAGGTGGATAGCAGCACTCACCCTTCTTGTTGGTACGCTTGGGGCCTGTCACGACGGGCGCCATGTCGCTTGCCAATATAGCTGTCCTCTCCTTGCGCTTAATCTCACCGAAAGTCTTCTCTTCGATGGAGTCGACGTTCTCCAGCGCCTCCTGCTCTGGCGAGAGTATGTCAAAAGGCGGGCACTTGATAGGGAACTCAGCCGTAGTCGGATCGTCGGCCGGACCCATCTGGCCGGGACCAAAAGGGTTGCTCTCGGCAGCCTCCTTGGTGAAGTCGCTCTCGAGATACCACCACATGAGCCAGAGGAAGGCCGTGGCTCTGCTCTTGCTGCTCAGGTTGGAGCGCATGACGAGGTCGAAGAAGTCGCGCGGCGGGAAGAAGTGCAGCTCTGAGATCTTGGGGGCGTATTGCGACAGGACGAAGATGAGGTTGACGGGGTTGGTACGCGGGACGGAGGCTGCCATGATCTCCTCGATGGTGCTGGGCTGCTCCTGGTCCTCGGTGGCACCCTTGAGGATGGACTTCAAGCGGGGCGCGTCCTGCAGCTGCTTGTAGGCATTCGGGTCTTGGTGGGCCTGGAGGGAGGGGATGGAGTGGTAGGTGCGCAGCTGGGCGCGCATCTCGGGGAAGACTGTGGCAGGTTAGGGGGGCTCGAGGAGGGACAGCAGGTGGCCTACAGTTGAGCGTCGTGTTCATGCGGCCGACGTTGACGAGCAGACACACCATGGCCATGTTGATGGCAGCTGGGCGCTCCGTCAGCAGCTTGTCCTTGAGGATCTTGCTGCACTTGCTGCTCTTGGCCATGGCGTCGAGGTAGATGTCGGCAAAGGTGTGGCCGCTGGTGCTGTCCGACTGCTTGGTGAAGACGGGCCGGTCGTCCTCGAAGACGAGCTTGAGGAAGTCGAACTGGATGTCCTTGCGCCACAGCGGGATGCCGTCGTCCTTCTTCAGGTGCTTGATCTTGTTGCCGCTGTAGACGGACGACACGCTGCCGTTGGCATTGCGGCGCGTCGTCGTCGTCGTCGCCGTGTAGTACGGCCTCGCCGGGTCCGTGTCGTTGACGGGGCGGGCGGCGTCGGGCCCATCGCCGCCAGCGTCGCTCCCATCGGGGACAGGCGTGTTGGCCTGCGAGGGCGAGGGCTTGGAGTCGTCCATCGGGGGGTCGGCGGCCAGAATGTGTCGCAGGCTGTTTCTCGTGTCGGGCTCGTCGGGGCGCGCAGGCAGAGGCGCCGTGGCAGCCGCTCCGTCGTCCATGGCCAAGTGCTCTGTGTCTGCTTCCACTAGTCCTGTGCTGGCCCGCTGTCGCCTGAGCGCGCGTCTCGAACAAGCAGGCAGGCGCGTCGCAGTCGTCAATCGCCGAGAGGGAAGCTGCGTCTCAGCGCGGAAAGCGCATCCACGCCCAAGCTCAGACCTCGGGACGCTAGGCCAACGCGATCCCATCACGAACATGGTCAACCATCACAGCAGTTGCTAGCAGACTTCATTTCATTTCCTAACCAATTGCGCAAATGCAGTGCACCACGCATACATCAGAGTAACCAGGATATCTCAGCAAAAGTTGCACAAAAAGAAAGCTCCAACACGCGCCGCGCGACTGCCGAAGCCAACCTGTCGCCGAAACAAAGAAAGTCGCCTGCTGCAAGCAAGGGGCGGGGGTATGCAACGCGAAAAGCATACCCAACTCCGAGCGAGTCGCCTGCTCCATCTCGCCAAACGCCTGGTATCGCTGAATATCCGTACAACACGCAAAAGGAACCCCAAATCCCGCCTCTCCGGCGCTTCCAAGTAACCAAAGATCCGGCCCGTGGTCCTGAATTAAGAATCAAAAATTAGACTGAATTCTTGGTGCATCGTCATGTGTCGTCTCTGTCACGAATCGAGCCAAGGCTTGCTCACTCGAACGCCGTCTCTTCTCGTACCATTAGAGGGTTGTTGGTGTTTTGTGAATACATTCGTGCATCCATCCGTCCATCTCCGCGTGGAGGGTTGGATCCACCCGAGCCCTTGCGTTGGCCGCCCATGCCCATGTTCATCAAAAGCATGCCGCTCTCTCGTTTTCGTTGCCGCTGTTCGCGAGCTCCGCTAGACTGAACAGCACCGTTCAAGCTGCCGTATCCCTCTCCAGAGTGATATGGCTGGTCGTAGGCTGGCGCATCGTAGCTGGGTCGCATGGGAATAAATCCCGAATCATAGCCGTTGTATTGGCCTTGCTGCTGTTGGCCGTACTGCTGCTGCTGCTGTTGATACTGCTGCGGGGGCTGTGGGGGCGGATAGCTGGGAGCGCTATTCCCTTGATAGCCTTGAGGCGGTCGGTCCATACGCTGCTGGAATGTCGTCTCGTTGTATGCCGGCGTTGGGAGGTCTGAGAACATCTGCCTCCGAGGAGACCGAATCGCGTCGTCCCCCAGGTGAGAAGTGTTGTTGCGGATCTCGTGGATCGGGGAGCTTGCTTCATCGAGAGCAGTACCGAAGATATCCGTGTAGTCAGTCAGGAAGAAGGATATCAACGGGGCCGGAATGTTCAGAGTCGGAGCAAATACGATGCCAACATTCCTCACGGTCATCTTGTTCACCCCGGAATTGTCGACAATCTCAATCAGGAAAGACGCCATGTGTCGCAAGAGCTCAAGATTAGGCCTAGGTAGCTTGTGTACCAGAACGTTAAAGCTCTGGATCTTCTTGCTACGCTCGTCCATATCTAGAATGTGTCAGCCCATGGTCTACTAATCAACGTCATCCGGATAGACCACTTACCGAGAACCTTGAGGAAGTCAAGGTGCAGTTCCCGAGTTAGGACAGAGGCCGGCAGTTCTCGCAGGTACAGCTTGAGAAGCGATGCGACGGCGTGAACGTCATAGTACTGCCCGTCTAGCAACCTGATGTCACCTTCGTTGTTGAACCGATCGCGCAGGCCCTTGATAACAATATTTGATCCACTGAGCCGGAAGATGCCCTCTTCGCTGATTGCCTTCTTTGCTCGCAGATACTCCAAGCACCTGTAGACGACAGCTGGCAGCGCCACGTTGACACCGTCAGGCTGCGTAAACTCCACAGCTTCCATAAGTGGAATACCAAACACACTGCGGCCCGGAGGCAGGCGATGTTCTACAGCTGGCTGCAGCGGAGTGCTGACCTGGACTGGTGCGAGGTCAGAAGAGCCGCCACGACCTCTAAAGCCGAATATGCTACGTTTCTTGTCTTTGACGGTCGTGGGTCCTGCCGCTGGTTTGCTGCCCCAGCTCTCAGAGTCCTTGATGGGGGTTCCGTTGCTTGGTCCTGAGATGGCAGGATAGTGACCTGAATTATCTTGAAGGAAGGACGAATCCTTGGGCGACCCCCGTGACGACTTTTCTACCATCATATCACGGTGATTGGGTCCGCGGACGGGAGCTTGCGCTTGCACTGTGTCGTCATAGCTGAGGCCTTGCAAGCGATCCTGCTCTCCCATATCAGGGCTTTCTCTCCGCTGAGAGCGTGCCGAATCTTGGCTGGCCTGCTGCTTTTGAAGACGCGTAGCAGAGGGGACGCGAATCTCGACTGGCGAAGTTTCGTCTGGTATGTCGACATGTTGCAGAAGAGCCTCGACCCAAGCATCTCGCTCTTCATCGTTCTCCGCACACAGCACATGGCGCACCAAGCTCGTCGAATCTTTTCGCTTTGGCTCCAAGATGAGGAAGGCGTGTCGATATTGGTTATCTTCAGAATCGTCCCGTCGTTGTGGCGATTGGTTTGACTGCTGTTGTGACTGCTTCCCAATCTGTGCATTTTGCAGCTTGATCGTTCCCAAGTGCGCACCGCCCTCGCCCTCAAAGTACCTGAACTCTGAGCCATCCAGAACAAAGAAACGCGCTTTCCAGCCTCCGAAATTCTTGCCACGCTTGGTGAGGTAACCTTCCTTGCGCTGCGTTTTCTGAACAGACACTATCGGACCTGGTGTGGGCTCGGGGGCCAGTCTATCGCCAGCCTGGGCGCCTATTACATCAGTAGACAGGTATTCACAGACAATCAATGCCGTCTTCTCGTTCATGGGAGTTTCCAGGACAGTATCAAAGTATTGGTTGAGGGCGACCCGGCGAGCGTCAATCTTGGCAGGCGCATGTCCTCCGAAGAGAGCACGGTCTGGAAGTCGTCCCTGAAAGTCGCACAAAGACCTCAGCTGAGAGTCTAGAGAAGGCAGCGTAGCAATGGTCTTTTCCACACGCCACAGCTGTTTGTTATCAGAGCGGGCGTAGACGGCAAGAATAAAGACAGGGTCCTCCTCCTGCGGCTTGGGGGCGAGCATGCTCATACGTGATGGCCGAAGGCGAGACGAGAAGACCTTTACTTGAATGGAAGGCAGTGCATTCGGGGGCAGCAAGAGTCCGGGGTACTGGTCTGACACGAGTCCGCGGTAGACGTGTTCTGCATCCGGAACATCGTTGAGGGTAGGGCTGCTCGATGGTGATTCTGGACTGGGCTGTGCACCTGGTACAGTCAAAAGGCCCGTCGACGCCTCTTTGCGTAGCTGGTTAGGCTGCTGATTTTGGTTGACTGGGGGTGACTGATACGACTGAGGTGTGTTTGGTGGGAATGGAACTTGTTGCTGCATTGCCCGAGCAGCCGACTGGTGCGTGGTAGTCGGCGACATGGGTGGTGATGCGATGGACTGCTTAGGATTTCTGGGTAACGGCGATCCGAGTGGCCTGTCCGTGGGTCGGGGGCTGGAAGGTAGACCTGGACTCATGAGTGGGGATGCGACGCTCCGGTTAGCCATCATAGAACTATCGGAGTTTGCAGGACTAAGAAGAGCATTCAGAGAGTTGGCTGGCGGGTGACGGGGAGAGAGTGGAAGGCCCGATTGCAGCGCATTGAACTGACGCGGCGAAAGGGGAACCGGGACCGCCTGAGGCTGATCGCCTGCTGGTGTTTCAGAAGGCGTCGCTTGTTTGCTCTTGCTTTCGCTTTTCTTCTTCTTCGACTTGCTTCGAGCTTCCTCATCTTTCGAATACATGGCCTCACGGACCCTGTCATCTTCCTCTCGAGTCTTTCTCCTTCCTCGCAGCTCCACGACAGGTATCTCATCCACCTCCAGTATATCGTCGTAATCAGAGTCGACATCGTCGCCATGCACGGCCCGGTGGAGATGTGCGCTGGTCGTTGTGGGTTTCGACAGGTTGAGTGGAGCTGGCGGTGCCTTTCGCAGAGGCTGCGGAGTCTTTCTTGGGGGTGATTCAAAGCCATCGCCGCCGACGACAGGCGTAGCTTGGATCAGCGATATCTGCGGAGGCTGGAGCTGTGAGCTGCCCGGGACGAGCGTCACGTCTGAGGTGTTCTGGGGAGGAGTAGCTGGCTTCGGGGCTTGCGCTGGGGGCTGAGCAGCATCGCCGGGCTGCAGCAATGTAGAGTCGAGGCCGAGGCCCCTGCTACCAAGGCTAAGGGGTTGCACGGAGTAGTCTGTAGGTGAGTTTACGGCTGACGAGATGTTGGATGCCGTGGAATGAGACGGCGACGTCGCTAGCTGTGAGTCTGGGATGAGATGCGGTGCGGGGTGCTCTTGCGTCAGGGGCGATGTCTTGTGCTCGGTGGCCTTGGTGTCGCTGGGCCGAGCGGCGTCACCAGGTTGCTCACCGAGGGCTGGCGACTGGCTGGTCTCGCGTTCCACGACCGAGTCGAACGTGTCGGACTTTTGCAGCGAGCCGGGGCCGGGTGGCAGCTGCTCCGCGTACTCCTTGAACTTTCTGCGGTAGCGGTCCTTGTCCTTCAGTGCGCGCTCGAGGTCTTTCTGGAGCCCGATGATCATGGACCGTTGCTTCTCCACCAGCCGCCAGAGCTGCGCGTTGTGGCTGGACGTGTTCTGCTTGTCCTTCCACAGGGCCAGCATGGCGGCCTCGGGTGAGCCTGCAGCGGCCATCAGACTGGCCATGTCTGGGGGGTTGGCGGTGCTCGTGTCCTGCGACGGCCGGGGCGCATGGCTGGCGGGCGGGCGGTTCTGCGAGGCCGTCGACGACAGCGAGGATGCGGCCGAGTCTATCGAGGGGTTGCGGACTGGCACCGTCGGCCTCGTGTCTGGCCGGTTCGGGCGTGATGGTGGAGGCATGGTGACGGGCGAGGCTGGCGGGGAAATGCCAGCCGAAGACAGCGTGGGAGACGACAGCTGGCGGAGTCTGGCATACGCAGACGGCCGCGACGGCTGCGCGAAGCTCGGGGTGGGGACGGTGGGTGGTGTAGGCGGGTGCGCTGGCTGGGTTGGGCGAATGGGCGAGGTATGCTGTTGCTCCTCCGCCAGCAATGCGTCGAGCTTCTCGCGCGGACTGCGCGGTTCGTCGAGGCGTGGTGAGTCGCGGTAGCCCGGCTGCTGGCACGGGGGGCCGCTCTTACCAGTCGAATACAGCGGGCTTGGGACGGGTTTGCGACGTGCTCGGGGCGGGTGTTGCTCGTCCGCCGTGGCCGGCACGTTGTGGGAGCGCGTCGAGTCGTCGCGAAGGCTGCGAATACTGTCCGCGAGCGACGGCGCGGAGAGAGAGTGCAAGGGCGACGGCGGCTGGTGCTGAGCGATGTGATGTGCCGCCGTCCTTTCCTGGAGCATGTGCATGTCTGTATTCGTCGCCGCCATGTCCAAGGCTCAAACGGGCTAGCGGACGACCGGGATGTCTGGTCGACGGTATAGCAGACGGCCAGTGGGGATTAGTGTTTCGGCGACGCTCTGAGTGTCTGGTGAATCCAAAGCTGCCACGCTCAGCAGTCTCGTCAGCATCTGGCGTCCCGCGCAGCTTGAGACAAGTCTCCGTCAGAAGGAGCAGCCGGAACAGAAGAGATTTGGGCTTGTCGCCTGCCGGCTTCTCATTCGGCGCCATAACCGCCCTTGTAGGAGCCGGGCCAAAGTCAAGCCTGGTTCCTGCAGCAGAAGCGAGCCCTGTAGGCCGTCGTCTCCATCATCGCCTCCGCACGTCTTGATGGCTGCGTCCCCTCACGTTTTAGATGTGCCCAAACCCGTCTGCATCCCCGTCGACCACCTGCCCGCGTAGGCGCCAGAAAGCTACTTTGGCTTTTCCATTGGCGCACACCTGTGGCTTGCTAGCCGTAATCAACTACGAGCCACCATCCACCGCCCCTCTTGTGCAGAACGAGATGTGCGCGTGGTCTGCTGTCGCTGGTGCCCGCAGGCAAGCTGACAACAGCCTGACAAGCCAAAAGGTGCGAAATGCCCACCTATTGGCTACAGCCCAGATGATTTGGCATGCGAGTCCAGAGAGTGTATTGATTCGGCGGCGCGATAATCTGCGACTCATGGCAGACTCGAGAGCAACTCCGCCAGCCGTCTGGCCGTCGATTGGATGGTCGTGGTAATAATGTCTCTTGCGCACGGAGGCGTTCGAGTTGAAGGGCTGCTGGCTGGGTCGCTGCAGCGCGAAGGATTCGCCAGGCCGAATCGGGGCTAGACCCGTCGATCACTTGGCACTCATAGATGCAGCAGCTCCGAACTCTCAGAGACAACCACCGCATGCCGTCCATCACCATGAGTGCCCAACCATCCGCTCTGCATCGCGGCTGAATGCTCGAGTATGCTGACGGCCGATACATGCCGCTTGGAACGCATATCAGAATCATACGATTCCTACCGACCTGCGATTACATCTGAAACTCATCCGCCGTCAAGCGAAGTGTACTGCAGGGAGCCGCTGATAGCTCCACGACTAGACCGTAACCGTCGCCACATGGTGATCACGAGCTGCACCTAGGCTGCGCAACGAACCCAAGGCCCAGACTAATAATTCCTCTTTGCAATGCTCTGTCAGGGGTAATTTGGATGATTGAGGCCGAGAAACGTCTTTTGTTTTTTCTGTCTCTGCGCTAGTACCCACCGCAAGCCGTGGAAATGAGATGCGACATTGCAGCGGACATCATCACTCGGGCGAGTAAAGATGCGGCATGAACAGCCTCCTTGATGGTCCAGCACCCACATCCTTCGACCGCACGCATTCCCTCCACAGATGCAGGGTGAACCTGAGGCAGACGCTACCCCAAAGACATGGCAAGCATAACTCGGAACAGTTGTTTCCATGCGAGTTGGGTCAAGCCGCAAGCCTCTCTCACGTCTAATTATACATCGCATATCCAGCTCCGAGGGGCAACACCGAAGTATTATGATCTTCGTGATTGCAAATACGAGCTTTGCTGCGTTGAACAGGACAAATCACCAACGTCTAAATTGACAAGACTGCATCAACAGGAGCGCGGACATTACATCTCTGGTAATATGCGGAACTTACGGTGAAAGGAAAGCTATCCTCATTTGCAAATGGTAGTCTTTCATCAATGCATGCGCATACCTGTGAGAGCTCCGTCCGGAATGTAAGCTCCCGTTGGACCGCTAACCGCCGCCTGGACCTACAGTTCCTGCCATCAAATGTGGAGGAAGTATAGATCGGAGAGTGAAGTGGCGCCAAGATGGAGGCCAATAACGCCTCATCGGAACCTTGTGATGGTTTGCGCCATGGGACAGCTACTGCGTGGGTAAACCCAGTATGGCCCCCCTTGCTCAATGAACAAACGCCTACCATTATGCCCTCAAAACGTTCCACTTCCCATTCGCTACATCTGCGTACATCCACAGGTATGTTGCTTTGGAAATTACGGGGAAAGCGATGCAGGCAGATACAGTGAGAACATGGACGGGTTCTGCCTGTCCAAGAAGAAGAAACCGCATGGTGTAGCGTTCGGGGCTAATTCACGGGAGGCAATGCGTACCGAGCGAACGCAAAGTCAAAGCCAATTTCTGAGCAGGGAACAATGTGGACGCTTGAATAACTTTCGAGAATTGCTATCATGGAAGATAATATCGTCATTGTTGCCTCGGCGTTTGCAAACCACTTGCTTCATAACGTACTGTTCGAAACAGTGAGCAGCCGTCAATCAGCATTACGAAACCGTGTGTTGAGTGGCATACTGTCCATTGAACTCGAGTCCCGAGTTGTCAAGCGAATTCGCGAGCATTTTCACATTCCCCACAGCTTTTGATCCATGTCAGGATGACCGGACCCAAAACAGACATGTGCTTCAATATTCAGATTGTTAATTCCCATAGCTACAAGACACCTGGCTGTCACCAAGCAGCTGCTACTCTGTTATACAAAATCTTAGGTGTAATTTATCTATCGATCCTGACATCCTTCACACTGACCTTGACAGCTTCGTATCCGATGCTGGGCAACTGGGGTAGCGATCAGTTCGACTTGTCAACTTCCAAATGAGTTGCACTAATGGACTTCATCTGCAAAGAAGAGTTTGAGGCCGGGTGAAGGTCTGCACAACTACACTGTCTCTGAATCACAGATCGCGTTTTCGATGCAGAGACAGTGAGACAAGGCTCCGCATTGCTGGACTCCGTTGTAACACTGTCGAAGCATCGGCTCACCTCCAATGGATATACTAAGAAAAGCGTCCGATATACTCAATGTAGTTGTGTCGTTAATCCATGTTTTCCTTCTAACTGCGTCTTGTAGACACGGGTCTATGCCTGCGCACCATACAGTATAATACACTCGTAGGCTTTCGTACTCCTTACAGCCCCACTCTTCCACTACCGCCTCGCTCCATCTTGTTCAACCGTCGCGCAGTAGCAATCTGCGATTGTTAGCCCATTGACCCACCAAGACCACAGCCACTCTCCTAGGGCCAAACCTACCTGTGTCCTTGTCCTCTGGCCCCTCACGGGCAAGCCCATAGCGTGTCTCCTTCCACGATATGTGCCCATATCCCTCAATCTCCGGATGTCGTCCTGCACTTGCCGCCGTAAATCGTTCTCAATCTTCATGTTCGCCAGTTCCGCGGTCAGATCCATGACGGTGGCGTTTTTCAAGCTGCCGACTTTCGCCCACGGGTGGATGTAGAATTTCGCCATAATGCGCTGCGAGACCGAGGGCCCGATGCCAAAGAAAGATTCGAGGGATCGCTTCACGAGCGTCGCTTCCGTGAAGCTGAAGCCGTTGATGAACACCTAAACCGTCAGTAAGACGCGCGCAAGGGGAAATGGGCGTTCCAGTCGCGTACCATGGCGGGTCAGCGTTCCGACGGCGAGTTCGCGTGTTGGAGTGTCAATTGTCGTGTCTGATCTCGAACTCCAGACTTCCGTTTCCCGCTAGACCCAGCCGGCGCTAGTGCGACAGTGCGGGCAATGGCTCTACCTAGGTAAAACGCAACGTTTCAACACCTCCTCCACCATCGCATTCCGCAGGGGGCTGTCCAAACTACTTAACCTTGCGACTTCCCTCGATTGTTTCCCGACACAATCAGGCACCATGGCTACCATCCAGAGAGCTGTCATTTCGCTCCTCTTGATCCTCTCGATCACTTTCGTCTTCTTTGCTCAGAGCACCGAGGCTGCAAAGGGTCCAAAGATCACTCACAAGGTGTGCATAGCTTTCAATCGGATGCAGCCGGACTTGCTGACTAGATCCAGGTCTACTTCGACGTTACCCACGGCGATGAAGAGCTAGGCCGCATCACCATCGGTCTCTACGGCAAGACCGTTCCCAAGACCACTGAGAACTTCCGGTACGAACGGATACAAGTCTACGCATAGCTCGGGGGGCTAACATAGACTACAGCGCTCTCGCTACTGGCGAGAAGGGATTCGGTTACGAAGGCTCTACTTTCCACCGCGTTATCAACAACTTCATGATCCAGGGTGGTGGTAAGTCCGACTCATGCCCGGGTCTAGGATTCACAATGCTGATCAACAGTTAGACTTCACCAAAGGCGATGGTACAGGCGGTAAGAGTATATATGGAGAGAAGTTCCCCGACGAGAACTTTAAGCTCAAGCACACCCGCAAGGGTCTCCTCAGCATGGCCAATGCTGGCAAAGATACCAACGGTGAGTACCCTTCCCTTTCACACCCTGCAGCATGCACTGACTGTCATAGGCTCTCAGTTCTTCATCACCACCGTCATCACCAGCTGGCTCGATGGCCGCCACGTCGTGTTCGGAGAGGTTCTCGAGGGCTACGAGGTCGTGGAGAAGATTGAGAACGTGAAGAAGGGTGCTGGAGACAAGCCGGTCCAGACTGTCAAGATCGCCAAGAGCGGAGAGCTCGAGGTGCCAGAGGAAGGTATTCACGCGGAACTCTAGACATCAGTACGCATTCTTTGCTATTGAGTCGACCCCTCAGGTTGGAGAGCTGCTGATAGTTGTACCTTTTTCTTCAAGATTTATACGGTCATGCTGAACCAGCCATTCCTGGCGACGAACTCGATATCACAGCGACTCCGTCTCACGACGATATCGTCAACATTGCTGAGGTATCCCAGGCCTCTTCCACCAAGGGCAAAATTCCTGGCCTGGCTGCTGCTGCTGGTTCTGCTGATGGTTTGTCGGTCGGTCAGAAGCTTTTCTTTATCGGGGCTGTCGTTGCGATTTGCGTGCTCTTCTTGAAAACGCGAAATGGAGGGCAAAGCAACATTATGGGTGGGCTCAAGGAGAAGAGCATGGCCTAGATTACGACGAAATGCAGAAACGTTCCTTTAGTAGAGCATTGATCTGATACATGGTGAACATGGCTCTCTAGTGTGTCAAGACGCTAGCTAGGGTAGAGGGGATACGATGTCCTTGCAGTCCCTGCATTACCCGCCGATGACGATGTGCAACGGCCAGGGCACGTCCAGGGTAAAAGCAAAGAAGACAAATGTTGGGTTATCTAAAGCCATGGCACAGTCGCACAGGATGGCCTGGAGCCTGCACAAGAACCTAGAAAGGCCGCCACTACATTCAACTGCGGCCATGTCACAGTGCATGTCGCATGAAAAGCAAGCCTGCTGCAGCACACGACAGCTTCCATCTGTGACGTTCACCGCTCCCCACTCGCCACAGCCTGAGAACTCTGAGAGGGAGCGCTAGCGCCAACGGGGACTAGTGCGGGAAGGGTTCTCCGACACGCTTTTTTAACTTACCTGCGGCCGTCTCCCTCTTCCCTAACCACCCACCCTCCAAAACTACTCTGTGTGTATTGCACAACCTTACAAGCTCTTTTCCTGTGAAGTCCTTTCTTTTGGTCTTCACTTCTTTACTTCTCGTTTTCAGGACAGAGGCGTTCCCTTCTTTCCTGACAGAACGAGTCTCAGGCACCCGCCTGCGAGTTACGAGTTTCGTCACTTAGACCTGCTACTTTTCGTCTGTCGCTCACCGCCGAGCCAGCCGAAGCCAGCACATCTGTAATTTGCGCCCTGCACATTGCACTCCCAAACACACCCTCAACCAACTCGATTCCACCACGCCCATCATGGCTGAACAACTCGACATGGGTCGTCTCAACATCAACGACTCCCAGCACAACCCCCAGAACGGCTTCAACGGCGAGCGTTCTGCCTACATCCCCCCTCACCTTCGCGGCCGTCCCCAGGGCGGTCCCGGAGGCCCTGCACCCATGGACGGCCCGCCCCCGATGATGAACGGCGGCGGTCTCGGCGGCAGCGCGTGGGGCCCCGGAGGGTCAGTCAACACCCAGGACACGAAACAGGAAGGTATGCTAACTGGTGACAGTCAGGGTCCTCCCCCTCAGATGAACGGCGGCGGCGGTGCCGGTGGCTGGGCCAACGCACCCAACTTCACTCCCCGCGGTCGCGACGGTCCCCCAGGCGGTGGATGGGGCGGTGCCCCTCGCGGCAACTTTGACCCCAACGCCTACGGCAAGCCCGGCGGCGGTGGCTCTGGAGGCGCCCGCGGGTCTGGCGACGGTGCCTGGAAGGACGGCAAGCACGTTCCCGGCCCGCCCAACCAGCGCCTCGAGCGCGACCTCTTCGGCATGCCCAACGACCCCTCCAAGCAACAGACCGGTATCAACTTCGAGAAGTACGATGACATCCCCGTCGAGGCCTCTGGTCAGGGTGTCCCCGAACCCGTCACACGTTTCACAAACCCGCCTCTCGATGACCACCTGCTGAGCAACATCGAGCTCTCCGGATACAAGGTTCCCACTCCTGTACAGAAGTACTCCATCCCCATCGTCATGGGTGGCCGTGATCTCATGGCTTGTGCCCAGACTGGTTCCGGAAAGACTGGTGGTTTCCTCTTCCCCATTCTCGCCCAGGCCTTCCAGAATGGCCCCTCTCCTCCTCCCGCACAGGCTCAGGGTGGATACGGACGTCAACGCAAGGCTTACCCCACTTCGCTCGTCCTTGCTCCTACCCGTGAGTTGGTCTCCCAGATCTTCGACGAAGCCCGCAAGTTCGCATACCGCTCCTGGGTCCGTCCTTGCGTCGTCTACGGTGGTGCCGACATTGGCTCTCAGCTTCGCCAGATTGAGCGCGGCTGCGATCTTCTCGTTGCTACCCCCGGTCGTCTCGTCGACCTGATCGAGCGTGGCCGCATCTCCCTGGCTAGCATCAAGTACCTCGTTCTCGACGAGGCTGACCGCATGTTGGACATGGGTTTCGAGCCTCAGATTCGCCGTATCGTTGAGGGTGAGGACATGCCTCCTACCGCTGCCCGCCAGACACTCATGTTTTCGGCCACCTTCCCCCGCGATATCCAGATGCTCGCCCGCGACTTCTTGAAGGACTACATTTTCCTTTCGGTCGGTCGTGTCGGTTCCACTTCTGAGAACATCACCCAGAAGATTGAGTACGTCGAGGACGGCGACAAGCGCTCTGTTCTCCTTGATATTCTCCACACACACGGTGCTGGTCTCACCCTGATCTTCGTCGAGACGAAGCGTATGGCCGACTCGCTGTCCGACTTCCTCATCAACCAGGGCTTCCCCGCCACCTCCATTCACGGTGACCGCACTCAGCGTGAGCGTGAAAAGGCCCTGGAGATGTTCCGAACTGGACGTTGCCCCATCCTCGTCGCTACCGCTGTAGCTGCCCGAGGTAAGTTTCCCAAGTTGTTCAAGCCTTGAGCAACTGCTGTATTCTGCAAACCCTTGAACACCTTGCTGACTCATTTCAAAGGACTGGACATTCCGAATGTCACTCACGTAGTCAACTATGACCTTCCCACCGACATTGACGATTATGTTCATCGAATCGGTCGTACTGGACGAGCTGGAAACACTGGTATTGCCACTGCTTTCTTCAACCGCGGCAATCGCGGAGTCGTACGCGATCTCCTTGACCTGTTGAAGGAGGCCAACCAAGAGGTCCCTAGCTTCCTCGAGTCCATTGCTCGCGAGGGCTCCGGCTTCGGTGGAGGTCGTGGTGGCCGTGGAGGCGGCCGTGGCCGTGGCAACGCTGCTACCCGTGACGTTCGTCGCATGGGCGGTGGTGGTTTCGGTGGCGGTGGCGGTGGCCAGTGGGGAGGTGCTCCTCAAGGTGGCTATGGAGGTGGCTTCGGCGGTGCTTCCGGCGGTGGCTACGCTCCTCCAGCTCCCGGCGGCTACGGTGGTGGCGGCGGCGGCTTTGGTGGAGGCTACGGCAACCCATCCGGCCCTGGCGGCAACTCTTGGTGGTAAACGTGCAACGCACCGCTTCACGATATAGCCAGCCCGGGACACATTTTCTTCTCTACGATACCCTGGGCCTTCGTGTCGCCGCTACCGATGGCTTGCTTTCGATTTCCTTCACTTGCGAATGTTTTCTGCGAATCTTTCCCGGTTACCGCGGATCGATGCGGAAATCTGGAATCTCATACCCCAATCAGCATATAGACAGCGACTGTTTTTTTGCGGATCTGCCTGTTTTCGAGCTCTTCTCGCATACGATACCCTTCGACGCACTCTTGTCGAGCTCGAACATAGATGGCAGGACCCTCGTCTTTCTCGCAAAGGCATGCATTACGAACATTTCACGACTTCGCTCTTCTGCAAGCATGCTGCTTGGGGAGCTATAGATTCTCGCTTTCCGAGTCTTCCACACGCGGATGACCTCTCTGAGCATTTCCTTATCTTACGACAAAAGCGGTTCCTTTTTTCCCGGTCATACCCCTCGACGACAACGTCTTTCTCGTCGTCCTTGCGTCTCTCGGTCTCTCCACACGCGGAGAGTAGCAGCATGACCCTGTTTTGGACGACGGAAAAGTTTACTGCATAGATGGCGTTCATGAAGGTCTAGCCACGACCCAACCTTTGTACGAAGGAAGATACCCCCGGTTCTTTGTGGTAACCATCATGGTGGCTGTCTTTCCAAGGCCAGCTCGGCGGTGGGATTTAAATGCTCGTTTTGGTTTGCATGCGCATATGCGGACCTGACCCCGTGACTTGGGTGGAAGGAATCTGATAAAAGTATAGTTTCGAGCAAATGATTAGTTACATAGACTAGTATGCGCTGCCAATATGCGTGGCCTATACAATGCATGCGATTTGATACTTGCATATATTTCTCCTCAGTTGCTTCACATTTATCATAATGTGACATTACGTGGCATCTTACCGTCCCTCAACTTGGCGTGGCTGTCTCCAGAACATTATATCACTTCATCATCTTAACTAGAACTGCTGTGCATGTCCCGCTATACATTGCCAACGCGGTAACCGTGAATCATTGAGACTTCACTAGTTGACGGAGACTGTTTCTTAGTCGCCACCGCCTCCCACCTGATTCCTGGCTCTATCGTCCTTACCCGGCGAGTTGAGGTCCATATCAGTCGCTCACGCGTCTACTTCTCTTGCCTTCCCAGACATCATCTGCGCCACACCATCCACTCTATTCTTCGCGCACCCTCCCACATAGCATCAGCATACTCGGCATCGAATACATCATTTTCTCTCACCCTAGACACCGTGCTGAGATCAACTCGCTTTCAGGAAGTCGGCCCATCATACCACAATGCCAGACCGCCTCGCAGGACACCCGTCCCTCCAAAAGACCCGTGACACCATCTCACGATGGGGACGATGGTGCGGCTCCCAGATATCAGACTGGACTGCGTTAGCGAGAGAAGAGATTGAAGCAGATTTGCGTCGTACCAAACCGTGGAACACAAGTCTCTAGGATTGCTTGAATCCGCTGCCCTTATGTAAGTCTTTCCACACTTGTTGGTATGAGGATGGGGATGACGAGAAAGATGGACTAACAAGTAGCGTAGGTATCGTCACGTTCTTCTGTCCTTGCGTCACTTGCGGAAAGACGTGGCATCGTCTTCACTACAATGGCGACATGAGTGGCTATGAGATTGTCAACGTGCCGGTACGCCATTTCCCTCCCTGACAAAGTTCCATCCAGCTTCGATTAGCGTCCCACACTATCCCACCGCATACTTCCTTCTCAGATCTCTGACTGACACTACCGGGAACAGTGCATAGCCTACGGCTACTCGTTCCTCTGCTGCACCCCGCTCGCCCACGGCTTCCTCGTCTGCGTCCCCTTCGCATGGCAAACCTATCGGATCCGCAAACTAGGCGACCTCGGCGGCACTTGTGTTGCCGATATACTCAAGACGTGGTTTTGCACGTGCTGCTCGCTGATCCAGAACGAGAAGGAATCGAAGTTGTTGATTGAAGGGCGTACAACGGGGTTTTGGGGTGGTGACGGCGCGGGTGCTGAGGGTGTTGTTGTGCGGCAACCAAATGGGGGGTTGGGGGAGGTGATGATTATGCCTATGGTGGTTGGAGGGGGGGTTAGTGGGCAGGGAGGAAATGTGACGACTACAGTTGGGGAATGTGCGGCGGTTTCTGAGCTTGCTGGCGAGACAGTGATTTGCTTTGAAGGAGAGGAAGATGATACAGAGGGAGCCACTGGGGTACAACCACATGTCGACGGAGCCACCGATCAACACACCCGCGTCGAACCGCATGTGCCAGTTGACACTTTCAGCGAACACAGTTCCCACTCAGAAACGGGCGACGAGGTCATGGAGCGCACCGTCGCATCCGAGGACTCCACCTTAGATCTGGCTGTGATGGCATTGCCTGCGACTCCACAGCACATCGCCTGTACGGCTCCTGCGCGAACGACTCAATCTGAGATACCCAGTCACCTGGACAAGTCCGAGAATGATTCGTATCCGGACCCGGCTAGCGAGCACACCTGTAACAACGGTGAAGCGGTGATGGCAGAATGATACTGGGTATGCTCTGTGCGAAGGATAGTTTTGCTAGAGTAGACTACGCTTGAAGAGCTTGGGAAGAGGGATGATGTGATGGGGTGTTGAACGGGTGGTCGGCAGAGGTGGATGGTGTCGCGTATTCCTATTCTGTCCCTACGTAGTCTTTTTTTTCCTTGCCCTAGTTAACGTCTTTGTGGTTTCAATGCATCGTTGTTATTTCCAAACTAATTCTCTGATTAATGCTTGTTTTGAGGAACTCGTCATGTTGATTTGCACGGTCGAAGATGGTAGAGAAGGTATGAAAGTGCGAGATACTTCTTCATTATGAATTCGTAAGTCATTATACAAGCAACTAATCCGTTAGGTACCTTGCGCTCAAGACCCCAAGATGGTGGCAAGATCAAATCATGCAATTCGTACATTCTACAGTCCGCTCAACCCATCCAACAATGCGGTCAACCCACCAACACCCAGCAACGCGCCCGCCGCGGCCTTCCTCCCTGTGTGACTTTTCTTACCATACTTGTCCCTTTCCCTCTCCTTCTCATACGCTCTACTCCTCGATTTGGATCTGCGCCGTCTTGGGCGTTCGAGCTCAGACTCGGATGTGGTAAAGTCGTCGTCATGTCGTCGGTTGCCGGCATAACTGGGGTTCATGTAGGATTGGCGGAGAGGTGAGGCTTGTACAGGGTAATTCTGGTTTTGGATTGGTGCATGTGGGGGCGCGGGTGCGTTTGCAAAAGGGGTGTTTGGAGGTGGTGGGTAGTATGGTGGTGCGTTCATCGGCTGGGATGGGTATCCGTTGGCTTGAGGTGGGTACTGTGGGATTCGTGGGGAATGAGGGCGTGGTGGTTGCTGAGGGGTATATTGACTGGGTACCGGTATCTGGAGATTTGGAGTGCGGGTGTTGGTCTTTTGTTGGGGTGGCGGTGGGACGAGTCCCGGTCCAGGCATTGAGAGTGATCGGTCTAGTGGGGGTGGCCCAGGCGGCGGTGCGTAGTGCATCATGTTCGTGCGATCAAGCGGGGGATGTGTGTTTCGCGGCACCGGTGTCCTGTCGCGGTCGAATGCGCTTCCTTTTAGAGCAGTAGGTGGCGGTGGGGCACGATGGAAAGATGATCTCCTGGCTTGTGGTTGTTGGGGTGGAGTCTGTGGTGCTGCTTTCCGGTAGATGTCAACGGTACGTTCAACAAGACGTTTGACTTGGTCAAACTGCAATGGACGTTCGATGCAGAAGCATGTCTCCCCTCTCGTTCTCCTACTATCCCTCCGCTCCTTTTGATATTGTGTAAACCTGAAACCTGCCTCTCGGATTGCTTCCTTGCACACCCAACTAGCCATGATCTCGGTCCAACTGCTACGTTCCAAATATGCAAGTGAATACGCTTGATCAGTATTCGAGCTGACTTGCTTGGCATCGACAAAGCGCCAGTAGTATTTGCGCGCACACAACTTCCAAGGTATTTCTAGATCGACTTCACTGTCTTCCTCTTTCGCTTCTACCGCGGCGGCAGCCTCGATGGGGAGACTACCTAGACTGGATCGGGGCGAAGCAGCTGTTTGCTGTTCATTTGTAGCAGGCATGCTCGCTTGTGATGTACGAGGTGTAGCGATCGGTGTTGGCGGTGCAGGCGGACCGTAATGCTTCTCCGGGTGTGGACTGGACAGGCTGCTGGCCTCAGTGAACAGCGGCTGTATGCTGCCCGACCTTTGTGTTCGCCGAGCGCCATCACCTGAAAGCTTTGATGTGCGGCTCTGCTCTTCTTCGCTATCTGACTCTACAGTAGCTTGTTGATACTCTTGTCTCTGCCTTTGTAGTTCACGTTCTTCGTCTCGTAAGCGGCGCTCAAATAGAGGCAGACTCGTCCATTGTTGTAGCAAGTGCTCGGCGCGCGAAGCCGATATACTGAAGACCGCAGGCAGACCATTCGCTTCGGTGTATACCGACGTGTCGAGGCTTCTCAGGTCCTCATCCTGATAAGATCGAAGGCTGGTCGGCCTAGGGCTTTCGCCATGCTCTGTGACAACTAAGCTCTGGGAACTGTCTGCCTCCATCAATAAGCGCGCATCAGACCGTGGCGATTGTTCGTAGAAGTTTGAAGCTGATAAGATGGATAGTTGTTGTTGAACAATGAGTGCCTCGAGTTGAATCTTTTCGTTGTCAACAAGTTTAGCGGCTTGTTGCGGAGATACCGTGGGACGTAACCTGAACGACTGTCAGCAGCATACTACTCCAAGCCAAGATGTACCTCAAGTAGAAGATAGAGCTATGCGGATGCGACTGGGTCAGAGGCCGAGTGCAGTGTAAGGATGTAAAACTTACTTTGACCACATTATAGTCTGTGCTGCATACAACGTCTGCAGTAGAACAGAGAGCGTCATACTCAGGGCTTCCAGGTGAGCTGTGAAATAGTCTAAGCTTGCCTTGGTCGAATGATCTAAACGGGGATGGCTGTGCTGAGTAGAGCGAACACTGTCTCTTCGGTCATGGAACTTGTCGTTCTCGATCGAGGTAGCCATCTCGACGCTGGTAAGCAAGTTCTGAGCCTGATCGATGGCATCGTCCAGGGTGTTGATGGCCTATATGAATGTCAGCGAGGGCGTCCACGACCTCATTTAACGAAGCATAAGCATTCGCTCCTCCTTGTCTAATGTCTTCAACTCCCTTGATCGGACAGAGCAGATTGGTGATTCCCAAAGTCTTTTTGGGATTATGCCAGTACAACACTCCGATCTTGGAATAGGCCATGCTTTCCCGTAATTGCAGCACGACTCGCGCGTCCTTACGTACCTCAGGTGACGGCAAACGATCGTCCTCTTTGATGATCGTCCCTAGCTGCTTGAGTATTGCAGCGAAACCATTTGTTTTGTTTGCAACGGCGACTAGGTCTTTCGCGGCCTCAGGCGACTCCACAGCAACGCCGTATAGCTTCAGCGCGAGAGCTGAGCTCCTCGACACCACCGGTAATATATCCGCAAGCACTGCCATGCTCCCGCTAGAAAATGCAATACCAGATTGGAAAAAAGAGACAAAAAGAGCAGTGTGGAGAATCGGAGACTTGGGAAAAAGGCACCCGCAGCGAAGAGAGTCGAAATCCTTCGATATGTGTTACCGACTAGCTAACCCTAGAGTCGTGTGAGGTCATAGTGTAGGAATTAATGCAGGGCGCTGGTTGACCGACGACTAAATCCGGCGAAGATCACGGCCTGGTGATTGGCCAAGATGCACGGCTGAAGGCAGGCGAGCACGCGAAGTGTTGAACTTGTGCAGAAGTTGCCGCAGGGCTGGGCGAAAATCAGTGCATTGTAAGCATGCAAGGCGGAGGCGGTGCGCTCTCGTCAGTGTTTCCAATAAATGTCCTTGGTTGTCCGCGCGTGGGAGGCCTCGAGGGATTTGGCCCTCAACTGGAACTCGACTACGTGTTGGCAGCCTTTGCTGTCGGTATACCTGTCCACATGCCTAGTCCGAAGTATGCGCGGACGTCTTCAGGTGTTGCGCGTCAACAGTTGACTAGAGGCGCGCCAACGGTGTGGCACAGGATGACGCCGGCTATACGGGCGCGAGTTGGCCACCTGATGATTTCCGAGGCTCAGGCTGAGAAGAGTGGACAAGCGCATCGCGAAAGTGTACTTTGAGTCTGCCTTGAGAGGCCGGCATCTGGTGGTGTGAGAAGACGATCCGGTGAAGATTTGAGGACGTGGTGGTGATCAGAGCCGGTTTGGGCCACTGGCAGTGGTGAGCTGCAGGCCAGTACATGTCGCGCCGTATCCCGTATAGCCTGCAATGGGAGAAGACAAGGCCTGGACAGCGTTCGGAATGGCATGCAGCTGCAGCGATGCCTGAGGGCGTTTGAATCATGGTGGTCAGTGAGCAAGTACAGACACATGTTCTTCACGGGCAAAGTGGGCGAGGTCGCACGTTGTTAGATGCCCGAGTCGACGCCCGGCGCCATGCATGCAGAGATGCCTTGACGTAGTTTCAAAATGTCTTGTACATATATGTCTACATGCAGTGTACAGGCCTAATTTCTAGGCGCCCATGAAAGATCGAGGGCTCTTGCTCTTCAGCGTTGTGTTCTGGCCGACAAAGTCCCAGTCAATCCTGTCCCACCACTGCTCGAGGAAGGCCCTCTTCCCGCGGACACCGTAGTCGTGCAGCCAGACGTGCTCCCACGTGTTGACGCACAGCAGCGGCACTACATCGACGCCGCCCAACGGCTTCTTGGGCTTCTGGTCCTGCTGCGCGGCCACGCCGAAGGAGCCCACCTTGTTCATGTTCTGGTACGAGTCGGCGTTGTGTGTGTTGAGGTCGTGGGACTGGCGCCTGTAGTGGGCGCCCGACAGAGGCGATCCGGCCAGGTAGGTGGGCAGGATGCGCAGAGTGCCGCCCAGGCTGTTGTCGTTGGTCTGGACGAGCCAGACAAAGCCGGGGCCGAACATGGACTCGGCGGTGGCGAGGAAGGTGTCGCGCAGGGTGTCGAGCGAGGTGAAGTGCCTGTTGATGTGGGCGTGGAGGTCTTTGGACGGCTGGGCGTGCACGTCGGGGTTGGTGTTGAGGCCGCGGAAGAAGAAGTGGTTGTTGAAGGCCATGCTGGCGATGTTGAAGGCGTAGGCCTTGGTCGGGTCGCGGGCGAAGTCGACGACGAGGGCCTTGGCCTCCTGGTTCTCCCACGGCGTACCTGCAGAGCGACGTTAGCCTGTGGCAGCGCCCTGGACGCGGCGGGGCGCTGGCGTACCGGCGGTGGATGCATTCAGCTCGTCGACGATGTGGCCCTGGTACTCGGTGTAGGCGGTGCGGAAGCCCGTGGGCGAGAGCACGCCCGGGATGCCGTTCTGCTCGAGCTGGGCGTGGTTGTCCAGCGGGGGCACTGTGTAGAGGCTGCGGGCGGCGGGCGGCGGCCGTCTCCACGACACCCTCGACGCCCCGGCTGCAGACTGCATGGCTCCCGGCCGGCGGGCCAGACAGCGTGTAATCATCATGTGTGCTGTCGTTACGGGCGGCGGGCGAACTGGAGTCGGCAGCCCGTTGCTCGCTGCTCATCTTTTTCCGGCCTCTGCATCGTCGCGCTAGCCCCCGCCCAATCACGACGCGCCGAGCTCCAAGCGCCCGCGTCACTCGTTTCACCCACTCGCCTGCTTGTCCACGCAGAGCCACACAAGCACCGCAGTCACCTGCCACCAGACGCTGCTAGCCAGACCCTCCGCCCACCATACAATGCCTCTTGTCCACTCGGCGCCTCGGCTGCCTCTATTCTCAGAACACTCTCGCCGTGAGGAACGTCACTCGCGGCTCCTCGAGTCTAGCTCGTGCAGGTAGATATACCCAAGGTAGGCCGTGTCTTTGTCTGTTCCGTTGTTCCTACTCTGCTTCCGTATCGCTCTCTCATTTCTTTGTTTCATTCCGAGTCACTTGAGGTTCGCAGGCCCGACCTCTTCAACCTAATACCGCCATCACCTCCATCTCCACCACCATGGCTCCAGTCACACCCTCTCCCAGGCTCTCGAGGATATCCCTCGCCTGCCTTTTCCTATCCCTCATCCCCACGGCACACGCGTCCAGTCTCTTCCTCCGCCAAGCAGAAACATGTGGAGGGAGCGCAGGCCTCCAACAGTGCGGATCCGACTTCCCTTCCTCTTTCTGCTGCCCCAAAGACTCAACCTGCATGTCTCTCAACGGCGGAGACATACAATCAGTCATCTGCTGTCCGTCCGGCTCGGACTGCGCCTACATCCAGCCCACCACCTGCGACACCACGCAGCTGAACGCGACGCTCCATCCCGACAACCAGATGCATCTCTCAGAGACCGACGGCATTGACCTGCCCAAATGCGGCGACAAGTGCTGTTCGTTGGGCTACACGTGCCAGGGCACTATGTGCGCCAAGGACACCTCGCCATCGTCATCGCCGTCCCCAACGTCAACCGCAAACCCGACACCCTCCTCCACCAGCCCGGCGTCCGCCTCCCAAACCTCCGACTGCTCAGCCACCGCACCCGTCCAAACCAAGCAGGGCTTCGACGGCCGGTCCTTCGCAGCTGGCTTCTTCCCCGGCATAGTCATCGGCGCCCTCAGCACCCTCGCCCTGATCTGGATCATCAAGAAAAGGCGCGAGTCACAATCTAAAGAGCGCTACTCCGGCGACTTCGGCCATGTAGCACGCCAAATCAGCGACCCAATCTACGACCCCCAGCACGCCGCCCGGACCGACTTCATGCGCCGGGGCAGCCACTCCGCGCATTCGAGCCCCAACTCCACCGACCGAATCGTCCGAGGCATGAAGGAAACAAACGCCAACCCGCCCGTCCACGGCTTTACCCCCAGGATAAAAAGCATGTGGGACCGTACCCCCAAACTGAATTTTGGCTTCACGGGCGGTCTCCCAGCAAACCCTGCACCTCTCCACCCTCCTCCCGTGCGCGCAGGGAACTACACAGATCCGTACCAGACCCCGCCTCCCAAGCCCAAACGCATTCATTCTGCTAGTCGGCGCTCGAGTTCCCTCCGTACCAGCACGCAGACATTCAACACACAGCAAGGGCAACAGCGTCCGAATGTCGCGCGCAGCGGCAGTTCGGAGACCATTGATGTCTTGATGCCAGCACCGAGTTTCCTGGCGCCTCCACAGGCACCTGGTATGCGGCGCGACAATCGCTTCACGGCAGACTCGGCGAACACTACGTTCACGAAGCTCATGGAGCGGGCCGGGTTTGATGAAGGTGGGCGCCAGGAGGTGAGGGAGTGGAGGACGCCTAGAGTGTAGGCGCTGCAACACCTTGTTTCGGTTGGTCGGTCCAGTCATGTGATGCTTTTTCTCTTCTCTTCGTACATATATTCTTCCCCTCTTTGCTACTACTCCCCTTTTCTTGTTAGCGCTGGCGTTTCGGACCTTCTTTATCCTGGGCTGGCATCCTCACTGCATCTGCGTTTGCATTTGGTTCCGGCGTTTGTGTCTCTTTTTAGCATGATACCACATAGGCAGGCCTTTAGTCGCTCTCTACGAGCTATTCCTCTTACTGATCAAATATGAAAACCACCATTGCAATCTTCAGCCATGCTTCGATGTGGAATGTCTAGTCCAATGTTCGTCCATCACTGTCAAACGCTATGATGTAACTCGTGTCAACACATGTACGAGCTGTGTTCTAATCATATTATTCGGCGAGTATAAGACCCATGCACGCCTAGGTGCATTTTGTCATCCTTTCAATATATATACATCTTTGTATCTCATTCGTGTAGATCTCATCAAGTACGCCTCGAGTATATGAATACAGCTACCCAGTACCACGCTATTGCAATACTGACATGATTACCTCAAGGGATGTGCTACATAATCGGGGGCCAATGGCGCCAAACGTTCTTGCCTCGATCGGGCAGCTGCGGGAAGATCAAAAGTTGGCGTATTGTTTACAAGGATTGGTAAAGTTTGAACCGCACCCTGTTCCAACGTGCCCGAATGCGCAGTCGACGACGCGCCACGGGGACCTGCATCTGGCGATCCCATGATCCTCGCCTCTGCTGCCTGCGCCCTTAGTTCACGGCCAACCTCCCTCTCCACTATAGGTTTCGCCGCTTTCCGCTGCTTGCCAAAAAGACAGTGCCACAAGTCGTCTTCCTTGACAATCTCTCCTTCGCCCTTCTTGCGCAGGAGCTGTTTGACAGGCGCAGCTTGGAGTTCAGCCGAGTTCGCAGCGTCCAGTGTCTGTTCTTTGATAGCGGGAGTAGTGGGATTAGACTGCATGGGTGTTTTCGACAATGTGTTGTTGCTGATATGCTCGAGGCGGCGGGCAACAGAGATATCGTAGATGGCTTCTTCGACTGTGTTGCTGATAAGGTACATAAAAACCGTCGTGGGTCGTTCTTGCCCGATTCGGTGGACGCGGTTGATGGCTTGGAGTTCGATCGCGGGGTTGATGAGCGGTTCGCAGAGGAAGACGTAGGTAGCGTTTACAAGACTTAGGCCTGAAGAATCGGTTTTTGCATCCAGGAGCAAACACTCGACACTGGGATCTAGCTTGAACTCCCGGATGCCGTTCTTGTCAGTGATACTGCTGGCACCAATCTTCCACTTTTTCAGCGCTTCGTAGAGCACTTCGAGGAAGTCGCCAAACTGGGAGAAGATGATGGACTTCGCACCAGGGTCGTTGTTGCGGATCCAGATCAAATGACGCGCGATCATATCTACCTTGGTGCCGTATGAGCCTTCCAGGTCGATCATCTTGATCTCTTTCATAGTTGAGTCAGACAGGTCAGAGTAGATGGACGTGGTGGACGTGGTGGACGAAGAGCCTGGCGTAGAAGCATGCGTCCGACTGGCAGCTGCGTCTATCTCTTCTTTCGCTCTGATTTCGGTCGGTTTGAAGACAATATCCTTGAAGTCAGACGAGCCCAACTTCTGCTTACAGGTTGGGCAGGTCCGATGTGCCTGCCACCATTGATTGATGCACTCTTTGCAGTACTTGTGACCGCAAGCCGTCAAGACTCCGATCTCAATGTCTTCCCTACAAATGATACATTCGGCTGTCGTCTCCTTCAGATTTTCACTCCGGAGATGCTTCAGATATGTGCACTTTGTTTTGAAGCCATTGGCGTTGTTCTCGCGTTTCTCTCGCAAGTCGTCGGTTCTATCAAACTCGCGCTGGTCGAATCTGCTGTCTAGCGTCTCCTTGTACTTTGCGACGGTATCGGAGATATGTTGAAACTGCCGATAGTACTCTAGACGTTGGTTCATGGTGCCTCGATACAGTTCCTGCTCTTTCTCAAGTTCAGTGATAACCTTTGCCTGTTCTGTGACTATAGCCTGAACCTTAGTGATGTGCGTCTGAAGGATTTCGAGCTCGGAAGAAGCGCGGACATCACCACTGTTCGCTTTCCATTGCAGAGTAGTCATCAAGGAGCGAATACTAGAGATAACGCCCCTCAAAGATCCAGCCCGGAGTTTCGCTTGCAGTTCGCGTCGTCTCCTGACAACTTCAAGCACAAGTTGAGGTGCGTGACCGCGATCGCCTTCGTCGTTGTCTTTCCTCAGGGCTTGCTTTTCGGCAGCCCTAAGCTCGTGTTCGACAAGAGTGTCCTGTAGACCGTTTACAGCAGCGTTGCGGTCTGCGACAAGTGTTCGAAGAGCCATGATGTAAACGTATAGCTCATCCTGGGCCTTGAGCGAGTCATCGTATTCTTCTCCTGTCAACTCTTTGTCGTCTTCGTCATCAACCAAGCGCGTAAGAAGAATGTCAATAACTCTTGTGCGCCAAGCGTGTATCTGCTGAGCTTGCTCATTCAAATAATCACTGATGTTGTCCATCGTGTCAAAAATCTTTCGCGCTTCAATACCCCCAAGACCTGGGAGGTCAGCGATCGTAGGCAATTGGAGAGGCGTTTTGGTATTGACTTTGGCCATTTGCTGCTGCGCTTTACTCTTCGATCCCTCCAGCAGCTCATGGCGAATGGCCCTGGCCGCCTCGTAGTAAGATGTCTCAGACTCGTCCCACTCGCGCCACCTATCCGATCCTGGGTCCGTGTTGTACATTCGCAATTCTTTTCTCTGATGGAACGAAGTGGCGCTGAAGAACTGAGCGGCATGCTGAAGCTCCAGAAATGACCGTAGCGATTTACGCAGAATCGGGATACGGCCCATCTTATCTGCAGCTACATCTTGCTCTTCATCAGCCTCACGAAGGTCAGCTGTAGATGCGCGGCCCAGCTTCTGCTGCTCCGCGCGTAGCTCGCCTCTGCATATCTTGATATATGTCTCTGCTTCTTCTCGGGCTTTGTAGTAGTACTCAAGTGCGTGTACTGGATCTTCGGAATAAGCATGAATGTGACCCATCTTGATCAGACATAGAATCATTTCGCGAGCCTCTGACTTCCATTTGGTGTCGTTCTGCTCAATCATGACCTCCAGAACTTCGTGTACGGTGCGCAAAGCCGCCTTCTTTCCACCCAAGGCTCTTTGATTCTTTCGACCCACGTTTGCATGGAGACACGTCTGGCGCAGCCTGACCAGCCATTCCCGCATGCGCTCGACAACCTGGGGATGGGTCTCGTCGCGACCTTCTTCCAAGGGCTGCCCTTCAGGTGTGAGCCAACATGCATCACACATTTGACGCATCATTTCGCTGTAGTTCTGTTCCTCGATAGTTGTGAAAGGAACTGTAATGACAACGCGTTTCTGAGGCGGTATCTGAAGGTCATCGCGAACTCTGTCCTTGGTATGCCGTAGGGCAATCTCGCTGAAAATGCTCTTGAACGACGCTTTGTCGAGGCGATTCCAGATGGCCTCGTGGTTTACAAATGTGTCACATCTGAGGAAGATCAAAAGCCCACGTAGATCCTGGACGTCCTTGCGAAGAGGAGTGCCGGAAACTGCCCAGGCGTTACACCGCGGAATGATCCGCGCTACTTGGGCGGCCTGACTGACCCCACGCTCCACCATTTGCGCTTCGTCTAGGCAGACTCTCCACCAGGAGATGCCGACGAGAGGGCTAGTGCGACGCTCGTGGCGTTTGGGGCGTCGAGAGCTGCGCTCCGGGGGAGGTACAGCGTGATGAATCTCTTTCGAGAGCACATGATACGTCGTTAGCACTACGTCGTATTGCAGGAGATGCTCAATGGTAGATGGTGCATGGACACTCTTTGGTGCAGTCGGAGGTGGGAGACCCTTGTAATGGCAGACTTTGAGATCAGGGGCGTGAGTGCGCAATTCGCTCATCCACTGTTCTAGGATCGAAGGTGGAGTGATGATCAACGTAGCACCTGAGGGCTTAACTTCAGCTTCAGTGTATACGTCGTAGACGTTTCCTTTGGGGATGTCTCGCTTGTGATGGGATATGAGTGCGATTAGCTCGACTGTTTTACCTAAGCCCATCTCTTCGGCGAGTATGCCGCCGCGCAGTGACCGCAGAGCGTCGTCCTTGGCTGCATCTATATTTGTAACAATAGAGCCTCGGAGATAGCTGACATAGCACGGTGTTCCCAGGGCGTCTTGAGTCTGCCTGAACGATGCTGGTGGCGAACTGTTGACGAATGGCTCGAGCAGCCCAGAGGATGAGAATGCAACGCCTTCTCGACGCAAGAGCCAATCAACGGTCCTCTCTTGGAAAGGTAGAAGCTTGGTCTCGAGCAAACTCTGTTTGATGCGTGGGGAGACATCCATGTCTGCTGCTGGCACATGAACCGAAGTGTAGAAATCAGACAAAGTCCATTTCTTGTCGCCTCTTGTAAACTCGTCAGTCATGTAGACGCGGAGAAGACTCAGATCCGCGGCCATATAATGGTGTGTGACGGCTAGGTCCTCAACCACTGACATGCCCAAGGTCCACCGTATCTCGACAACCAATTTGTGTATACTGCGTCCCTCACCGGGCGCGTACAGCTGACAGCGACAGAAAGCTGCTCGAGACGCGGGTTTGGTGTTCTTGCCTCGACGCATAGTAGCAAATGTAGTGACGGTCCGAAGGTGGGGCAGGATCGAGTCTGCGAAGGCGGAAGAGGTTGTGGCGGCCAGGTCAAGTCCCGTTCTATCGACCACGTTTCGGAGTCTAATTTGCAGGGTCTCTTTTGCCCGATCCCTGTGGCACGATTCGAGTTCTAGAGGTATGGAATCTTGCGGTGTGGCTGAGGCGTCCGTCGTGTCCATGAAGTCTGGCGAAGGAAGAGGCATGTTCTGCATACGGGTCAGTCCAGCATCACAGATGTTGGCCAGCCCACTAACCAAGTCAATAGATACTCTGGCCAAGACGATACTATCTTTTGCGTCTGCGTCCGCCCGCCAAGGCACGGAGATAGCCCTGCCATCACCAGTTTTACGTCGCTTGGGCGACGGCTCTTGCTCCGTATGCGCAGGCGCTTTGAACCAGTCTTGCATAGTACGTATGCAGTCCGAGGCATCTTGCGCCGGCAGTGATGGCGGCCCACGGCATCTCGAGAGGCCGCTCGCAGGCACCGGATATGCGCAGAGGAGCTCAGCACTGCCCTCTAGAGCAACAACCATGGCGGCAGAGTGGGCGCGTGTGCGGGGAACAAGTTGTGGTGTAATGAGGGACTGGGCGAAGACGGGCGTGGGCGGATATCCGTAATCGCCGATGCGCCAAGACAGGTGGAGACCAGGGTCCCCACAACCAGGCATCAGTCCCACCATTCAATCCTACCCCAGACACGGGTCTGCTTCGCGCACACATATGACAAGTTGCGAGGAGAGAATGTAGAGGCTCGGCTTTGCGCCAAAATTGACCACCTAATCAGCACCGGCTAATGGTACCGTGTCTGTTACTAGTCAAACTATTACGAGCTCCCATTGTTCCTGCATCAACTACTTTGGCTCCCCTGACCTTTCCCAACATACGCTACTGTAGCTGCGATGTTGCAGCGACTGCGTTGCTTCCTCAGGACAGGACGTGCATGACCCTCAAGTCGAACTGAGCGCACCCTTAGCAAACTAACCAGGTAGTGTATCCCGGTCTGCCATGTCCGTCTTTGCGAGCTTGCGTGGTAGTAGACTACAAGGGAGCAGTCTTTGGCGCCGCATTTCCGCTCGTAGACGGCATTGCAAGTCCAGTCTGGATGGGTGCAGGCTGCCATGTTTGAGCCTTTGCTTCAAACCCGTCCTTCTCAACGATGTTGACATCCCTAAGTGCAAGTATAAGCATAGTTCCAGTGCTGCATCGCATCAAGTCCAAGAAGAAAATCCAGTAGCAAGTATTTACTCCGTAGCCAGCACTTTCTTGATCGGTTCTGCAGCCTCGATGAACTTCTCGACCATGGTGTCCAGCTTGGTGAGATCGTCCTTGCCCTTCTTAACCTCCGCAATGAGCTTTTGCTTCTGCTTCAGCTTCTCCTGCCGCGCTTCCTCGAGCTTGAGACGGACTTGGTGTTCGTGCTCGATGCGCGCCGTCATGAGGTCGTGTTCATTCGAATCTTGGTGCTCGGGGAACTGCTCGAGGAACTGCTCGCGGGGGATGAGTGGTAGCTTCATGTATTTGTGGCTACACAATAGTTAGCGATGGACGCAGTTTTCCACGCGAAGACGCACTCGTAGTTTTCAGCAGCAGAGATCTCGGATCGTAGCGACTGCTCCTCATACTTGAGGTTGTGGAGACCCAGAATGAGCGCATCGTTCACCGCCCTGTCATCGGAGGTCTTCGACTTTTCCTCGCGCACTTTCAGCACGCTCTGCCGGTACAAGGTCTTGACAATCGACAGTTGCGCGCGGATGTACTTCTCCCGCTTCTCTATGTCTTGTGTGGCTTTCTTCTCCTTGTCAATATCCTCGCGCGAACCTGGCTTCGTATTCTTCGGGTGGGCGAGCTGGTAGTCTACAAGCTCGTTGATGAGCTTCTTGAGGTTTTGCACTTCGTTGTACAAACGCGCGTTATGCGGCGTCTTGATGAGATCAGCGATATTGAAGGTGGAGAGATCCGTAGGCATCGCGTCACTAGCCGGCGCGACTGGAGGCTGATGTCCGCTCATATTGGAAGCCTTTGCAGGGTGTGGTCGCGGGTGTTGGCGCGCTCGAAGAAAGGCGCGCCTGCTTGGCATTCGGCTCGGGCTCCAGTATCACGTGATCTCGTTGAGCCTGGGTACAGCTCCTACCACCTGAGCCACGCCTGTTTCTACCAACGACGCCACAATTAGGCTGAACTCTCGGAAAATACACTAGGTCCCCAATGCATTGTCTGAGATATCGAATACGCCACGTCTGATCGATCTCGGTAAGCAGTGCGCAGTGTGGAGAGATGAGATGCGTACCAGACCTCGGGATCCTGGCTCATTCGATCCCACAGGGCGCCACATATATCCTCGCCTATCATCCTGACGCATCGTGAAGGGATGTTCACATTGAGCACATCGCGCATCAGATCGATCGTACTCAGCGCACTGATCAGCCGTTCAATCCAAGTACTAGCATCGAGCAGTTCCAGGAATCCAAACATGCATACCCTGATTGAGCGGACTTAGGCCCACCCTTCGTCAGCTCAAGGAATCTGGTATTGGGTTTTGCAATGCACAATCTTCTCTCGCGGGCTACATCAAAGCTATCGCAATCATGCCGTATACCAGAATACAAGCTCAAGCACCAGCCCGGACCGCGTTTTGAGTCAAAGGAGTACTCTTTTGCTTCCTCCTGCGGGCTGAAGGAATACGTGTAGAAGTTGTGGACTATCACGAGGATGCTGCAAGAGCTACACCCGACTACCAGGAACCGATTGCACGCACTGCAGAATGACAAGCCTTAGCCATTCTGTTTGTGGTGCCGACGCGGTCGCTACCTTACGACATACTCGCCAAGTGGGAGAACTCCGTGCTTCCGATGCCAACTGACTCACTTCAAGTCGTCATGCTCAACCCTTCCTCAGAACTTCATCTCCGATCTTGCATAGCCGTGCCGCCCCATGCTACGCTTGTCCTTCTACAAAAGAACGTGTTCTGACAGAGACAAAATCCTTCGCGAATGCATTCCGCCCAAGTTGGCGTCTCATGGAAAAGATTACTAGTCCGCACATCGGCGAGAACATTGTACACCCGACAAAGTCCAAGGTCACTAGCAAAAACGGCGAAGTGCGCAAGAACGGCCCAGAATCCTCCCCTCGCAGGTACTGGGCGTTCTACCAATAGCGCGGTCGCGGCACGTGCTAGCGTCGTGTTAGGCGTACCTAGGATCTGAGCCTGAGATGAGTAATTGCGGAGGATTTGCATGACTGCAGACGCCCAAGGTTTGCAATTCCATGAAGATCATCGCAACGCTCATATTCCGAGCCACTGTCAACGCCTCATTTCAAAACGGCCTGAAACGTCGAGAGACCTTGGACTGGGTACAGACGCGGCTCGCTAGGAGCCTCTTGATCAGCAAGCTGCCGGAAGTCATCATCCTCGGCAAGAGCTCGCAACGTGCTTGGCTGAAAATCTGGTACTAGTGAGCCAGTCTTTGCCCTTTTGTATCTTGCATCATTGCGAAACTTAGTTGGGGACCAATCATAGCGGACGTCCACGAAAGATATCTTTACGGCTCCCACGCGCTCAATAGTTGGCTAGACTTTCCACTACCCTTGTGGATGGAGGGAGTTAGCTCCACTCCTGTATCGTTCAATTTTGTCACTTGTCATTTGTCCAGACGGAATTTTCGAGGATGGCGGAGGCATGTCCGAAGAGATCAGGTCTCGCTGCGGCTGTTGGTGGCACCAGCCTTAGATCGATCTTGTGCGGCACAGCTAGCAATACGATTCCGAAGCCAGGGGTAGACGAGGTTTCAACGAAGCTTCGGCGACCCTTCTGGCAATCCCTGGCGCAGCGAGACGCCTCTTTTCATGGGGCAACGAGCTTTGGATGCCCCGAACTTCACCTCTAGCGGAACGGCGTACCATCCACTCAAATGATGTGTCTCGGGCCGTGCGGCCTAAAGGTAGTCTGCGTACGTACACTGCACGCAGGGTTATCGCAGGTGGAGCTAGATAGCCCGGAAAGACATGACCGATGGACCCCAAATGGCAATTACGAATATGTGGCTGGTAGGCGAATGCTCTTTTGCTTTTCCCGTTACGTTCGGCGCCTTGTTCATGCAACGCCGAACGTACCCATGCACGGCTCGTTCTTTGGGCTGAACACTGGCGGCTGATACGAGATGACTTTGCATCTAGCATCCGCGTGGTTTGGGCAGATTCTGTTTCGTGCACTATCTGGGCTGTCGAGACGTTCACACGCATACCAATTTTGGAGTCAGTTGGGGGAGATACCGCTCCTCGCATAGCCAACGCTTAGATCATACATGCATGCAAGCAGCACGAGGCAGCTATCCAAATATGGACTAGATACCCGAGAAAGATCAACCCGCACGATGCTCGGCTAGCAGTAGTGTGGCATGCAGCTGTGCCAGCAGGCACAATCTGCACGCTGCAGTCACAATGATCAGCTAAAAGGAAGCTGCCGGCAATCAAAATGATATTCATCGGTGCTATGTCTTGCTAAACTGTGTAGCGTACAACAGTTTCCCGGAGATAGGTTTCGGCCCACAGCACCGACCGTATGTTTTCCCCCTATGCACGCACACTTTCACGTGGAATGGCAGGTGTCATCTAGGATATCCCTAGAACAACCTGGGGCGCTGCCATACAGCTCTTGGCACTAAGCCCGGCGAAGGCGAGAACCTAAACCTTATTCCGGGCCTTTCGAGCGCCCATTACAACCTTAGAGCTATGACGCGACGCGATTCGCCTGGTCGCGCCTCCTTGACTCGATGCTCATGCGGGCTAGAGCAGACGGACGGCCTGGCTTACCACGGTATTTGGAGCGGGCCACAGATAGTCTCTAGTCAGGGCTCTCGAGTGCACTGTAAAGAAGCCTCGTTGACCCGCTCGTTGGTCTCTTTGATTCCCCCAGCATTCGTTCATTTTTACCATCTTTGTCATGGCTCCAGCAAAAGAGACATCGGTTGATCTGTGCAAGCGGGTCAACGCACAGGGAAACACCATCGCAATCCGCATGCTCGAATACCTGAGCACAGCAAAGACACCTATTCATGGCTTTGAGCCACTTGCCAGAGAGTTCATCGAACTTTGTCAGGTGTTATGGTCCATTGAGGCCGGAGTCACGGAAGCTTCAAAAACACGAAGTGGATTTCCCGTCGAGGTATCTCAAGAACTTGACAGAAGGGTCCGCCAAGTCAACGAAGAGTTCTCTGTTTTGGCCCAAATGGTCAACAAGTGTACGTTTCCCCAAATCTTGGATTGTCTGCTTCTATTACCCTCGCTTGCATGGTTGTTGCGGACCGTTGCTAACAGCATTACTTGCTACAGTTGTCGACAAGGAGAACCACAAAGGCGGCTTTGGCATGAAGTTCCGAATGATGTTCGCCGACACAGATGTCGAGAAAATGCGCCACACACTGTCACGAAGTCGTGACTCCCTCAAAGTCAGCTCTGCTATGTTCAGGTGGACACTAGGCGACGCGCGAGCCGATGCTTCCATGGGCATTGGATATGCCGGACTGATTGCCGCGCTGGAGCGACTGAACCCAAGCAAAGCTTCCAGCCTTCCACCTCTACACCCAGCGCCGACATCCGATCTTCCACCGACACCACCTACAAAAGCTCCGAGCAATCATGGAGACCACCCCCTCTTACCACCTTCACATCCTTCACACCGTATGGACAGACCGTCACTGAACGAACTTCGCCATGAGGAAGGACACTCGTATGACAGTCACAGTTCAAATTTCAGGCACGAGGACACTGGCCTCTCGCCAGGAATCGTTGATCTTCACAAGAACTGGCGCGCACCAGCCAGCGCTCGTTCCAGTGAATCAACCAGGGACACAATGTACCATCAGAATGTTCGGTATCACGAGGATCCGGTGTACGAGGATGTCGCATCTCACTCCTCTACCCGGTCGCCCACCATGGAGGAGAAATTGCACAGTCTCAATGTCAGCGAGCGCTACATGGACGATCATCACTCTTCATCCAAGGTGGATTCTGCCATCACATCGCCGCACTGGGCGCCACGCCAAAGTGGAGGCTCCAAGAATGTTGGTGGCAAGGCAGCACTCTTCAACGCTGTCGAACAGAGGAGGCACCGGATGCTCGAGCAGCTCCTTGACGGCGGTGCTAAAGCAGAACCTCACATGGAGTCAGCAATGCTTCGCGTCGCTGCCCAAAATCAAGACGTGGAGAGTATCACGCTGCTTCTACGATATGGTGCGGATGCGAACGGTTTCGACCGCGAAGGTGTCACACCCTTGTTCGCCGCCACTCGTGCCCAATGTCTCGAATGCGCGAAGACACTACTAAAGCATGGCGCTGATCCTAACCTGTCCGCCGGCCCCGATTCCGAATCACCTCTAGCGCTGGCTGCGTCTCAGAACTCTATTGATCTCGTTCAATTGTACCTCGCCAATGGCGGCGATGCTGGCTTCATCATGGAAAATGGTTCTACGGCACTCGTATCAGCCATGAACAAGACCACTTCGCCCAAGTGTGTTGAAATGCTCCTGAGCGCGGATGGCGATGCCAACGCAAAGAATGGAGAAGGTACAACGGCCCTCTTCCAGGCTATCCAGGCGAACCGTGTAGATCTCATGACTGTGCTGCTCGACCACGGAGCGAATCCCAACCTTCCGGGCCCTAAGCACCCGCTCTGGCCATCCACCTACAAGCCAAAAGCTCTTCAGCTGCTGCTTTCTCGCGGTGCTGACACCAAGAAGACACCAGGTGTCATGGAATTGGCTTCTAGTCTTAAGAAGCTGGATTCCATCAAGATCCTCATGGAAGCTGGTGTATCACCCAACCTGCGGAAAGACGGAGTCTACACACCACTCTGCTCAGCTATTCGTGACAACAGCCCGGAGATCGTCACTTATCTGCTAGAGCATGGCGCAGACCCCAACTTCAACGCTGCGGAGTACCCGGCCTTCAAGTGTATCACACACAAGCGCACGCATTTCCTCCCGCAACTGGTTGCCGCTGGCGCAGACCTTAACAAGCCCAAGGGTATTATCGAAACGGCTGTCAAGTTTAACGACAAGGACGCGATGATTTACCTGCTCGATCAGGGTGTCAACCCCAACGACCGCACACCGGACGGATGCACACCGCTTACCACCGCCATCAACGACGATCACGGCGAGCTTGTCGATATCCTTCTCTCTCGCGGCGCAGACCCAGCCATCCGTGGCAAGGATTGGCCTCTATGCATGGCTGTCAAGCGCCCCACCATTCTCAAGAAACTCCTTGCCGCAACCCCCAACCCACGTGCCTTCCGTGGTGTCGTCGAGATGGCTGTTGTAGCCAATCAACTCGAAAGCATCAAGCTTCTCCTCGCAGCAGGCGTCAGCGTCGAAGACAAGAACTGCGGTGTCTTCTCTCCACTCACAACGGCCATTCGCGAAGAACGCAAGGTCATTGTTCGCTACCTTCTCGACGTCGCGAATGCCGACCCCAACGCCCCTGGCGAGCACTTGCCCATTGTCAAAGCCCTCCGCCGCTACTCAGGCGACACAGAGATCATTCAGATGTTGCTCACACGCGGCGCGGACATCAACAAGATGCACCGCGGCTGGAATGCTATTCTGCAAGCCGTCGAGAACGGCGATGCTGAGATCCTCAAGCTTCTGATCGACATGGGTGGCACCGTCGACCTTCAACTACTCGACGAATCCGGCCGCGCCGTTATCGACATTGTCACTGAGAGGGGCTGGGAAGAGGGCCTTGCGCTCCTCTTCCCGAATGCGTCCAGCAGTCCGAAGGCCAACGTCTCAAAGGCCAGGTAGTAGGTAATCCACCACTGCTTTCTCCCTCTTGTTACTTTGCGGCAGGAAGAGAGCTGACTAGCCGCAATAGTAACAAGAAGAGTTTCTCAATCTCTGACTGGCGCTGGATGAGCATCGAGCTTGAGAAAGGAGATCTGAAGAGTAGTGATGACGACGACGACGTTCCGGACGACTGCAGTCAAGCTTCTAGTGAGCTGTTACATGCATAACGGAAGGGTTCGTATTACCACTTGCCTTTTCTTTCTCGTCATGGAAGTAATGCTGGTTGGGAGGCTTGGGCATGGTTGCATTGGCGTTCTCGGTATACCACCTGTCATATAGCATCCTTTTCTTTGGTTTTACACGACACGGAGCGCATTTGACTACTCAATCGGTAGTAATCTTCTTGTTTACTGGAGCTGCGTTTTGTGTATCATTCGTCTCAATACATTTATACATACTTTACATCCACATGATCATTTTTCCTTCTTGATACTCACATCGACCTTTCCAACTATTGCGTTCACCCACTCAATACCCCTCTTCTACACACCATATCATAATCACAATCACGCTTCGGTCCGAATACCTCCTCACTCAGGCAGCCCTAGTCTGAACTTATTGCCCTGCATTGAACAAAATCCTTTAGTCCGCCACACTCGCCTTGCTCACACCCTCATCTCTGTACCCACATTCCAGGCCCTCGGTACACACGAAACCTTATCATTAGTCCCAAACGCGGGAGTTGAGGCTTGATAGACTAAAAGCTTTTGAGCTCGTGACTACACACAAGTACCAGAATGCGTTATCTTAGTATAGGCCTAGAAACGTAGGCAGAACTCAATCGGCGATCGCATTTGCGCCACATCCGTCGCGGGTCGTCGTCCAAAGTACTAAGATGCTTAGTGGGGAAATCAGCTGCGGATGATGCGCAAACCTTAATTGACTCTCACCCGGTCGGGAGTCGGCACAGGGACATATGGGTTAACCTTGTCCGTGATCACGAAATGGGGTATGCTCAACGAGGGTGTTCCCTCTAGACTTTGCCTCGCCTTGCCTCGCCTTGCCGTGTGGTGCTTACGGAAAACTCACATCCATGCCCCTCACATCATGCACGCTGATCGTCAACAAGATTGATACAAGCGAGGAATCCCATTAGACTAAATAACGCATCGTTCTACTTTAGAGGGATGAAGCCATCGCATCTCCAAACAAGAATGGAATAAGACATCCGTGACGAAACCAAAGGGTATAAAAATAAGTGGCTAATGTTTCGCAAAGCCAAGAATGTGAATGAAGATCATGAAGTCGTAGATCGAGATTGTTACTGAACAACTGACCCTTCAACGTATTTTTTGTTGCGTGAAATAGCTGGCCAGCGTGGCCTAAATGCAAAGACTCTAACGCTGGAATAGAGAATGAGGGAAACGATCGTTATACATTATGTCGTGAATAGAGCGTCGGAGCGACAGGCTCATGCGAATGCTGCAGACGAGGGCGTTGCTCGGTGGCGGACTTATGATGGTGTTTCAAGCTTTGATCAGCCAAAGCACTCTACACGCTAGGAAGCCAGAAGGAAAGCAAGAACTGTCCCACAAGACGTGACGTATATTTCGTCTGGTTGTCGGCTGAGATGCTGACCTGCTGCCGTTGTTGCAGGAAATCGACTGGATTGTCATTAGCAAGGCCTCTCTCGCAACATCCAAGTAATGCGATGGTATCGACTTACTGTTCTCCTTGACCAACTGCGCAACTTGTCTCACGAAGTTAACACTGCTCGCATCTCCGAAGCCCACCTCCTTTTCCCAGTCGTGATCTGCGTCGCGCATTGGGTTATGCTTGCGGTTGTACTTCCATCGGAATATCTGCTGCACGAAGTGCATCCGCTGATCAATCTCACGACACGCGATATCCGCCTGGCTCTGCGCGTCTCTCAGGTCTAAGCGCTCTGTAGTAGCCTTGGTAGACATGACTAGGTGAATGGTCTTTTGCTGGTCTTCAAGCGCCATGCACATACCTAGCACCGCGACAAAAGCGGCAAGCCATTTATCGCAGCCCTTGGAAGATTTGAAGATTTGCTGAAGCTTGTTCAGAACAGTAGTCTGAATTGAGCGTTGCAGACGAGAGAAGAAGTATTTGAGCTGTCGGTTGGTCATGCGCGGCGATGTGTAGTTCTCGACGTAAGAGTTGTGACCGCTGTACGAGTGCATGCGTGACAGTGTTGCGGCTTTCGTTTCCTCGGCGATGGTGAGTGTGTGTGACATGATGAACGTGACCACGATAAGGCGGAAGATTTCACGGAGTAGCTTTGCCTCGTCGTCCGACTTTGGCTTCACGCGCGTCATCAGCTTGAAGAGCTTCTGTTGGAAGTCATTGTCATCTTCCATCCAGCAAAGCTCGCCAAAGGCGTCGAGGTGATGGTCGACGATCTCGGTGATATACCTGTCGTACTTCTTCTCTTCGTTGTGGTTGATGTGCACCATGCCTAGTGCTGGGCTTTGCTTCTGGATAGCGACTCTCGTGTGTGTGACAGGATCTGTCTTGTACTGGATTTGCACTAGCAACGCGTCGCCACGAGGGATGAACTCGTACACCTTCACTGGCATCCGAGGCATGTTGTCTTGGCCGCATGTCATCATGACGGTTAATTCGACACTTCCCCATTGTTGGATGTACTGAGTCACAAAATGCGTGAGGTTTGCGTCCTCATGCATTTGCGTAACCAGAGAAGGAAGGAAGTATGGCGACAAATCGATGAGCTTCAGCCGATTACATCCAAGGCCGCAATCAGCATTCGGTCGCTGAGATCGCTTGAAGCAACGCTCGCAGATATCGCCCGGCCCACACTTGTCCCTCTGCAAAACACAATGCCAGCATGCCACAATCTTACGCATATCATGCGCTGCTTTGGCAACAGTCGGCTCGAGATGAGTGCCCAACGCTCTGCCACCAGACTTTGCTGCCAGTGCTTTCTGTGCTGCACTCTGCGATGACTCTGGCTCAGGAGATGCATCGAAACTCAGTTCAGGTACAGCGCTGACTGTGGAAAAGTCCATCTTGATAGAAGGTTGGTGTGGTTGCTGTAGCTGCGGCAGTTGTTGCAGATGGGTGTATTGCTGTGTCTGATACTGGTCGAAGATCATCTCAGAGTCTGAATGTTGATAAGATGAGTATACGCCATCGGAGCTCCCCGGACTGGGTGCGGAAGGGCTAACTTCTGGCTGATACGGAGACCTTGGGTGGTAGCCCGTCGATGAGGCCGTCGATGGTGGGGCGGGAAATTGGTTGCTGGTGATGTAAGTATCCGTGAAGAGACTAGATGATGCGTTGTAGTTGACAAAGTTTTGCTGATCGGGTGGTGGTGATGCGCGCGTGAACTGCATCTCTATGGACTGATGAGTCGGAAGTTGTGTTCTTGGCACATGGTCGAACGGACGATGAGGAAGATTTTGGCCTTGGGTGAAGTATAGTTCACCTTGGAATGATGTCGTGGGTTCGCTAGGTGAGATCAGGGAGGAAGGGTCTGTATATTGCGCTGCCCACGAGTCCACATCCACCAGATAGTCCGAGTAATTGATAGGATCGCTCGCAGGGTCGAAAACGACATGGCCGGATCGAGGGACCATTGAGGACCGCGAAGGTGCTTGTCCATTCCAAGGGTCATGGCGAGGTGGCTGGGTAGTGTAGTTCTGATTGTACATGTTGGTTTGAGGATGTGCCGGTGCTACGTGGTGCGATGGTTGGGTCTGCATAGTATACTGCTGTTGATACCGCTGCGTCTCAGCCATTGTAGCGTTAAACGCCGCCTGGACTGCTATGCGGGTGTCAGCGGATATGGCTGAGCTATGTCAAGATGACAAACCTTGATCGCTGAACAACATGCCAGAATCCACCCCGGGTATGGAGTGGTGTGAGCCGTGGGATGACATGGTATTGCCGTTATGGTGGTAGTTAGGCGTGTAATCGATCATGTCTCCCTCAAATGATGAGCCTTCTGGCGTCCTTACAGACGTGGGAGAGGTCGAAGAGCTGTCAATCTCCCATTGCATATACTCGGGTGGCTGGTCTTGGGGCAGTTCCGGTTGTTGCGGCAGACCGCGGCTCACAGGCGGTGGGGTCGCAAGCGGGCCAGGCGAGAGTCCAGTATGGTTGATCAGGGAATCTGTTGGTGTTTTCGAGCGCCGGCTGTCATATTGACCATAGACAAATGCATGCGGATCGATGAAAAGCGGCTGGTCCTGGTAGGTCTGGTAGTGCTGTGAGTATGTCGACATGATGCGCAAGTGGCGGCCGGGGCCAGACAGAAGTTAGGGTCTTCCTAGACCTTGCGCATCAGACGGCTATGAGAATCCTGTTGTGGGATGATGACCCAGCGCTCGAGCCACGGACTGGAGATGGTGAAGACGGGAAGACAACGGCTCGTACCCGGGCAGAACAGCGATGCGCAACAGGGAACGGCACGCGCGAAGGGTCTGACCAGAATGGGGGACGTCCAACACTACTCGAGGAGGACGCGCAAGAAGAATCTGTCTCAGAGCGGCTGATTGTCAGAAGTTCAGATGGCGATTAGTCTGGTGGCATTCCCGCCCATCTTACGCTGCCCCGCGAGGACCGGTGAAGGACAACCGGCAAATGCAAGCTATTGGCTTAGCTGCATGCATCCGCACAGCTTTTAGATCGCACCAAACCACAACCAACATTCGCGCTGCCTTCGCGCTGCGCTGCAAATCACCGATGGTTTGAGGTCGAGATTCTGTCGCCAAAGTGGCTGGTCGCGTCCCATTTTGCACGTTTTGGTCGCGATTTTTGCTCGTCGCGGGAGCCATGTCCTGAAACACATGGAGTCGTCCCCAGCCGCCTCGATGTGCCTCAGGCATGACTTATGCAATGCACAGCCTGCGCCTTGTTCGCTAAGCCATACCTCATCAAATGCAGCCTTGGGGGGACGAATGAAGGTCGCACTGAAGGGGACGGCTGGTTGAGCAACTGCAAATTACGATCTAGTGCGGCTCTGCGATGTTGACCGGTAGACGAGCTGCCAGCTCATGCTGCGGGCAGTGACATATGTGCGGGCGCGCAACCCAATCGTTTCCGTCCGGCAATAGGTCATACCGTTGTTTCCACCCGGTTGCGCGCATCCATGGGATGTGAGCGTTCTGTGTAAGAGGGCTTGTCGAATGCCAGCGCACAGTGGCGGACGGTAAGGTAAGCCGGATCATGTGGCGGCTGTCGCGCGTCATGTGTCGCTCGACGTCGTTGGCTTGCGTCTCTGGCAGAAGTGCGCTATGTGAAAGACGGAGGGGTGGCAGCAGTGTGAAGCCAGAGCTGGCACGAAGAACGTCTTTGATCATCGTTCAGGCTTGCTGCTTTGCGCGCGCTCGTAGACCTGGCAGGCGCCATCGTGTCCTGCCTCCAATCGACCTGGGCAGACACTATGCCCACTCCAGCCTAGGGCGCAGCACTGTGAGGAGCACGATTTTCGTACAGCCGGGTTTGGCCACGAGACAGCACCACCGCGCCTACTGTGGCGCAGTTTGATTCTTATCGTCGTTACGTTCAATCTGACCTTCCGACTAATTGTGCACCTTGCTCGGATCCCACAGTGAGTTCGAGCGACCGCGGTGTGCAACCGGCGCCACTTGCCGGGTGGCTGCTGCTTCACTTATTCTGTTCGAGACAATCAACAAGGCGCTTGAAAAGCGCTCAACCCAGGAAACCCTCGGTCGACGGTGCTACCACATTGCATTGTGTGACGTCATGAGAGTATGATGCTGGGTAACAGGGCAGTCGGTAAGCAGGAGAGACACTGGATATGAATTTTCGCGACAACGTGCAAATGTTCAAGCACACTCTAATCTTGTGGAAAGTCGTGACATACAGCACAGGCCGGGCCATGTCGCACCTAGTTGCCACGAGGCTGTGCGTATCGCAGCAACTCCTCATCCTTCAGCAACCGATCGTGGCATCCTTTCTCCAAACACACGCATACCTCGATACCTTCGTCAACAGCATTCGCCTTGACACCGGCCCTGCTCGGGTACACGAAAACATAGCCTTCGAATTGAGGATCGGGAAAGCGAATGGCTCTCGCGACACCGAAACCAAAATCATGTTTCTGGTACACATTCATGCCTTGCCAACTCGTACCTGCCAGGTCCATGCCTAGGAAGGAACTCATGTTGATGTTGATCCACCGCCTATCGTTGAGCCCCGCGATCCACTCGGGAAGCTCAGCGACGTATTGCGGAGTGATTGTCTTGATCGAGTTCCGCACTCTTTGCGCAATGCTGGGAAGGTTGTCTTCAGCAAGAAGTTCAAATATCTTGATCGGCTCGGTGCGGGGAAGCGCAACCGCATTGCCCATCATCGTTTCCGGCAGAGGCGGGTCCAACACCTTTCGTGTATTGAGTGCATGGACTAGGATGACCTCCTTGCCAAGATCAGGGTGGAGAAGCTCAAGCTTGGACCGTGTGATACTCTTCCAGAGGATGGACATGATTGCATCGTAAGTCGAGATCCAACTGTCTCCTGTCTTTGTCATGGCTCGAGACTTGAGTTCCTCCGTCTTACTCTTAGGAAAATGCCACATTCGAATAGCCAACTCGGGCATCTTGAAGTCGGCTGGCGGTGGAGGAGGCGGACCCCCGCCATCCTTAAGTACGGGGAACTTGTGGTCGAGTTCCTTCCACCGCGCAGCATCTGGCTTCTTTGCACTGAGACGCGATCGGTCCATCGTTTCCTTGGGGACTACCTGGAAGGAAGTTCCATTGGCCACCGCTGCAGAGTTCTGCGCCCAAGTGGTAAGGAAGCCGTCGCATCCCGGGCCGTCGGAACAGTTGTGATGGATAGCAACACCGAGGACGAGACCGCCTTTGATGAAATTTATCTGAAACGTAGAAATGAGGAGATCGTCTTCCTGATTGTCCCCAAGCGGCGAGAACAGTTGTTTCTCTGTCACCGCCTTGGGCAACAACCTGTGTCCCTTGAACGTCGCGGCTGGGAAATCGGTCCTATCCAGCTCTTCAAACGAAGGAAACGTTTCCTCCAGGTTCTGCACAAACAGACTGACTTCGCTGTCCTTTTTCTTCGTCACCCACAGCCGTCCATTGTCCGCGTCCATCTTCAAGCCGCCGGCGAGAATTGGGAACTGGCTCAATGTGACTTCGAGACCCTTGGCCATGCTATCCACGACCTTGGCCTTTTCAACATGTGGCGCGAGCTGGAACACCTCCACTATCTGCACATAGATCTTCGGCATGGTGTGGTCCATATCGGAGAGAGCGAAGTCCTCCTCTGCAGGAGCGCTCTCCCAACCTGCTGGGCGGATCCTAAGCTCTTTCGCGGACATGCTGCTTGCTGGGGTAAAACGTGGTTGAGGCCGAGAAGCTCCAGAAAAATGCAATGAATAAGAGACAGAAGGATTTCGCTTAAAACCACGACCCTTGAGGACGGAGAATTTCAGCAGCTGATCATGTCAAAGCCCCGACGTTGCGCGCCTTGCACTGTGGAGATGGCAAGGTTCATTTTAACCAGTGCGCCAATCATGAACTGTTTGTGAGGCGTTACTTCGGTCGGAAAACCTGCAGTTCTACATCCGATAAAGTGCCGTTCCTGACTCACTCTTGTACGGTCTCGCCAGGACAGTCTAATGTCTCGCAGGAAGCATGGTGAGTGCGTGCGGAATCTAGGCGCGGCAAGCGGCAACGGCGCGGCGCGAGCTTGAATGAAAGCATATCTCACCTCATGCAGACTTCCGTGGAGTCCAACCCCAGATTTTGACTAGGGCAATGCACAATACTTCCGAAGTATTCGCGTTCCACTACCCACATACCATTTGCGCATACATAAGGAGACAAGTATAAAGTCTACTTCTAGTTGATCAGGACACAACAGCGCATTACAGTCAAGCCTTAAGGGTAGCTCGCGGACTGCCTATAACGTAAGTCGCGATAGGGAGATAACATCAGTTTTGAAGAACACCGTGGTAATGCCACCGCTTATCACACTGCGTCACGCCGCACGTTCGTGCCCAAAGGGGTCTCCTCATCAGGACCGAATGTCGCTACCGCATGTTTGGACCGTTGGCAACCCACACCCGATACTCGTCCTAGTAACGAGTCGCGAACTTCAACGACATAGGGCCGACTTCATGACAAGGATCGGGAGCGCTTCTTCATGCCGACTCACGCACCGTTTCATTGGGCACATGCTGCAAAAATCAAATGGTTCCTGCGTCGCGTATAGCGACACATACCTTTCCCCGTTTTGTAAGGGGTTACTCTTTACTCACTCGCAGCACTTCGACTTATTGCGGCCGGACGAAACACTCGCGATCTTTTGGTATTTGTTGAGAAGAAGTGCATACCGTTTGGAGTTTTCACGTACTGTTCACTGCCCACTATGGAGTTCGTCCGAAGAGCCGGAGATAATGTGAATTTGGTGGTGTACGATAACATTCAGCCCATTGTTTGGATCACCACAGTTCCATTCTTCATAATGGGCTTGATATCATCTGCTATCCGGCTTTACACTCGAGCTTTTATACGAAAGCCTTTTGGTACAGACGACTGGTTCATGCTGGTTGGAACTGTGAGTGTTAAACCTACCCTGTTTCTGAGCCGCGCTGTGACTGACCCAGAGACAGATTTTGTTCATCGGGCAGCAGTATATCGCTTGGATGTGGACCATCTTAGGCGGTGGACTGTAAGTTTGACACTTTCTGGAGGGAAGTTTTCCAACTGTTTTTCTAGGCACGTTACCGACCCTCGTGTTAAGCCTGAAAACCTCAAGAAAATCAGCACTGTACGTTATGGCAGTCTTACGTGCAGTGCGCGCTTTCGTTCGCTTGGTCATACATATTAACACATAAGGCAGTATCTCTTCGCAGAAGAGTTCTACTATCTTCTTCTACAGTTCTTCATAAAGATGTCGTTCCTCTTCTTCTATCGCCGCACACTCGAGGTCACACCAGGTTTTAGGATCGCGGTTATAACCACTATGATCCTGGTCGGCTTGCAGACAGGCGGCACATGGATTTTCTACGGCCTGCAATGTATCCCCATCCAAGCCTTTTTCACCCCAGAACTTTATCCGAACGCTGTCTGCATTTCCTCTGGTCTATCATACTACTTGCCCTCCGTTGCTGTAAGTCGCTCGTCACCTGTCAGACTACTCTCCACTGACACTATGCAGAACGTCTTCATGGACGTAGTGATTTACCTCCTCCCGATCTACCCTCTGTGGAACGTACAAACTACGGTCCGCCGCCGAATCGGTCTGATGTGCGTCTTTACCCTTGGAGGCTGCACGATTATGATTTCGCTTCTTCGCTTCATCGTCCTGTGGCAACTCGCAAACACGAAAGATGTGTCGTACATCTTCGGCTCCGTCACGATCGTCACGTCTATCGAATTCGCGGTAGCGATCATCACCGCCAATATGCCTGGAATGTACGGCTTCTACCGCGCAAGGGTATCGAGAAAAGAGCAGAGTTCCACTGAGGGATACCACTTTGGCATTGCTACCCCTGGATCCAAGGGCCGTTCTTTAGGGAACGCTAGTCGTGTGACAAAAGGTAGCAAACTGAGCACTCATGGCGAGGAAGATGATGTAAGAACAGGGAGCCAGGACGAGCTGTACCCAATGAGCAATCTCGGCGAGAGCGAAGAGGAGCAGAATATACGCGTCACTACGAAGGTCATAGTCGAAGGGGAAGATCCCAAGAGATTGCCCAGGAGTAGTCTCAGAAGCCTCAGAAAGGGACATTGATGGTGGCGATTATGGTCCCTTCTCAACTACGTGTAGCGAGCTGAGAGGCAAGATGGTGGCAGTGATTATGGCTATGCATTATACCCAAACATGCGAAGATGTACACGCTTGTGGATTGGTAGCAAGCTTACTCTAGCATTGTTCAGCGTTGGCGCCTGGGGCGCTCTTTTTAAATTTAACACAGAGAACCAGCATACATAGCGAATGGCGTTTATTTGCTCGGAAAAGACTTGCCACAGAATGTCAGATACGACTTCTGACGCGGAGCCTTCGACGGAATCGATGTCCGAAGTTCGCGCTAGATCATCGGCGTCGAGAACTCCGCACTGTGTGTCAGCAGTCCTTCACATATCCGATACGAGTAATCCAGTGTCGCTCATCGCTCAATCTTTACCTGTACTCAATCAGCCTGTTCACGCAGAAATCAGCGAACACCTCCAGAGCGGATTCTAATGAATGCACCCGATGACTGCCCAGGTGAGCGTTCTGCAATTTGTGTGGCTGGTGACATTCTTTCACTCCGAATATTCCGTGTCATTAGCTGATTCCAGTAAGGATCATGTACATCACCAGTAGGCTCCCGCTTATCAGCAACCTCATCCAATGGCGAGAGAGACTATGGGGCGTTCAGCGATGTGATCTAGACCTACTTGGGATTAGCAAGCTGCGGGGCCGTTTCGCCGGAACATTGAAGAATTACTCCGACGAAGTTCTGCTTCTGTATGTAGGAGATACGTGAGTTTAGGTGCGGAACAGTTCTTTCGCACTAATCTTACACTATTCGGAGAATCATCTAGTATGCTGCGAAGGAACGGGAAGCCCAGGTTGGTGAATTCGACAGTCAGATACCCACGGGTGGCTAATCGTGACGCGCAGGTCGTGCGAACCATGTCGCATATCGAAAATCAAGTGCGACCATGCCACGCCCACATGCTCAAAGTGCCAGACTCGTGGGATGACAGAACAGTGCTTTTACCACCCTAACCCAATGACGAAGCCTGCTGGCACTCCTCGCAAGAAACCAGAGCCGCGTCGTCGCCGGTTGGATGCGCAGGCTACAAATCCGTCATCCAGTCAGGGAAGGTTGACGCCGTTGACCCTAAGTCCACCAACTTTGAGGAATGATGCGGGAATTGGGCCATGGCCTACTCCTCCAGAGTCTGCTACTAGAACAACACAAAGCGGACCCGACCCATCCCGGAACTTCTTCTTGGGCTCTACTAGTTATGCCGCTGTCTTCACAGAAGAGCAGCCCTTACCAGACACAGTACATGAACAGCCATCCGAAAGCCCGAGCACAGCCCCTTTCGTGTCAAATAGAGGCATGGCACACCGTCATTGCCAGTTCTCTCTAGGAGATACGATAGTCTCTACGCTCCAGCCATTTGCCTTCTATGAAAGGTCTCTTCATATGTATTTCGAATCGCACAAGGGTAAAATCTCTCAGGTACACACTGCGTATGAGATATAAACTGACTTAGTACATCGAAATTCTAGATCCAGCCCTCCCTGGTCCCCTTATTCTTTCCGCGTTGCCACAACTGCGCATAGACTTAGAACAACTCCAAGCTGCTGGTAATCACGCACACCTGCTCTACGCCGAGATGACAAGGAACTCCGCTCGCCCAATGAAAATACCTTCAGATATGCGTCCGTCAGAGTTTCACACTCTCTTCACAGGCAAAAATCTGAGATGGGAGATTTTGGGCTTGATCATGGCGATTGCCGGCTCTAGTGCACAGTTCACATCGCCTAACGACCCCCTCTTCACATTAGAAGATGGCAAGCAGATGAATAGAGAGGAGTTCATCGAGGACATAATGCATGCAACCAATACGTGTATCAACATCTGCCAAACACATGGCGCTGTCAATGAGCGTACGTATCATTCATACGCAGACTTACCGTACACGTTTTGATGGAAGCAGTCATGGTATGCCTCGTTTACATCAACCTGATGGTAGTCAGTAGCTTCTATGGGGACAACCGTACGTCACCCCTACATCCAGAAGACTAAATTACGATCGCTGACTCTCCAGATCATGCTACTTGGAGGCGTATGGGCGACAGCGTATCCGCACTTTACGCTGCGGGAATCCACTGCGAGGCTTGCAACGTAGACGGTAGCAACGCAGAACCGTTCTTCATGCGCGAATTCAGGAGACGACTCTACGCGGCGATATATTACGGCGACAAGACGCTAGCGGTGTTCTACGGAAGGCCTCCGATGATGGGCTGGAGATACAGTGACCGCAAGATGTTGTTGGACATTAGCGATCGCGCTATGGCCTCGGACGATACTGAAGTACTCAATGCTGCGCTCTCGAAGCTCGACAGCGACGGTTGGAATACCGAAGGTCATCTACACCCTACTACTTTCGGTAGGATGCGATGCCAACTTGCTGTGTTTAAAGAGAGGTTGTTAGAGCAAAGTCTTGCAGGCGAAAAGGATAGTGAAGTGGTACGGAATGTCGAGTACGTCTAGATTTCCCATCGCTTTTTGACCTTCGGCTAACAAGAGCAGAGCAATATCTGCCGAATGTGCCGAATGGTGGAACTCATTACCGACTCACCTTCGCTATGATACATATACCGAAGAAGCTGCTTGGGTAGACCGCGGTCCTGGTCTGGCCATGCGACTGGTCGCCTACTACCTGGATTACCTGCACGTACATTTCCAAACACAACGCCTCCTTCATCGGATAACGCAACAAGCTCTGCCGGCATTGTTGGAAGTGTCTCTGAAGCTACTGGTGTCCTCACTCGTGGCTTCCAAGCCGCAAAACCGCATATACGAAACTCGTCGCCATTTCCCCACTGTCATTTTATTCTACTGTTCCCCAGCTGCTGGTGTATTGGCACTAGAGCTGCGGAGATGTACAATTGAGGGCGTACCACTACCTAGCACAGTCTCCCGGGCCGACCTAATCCGTAACCTTTCCGTGTTGACTTCATGTTTGGAATGGAGCGTTCTTCCCGGCGACGGCAATCTCAAGCTTTGCAACGAGCTCAACAAAATGCTCGCGCTGGTACTAGATGAGGTCCTCAACTACGAACCTCCAACCAAAGGCACACCAGATGCCGGTGACGATACCGCAGCTAATCTGACCGGGATGGGGCAGGGATTCTTCGACATGCCCATGACCGAGGGGCTGGAACCTATACCGACAGAGTCCTCCGACTTTCTGAACTGGCTAGACAATGCAACGTGGAATAATGCGGTAAGCTGAAGAGTCACATGCAGAAAGAATTTGCTGACCAATCCAGGACTTGTTCTGAGTGTAATCAATTGTGTTGACAGGACTGCAAAGCCTCGGCCAACTAAAACAAACCGTCCAACGCCTCATACCCGAATCCCGGTATATTATGGAAATCCGACACGATTTACGCCTCAAACCGCTCTTCCAGAAACATTATTCCCAGAATCTAAGCATACAAACTATTCCACGCGTCATCCGAAACCCAAATCCGGCAATCTGACTCCTCTAAAGGCGGCCAATCATTCAGAGCCCGGAGAAGTACGCCGCTCTCGCAGCAGCTCTGTTCTCAGACTCATCCACTTTCTTTTGTGCTTCGTTGCTCGACTGCGACGTCGCTTCAGCAGCTGCTATATGTATTAGCTAGAGTTCCAGTTCATCAAAGGATGTATGAACATACGCTTTCGGTTCAGCAACTTTGCCAGAATACTTTTCGACATTGATTTCATTGAGATTAGAGAGTTCGCATCGGAAGATAAGTATGGCGGTGGTGCAGTGGTAGAATAGCGTGGCAGATCGCTTGGTGAGGTGGTGTTGGATTGAGAAGACATTGTGGTGGTACTTCGGTAGCAGTGACAAGTAGATGTCGTATTGATAGTGCTTGGAGATATCGAGAGGCTGGGACAGTTGATTTAATGTATGCGGCTGCTCTCGTTGACAAGTATGACTCTGCCATTGATGTTCCACATGTCTTCTTATATGCAGACTCGTCATATCACTACCGATCAGCTCGGAGACCCTATCAGGTTCGTCATTGCCCTTTCCAGCTGCTTCGGAATTCAACTTGACTCTTCCCCACTCAGCACAAGCCATTAACTGCATGCCTTACACATTTGGTGCAGCCCTCGGAGTACCTACTTGGCGGGCTTTGGTAAGCGAGTGCAAGCATCGTGGTGTCAGCGCTAGGCAACAGTGTTAGGCGTCCAATGCCGAATCGCGGCACTGAAGAACGTTGCATGCACAGATGTCAGGATACACGCGTCAGGTGTGTTTTACAAAGTCTGACTGGTTTTCTTGATCTGGATTGTCTTTTTTTGTTTGCATGTATCCTTATGGCTGCATGGTGACTGAGAATCTTCGGAATGAAAATAGTGCCGATGGTTTTGCCGGTAGGTTGGAGAGGGTTAGCTTGACGTGTTTGCTCCGATGGAAAGGGCGGAGTCTAGAAGCCCATGACATTCAAAGGGCACATGCGACCAAATGAGTCAGATCCAGGCATGTTAATGTTGACAATGTTCTTGGATGCGATAAATGCGATGGAGCTGTGGGAGGGCGTTTTCCCTATCACGCAGACTTTGATTCCACCTAGGCGGCTACAACGAATGTCATTTGTTGAATGCAACAGGTTTTGGCGCCTGTGTCAACTGCAAAGTATTTACACGAAGTTTCTACGGGCCTCCCTTGGACTGCATTCAAGCTAATCAGACACACTGCGAGTAGTAATCACCTCCGGCCTTGCAGGTAAGTCCTGAAGCACCTACACAGCGTTAGTAAAGCCTTATTTGCACGTTTTCTCAGCTCATCCGACTTACAAGTTTTGCATCCAGTGAAACCATTTCCGCCGCATTGGCCGTACCTTGCAACAGAGCAAGCGCCAGAACCACCTCCATTCGTTGGCACAGCGGCGGCAGAGGTGGCTACCGCTGACGTCCTCATCGTGGTTGCAGTAGCTGTAGCAACTGGCGCTCCACCAGTAGCAGTGACAGCTGATCCAGCACTACCAGCAACGGCTTCTGTACCACCCGCGATGACTGCCGGACCGGGAGCGACGTACGAAGCGAGGTTCTGGTAGATGTTGATTTGGATACCGGGGTCGGTAGCCTTGTATGCTCCAGGGAACGATACGCCAGCGGGTGAAGAAGATCCACTACCAGTGACAGTGATCTGGTAGCAGGTGATGTAGAATTGGGCGCCGTTGGCACTACCTGCAGCATGTAGCGCAATAGCCTCCGCTCTCAGTAGATAATCTCCAGGGGCCAGGTTGGTGGGAATCTTCACATCCATCTTTCCACAGTTCTTGTTCAGATCCTTAGTACCCCAGTAATCATCCGAACCGCCACCGCCACCGCTGTTCTTCGCCCATGTATCCTGGAAGACCTTGAAGAAGGGGGTCGAACCATCCGCTGTGGATGCGTCTGCAACCTTGGACATGTAGACCAGAACGGGGCCGTAGTGGGCTCCGCCGATGGCTTCGTTAGCGCATGAGCGGTCGCCGTTCTGCTGGTGCATCTCTACGGTGACGGTACCACCGGCAGGAACGCTGCATTTCGAGGCTGCTGGACCGCGGTTGGCGTTGCAGCGGATGTCGTTGCTTGCTACTGAGGTGACGGGGCTGTTGCCATTGGGTAATCTTGCGCACGTCGACTGGTGGATGGATGTCAGCGGTTGATACAAGACACTTGGGGGTACTTATCTGATCTACACCGTTTACCCAAAGCTGCTGAAAAGTGGCATGAGAGGCTACCTGTGTCGCGAAGGCAGCAACGCCGGTCAAGATGATTGCACTCTTCATGATAAATGCTCTGCCGATGATCGTTGGATGAAATGAACGCAAGTGTTGTGACTGTTCTGGGATGGTATCGAATTGAATACCTACCTATCGTCTCTTTATACTTGCCTCTGTATCCCCTAAGAAGTATACAACATGTTCGCTTACAGGTGGAGTGTAGCCCACGGTATCGATCTAGGCGACTACACCCCAAGAGGCAACATTCTAGAGTATGGCATCGTCGTGTGACTTGCGATTATATGAAAGCAAAGCTTGTCAGTGCCGTAACCCGGGTTCAGTTTTCCACGTGTAACGTCCTGCAGGTGGTGTGGAAATTAATCAGTGCGCCAAAGGCAGCCATTCAGTGTTGACTACACCGAAACTGGGCTCTAGATTCGTTTGACAGGTATGCTTTTGGGGGTGTCGTGCAGGCTTGCTTGCATATAATGCGTGTGCTACGAGCCACCGGATAAAGCTCCCGTCGGTTCGGTTGGGCGCAAGTCTTGTGAACGTATGGTAGCTTCTTCTTCGCATCTCTGCGGTTCGGGATCGAGAATCTCAACACTCGTAACGCGTATGTGCTGATTGGCAGTGGTAACCATGCTGTTCCTGTATATTGCAGCCCCAACACCTTCGGCAACTGAACGTTCGATTTTCACATTGAATTCGCGAGACCGTGATCTAGGGCGATCGGGCGAGACATCCAGGTCTTAGGGCGACGAGTTATCGAAAGCAATCTGTTTAGATGAAATTCGAGAAGCGACGCGTGCCGCGTTTGCGCATTTCCCAGATCCGGTTCTTCGGTTAGAAAGCTTGTTTTTCTCCTCTTCCCAATATGGCGTCGGAGGTGATAGAAGGCTTAAGTCCAGATGAAGTGACTGCCTGAGAAGTGCGTGCTCGGGTTGCAGTAGGTAGAGTGATGAGTCGGCACCTGGCTGGCTGCTGCCGATGTGGGGACCGCTAGCACGTTTGGGGCAGGGGCCCCGGGGGCGCGCACGACGCACACGAACCTCCGTCGTTCCTTCATCGCACATCCTTGGTCGACCATGGTGTATTTCTTTACACAGTCTTCGATACGGGTGCCGCAGTTCCTAGTCGTTATCGTCGATCGACCATCTTTCGACGTAGCAAAGTGGCCTCTATCACCTCTGTTGCCATCCCCGTGAGTACATTTTTCTTCATTCACGTACGTCGATGCCGTGCTCCATTCATGCCTCGATCTCTAATATGTGTTGGGTTGTGGTCTCTCTGATCTCTTTGTTGCTACATCATCCATCCCATGTATGCCCACGTGAGTATATCAGCAACCTTTGTCCCTCTTCTCAAGCCATCCTCTCGTCATGATCATAGCCTCGTCATCCTTCAGTCTTCACCATCTTTCTCTTCGTCAAACCTCTCGCTTCCCACAGGCCACACACGCACAGCCCGCCTTCACCCAGCAAAATAGCAAACGCCCACACTCACTTTCACCTCGCCTCCCCACCGGTCCAGCCATCTCCCTCCACCGCCTATTTTATACAGAGTATACCACGAACTCTCTCTCGCTATATAGTCCTAGATCTTCTACGTCCCTCCATCGACTCGGGATGGAAGACCTGATGATCGGCCGGAAACGTGCAGCATAGCAAAGGAGTGGGTAAGACCACCGCCAACGCTGGGTCGCTCCCAGCTATGTTGGAAGCCGCGGGTTCGAGTCGTGATAAAACCACTTCTACACTCCCCAAGGCGGCGTCCTGGCATGGCATCTTCGGAGCATGCCAGGATGCCGATTTGGGGAGTGTAGCGGAGTTTTCACCAGACACTTAATACCTTAAGGGTGTCTGTTCTTTTTTGCTCTTGCCTGTGTTTTTCTATGCCTTCTTTTACTTGTAATAGCGGAGAAAACATTTGTGCTAAGATAGGAACATAATGCCAATTAGGTGCTCTGTGTATTAATCTAAGGTAGGTAGGTTGTCTACGTATCCTGTTAGCTAAGCATATGTAGCAATCTACTTATCACTTCATAATATATACTAGAAGATAAGTCAATAACAGCGTTCTGTTATTGGATAAGTTATAGATATAGCACATAGTTATTAATTGCAGATAAACAAACAAACGAAATCAAGACAATAGAAGGAGAACAGTAGGTTGTCTTGAACATGTTCGGTCATTGGTCATGTAGATGAATTCTTAATCTTCAGTAGCATGATGGTATGCTACTTATACATCCGCTTGGTGTTTTGAAGTCATCAAATTCGTGAAGATACCGCACCCCAAGTCTATACATCACACCTTCTTAGTCCCTCTTGAGGGGTGTGAAGGTCTCGGCTATGCCCTCGTTTGTAATGATCATCATCTGAAGGCCATCACCAACCTCAATGTGCCTCTCCACGGCGCTCGTGAAGGCGTCCCGTACCAGGTCCTCGACGTGATCCCGCGGTAGCGGTTGTGCTTGCTTCGACTTGAGTTCGTGGCCTGTTCCGCTGCCTGGCTCGTACATGTTCTTGAAGTTGACCTGGTTGTCCAAGAAAGGCATAATGAGAGATGCCGCAGCGCCAGCCGCCCTGCACTGCTCCCTCTCGTAGCTGCCGACCGGGTCGTAGGAGTACAGCGCACCCTTGCCCTCCTCGTCCAAACCAGCCAGGATGGCGTGTACGTAGTAGGGGAAGAATCGCTTGTTGTAGAGAATGTGGCTGAGTCGTTGTGCGCAGGCGGAGACGGTCATGGGCTTTCCGTGCTGGTACTTGTACATCTTGACGATGGTGTCGAGACGCTCCTTCAGCGCATCACCGTCGGCGGCGAAACCGACCACTGATAGCACTATCCTGGCACCCTTGTTCTCCGGTCCCTCGCCGCCGATCTTGAAGAGCTTGGGTGCGTATCGTGTGTTGATGTTGTAGCCGGAAGTCGAGCGTGTGTCGCCTGCGAGGATGGCGAAGTCGGCGCCGGAGATGCCCAGTGTTGAGCCACCGTTGTCCGTGTAGCTGCATTGTGTTAGCGGTGCGCATGTTCAGCATGGCGAGCCAGCGTACGGGTAGAAGCCATGTTGCCGCTCGCCTGACGGAACAGTTGTGGGGGTCTGCTTGAACGAATAGCCTGGGCCGCCTTGCGGAGGTGCACCGGTGTAGAGGGCAGCCATCGTCGAATTTTGGAGAGGCGGATTCGGGCGGGTTTGCAGAGGTACAGTCGGTATCGGAAGGGGGGTGGGCTGTTGCGACGCTTCTGTTTGTTGGTGCTGGAGCTCTGGAGTTACGCAGCTCGAATGCCTGGAGCTTCCGCGCGCTAGTGTCTTGGCGCCCATGTAGTGAGAGCATGCATTTACCGTCCGTGGCGGGCATGCACAGCAAGCGTCTGGATCAAATGTCTTGGGATGTACTTCATTTTGGTTGTGCGAACGCCGCATTCACAGTATTACTACAAGTCTTCTCAGTCTGTGCTATCTTCTCCCCTCACCTTCTCTCTCTAGACCTTGATCGTCTCCTCTTCGGCGACCTTGACCTGCGCTCTACTTTGCTCTTTGTGCCCTGATCGTCCTTTCCTCTATGTTCCAATTCCTTGCGCTTTCCCGTAGCAGAGCTTGACGCCGTGCCCGTTCCACTCGACGCGCCAGTCTTGGACGCGGACGCGGACACAAACTCGAGAGCTTCTCTCGGTGCCTTGGATTTCTCTTGTTCTTTGGTCTTTGCGATGCGCTTCTGTGAAGCCCTCAATTCCTCGACATAGGCCCACTCCGGGAAGACTGCCGGTATCGCGACATCTTGTGGCAGTGTAGATGCATATGCGTCCTCTTCGCTGATTCCCGCAAAGCCCATCAGCTTCCGCATGTGTCCCGGATCGCGTAGCACGGACGAGCCTTCCAGGCGCTGGTTGAAATGCTGGCCCTTCTTCTTGAGCTCTAGAAATTGCGCAAACTTCTTCGTCGCTTTCTGTGGTGGTGATCCCGGCGGAGAAGGCGGTATATCGAAGTTCGGTACGGTAGGTAGAGTAAGGTTCTGAATCAGGGCACGTGTAGCTGTGTGTGGTGAGCCTGGCGCGGCTTCGTTCGCGTTGGCATCGTCCTCTGGAGGCGGCGAAACTGTCGGACCTTGCGCAGGGCCGCTCACCGGACCCGACGATGTAGGCGGCTGTTCGAGAGGCGCGGGAGCGGAGAGAGGCGCTGGGGTAGGCGCGACAGCTGCAGGAATGTTGGTCAACTCTATATTAGTAGCGATCCGAGCCCTCTCCACAGATTTGCGGGTCTCACCTCTGGCTTGGTCGCGGGCACGACGTCCTCGTCGTCACTGTCTGGGTAGTCGATTCCGAGCATTGTGAGTGCGCAATGCTGGTGGACGATGCTCTCGGATTGACCTCAATATGCGGAGCTTGGGCCAGCTCCATGTCTTGGCGGGCGAGCTGCGCAACCACCGACTGCCTGACGAGCGTCGTGACAACAACAACCTCACCTCTGAGCCCACTGCGACATAGCACTCTCTCCGAATCCCGAACAACACCGTCTCTGCAGTTCTGCATTTCAGTCGCCTCTTCCACCATGAACCACCTGCCGCAAGCTTGGGGTCGCGTATGTCTTCCGCCCGCCTCCAACAGCAACAGTACTAATGCATCGTAGCCCAGAGACGATGTATACGGCGCCTACGACCCTTCGCACTTCTCCGCTGCCGGCCCCAACCAGCACACCCAGAGCCCGATCGTCACGGGTACCTCAGTCCTTGCGGCCAAGTTCAAGGACGGCGTAGTCATCGCCGCCGACAACCTGGGTATGGCACACTACTATAGGCAGTGAGGGTCTGGCTGACCATACATGTAGCTTCATACGGCTCCCTCGCTCGCTTCACCGACGTCAAGCGCCTACGAAAGTTCAATGACGAGGTCGTCGTGGGTTTCGGCGGCGATGTTTCCGACATGCAGTACCTGGACCGCCTACTCAACTCGCTCGACATCCGCGAGAACTACTCCTCCTCCGAAAACTCGCTGAACGCCAAGAACCTCCACACCTACCTCGCCAAAGTCATGTACAATCGCCGCTCAAAGTTCGATCCATTGTGGAACCACCTGCTCATCGTGGGCATGGACGGAGACAAGAAGCCCTTCCTCGCAAGCGCAGACCTTCTCGGTACCACCTTTTCATCACCATCGCTGGCCACTGGCTTCGGTGCACATCTCGCTCAGCCAATCCTAAGGACAATATTGCCAGATGAGGCCGCCGTGGAGAACGTCACAAGGGAGCAGGCGGTAGAGAAGATCAAGGAGTGCATGAAGGTTCTCTTCTACAGGGATGCCAGGAGTATGGACAAGTACTCGATTGCCGTCATTACCAAGGACGGCGTCGATCTCGATGAGAACGTGAAGCTGGAGAACCAGAGCTGGGCATTTGCCGACAGGATCAGGGGTTACGGCACCCAGGTTGTGTAGAGGGGAATTGATGTGCAAGACCGAACATAACGATCAAAAGCGCCAGCTCACTGAGTAGCTGAGGCTTGAATGATAGACATGAATGAATGTACCAATACCGGTATGAGTTTGTCCCAGGTCTTCTGCTACTAGTATACTGCATGTCCGCGCACTATTACTAGATTCGGCCATCAAGACTCCATGCACATCGGCACTCAAGAGAGCCAACAAGGTTAGAGCTTCGTAAGCTAGAGCGGGGAAGCTCCGCCCAAGAACAACAAACCTGACGATCAGCACTATGAATTCTACGACTGGTTGTTCCTTATTTACATACTTATAAACGCCTTCGTCGGATCTCATTTACCGCTCCATCTCACAGATTCCCACGCATTTGCGCGATGGCCTCTTCACAAACCAAGAGAATAGTATTTACAGGTGGTTCTGGAGTCGCAGGACGCCATGTAATTGAAAAGCTGCTTACCTTCGGCCACGAGATACTCAACGTGGATGCAACGCCTCTGGACAACCCCAATGTACACACTCTAAAGGCCGATCTCACAGATGGGGCGCAAGCCTTCAACAGTCTGTCTTGCCACTTCAAGATTAGTGAACCCTTTATGGAGCCAGTCAAGACGCCAGATGCAGTCGTACATTTCGCTGGTACGTATCATTTTCCATCTCACCTCTAGACATCCTGCAAATAAGCAGGGAATCAGGAAACATCACTTGACTCCAGCAACAAACTCTCAACAAGACTAACCCGACCCACCTATCAGGCATCCCCCAACCCATGCGCCTCCCCGACAACGAAACTTACCGCATCAACACCCTAAGCTCCTACAATGTCATCGAGGCAGCATGCAAACTCGGCGTCAAGAAGATTATTCTCGCATCCAGCATAACCACCTACGGGATCACCTACGCCGAAGGCAACGTCTCCTACCCGCACTTTCCCCTCACAGAAACCAGTCCCACAAGCCCCATGGACGTCTACGCCACCAGTAAACTCTGCATGGAAACCACGGCCGCCTCCTTCGCCCGCCGCTTTCCCAGCGTAGACATCTACTGCCTGCGCATCTCCGCAGTTATAGAACCTGAAAACCACGCCAAGAAGTTCTCGGCGTATTTGACTCGGCCTCGGGATTTCAAGGTGCATGCGTGGAGTTATACCGATGCGCGCGATTTGGGGAATATGGTGCAGTGTTGTTTGAAGACGGATGGGTTGGGGTTCCAGATTTTTAATGCGGTCAATGATGAGATTACGGTGCCGGAGGAAGAAGGGAACAGTGAGGAATGGTTGAGGAAGGCTTGTCCTGAGACGGAAGTGTTGGCTGGGTTGAGGGGGAGGGAGAGTCCGGTTTGTAATGCGAAGATGAAGGAGTTGTTAGGGTTTAGGGAGGAGTTTGCGTGGCGGAAGGTTTTGGGTAGAAAAGCATAAGCTTATGCCAGAAGAGAGATTCGACGCCAACGCTATTGGCTAAAGTAGAGCATGGAAGATGACGAGAGGGTTGTGTGTTTAGAGGTGGATCTGTTATGGATTCCAGAGGTATCCCCCGTGACAGTCGATGTTGTTAGCACAATGTGAGTTCTAGCAAAGACATCGAGAGAACGACACCAACGGCAGTGCCAAAATCCATATCGATGGTTTGTCCATGCTGGACTACTGAAGAAAGAGGTGAAACTCTTATTGAACGTCATGATTAGCGGTCCACTGTGGTGAGGGACGACTGCGCCGGGCAGGACGGAGGAAGTAGGCGCAAGGCAAACGTCAACCCATGCAGATCCAGTCTATCTTTACCATGTCAGAAGCGTCCGGCTCAGTCTCAAACTTCTGGTGCCATTGAAGAGCACAGAGCCTTCTCAACCTCGGACTGCTGGCGCGGCGTTCTTACGCATCTGCGATATTACGCAATATCAGGCTGAAGCCGTCGAGTCGGCAACGTGGCATCATAGCTAGGCAGGTAAGACCGTTCCAACCCGACGTCGTCGTAGCGAAGGCACCATACGGTCTGACCTTAGTACCTCGGTCCTGAGACGACCGCGGGAGGTCGTGGTGTCGGCAAGATCGACGTGCGCTGAACTTTGAAACGCCCGCACCCTGGATTAGGCCCTCAGTGAACTTGGTCTGTGCGCATACGCCTTAGGGGCGCAGCAGACATGCGCTTCGCATATCAAAAGGGTCACAAGGCTCAGACGTCGCGACTAGGCTTTTGCTGTGCCGCGAAAAAGCAATTCCACAGTATGTTGCGCCCCATACCGGCGGTCGGCCTTGCAAGTGCGCTCATCCAAACTATCGACTTCTCCATCAACGCACTACGCAAAGACCATCCCATCTTCCAGCCAAGCTCACCTTCGACAACACCGCTCGTCGAAAATGCAGCCTTCCTACAAGATACCATACACAATCTCTATCGCCTGACCGACCTAATTGACAACTCTGAGCTCAAAGAGCTGTACGACGAAAAATCAGCAAAGAGCGCAAAAGCAGCCAAGAAACTTAGCGAGGCAGCGCTGCAATTGCTGAAGCATGCTGAGCTAGTCAAGGAACTGACAGCTTCATTCATCGACGCGCTAATCGCGGCGCAAGAGAAGGGAAAGTTTGGTGACCCGCGATGGCCTACTGCGCGCGAAGCATTATTGAACGGCGTGTGGAAGAAGGCCAATGTGACAGGTACAAAGAAGAAGTACCGTGCCCTTCGTCGCGACATTGAGACGAGTTTACTGCTCGCTATGCGCCAGTATCTGGATCAATCCATTGAGACTGGTCTCGCTCTGTTCAGCGGCGACGAAGGCGTGCACACGAAGCATTGGGAAAAGTGGCAGAACCAAACCCTCGATATGATCCACAGCAATGATTGGAAAAGCAGCAAGAAGAAGGATGTAGAGGAGTTTTCCAAACAGGTTGATGCGCTCATCCAGGCGGAGAAGGAAGCATACTTCCGCGCTACCATCTTCGAGAGGCTGTGGTTCGAGGAGATGGACGAAAGGATGAATAGCATCGATAGTTCCGTCGATTTAGGGTTCGAGTGGGTGATGGGAGACGGCTCGAGACAGGTTGGCGGTTTGCTGGAGTGGTTTACTAATACGAGGGGCGAAGAAATATATTGGCTCACCGGTGCGTCTTCATCTCTTACTATTCCGTCTTTCGATCCCTGAATGTCTTCTTACAACGGCTCCAGGTAAACCGGGCTCAGGGAAAACCACTCTGATGAAATATCTCTTCCGCAATCCACTCTTGTTCCCACATCTCGAGGCGTGGTCTGGTCAGAAACCCGGCATCACGTCTGGGTTCTTTCTTTGGAACAATGGGACAGAGCTGCAGAAGAGTTCCATTGGTCTACTGCGAGCCATCATCTACGAAAGCTTACAGGACATGATATTTGGGCCCCTGGAAGAAGACGGGGTCATTATGCAGAACCTGTTCTCCGATCGCTGGAATGCATTCCAATCCTACGCTGGTGGCCTACACGAGTTCACTTTTCCGGAACTGAAAGCAGCGTTTGAGAGCTTGGTCGGCGATGCGAACAAGAAGTTTCTCTTCATGATCGATGGGCTGGATGAGACGGATGACTATCCGAAGGAGTTGATGGACCTCGTGTTCAGCACTTCGCGGAGAGACAACGTCAAGTTCCTGCTTTCGGCCCGGAGCTCACCAGTCTTCTATTCGGCGTTTGAGAATAAGCCTAGGATGGTACTGGAGGAATACACGAGAGATGATATACAGACTTACCTGATCAGAACGTTCGGCGAGGAACCAAAGTTGCATTCGCTAAGAGGGAAGATGGACGGCCAAGAGGAAGAACACATCGTCGGGATGCTCGCTGAAAAGAGCTCAGGAGTGTTCCTGTGGCTGAAACTCGCCACCACGTTTCTCTTCGAAAGTCTAGAGCCCGACTCTGATTTTCTCGTCCTGAAAGATCGCGCAGAGGGGCTTCCCTATCTCCTGGACGATCTGCTCGCCCACATGCTCAGCAAAATGGCTCCAGAGGACGTCGAAGCAGTTGGAAAACTGCACGCCCTCCTCTCACATCAAGACATATGCCCGGCCATCCTTCCTTTCTCCTTTGCCTTCACAGCCGAGACGTCAGCAACACTAGCCGCAGATGTACGGCCCTTGACAGCAGTCGAGATAAGTAAGAGAGTCGAAGACATGCAGACCCTCACCCAACAGCGGTGTAAAGGAATGTTGACCATCTTCGACACCACACCACCCGATCAACACGCCAGTACCGAGAGCCTGAGGATAAGCTACACCCACCGCGCGATAAGAGACTACTTCTTTGCATATCCCGGTCTACTCGAAACGAGCTTGAACAACGCGTCTGAACAAACCAACTGGAACGTACCCCAACAATGGGCGAACGCTCATCTCTGGGTCCTCAAAACCCTGTCCTCTTCCACGCCCAAACGCACCAGCAGCAACAGCAACACCAACAGCTCCCGCGCTCCCCCACTCCAAGTCTGGACCCCACTATCCAGTGCCCTAGAAAGCAGCCTCGAACTGCACACAGCCACAAACAAGTTTCCACTAACCTACATCCACGCCGCCTTGACAACCGGCGTCTTCCTTGCCCTAAGAAGCGAAACCGGCCATGATCTGCCCCAATATCCCTCGTCTACCGCATCAAGCTCCACCTCGACATCGACCTCTACTACCTCCTCCGCCTCAGCAGCCACCACTCCAACAACCCTGACAACGCCTCTCGACCTGGCCGTCCTCATCAACCTAACCGCCTACATCGCGCTCAAAGCCAAGGCCACAGACCGCCGAGAAGTCCGGCACGCGCTCGATTACAGTCGGGGAATGAGAAAACGGATGGGTGCTGGCGGGGAGCAGGTGTGGTTGTTTGGCGAGGGGAGGGAGAGATTGAGGAAGGAGTTTGAGAGGGGGAGACAAGAAGGGGAAGCGCTGTTGGAGTATTATGCCAAAGCAGTGAGGTTTGGAGTTAGTAAGCCGGAGGTTGAGGTGCCGGAGTGGGTGTGAGGAACGCGTGGTTGGGTGAACCAATGTAGAGTCTTCACGGCTGGCAGGGCTCATGCGTAGTGTTTAACAAAGACGGAAAAGCATTCGTTACAATGATAACAAATAATTTGATAATGTCAGGAAATTAAGCTCTTCTACTACAGGAATATAGGATGGCGGGTATCTCGGGGTAGAGAGAGTGTCCGTGTATGTAATGTTTCCTCCCTCTCTCTCTGGCTCTCTTCAGCTGCAAGCGTTTTCAACTCGGACAAGATGCAATTCAAGAAAGCACAACGAAAAAAAAAAACACTAATGTAGCAGAAGCTCGGATGCTCGAAGAGAATATGCTGGGAAGCAGATCAAGGAGACCATGTACAAGACGTGATGATGACAGATGGACGAAAAGGAATAGACGTTAGTCGAGTATGCAGGTTAGCTCTTAGCACCAGATTGAGTGCTCTCGTGCGATGTCACCGGTTCATCTCCGTTCTCCTGCCTCATCTTGTCCACTTCACCGTCATCGGCTCTAGCGGGATGGCCATCGCCCCTCCACCCCTCGTGGTTATTACTCGGGCGGTATTCCTTAGCATGGAATTTCAATGCATCGACTCTCGCCTCGGCCTCCCGTTGAACCTGGTGTCTGAGATGCTTGGGCGCCATTTGACCTTCACTCTCTAGACGATCCAGTTCCTCTTCGTCGCTACTACTCATACTGCTGCTTCTGCTGATCTGAGTGTAGACCACAGCTTGGCCCTCCCTCTTCTTGCGCTCGCGCTGTTCGGACTTCATGGCTTCCATCTTCTCGGCGTCGCCTTGGCAGTCGAGGGTGCGGATGTGTAGGCCAGGCAGGTTCTGGGACATGAATTCTTTGAGCTGAGGGAGGAGTTTGGCATTGGGGCGGTATGTGCCAGAGTCGTTGTCGATGACGAGTTCGTAGTAGGCTGGGTCTTTGTTTGGGCTTTCCTTGGGGGGTCCGCCGTCGATGTCGCCTGGCGGGTGGGATGTGTTGTTCCCGCCTTCATCCGGAGGCTTGCGGTCCTTGTGTTTTAGTCTTCTGATGAAGAACTCACCGGAAAATGCTACGTAAGCTGCCACATCGCTGTGCATGGTATGCTTGCTCAGCATGTCGATGCCGAATTCTTTACCAGTCTCTGTAAATCGGAAGAGCGCATCGAGGGTCAAGACGTAGGTGAAGATTCTCCCACCCTGATCGTAGTGGACTAGTTCGAGGAACTTTTGCGTGAACTCCTTGCAAGGCGCAGGCAGAACCTTGAACTCTGTGGCGTGATCGAAGTTGTATACGCGCGCGTGCTGGTGGTGCAGTGCCTTGGATAAGACGAATCCTCGCACGCCCTTAGCGGTGAACATGCTCTTAACGAAAGGCTTGAACTCGACGTAGCGATGGTACATGGCTTCGGGAACCGGACCGCGCATCTGCATCTGATTCGACTGGAAGTTGTACTTCTCGGGCTTCTGCTTGCCGTTCCTGCGCGACACCCGGCCATCGTTGTTGGGCTCTTTCTGGCCGAGCAAGCGTCCCAAGAGCGGCGAGTAGTGCCGTATCCAGAACTGCGGTCCAATCGTATACGCGCGCCCCCCATTTTCATCCTCGGTCCTGCCTAGCACTTGCACGCTCACGTTCAGCGTGCCGTTCATGTGATGCGCCTTGCCGAAACACACAGCCATGGCACGCAGCGCATAGGCCCGCTTGCTCACCATGCGCTTCTTGATCGGGTATGTCTGGTCGTGTATGCCTCCCCAGTTCTCGTTTATGGAGGGAACGGTAACGTGCACGTTGCCGAGGCGGTCGTCGTGGTCTGCCGGGTCTTCGTCGTATATGCGGCACTTGAGGTTGAAGCCGGACGAGGGCACATTGGCGACCACCCACTCGCAGTCCCACACGGGATCGGTGCTCTGGCGGATTGTCGGGGTCCGCAGCGTCAACGGCGGGTCCTCCTTGTGTCGCGTGGGCAGGCCGGTGTACAGTTGCGCCATGATGAAGGGATCGGCGCTGAGCGTGTTGATGTCGGCGAGCGGGAGGTTGTTGGCGCGGTGGAGGGTGAACTTGACGGTATAGCCGGGCGGCGCGCGCGGTATGGGCGTGTCGTCGAAGCCTCCTTCCGGGCCCTTCTTCTTGCTGCCGGACGTATCCGTCTTCTGCGGCTTTGGGGGCTCGCTCTCAGCGCCGTCCATCCCGCCCTCCTTCTCCGGCACGACCGGCGCATGCCCGTTCTGCGCGGCTTCAGGCCTCGGTTCCTTCTCCTCTGCCATGGCTGCGATGCGCGACGGTGGCTCTGTCTGTAAGACGGCGGGTCGTGCGGGCTCTGCCGGCTGTTGTCGCGTCTCGGCGCAACGGAACTGTGGCGCGCGGCAGAGGCCAGCTAGCAGTGGATGTCAAATGTATATCGTCGCAGGAGCAGCGCAGTCTGCAGGCGCATGGCGTGAGCGGGTGTCAGCAGAATATGCAAGGCTGGGAAAAGAAGCGCCGAACGCGCAATCGAAGGCGGGCGCAGCGCAGGATGAGTGTTGATCGCCAGTGGGAGGCTTGACCCTGCAAAAAACAAGCCTTGCTAAGCATCAGCCTAAAGCCTGACGACGTTGAACACCAACCGCCCGCGCGACCAATCCAGCACCGACTCTCCAGCCGCCCTCTGCGTTGATTCGCCCATGTCAGCTGCCGGCTCCACACACTTTCTTCTCGGCCGTCCTGGGTGGGAAAGGGACTTGCATGTGACGTCCCAAAAGAGTCAAACCACGACAAACGGGCTGACGTCACGGCGGGTGGGACCGGCTCGACAAGCCCTCGGGGTGTGGCTGGTGGCTGTGAAACGACCGGGCCAAGAGTTTAATGCAATTGTGTTGATCTATTCAATTACAGGTTTCTTAGAGCGAAGAGTCGTCATGCCTTTGCCAGCACATCAGGCCAAAAAGCAAAGTGCCGTGTCTATCACTTCTCCCATTCATCACTCGTCTATTACAATGTATATGCCAAAAGACAAACGCCGCGCTCGCTGCAAGATGCTGGTGCTAACATGCCGCTGGAAAAGGGTATCATACAAAACAGGCATCTAGACGCCCAAGAAGACATCACATCAGGTTGAAATAAAGTCCCCGGTCTTGGGACTCGCTCAAGCAGCAGCCATGGTGATCTGCTTGCCCTTCATCGACTTCCACTCTACGAACACCGCGCCGACAATCGACATGGCACCGCAAGCAACCGACACGTAGAATGTCTGGGTAAGAGTCAGATTGTAGGCCGTTAGTACGCCGCCGAGGTACTCGGGGTCGATGGCGTTCTTGAGCTCGGTTGCGCCTGTACGGAGGACGATGCTCGCATCGAGATCGGGCACGATGCTGGCGAGGTTCTTGATGAGCTGGTTGGTGAAGACGTTCTGGCCGACCGAGATGAAGAGAGCACCGCCGAGCGTCTGGGTGAACATCATGATCGCGGTACCAATGGGGATGTCGTCGGCCGGCAAGACTGTTTGAACAGCTACAAGGGTCTGCTGCATACCGAAACCGACACCAGCACCGAAGATGAACTGGTAGCCGATCCACTGCGGCGAGCCGCTGTTGACTTCCAGCGTTGACAAAAGTCCGGCACCAATTGCCATCAGGATGGACGACGTGAGCATGAACGGAGTGTAGTAGCCCAGAGCTGTGACGGCACCACCGGCAAGCATCGAGATGATGACAAGTCCCAGAATGGCGGGGAGGTTCATGATACCGGATTTGGTTGCAGACGCGCCCTTGATCGCCTGGAACCAGATGGGAAGGTAGTAAACGATGAGGAAGAAGGACGCGCCCAACATGGCACCAAACCACGCGCTGCCCCAGACATTGCGGTTGAGGAACACACGAGGAGGGACGGTGGCATCCTCCTGCTTCCACCACTGAATAGTGATGAATCCACAGATGAGGACAAAAAAGATGACGAAGAGCGCGATGATACGTCCGCTGTTCCACTCGTACTTGCTACCACCCCACTGGAGCGCAAGCAACAAGCAGATGATAGCCGGCAAGAAACACGCGGTCCCGGGAAGATCGAACTTCTGAAGCTGCTGTTGCCATGTAGCCGTGATCTTCTTGCCACGACGCTTGACATTGAGAAAGGGGATGATGAAGGCAGCGGTAACGGCACCGAAGGGAAGGTTGATGTAGAAGCACCATCGCCAAGTCAAATGGTCTGTGAAGGCTCCGCCCATGCTAAAGCAAACATTAGTCCATGTCGATGTTAGATCCAAACGTCTTCTCCACAACTTACAGTGGGCCAGCAACAGACGCAATACCATACATGCCTCCAATGAGTCCCATGTAAGTAGGGCGACTGCGCAGCGGTACGGTGACCGAGATGATCAAGATGGCTCCGGAGAAGATACCAGCTGCTCCGACACCAGCGACAGCGCGTCCGATGATGAGGGCAGTCGAATTTGGCGCAACACCGCAGATAAGCGAGCCGAGTTCGAAGATGAAGAGCGCGATGAGGTATACCCATTTGATGGAATAGTAAGTGTAGAACTTTCCGTAGATGAGTTGCGTCGCGCATGTAGTCAGTAGATACGACGACCCATACCAGCCTACATCGTTGAGCGCTTTAAACTGATCTGTAATGCGAGGAATAGCTGTTGCGATGATTGTGTTATCCTAAACAGAGGCGTTAGCGCGTACTCACGTGCAGATCTCGTGGGTTGGTTTGACAGGTGTAGCCGCTGTCGATCAATGGCGTACCAAAGCCGTGGAACCGGGGATTACAGAAGGAGGCAACTTACCAACGCCATGCAGAAGACACTTAGACAAAGTGCCACGGTAATCGCAGTAAGCCTCCATTTTGTGGGGTATTCAAAGTTGTCGTCGTCGTCTGATGTTGGTTCGGCTGTTGAGTTGGGTCGCGAAGTCTTCTCTTCAACGATGGGCTGGGCAGCATCCACAGCTAGACCAGCAGCAGGAGCAACGGTTTCGACAGCACCCTTCTTCTCGTCGGTAACGGTAGCTTGGACGCTGGGCGCAGCGGTTTTCTCGGAATCCGTCATGCTGGACGGGCGGAGCTGGTTTGCGCTCATGGGCAAGGCACAGAGTGAGCGTGTCGTGTATATGCGATGGTAGAAGAGAGTGGTCGTAATGCAAGTCCGGGAGTCGCCAAGGAAGCAAACAACAATCGCCTAGCTCGTCGATGTGCGAGGAGTAAGTAAACACAAGCAGCGGAAGACTCGTTGGTAGATGGGCAGGCAAGAACCACCACGGGGGCGGAAAGTACAGCCTCTATATACTACCTGACTCTGCAGGCCCCAGAAAGGAGGTAAGTAACGAGAGCGGAGTTAGGGCTGAAGGATTCAAGGGAACCGACATTTTCCTTGCCAAATGGAAGGCAGACAATCTTTCGTCCCCCGTTCCGTGCTGCGAAGGCGCTAGAATTAGCTGCCGGACAAAGCTTGGTACCAGTGGGTCTCGGGGGGTCCATTCTCCCTCGCATACATCGTATCTGGCATCTGTGCACGGAGATGACTCTCTGCTTCCATCGCAGCATGCCACCACATTTCGTCCGCGTCAAACACCCTCACGGAGTCATCCGCCTTCTCACTGGCCGCCTGAACCCCCAACATGGCGCCCCCAGACGCCCATTCCTTCACACCGGTGACTCGATGACTTTGCGATTTGCACCTGTCACTGCATCGCAGGGGCCGTCGGGAACCGAAGACCTGGATTCGAGTCTAGAAACATGGTAACGAAGCTTCGCGCCGTTGCAGCGATCTTGCGGCTTAGCTAGTGTCCGTTTGCATCAAGCTTTTGTTTGGATGCCGGAGTCCGCGCGCGCCGACTTATTTTCGATGCAGTTCATGCGATGATGTTCTGACATGAATGAGCATGTTTCTCACATGTGTTGTGATTATGGCGCAGTGCATCATTCCCTTTGTGCGCACTCACGCAGCTCATCTCAGCCCCATCCCACATCGACTGCAAGCGCGCTCTACCTAGGTATCTGCACAGCGGTGACCGCTCTCAGCTTTCGTCCGCAACCCTCATTACCACACTTGCAACAGGATGCAGCTGCCTAGAATTCCGTCCACCCCTACCGGTTAAATTTCACCGTGGTGGATCTAGTCCAAAAAGTGCTAACCCGTCCCGTCCACCGCCAAGCTCGTGTGACTCGCATTCGAGAAAAGCTTGGCGACAGATCGGGGGTTCGGGGTGGAAGAGTTGGCGCTCCCTTGTCGCTTACGAGAATGCGACGGGAGGAGATGACGCATCCTCACTGCGGGTTGTAGATTTGTGTCATGGTGGCTGGCTTGGTAGAACGGTAGGATGATTTGGGCTATTGCTACTACGTTGTTTGTTTTTGCACACAGAGCGCACCTAGATCTCGCGAGTGTATCCTCTTGAGGGTTCCTATTAGCTACGTATGATGTTGGCTTACCATATCCCACACGGTCATAGTATCTTGCTATCAGCCTTCATGTTCAGTCGTGTGTTACTATACACGACATCTGCATGCACTTTGAACGCGGCTAAGCACTTGATCGTTTGGCAGGCACGTCACACAACACATGTCATGCTGCAGGCGTAACGTTCGAGTAATATCGCACGGGGAAGCAGAGAACGGACCGATTGACGTGTTGAAGTCGCCATGTAATTCTCTAGCCTGGTCTATGTTGGATGCCTGATGGTATTCTAAGCTTACTCCGCGGCGACGGCAGGTAATGTGAATCCGTTCAGGCCCAGCGTTCCTGATTTCGCCCGTGGACGATTTTACTTGACATTTTCCTGGATCCAGTTCCATATTCTCTCGACGTACTCCTTGTCCAGCGGCTCGACATTCCTCAGCGCCTGTACAGACTCGCTCGTCTTTGTCGTTGAGAACTGTGGTCGCGCGGTCTTCTCTGTCAGTTCGCGGCCGTACGATTCCTTCCAAAGCCCCAACAGCTTCAGCGCAGAATGATCCGAGTCACCAGCCTGTTCTAGACGCTCTACCCATTCTTTGGGCGAAACTATCTCAAACTGATCTTCCTTCTGAAGCCACTGCAACATCTGAGTCCAGCTTGGTTCGTGGTGCGGGTTCAATACATGGAACACTGGCATTTCCCCATGTTCCTTGCGAGGACCGGCAGCTTCAAGGAACGCTTTCGCCGCAACGTCGACTGGCAGCCAATTTAGAGGCTCATCACCGAGATCAGGTAAGCACTTGATGAGTCTCGCGGTACTCAACATCATGGGCCATGCCTCCTTTGTGTTCCATACCCCTGATGTGGAATCCCCAGCGAGTTGTCCAACACGGACTACTGCTATACATCCGCGAAGATTCGTCCGATTATGCGCTTCAAGGCAGATGTGCTCTGCGACCCACTTCGAACGCGAATAACCCAATGGAGATGCTGATGAGGACTCAGATGACACCACCTCGGGTAGCTGACCAGACGCGTCGAGGGTGCCGTTCATAATGGCTGCAGTAGAAGAGCAGTACGTAAAACGCGGAGGTTGTGATCGCTGTGACTTGAGGGCAAGATCGAGCAGGTTTCGCACACCAGCGATGTTATCTTTCTCAAAACTGCGCAACTTCAGGCGGAAGTTGACAGTCCAGGCGACGTGGATGATCGAAGTCGCGTTCTCGGCGAGGTACTCGTATACGTCTTCACCCAGTCCCAGACGTTCTTCGCTCAGCTGAGACGGTATGACTTTGATTTTACCATCCGCGGCTCCTGGGGTCAACAAGCTAACCAGTCCACGCTGCTCCAATGCTTTACTGACACGTTCTCTTGCTGCATGCTCATCTACTCCTCTGACAAGACAGTAAACAGCCTCAACATCCGATCTTTTCTGCAACAGGTCTAGAAGGTGTGCTCCCAACGCGCCGGTCGCTCCCGTTAGTACCACCACTTCGTCAACTCCCCTCTTCGCAACGGAGCCATTGGTAGCGGTACGCAGTGTTGAAGCCGTGAACGAGCCATACTGCTTCACCAGGTCTAACATCAGCTTCTCTTCGTCCTCACCACCGGAGTCGCTCTGTCCATGCCTCTTCCGTAAGACATAGTCTGTCAATCGTCGCACGGTACCGCAGTCCTCAACGACGCTCATCGGGAGCTGACCTTCAAAATTGGGAATCAAGCGTCTCAAACGTGTCCTCAACTGCATGCATGCGATTGAGTCGACACCGTAGGAAAAGAGATCTATGTCTTTGTTCAGTTCCGCCGTCTGACCCGTCATACTCTTAATGAGGCCGATTAGATGCTGGGGCACATCGTCGTCGCTTACTTCAAGTGACGAGTCGGAATCTTGTGAGCCATATGCGCTGTTAATAGCGTCTTCAAACCGGGACTCTGCCGCTCTCCGGATAATGGTACCTTTACTGCTCTTCTCGAGTGGCTGATCTTGGTGGGGTAGCGGAACGAGCATGTCAAACGATATCCTTGCATGGTCCTGGCTTTCGCTGTTCAGCTTCTCGACTTGTATTCTAATGGCGTCTAGGAGCTCTTGGTCTGACATGTTACTTGACTGTTTTGATCGCAGGAGAAGAGCACCCGGGAAGGGTCTGTTATTGCCAAATATCAGCACATCGTCGAGATAAGGAGAAGTCGCGATAGCGTCTTCCAGGGGCGCCGGATCGAATTTCTTTCCGGTTATCAGTGTGAGTTGCGAATCTGCTCGCGAATGGTACAACCATGCGTCCTTGATGGTCGGATGTGCTGCAAACAAGTCGGCAGTTGCAAAAGACCCGTCCGGTCGGTTTTGTTTGGCCTATTCCAAGTCAGCCGGTCGTCTTGTCGTATAAGATCCTGCAAGGTACCATATGTGGCCATCCGGGCTTGATAATAAGCTCTGCTAGGTCCCCTTCGCGCTTCTCAAACTCTACCAATCTCGGTGGGTTGTAGTTCCGCAGATATTGCCAATCGTCGTCGGCGGCAAAATCGCGATATGAAGACAGAATGAAGCCACACTCTGCACTCCCAAATCGGGAGATGAGATTAACACGGCTCTTTACTAATCGGTCGCCCACTTCTGCTGGCAATGCAGCGCCTCCAACACCCACAATATCCATGTCTTGGAGCAGCTGCAGACCCTTCTCGTCGGCCTCCATCATTTGAAGTACATAGGGTACGGATGAGAAGTATTTGACTTTGGGTAAACCTTCCGTCGCCGCGTACGTCTTGGCCACATCCAGGCATTCGCAGATGTTCCGTGCTGTGATTGGTACATCTTTGCCCGGGAAGAGCCAGATCATAGCATTGCTCGTCCAGCACCGGAAGAGATCCGCGATGCCGCCATGATAAAGGGGCGTTGTAGTGAAGGATGCTAGGGCAGGAATCTTGGGGAGATGCGGAAGCACGCCAATAGCCGCACGATGGGATTGCGGGATCGGTTTTGGCAGGCCTGACGAGGTTCCAGACGTGTGGTGTAAGTACGCAATGGATCCTTCATCTACGTGAAGAGGTTCGACGCTACTCTCTGGTGGGGTCTGGATCACATCGAGAACGTCTTCTGCACCGCTCAGTGGTAACAGCGTCACTTGTAGCCCCAGCGTACCTTGTTCCTTTGCCAGCGTCTCGGTCTGCTGGGCCCGTTCAGTATGGGCAACATCGTAGAAGAAGTCAGTAACCTCGCACGCTGTGCAGAGATGCAGGATGGCTGCTGGCTGGCATTGTGGTGCTATCAGAAGGACGGAGTACCCTAGTCTGATCAGACCCAGCCAAGTGAAGAGGAATTCCGGAGAGCTGTGGCACAACAAGGCTACAGTCGCTAGCTTGCGAGATGTGCCAAGGCAAGTTGTGAGGCGCGAGGCGAAGACGTTGGTGCCCTGGTCAACGTCTGCAAACGAGAGGACGCGGTAGTCCCATTCTCGCTGGTTGGGTCGTGGTATAGGAAAGCCAACAGCTGGGAGTAATGGATGATGCTGGGATTGCTGACTGAGGAACTCGCTAATGTTTCGGTAGGACTTCGGATTGGTGTTCAGGGCTGCCGCTTGGCCGAGCGTGCAGACGAAGTAGTTGTTCTGCATTTTGGGGCGCATAACGAAATGCCCAGGTAAACAGGACTATCTGGTCCAATAGCCTGTGCGACTGGATTTTGAATGCGTCAGCTTCAAGTGGCGTGTGCAATGTTTGCGGCCACAGTGACAGCGACAATGCAAGCGCCATTAGTCGTGACATCATCTTGGCTGCAAAGGCAGTAGCGACCCTGCAGCTGCTCCTTGGGCAAGCTACTGCATGTACAACACACATGCGACTATATCTGATGGAAAGATGAGGCTGCACACAAACCCTCACGATGGCAGCAGGTGTTTGATTTCCTGTAAGCTCTGGGACGATAGGTCAGCTGCTGCGCGCACGAACCATGCGTTCAACCAGGTCATGCCCAACCGAATGCAGCCTTCCAAAGCGAGCCGCCACTCGATCGCATCGGATGCAGTGAGTACGGTCCCGCGAGGGGGTCATGATGGCAGACGGCGTCACGAGACGGCTAAAAGAGGCTCGAGAATGTTCTGCGTGCGACAACGGCTGGAGAGCGTCGCACACCCGCGTAATCGGCTTACGACAGGTGTTACCGTGTACTGGCAACGCCACAGTGACTATCGTGTTTCTGGGGTAGCGAATGCGGGCAACGTCGACGCCTCAATGCTCGACCCAGTGACTAGTGTCTATCGACGTGTCACGGATGTTGAGTTGTTGCAATACTGTACGGCGAGTGTTCACTGCTGGCGACGTCCAGACGGCGTACCGTGCCTCATATGTAGAATGCGGCACCATGTCTGGCATGTCTGACAAGCTTGGAGCATTGGACGCATCCAGCGCCTCTCCGCCCTCCGCCCAACGGGCTTATATCCGACGCGGCGCAACCAAGACAATGTTTTGGGACAGAGGTGGGGAAAAGGTGCAGCTAGCAGCGCGGCGGTGTATGGCAATGCGAATAGCTTCACGAGGAACATGGTGCGTCTTTTAAGGCAGATTTGGCAAGGGCCGTGATTGGTGGTGCCGACTGCCCATATGCATTGGGCCGGTGGATACGTCGTTCGTCTGTGCGGCCCGAGGAAGTGAGCATATGCGGGCCACCCAGCAAGGCAATACGCTAGGTAGTCGCAGCCGGAAGTCAGGATCCGGCATTCTCGAGCGACGGCAGCCGTGTTTGCTGTGGCTATGCCGCATGTTTCTGCTGCTCGAGAGCCGCCGGGCCTGCTGCGACATGCGATGGCATCTGAAACTGTGCGACGTCGAGGGTGCGGTGAGCATGGTGCAAGGCAGCCGTTGTTTTTGGGCGCTGGTGAGGAGTGGAGCTCGGCCCGCCAGACGATGCTTGACCGTCTCTGAGCAGCCCCGTGCGCGTCAGGCGATGGGGTTTGCACAGCGAAGGCGATGCACAGGCGCGTTGACCTGCGACCATGTTCCTTTGTCGTGAGCCAAGCAGGTCAACACATCGGCGCGGGGCGGTATGTCGCGCAGCCAACCACGGCGGGCCTGGCTGGGGGCTCTATCCGAGGCGTGACGGGTTTGGCGTCAGTCGTCGCCTGAAACACACACGGCGACGCTGACGATGGCTGCTCGCGAGGCTGCTGCTGCGTGCCCGAGGTCGCGCAACAGCGTCCGGATGTTCGGCCTTGCCCCAACGGCGCTGCAAATGAGCAATTTGCTAGCGGGCGGCTTTCGCATCAGTCGCCCAGGTAGCTTTTGATCGCGTCTGAGCGTATCTCGAGGTGCAATTGCCCTAGCTGCTAGAGGCAAGCACGGCCGGCTAGCGCTGTTTGCCCAGCCCGTGCGCGGCAGCATATATTCCTGCCCTCCCCAGCAACACCCGCCTCTTCTATCCGTTCACCCAAACCAGCATTAAATCACGCTGTAAGTCCCACCTGTGCTGCGCCCGAAGCCCCCCTCCATATAGTGCGCCCATTGCCCCCTTCACTGCTCCTCCCAAGCCCCAACCCGCGCCCGCTCCACCGCTGCCGATCTCCCGCTGACTCTGTACCGCGCAGGCATTGATATTCTCTGCCCCATCCACAACAATGCTCTACTCTTCCATCATCGTCGCCACCGCGGCTTTCGCCGGCCTCGCCTCTGCGCAGAACTCGACTGGCAGCTACAACACCCCCATCCCATGCTGCAGCGTCGACCCCGGCACGGTGCCCCAGGACGACAAGCAGGCGTGGTGCAACGCCAACCAGAACACTTGCGTCTCCGCCTGCGGTGGTCAGTCCTCGGTCGCCAGCCAGGGCAACAACTGCAACTCTGTTGGTGTACCCACGGCCACGTGCAATCCTTCCGCTAACACATGCCTAGCAAACGCTTGAGTTCGACTGCAAGTGCAGGAACGAGACTGATATCACCTCTGCGCTGGGGAACTACGAACAGTCCGTCGAGGGCCAGATGTGCCGTTACTGGTACGACCAGTGTGTCACCGCCAGCGGCTCCGACGCTGCTGCCCGGTTCGAGTGCGAGCAGGCCCGTGACGCCGAGTGCGGTACCGAGAAGTTCGACGCCGCCGCCACGTCTTCAGGCGCCGCTTCCTCTGGCAGCCCCTCGGCCACCAACAGCGGCTCTTCTCCAGACAACACCGGCGATGCCGCCGCCAGCGGAGCCTCCTCTACCCCCACCGAGGGTGCTGCCGTCCGCAACGCCATGTACGGCGCACCTGCCCTTGCCGGTGGTCTTTTCGCCCTCTTCGGCTTCGCCTTGTAAGCTGGCAATACTCTAGATGGATTGCGGGCCGGTCCCAGTTGGACGGTAATGAGGATGGATTCGCGTCACGGATACTCGCATGGCGATACCACATATCGGGAGTTACGGCATAGCGTACCCAGCGCTTCGACGTTGGCGTCACATTGCTTGCACTGCTATCTATTTGTTCACGGCGGCTGAGGAGAGATGACGGGAGTTTAGGAGGATACTTAATGCGATGTTATGAAAGGACACACGACTTGTAATACCCAATACTACCAGTACCGCCATTGCGCTGTCTAGTTCTGTTTCAGTGATGCTTTCCCACATCCGCGCATCACATCCACCAACATGTGCCGATGCGCAGGCTTGGTAATTGTGTACATGGGGACGCGTCGCGTCTTCCCCGCATCTTCAACTGCCATGGTTTGCGCAGGGACGTGTAGTCTACCATGGTTGTCAGCTGTAGCGCTAGACCGTCGCCCTATTGGTCAATGCGTAGATCAGCCGGCTCGAAGCTCAAGAACGATAAGCGTTATGCAGTTGAACCCATGCCCACATGACGCACGTCTCCGAAATCGTTCCTAGACCCAACATCAAGTAGACTCTACCGTCGGAGCCGCTCTCTGCTCAGTACTTCACGACGCCTCACCGCCAACAGCCCGCCTGTTGACTAAAGCCCAGCCTTCGGCATCGCCGTATCACAAGCTCACAGTCAGCTCCGAAGCCGAGGCCAGGCGGATACCAAGACAGCAGGTGAAAGCCGCACCCCGAGCAGACGACATTTCCCTACTGACTGCATCTAGACATCATAAATACAAGGTCGTGGCTGTCTCGAGACTCCTCTTGTTCGCAACCCGCTCACCTACATACTACGTCACTCCCCATCATCACCTACGCCAAAATTTGCGCAAGCGAGTTGCAGAACCGATCCACGCTCCATACACGACGAATCTTCAGAGAAGACGGTATACCTCGACAAAAATGGCGACTCTCAGTGCTGGACGTAAGCACAAGGTGACGATTGTCGGCTCCGGCAACTGGTATGTGGTTGCATCAGCTCCGGTGCGAGGGGAGATGGCTCCCACGCGCAAGCCATGGACAGCCGCTGAGATCAAGAGCTAACGGCCACAGGGGCACCACCATGGCCAAGCTGGTCGCCGAGAACGTCAGGGAGCATCCGTCGCTGTTCGAAGAGACCGTGCAGATGTGGGTGTTCGAGGAGGACTACACCTTCCCAAAAGACTCGCCTCACTACAGCGGCTCCGACAAGCCCGAGAAGCTCTCGCAAATCATCAACAAAGTCCACGAGAACGTCAAATACCTCCCCAACATCAAGCTTCCGTCCAACGTCGTCGCCAACCCCGATCTCCCCGACTCTTGCAAGGACTCGACCATGCTCATCTTCGTCCTCCCACATCAGTTCATTGCACGTTCAAGCCAGCAGCTGGTCGGCAAGATTCTGCCATATGCGCGAGCTATCTGCTGTACAAAGGGTGTTGATGTCAGCGAGAAGGGCATTCGACTCATGTCCGAGACCATTGGCATGACGCTCAACATCTATTGCGGTGCCCTATCGGGAGCCAACATCGCTTCCGAGATTGCCCAAGAGAAGTACTCCGAGACGACAGTAGCGTACGACCCGCCACCAATGGACTCGCGCAACCCTACCCCCAGCGGCTCGCCGAGTGCCTCGCAGACTGATCTTACTGCTCATGTTGATCTCATCGACCCCAGTAAAAAGAAACCCAGTAAGCGTTCGGCGCATCTGACTGCTCTCCCCAACGAGTACCCCCCTCTATCGCACGAGAATGTTCGAAAGCTCTTCCATCGCCCTTACTTCCACGTACACATCGTTAACGATGTCGCTGGTGTCTCACTGGGTGGAGCGCTGAAGAACATCATTGCGCTGGCTGCAGGCTTCGTGGACGGCCTGGGCTGGGGAGACAACGCAAAAGCAGCGGTCATGCGTGTCGGTATCTTGGAGATGGTCAAGTTTGGCAAGGCCTTCTTCGGAGAGAGTGCTCGTACAAGCACCTTCACTGAAGAGAGTTGTGGTGTTGCCGATGTTGTGACCTCGTGCATGGGCGGTCGCAACTTCCGCTGCGCAAAGATGGCCATCGCCCGCGGCAAGACCATTTATGAGATCGAGCAGTCTGAGCTCAACGGTCAAAAGCTCCAGGGCACCAGTACTGCCTATGAGGTCAACGAGTTCTTGAAGGCCGAGGGTATGGAGGACGAGTTCCCACTCTTCACCGCTGTCTACAATATCTTGGAGGGTAACAACAAGCCCGAGGATATTCCTCAGCTCATTGAGAAGAAGCCATGACTAGAGGAACCCAGGCTTTAGACGTCCGACACATAGCGGTGGGCTCTTGATTCGATAGACTACATCCAGACTTGAAAGCGAATACCCCTTTAGGTAGAATAGACTCCCCTTGAAATCTCGTCGGATCGTGCATCCCGACGCCAATATACCCACGTACCGTGTGCAATCGCCGCATGGCCATGCAAATGAGCTTGTTGCGTTATTTCCCAGCACACCTGCGTTTATAAGCAAACCATCGTACAACACCCGCAGCACCCAAACAGGCAGATTCTGACAGTGGGGACGAGCGTCTGTGTACAAGAATGATCATTTCTGGATATTCGCATACTTCCAAACATATAGAAACTTTATAAGCATTGCATATAGGCGATACGACATATGCACCCGGCCGCGCTGTTAATGCAACCGACTGACGCATGTACCTCCGAACAGCATCGGACTTTAGAATTGCCTTGGCAGGATCGACGTTTAGTTTGGCGCTTGAGTCCGCGGAGCAGCATCCATGCCAACTACATCATGCCGAACATGGATCACTCCCAGCTACCGATCACTGACTTTGTGGAAGACCGCCTGACTGCAGCCTACACACGCGTCAGGAATGCGAGATGGTCCACCTTACACGAGTGAGCTGTGACTCGTGTTGTGGTAACGATATGCAGGGACACCCACTGAGTGGGTAAAGCGAATGAGATCGTGTGCGGCAGGATTGATTGGTAATGCGAAAAAAAGTTAGATCTTCACCCGTTTCAACCGCATCTAGGTTTGCTCATTGTGGGTGCGCTTCGCATCTCTAGCCCTGTCTAGCTTCTCGGCAAGGCACGTCAATCGTTAATCAAATATCAAAGATGACGACATGGCCTTGCTTTAACTCCGATGCCTCCTGCCTGAGGGTTTGTCAACTTCCCGATTTTTTGGCCTGGTGTCCCCGTTATCTGTAGGACCCCATTGTTTCCCGTCTCTTCAACGGCGGAAGCTTAATATCCGCCGATTGAGCAATTCGTCTGCAAGTAAACCTCGCGACTGCTTCTTCTGCCGAGTCTCTTCACAGCACCTCCACATTCTGTTTTCCCTCTAGTACAGCTGCTTGATACCCAATACATTCCTCATTCACCATGTGGGGTTCCGCCATTCCACCAGCAGAACGAGACAATCGACGCAATCCATGGCATGAGGACGACTACCTTCGCGATGGGAGAGAAGAAGTAGTGACACCGGACCACCAGAGCGAGGAGGAGAGTCCAGATCGCGACCGCCTACGACGCGCGGGCACCTGGGGGGAGAAAGACGCAGGAAGACTTGATACACGGGCAGCAGCAGAGGACCTCGAGGTCCTACGAGGAGAGCTTGCATCTCTTTCAAAGTCGCGTTCCCGCGGCGCGCAATCGCAACGATCGAACCCGCTTTCTAGGACCACAAGTCGACTCAGCAAACGCCAAAGCCAGGGCCAGGGTCATCGTCGAGGATCCATTACACGCGCAGAAGAGGGCACCGGCGATGCAGAAGATGACGAACCGGGAGACATTGTTGCTGCGGAAAAGGAAGACGACTTCGAGCTCGATGAGTTCATGCGGGAGGGACACTTCGAGAAGCGCAAGGACGGTCAATCGGCCAAGAAGGTCGGCGTCATTTACAAGAATCTCACCGTTAAGGGTGTAGGGTCGACTGCTTCCTTCGCGAGGACGCTACCCGACGCGATTCTGGGCACCTTTGGGCCTGATCTTTACCGTATCGTCTCCGGTTTTATCCCAGCGCTGAAGTTAGGGAGACATAAGCAGATGCGGACGCTTATCAACGACTTTTCGGGTGTGGTCAAGGACGGCGAAATGATGCTCGTCCTGGGACGGTGAGCAACAAGTCCGTATGAAATGTATGCGTGACAACTACTGACATAGCTTACTAGGCCCGGATCCGGATGTTCCACCTTCCTGAAGGCTATATCGAACAATCGCGAGTCGTACGCTGCCGTGGAAGGGGATGTATCCTACGGAGGTATCCCAGCCGGCAAGCAGAAGAAGCAATTCCGAGGAGAAGTCAACTACAACCCCGAGGACGATTCGCACATGGCCGATCTCAACGTCTGGCAAACACTCAAGTTTGCCCTCACCAACAAGACGAAGAAGAACGAGAAGCACGAGGTCAGTCTCCCGCGCGAAAACTCCACGCCAAAAGCCTACTGACATGATGAACTACAGATTCCCATCATCCTTGAGGCACTCCTAAAGGTCTTCGGTATATCCCACACCAAATACACCAAAGTAGGAGATGAATACGTCCGTGGCGTTAGTGGAGGCGAACGCAAGCGCGTCTCCATCGCCGAGACTCTCGCCACGAAGAGCACGGTCAACTGCTGGGACAACAGCACCCGCGGCCTTGACGCCAGTACCGCGCTCGACTACGCCAAATCACTTCGTATCATGACTGATATCAGCAACCGAACGACGCTAGTGACGCTTTACCAAGCTGGTGAACAGATCTACGAGGTCATGGACAAGGTCATGGTTATTGATGCTGGACGCTGCATCTACCAGGGGCCGGCGGGCGAGGCGAAGCAGTACTTTCAGGACCTGGGGTTCAAGTGCCCGGAACGCCAGACGACGGCTGACTTTTTGACGGCGGTTACTGATCCTACTGAACGTCAGTTTCGTGAAGGTTTTGAAGACAAAGCACCGAAGACGTCGGAGGAGCTTGAGAAAGCTTTCAGGGAGAGTGAGGCTTACAAGAAAGTTTTGAGAGAGATCTCTGAATACGAAACCGAGCTAGAGAACAGCGGCTATGTAGACGCCAAGGAGTTCGAGGGCGCCGTACGGGAAAGTAAGAGTAAGACGGTCCGCAAGAAGAGTCCATACACCGTCTCTTTCATCCGCCAAGTATTGGCTTGCACTCAACGCGAGTTCTGGCTCACATGGGGTGACCAGACTACGCTGTATACCAAGTTCTGTAAGTTGCGCCAACGCGATGAGGGAGAGGTATTTGTCACCTTTCCAGATTTCAAACGTCTTTTGAAACTGGTGCGAGGACCTACTTGCTTACTCGTCGCTCTTACCATCTCGCGATAATCTACTAACGTCTTGGTCAAGTCATCATCATCTCCAACGGTCTCATCGTCGGTTCCCTATTCTACGGTCAAGCTCTCGACACCTCTGGTGCTTTCTCAAGGGGCGGCTCTGGTTTCTTCTCCATTCTCTTCCTCGGGTGGCTCCAGCTTTCGGAGCTGATGAAGGCGGTCTCTGGTCGCAATGTTGTGAAGAGACATGAGGACTATGCCTTCTATCGCCCTAGTGCTGTCGCCATTGCGCGTGTGGTGCAAGACTTCCCGCTGCTACTGGCACAGGTCATTCCGTTCTGTAAGTCATTTCTTCCCGAAGCCCATATGGGATGCATGCGCCTGAAGAAGTTTGCTAACAATTTCAGCCATCATCATGTACTTCATGACCGGTCTGGACGTGGACGTGTCCAAGTTCTTCATCTACTTCCTGTTCATCTACATCACGACCTTTTGTGTTACAAGTCTCTACCGAATGTTCGCTGCTCTCTCGCCTACCATCGATGACGCTGTTCGGTTTGCCGGTATCGCACTCAACCTCCTGATTATCTACACGGGTTACGTCATCCCGAAGCCACAGCTTCTGACGGACTATATCTGGTTTGGATGGATATACTGGATCAACCCGGTTGCGTACTCTTTCGAATCGGTGCTCGCAAACGAATTTTCCGATCGTATCATGGAGTGCGCTCCCAGCCAACTGGTACCACAAGGACCAGGTGTCGATCCCGCGTATCAGGGTTGTAGTCTGACTGGTGCACCGCCGAATTCGAGGACCGTGCCCGGCTCAGACTACCTCCAGGTGTCCTTCAACTACTCGAGGTCGAACCTCTGGCGCAACTTCGGTGTCGTGATAGCCTTCACGGTGCTATATCTTTTGGTAACGGTGATCGCAACCGAAACGGTATCCTTCGCGCAGTCAGGTGGCGGTGCACTGGTCTTCGCCAAGAACAAGCGAGCCAAGCAAGCTGTTAAGGAAGAGGCTCCTCTTGATGAGGAAAAGGTGGTCGCTGGCGAGTCTACCGCGAGCTCAGACACCGCTGCTCACCAAGAGGAGGAGGCGCTGGACTCGATCTCGAGCAGCGAAAGCGTCTTTACCTGGAAGGATGTCGAATACACTGTCCCATATCAGGGAGGTGAGCGCAAGCTTCTGAACAAGGTCAACGGATACGCAAAGCCTGGTGTTATGATCGCCCTTGTCGGTGCCTCTGGTGCCGGTAAGTCCACCTTACTCAACACACTATCGCAACGACAATCTACCGGTGTTGTCTCGGGTGAGTTCCTGGTGGATGGCAAGGATCTCGGCAAGGCTTTCCAACGAGGAACTGGGTTCTGCGAGCAGATGGATCTCCACGACGGTACTGCTACAATCCGCGAAGCTCTCGAGTTCTCCGCCATCCTGCGCCAGGATAAGAAAACACCTAGGAAGGAGAAGCTTGACTACGTCAATAAGATTATCGACCTGCTCGAACTACAGGACATTCAGGATGCGCTTGTTTCCAGCCTTGGAGTTGAGCAAAAGAAGCGCCTCACGATCGGTGTCGAACTCGCTGCGAAGCCTTCGCTGCTACTGTTCCTTGACGAGCCGACGAGTGGTCTCGACAGCAACTCGGCGTACTCCATCGTTCAGTTCCTCAAGAAGCTCGCTCAGGCAGGCCAGGCTATTGTCTGCACCATTCACCAGCCCAGCAGTGTCTTGATTCAGCAATTCGACATGATTCTGGCCCTCAATCCCGGTGGCAACACGTTCTACTTCGGTCCCGTAGGCGAGAACGGAACCGACGTCATCAAGTACTTTGGAGACCGTGGCGTACAGTGTCCGCCTAGTAAAAACGTGGCAGAGTTCATTCTGGAGACTGCAGCGAAACCTGTCAAGCGCAAAGACGGCAGTAAAATCAACTGGAATGAAGAATGGCTCAATTCCGACAATAACAAGCAGATGCTCCAGGAAATCGATCGCATCAAGGCCGACCGCAGCAAGACAGTCTCCAACCAGAACCAAGAAGGGGCAGAAGAGGAATCCGAGTTCGCGGCCAGTGTCTGGGAGCAGACCACCATGCTTACCAAGCGCACCTTCATCCAGTACTGGCGTGATCCGTCGTACCTCTACGGCAAGCTCTTCGTCGCAGTGATCATTGGCATATTCAACGGCTTCACGTTCTGGCAACTCGGCAACTCCATCGGCGACCTGCAAAACCGCATGTTCACCGCGTTCCTCATCATTCTCATCCCACCCACCATCGTCAACGCCGTCGTACCCAAATTCTACCAAAACATGGCACTATGGCAAGCTCGCGAACTTCCATCTCGAATTTACGGCTGGGTCGCTTTCACCACTGCGCAGGTGGTGGCTGAGATTCCTATTGCCATTGTGTCGAGTGTGCTGTATTGGATTCTGTGGTACTTCCCTACTGGACTACCCACTGACAGCTCAACGTCGGGATACGTCTTCTTGATGACCATGCTGTTCTTCCTGTTCATTTCCAGCTGGGGTCAGTGGATTTGTGCGTTTGCGCCGAGCTTTACGGTCATTTCGAATGTTTTGCCTTTCTTCTTCGTCATGTTCGGTCTGTTTAATGGTGTTGTACGGCCGTACGACATGATGCCCGTCTTCTGGAAGTATTGGATGTTCTGGATAAACCCTTCAACGTACTGGATTGGCGGTGTTCTCGCTGCTACTTTGAACGGTATACCGGTTGAATGTCAGGAGAGCGAGACCGCCATCTTCGACTCACCACCAGGCCAGACCTGTTCCTCCTATGCCGGCGCTTTTGCTTCAGCTTCTCCAGGATACCTCCTCAATCCCGACGCCACGACTGGTTGCCAATACTGCCCATACTCCGTGGGTAACGACTACCTTGCTACTATCCACATCAAAGCAAGCGACAAATGGCGCAACTTCGGTATCTTCCTTGCCTTTTGCATTAGCAACTGGGCGCTTGTTTACTTCTTCGTTTGGAGCATCAGAATCAAGGGGTGGAGCTTTGGTTTCGGGGCTGTCTTTGGAGGCCTGGGCAAGGGTGTTAGTAAGATCAAGGGCATGCTAAGTGGGAAGAAAAAGACTGAAGAGAAGGCCTAATAAGTACCGTAATTCGTGTGAGAGCGGGGAAGAGAGATGTCAGAAGCCTATCTAGAATATAATGTTCACGTTTTGGCAAAGTTACATCTCAAGTCATCTTATGAAGAAGCCTCTTTAATCGCCAGTATTGCGTCGGTTTGTGCATGCCATCTCATAGATGTATGCATCTAACAAAGCCGCAAAACCCAAGTCAACATGTCCTATGATACTGGGCGCAACGCATGCAACTGCAGTTTCGTTACCCAGCAGGCTATCATACAACAGATGAATGCAGTAGACCACTAGGCTCACCTTTACGAATGCCAAACCGTACTTGCTTTCTGCATGTATGTTTTCGGGAACAGTATCCAGGAAGTTGTATCCACTTAACCCAACAGCACCACACTCAACCATCATCCTTGCAATATTGGTGGGGAGTTCAGCAGGATCATTGCCGTTCACCCGATTGCTGCTGTCAAAGGCTCCGCGGCTTCCAGTCGGAGTGGAAGACGTTTACTTCTAACGACTTAAGCCGCAGGACGGCAATGTTGACAGTGGCAATCAGATTCTCATGTTCATGTTGCTAGAACGCGGTCGCAGACATCAACGGCGCACCCTTTCCTTCGGAGATATCGATCCCGATGAGGAATGTTATTGTCACTTGAGGCTCCAACGGCGCATGGAGATGGCGTGCATTTGGTGCACAGGTTCGGTGCTGCGGGCGGTCCGGCACGGTACCCATGCGGCTAAGAAGCTAGAGGACAGCTAAATCGTCATTAAGGATGCGAAGGATGTGAAGGACGCGAACTTGTTCACATCGCATACACACTAAAAGCGACTATAACGGGTGTCCCGTTCCGACTTGGCAGGGCGTAACTTAGTATATATCTTGGCGTTTGGCCTTACACATTCACTCGTCTTTGCACCGAATCAACATCCAGAAGCAACCATCGACGTCCGCTATTACACGAACCAAACGCTTTTAGCCAGCACCTAGGCGACATGTGGCAAATGGTATGGGCATCGTGAAGGGCTACCTAGGTATTGAGAACGGAAGCGAACACCACGAAGGATTTCCCAATAGTATCTGCAGGTTAGCGCATCATAGGTATGATAATGGACGGGAACCAGATGAAGGCCATGCTACGAGAATGTGTATTTAAAGCCTTCAAGTCTCTCAGATTTCTTCTCAGTATCCTCATCAGCATTGCCTTCACTCAAGGCAAGCACTATCTTCCCATCAGTTCAACAGACCGGATTACACTTTCCAATATGCTTGCCAAACTCGCTACTCTTTTGACCGTCATTGGCGTATCCAGCGTACAAGCGCAGCTGGTCTACGAATGCGACTCATACACGGAGCCAAATTACGATTCTTGTAAGTAACCGCCTGGCGTTACACGACTCTCAACTAATCGAGTTTTAGGCGACAGAATCATAGCTAACATTGACTGGACGGAAAGCCCTTACAATGGTGGCCGTCCAATTAGAGATGGGGCTTGCAACATCTTCTCTGATCCGACGTTTTCGGACGGACAGGACGCAAACTGCGTCATCGCTGTATGCAACACCCGCGGCGATGGCCAGGACTCGTATTTGAATGTCATCAGCGGCCCGACATACTATCGCTTGATCAAGCAGTGGTGTGAGCCTCAGGGGTCTGGCGGTCGGGCCCCAGGCCCTGCTCAAATAGAGGCAGGTTCAAACCAATACGTCGAAGCCGGCGCCGTCCCAGCAAGTTTCGCTAGACGCAGCTCCATTCGCACCACGACCCGCTCTGCTAAGCCGCAACTAAGAGTTGACTCGAAGACGATAGAGGAGATGGAGGTTTTCTGGGAGACGGTGAGGAACGAAACCATCGAGCGTCAATCCGAGCCTACTATCCAGAAGAGAGTGAGTGTGCAGTCCATCCTTGCCCCTGTTTACCAATTTTACTGCCTTTTTCTAACACGATCCGACAATAGCAAGAAGAAGTGCTTGTCCTCGGTCTTTCCAAGTCCGTTACTCAACCCGGCGTCAGCAACCGGATGAGCGGCATCACCTCACCCGGCGTATCCACCGAGTGGTCGACTACAGAAGGCTTTTCCACCAGCGTCGGCGTGAGTGCCGAATTAAGCGTCGGCTTCTTTGACATCTTCACTGCATCCGTTGGTATCGACGTATCTATGGAATTCAGTCAGGAGTACACCCGGACGATTGAGTTTGATCCAAGCAAGTCGTGCAGTACTTCACAGGAGGCCTTTATGGTCTTCTTGCCGCACTTCGATCACTACGTTGTCGCGGACGAGAACGGCAACCAGTACGATATCTGGATTCCCGTAGAAGGAGGCGATGTCGCAGTCCAGTGTCTTGGCTAGATGAACATGGGGATGATTGTTAGTCGTAAGGCGGTGGGCCTGGTGGCGGGACATATACTCTGCACGATTTTTGGAGTATAGCTAGACCTTTTTGCACTTTCAACAATTGCTAAGGTCTTTTAGATGGATATGTAGTTAGGCTAAATAGAGGCGCCATGGCCACTTACTTGTGTGGCGAAGGCAGTGCTCAATCATCTCTCTATTTTGCTTATTCTCGAACAATTCCTCTTATGCTTTCTTCCAGAATTCATAACGTAGTAGCTCTATCCAACGTCAGTTCCACATCTTGAACAACAAGATTGCATCTCAACTGGCCCATGAGGTATTTGCTGTAGTCCGCGGATAACTACACAAGCATTACAGCCGCGTCTAAAGCAATGAACAAAGACATCAAAGTGTTTGCCGCCCTTTATTACGTACACAAATATATGTGTCATCTTATCCTCGGTACTGAGCTCGGTACCTCAAATTGTTGGATGAGGTCGCCAGGTTTTAGATTACGGAAGCTATGACTGGCTCACCGCTGCGGATATCGAGTCTTCTAGTGGATACGAACCAAGGGATAGTGATCACAGCCACCGCGCCCTACGTAAGCTAAGGCGATATAAAAGGCAACATCCTAGAGAAAAAAAGAACTTCGCAACTCCTACAGAACAGGTCAGTCATCCTTCACACCTTGTTTTTTTTTGTATGAACGCTAAATTTGAAGGGGGTCTCAGAGGGCCACATTTGTGTGTTGGTGTTAGCACCACACGTAGCTCCCCGACGGGTCAACTATCGGGCTGCATTATGCAGTCAGCTAACCATGAAAGTTTCTTTCATCTCAGACTTGTTGAGATAAAGAAAAGACATTGGCCTACTTCGAGAGCAGGAGGAATCGAGCTTCCAACTTCGCACCTTGCGTTTTGGTGTTTGACTTCCCGAGGTCGAGAGGGTGCGCGCTTGATGAGAGGAAGGCCATTCGATACGACCGATGATGAAGCAGCCTGGCCGGAACTTTTGCACCATTGTGTGCGTTGTTCTCGGTAAGAGAGAGGGAAGGCAGGTGCTGAGGTCACTTTGAGGGCAGGCAGGAGGGTCGGTGATGAAGCAGTCGCAGTCGTGTTCCCCACGCTACACGCTGGGGTTCGCGAACCAGCAGCGCAAAGCTCTGAGACCCCAAACAACAAGTCAGTTACACACTGCAGTATGGATAATATGAGGCAGCAGGCAAAATATAGGAGGTCCCTGTGATATGTTTCAAACAGGAGACATTCCAAACTGTATTGTTCTACCGCATGATCAACGCCGCGCAATGCTGTGAATTTGTCTATACTGGCTGAGCCCACCACCCTAAAGCTGCACCTGAAACTTCGGGTTCGTCCTGATCCTCTCACCATAGTACTTGAATAGAATCGGCACCGGGATAAACGCCACAGAGATGAACCCAAGTAGAGAATTTCCCCACCCCAACCCCAAAGCATCATACATGTTTAATCCAGCAAGCGGCAGAAAGGCACCGAACATGGAGCGGAGAACGGTATTCGCTGCGATAGCAGACGCAGCGTGGACAGTGAACGCATCAACGAGGTAGGTTTGAATAGTCATCATAGCCGTCAGATTGCCCAGACCGATGAACGAGGTAAAGATGATAGGGACGATCCAGTGGACTTTGTAGTATGTCGTCCATCCGTATACGAAGACACCGACGGGGAGCCCAATGGCACCGGGTAGGGTAAGGATAAGCGGAAGGCGGTGTTCAGGCTTGACGTTTCCTTTGGCTTTTTGCTTGACGATGATCTTGTCGGATAGGATACCGAGGGCTACCATACCAATGAACATGCCTACACCAACACCGATGTAGGATAGTCCGACGGCGCCGGAGGAGAAGTGGTATTGGCCCTCAAAAACAAACGTGACGGTCGTGAAGAACAGATACAGGATACCGTAGTTGACAGCGACGTAGAGGGACATGAGACCGACAATGGGAGAAAGGAAGAGCATCTTCATCGGGCGCACAATAGCGCGAATGAAAATCTCCCTCGGCGGCAGATCCTGAGCAAGTTTCGATCTCAGATTCTTGTTCCCAGTTTCTTTCCGAAGGGCCTTTGTCTTGCGAGCAAGAAGAGTAGGATGGTAGGATTCGCGGCCAACGAAAAAGAGCATGACGCCGAAGACGCCGCCGAAGATGGCGAGGATCCAGAAGACCCAGCGCCAGGATTGGTTCTCCACGAGGAAACCTCCGCATACAGGTCCGATGACAGGGCCTAGAAGTGGTCCGACGGCCCACACGGCCATTGCACCAGCTCTTTGTTCAGGAGGGAACATGTCGGCAATTGTGCCGCCTCCGATAGTCAAGGGCGCGGCTCCGGCACACCCCGCTAGAAAACGGAAGCCCACTAACATGCCCATGGAATTGGATAACGCGCAGGCGATGTTGAAGACAACGAAGAGTGCGTTGCAGATGTTGTACAGATGCATGCGTCCGTAGAGTTCAGACATGGGCGCGATGATCAGAGGTCCAATGGCGAACCCCAAGATGTACACTGAGACGACGAACGAGGCCATTATGTTGGAGGTTTCGTTGAAAGCACGAAGGACCTGGGGGACGCCGGGTGCGAAGAAGGAGGATGCGAGGGGAGTGATGAGGGTACAGGCACCCAGTGCGGAGATGATACCCCATTTCTTTTTCGCCGTCCAGTTTTGAGGGTTGGCGGGATCATTTGGCCCGTCCCAGTCGACGATGTTGGCGTCTCGTTCTTGTTCTGGTGGGGCGATGCTAGACATTGTTCGCTCGTCTGTGTGCGTTGAATGGGCGTGGCTGTCGATGCCCTTCTCTGGGTCTTTGGAGAATGAATCCTCAGGTAGTCTGCTGTCTGCATCGTGGCCTTGTTCGTATGCTTCTTTGGTAGGTCCGTGGGGCAGATCTTGCGCATCCCGCGTGGGGTTTGGTAATGACGATGGCGTCGCCATTGTGGACGTTGAATATGAAGTGAACTGAAGGAGGAGTCGTTAGCATGTATTCGACACTGTGACGCATCTTCGCCCCTTCCGTGCCGTACGCACAGATGTGGCGTACTCGTGTTAGATTACTGCGTACATTGGCAGCCAGGAAAGAGAAGCAAGTCTTACCGAGTATACGGTATTACTGAGACAGTCGACTGGGAATAACCGCAAGAACGGAATACAAATCGAACAGTTTGTAGATCGACAGTCCGGAAGTCAAACTATCAGCACGAAGTGTTCTAGGCAGATATGGAAAGTAGATCTGAGAGAAAGGAAAGAAGTGATGCCTCGTCTAAAGTGAACAGCAACAAAGGCTTACGTCGCAATCACGGACACAGAAATCCACGACCCTCCGCACGCGAAAGGGCTGCATGCCTAGACCTATGATGCGAGGGCGCAAAGCGGCAGGCGGTTCTATAGCCGTATGCAGCGTATTCACCCTATCTCCACACCCTACACGGCGTTATGTCCGCGGATAGGCTAAACTGTTCAGAGCCATGGACAACGGATCGACGGCATTGTAGGATTCTGCACCAATAATATGACGGGCGCGGGAGACGGTAGCCAGAGCATGGGGAGGCTTTGTCAAAGCTTGTTGGTTGGCATGGCGAGCTTGACAGCGCCCGCGAAATGGTGCCATCTCCCGAGCGTCGCTTGGCTGTAGGTGCGCGCGGAGGGTCGGATGGTCATCTCGGAGCTGGCGGGGCTTGGAGCAGTACTGTATTACTTTTGCAACACGAATTCCGTTCTTCGCAGAGACCAAGGCCCTTGACCTGGTTTCAGGCATTCGGGGTTGGGTCCGTCGCGCGTGTTCGTGCTACCACATTCGTCCGACGCGTGTGCCGCGGACCTGGTATGTAGTTTGGTTCCACGTCGAGCTCAAAGCGACGTTGCTATGGATCGTAAAACTAGTAGTAGCAATTTAGGCCTCTAGATGTGGTACCCGACGAAGCGAGTCGAGATGAGATTACCGATGGCATTTGGTTAGTAGTACGCCGCCTTAGGAAGGCGACACAAAACACGTCTGACCTCGATATTGTCGTAAAACGCCCTGCAGCTGCATCGTTTGCCGTTCTGGGTATGCCTCTTGAGGTTTCTTGACAACGCGCAGATGTGAGCATAGGACGCAACGTCCATCGACCGATCCACTATCACCCGCAGAGAGTGAGGTCCCACTTGTCCCCAGAGTACGTGTCTTCCGCTGTCATCCGACCCATTCTGCAGATCTGTGGTGTGGGAACGGCTGGTAGTAGCTCTTTCGGTTCGAGCGTGTCTGCGAGGGCTGGCTATTGAGGGCAATCTCATCGGTGAAGATTCCCATGCATCACTCACACTACAAGTCTCTTGAAGTGAAAGCAGTGTAATGGGCACAAGTTGGCATCGTGGCCGTCACGCTTTGAAAGATAGATCCTCAGATGCTGACGCTGGCGCATGACATCAGCACGGGGCTCTGAGCAGTCCTGTTTGTACAATGGATATAGAGTGGAAACTTTTGATAGATGGGAATAAGAGTGTCTATCATTTCATCGTAGGCAGCTGCTCTAAGAGCTCCCAAGTTCGTTGCCCATTTCATCCATTCATCTACTTCGGCTAGCCAGCCACATCAGCCGTGTGTATGTATATGCGCCAGAACGCCTTGCTTTGCCATTTATATTACAGAAAGAAGAGATTCATCCGCTTCATCCAATCTATCAGGGTATCTTTATGCGATGTTGCCGGCGAGACCAAGAAAGAGGGCTTGAGCTGCGAGCTGCAGTGTCCAAATGCCCACCTTCTTTATGCGTCGTTTACGTGTGGTTCGATCTTCGAGGACGTCGCGGGCGAATGCATCGTACATCTAAGCATGTGTTAGGACTCGTTTCTAGAGGGCAGCAAGGGGAATAAATATAGGACTCACCTCCTTTGACACCTCCTCCATTAACCCGCTATCATAGAGGGTCCAACTGCCGTCGAACTCACTAACCCTCTTCACAACCCTGCAGTTCACTGGGATGAAGGTGCGACTTGAGTTCATGTATGCCACAATAGGTCGTACGAGCGCGTTGTTCACGTAAGAAATGTCCCGGGTAAAGATTGGGACTGCGGCGCGCACGTCGTTGAGATGGACACGCATGTCCATGATCATGTAACGGTTGTCCTCCTCTGTTTCCTCGTGGGGATGCGACTTGTCTTCAGGATGCTCATCGAAGCCGTGTACCGCGTGGTCAGAGAAATGGTGCTTGCGCTGTTGGATAACGGTAGCTTCCACACGATCGTACATGTCGGACATGACCTTTGCAATGCTATCGTCATCGTCATTGGGGAACATGACATCTGCCACAATGTCGACGTTGCCTTCGTGGATCCACGAGAAGGGGCCTTCAAAGCCCCTGTTGAGGTGGTCGATGTTCAAGCCGTCGATACGAATCCGGCTATGCTTCTTCCAGGAGCTGCCGTCTTCGCTGTCGCGGCCGCTGCTCAACTGGGCGCCAGTGTAGTTGTGTGTTTGTCTGGGATGTATGGTAAAGAGCGAGTTGTCGAAGGATCCGGACATCATGTTGGCAGAGAGGAAGTCGTAGAACAGCCATTGCTTCCGCAGCTGAGGGAGGTCGCAAGAGAAGATGCTGACGGAGAACGGGCGGAAGCCGTTGGGCTGGTAGATAGTGACGAGCAGATCTTCCATCTTGAAGGACTCGAGTTCGAAGTCGCCCGGGTTGTGCTCGTGTTTGTATGACCTGGGATCCACGCCCTCGATTGTCTGCACTGACGTCCGATCTACGACACCGCGGATACCCTTGATTTCGACGTCCTTCAACAGGCCCTTGCCGTTGAACCATTTTGAGAACGACAGTGTGACGTTGACGGTATCGATGGAGATGTCGAATTGTGTGTAGTTGGTGTCTTCTTCGGGTTCCGCTTTCTCTTCGACAGCGTCTGGAGTGTCGCTTTCCTGGTGGGTTATGGCGGCGGCGGCAGCAGCCATCTCGGTCTGTGAACCCTTGCTGACCTTTCCTTTGCCTTGGCCGGGGCGTCGCGAGACAAAGACATTGCGGAAGGAAATGACACCGTCTCCCCACTTGGGCACTACAGCGGTCTCGAAGACGACTTTTATGCCTGAGGACTTTGTCAAGTAGTTTCCGATCCACTTCGCAATCGTCTCCTGTGAGAAGGCGGTGTTGATCAAGAAGATGGTCAGCATGAAGAAGGTTGTAGTGCCCAGCACGATCCAGAGGAAGTGGGCGGCGATGATCCACGAGAACAATGCGTAGATCTCATCGGCATTGAAGGGACGGGTGCTTCGGATGGTAAGCCACTTGAAGTGGATCTTTATGCGCGACCAGAAGCCCGAGGCAGCTTCGAGCAGTTCAGCCTTGCTGGGGCGGTATATGTGGGGTAGGTGGTGCGGGAGACGGTCGAGGAGGGGCTTTGGCGCACCTGATGCTTCGGGCTTGGGCTTGGGCGGCGGTGTTTTGGAGGACTGCGGTGTCTGGCCCGTGGGCTCTGGTTTGGTCTTGGAGGAGCCATTCGTCGCCGAACTCTTGTTGCGGCGGTCGCTGCCTCTGTTCCTCTCCAGCGCTCGGCCCGCCTTGGACGATGCGTTTCTGCGCCATGCCGAGAAGACGGTGCCAGCCACACTCTGCTGGAGACGGCCGGTGCGGGGTGACGATGCTCGCAGCAGCAGACCGGGTGCGTGTCCGGGATACGGTGAGGTGGTCGACAGCCCCAAGACATGCGAACTCGCGGTAATGGAGCGCTTCTGGATGCCTCCCCGCCATGGCGACTGCGCCTGTGCCTGTGCCTGTGCCTGTGCCCATGCCCCCAGCCCTTCGTGCGGAAGCACACGGCCGCCGTGGATCAGCGGCTGGCCAGCGACGGCGCGCCACAGGAAGCCGAGCGTGCCTACATTCTTGTTCATGATAATCGCGGCGGGTACATGGTCGACGTCGGCAAGCGAGGGGTGTGCGGACGTGTGTGGGGGCAGAGAGGGTGCCGTGTGCGGTGCAGGACAGGCGGGCGGGTGGTTGGAATACAAGATTCACGTCATTACCCATGCACATGCAAAAAGAAGGCCTCGCGGTAGAGGGACAGGCGCTAGCCCGCTTCGGGACGACTGCCGCTCGCCTCAGCCAAATTTCTTGAGCAGCCCCACATTGTCGCGAATCGATAGCACCTCCAGCATCCACGCCCGCCTACACTTCGCATACCGCATACGCATACGCATACGCATACCGCTGCCAGCATGCCCGCCCCTACCGCCCTCCAGCGCAGGCCCGACGAGTTCGCCGACGATGTCACCATGGAGGCGTCGTCGGTCCCGCTCCCGACCGAGAGCGACGGCGACCTCATCTCCATGAGCCTCGACCCCGTCGCCGCCGCCCACGATGCCCCAGCACCCACCGACGACGACATGCCCATGACGGACGAGAGCGGGAAGCCAAAGTTCCCCGCCGCCAAGTCGATACCCCTCGCCTTCCGCCGCGAACAGCGCAAGGTCCCCATCCCACCCCACAGGATGACGCCCCTCAAGAACTCGTGGCCCAAGATCTACCCCCCGCTTGTCGAGCACCTCAAGCTGCAGGTCCGCATGAACACAAAGGCAAAGGCCGTCGAACTGCGCACCTCCAACGCCACAACCGACACGGGCGCGCTGCAGAAGGGAGAGGACTTTGTAAAGGCCTTCACGCTGGGCTTTGACACGGATGATGCCATTGCGGTAAGTGACACGAAGCTCTACACCTGAGCTGGCAGTTATTCAAACTGGGTTTGGCCTGGCCAGACTCCTCGATTCGAGAATATACGACTGACGACTCACAGCTGCTTCGACTCGACGATCTCTACATTGAGACCTTTGAGATCAAGGACGTCAAGACCCTACAGGGCGAGCATCTCGGCCGCGCGATTGGCCGCATTGCAGGCAAGGACGGCAAGACCAAGTTCGCCATCGAGAACGCCAGCAGAACACGAGGTACGTCCAAGGCATGAATACCCCCGTTGTCCAGATTACTAACAACCCCCAGTCGTCCTAGCAGACCAGAAGATCCACATTCTCGGCGGTTTCAAGAACATCCACATCGCGCGCGAAGCCATTGTCAGCCTGATCCTGGGTCAACAACCAAGCAAGGTGTACGGCAACCTACGGACAGTCGCCGGACGTATGAAGGAGAGGTTCTAGACGATACACACAAGCGAGAAATCTTGCATAGTAGCCAAGCAGTGGCAACCGCGATATCGGGCATTTACACGGCGTTACGGAGACTTGGGCAGGTTGGGAAAAGCTGTTATACCATCAGGCATGATTTGACGATTGGAAGAAGATGGATGGGATATCACATAGCTATAGAAGCAATTACGAGCGATGCATACATACTCGCATGGTCATGTTCGGTTTTGGCAAAGTACGAGCACGAAGATTGCACGATACCTATCTCTCTCCACAGACATCTATACTGTCCGCTTCCCTCACGCATCCAGCCTTCCTACAAGTACCGCACAAACCTCTCTCCCCTCCTCGCCCCAAACCCTCTGGCAAGGAATCCACTGCACACCCTCCATCTTGACCCCCTCTCCTCCATTCCCATACCACGCAAACCCCCTTCCAACATACAGCGTAGCACTCGTCCAGCCCTGTGCACCCAGCTTCCCTAGCACCTCCACATCCCGCTCATCCCTGATCTCCAACGTAAAAAAACGAGACCGACTGTGCGCCGGCGTCGTAGTAGTGCACTGGGGAACAGAGGCGTCACGCTCGTATGCGATGGAAGGAGACGTAAGACCCGTAGCGCTCCACTCTATATCCACACCGCGCGGCAGAGAAGTCACCTGGGCGACGAAACAAGGTGGCACGACTATCTCTGCCTTAGCCCCGGTTAGACCTTGATTTTGCGCAGTAGATATGGCAGAGCGATCAGGGATCGGCGCCCGGAACGTAGAGTCCTTGAAGGCCGAGGCGTCATGTTGGTTCAAGCGGTCCCAAGGATCAATATCCTCGTCTTCGTCGTCGTTGTCGTCGTCGTCGTCGTCGGACGAGGAGAAAGGCGGGGTATGAAGCTTCCTCCATACTTCCTGTGCCGTCCGCACATCCCCCTCTGGAGTCTCAGAAGCGGGAATGAAACACACGGCTGCTGTCCACCATGTCACTCGCTTTGTGCGGCCGATGCGCCAGAGGTGTTGGAGGGAAAGGAGAGCTTGGCCTCGGAAACCTTGCTCTGTGTAGACGGCCATGGATGCGGGGATGAGCGGGATTTGTCCGGCTACGTAGACGACTTCTCCGGTGGGTTGGGTGTCGTTTTCGGGGTGCTGCTTGCTGGGGGGTAGGCGGGCAGAGATGGCTTGGCTGTAAGGTCCGATGTTTGCGGGTGCCCAGTAGCTTCGGCCTTGGACGTGGAGACCTTGTCTCTTTACTGGGTGGAGGAGCTTTCCGTTTTGGTCGTTCTGGTCCTTGTCCGCGGTTACGCTTAGCATGACGTGTCTGTCTTCTGGCATGGTGTCCCCGACTGCGATCGTAGCTCTGGCTGGCGGGTTCACGCCGCTGAAGTATTGAGCGTAGATTGGATTAAGGACTGTAAAGTCTGCCATGTCGCGGAGGAGCAATGTGCAGTGGTTGACGCTGGATCTGGAAACATGACATTGCTTCAGAATATGGTCGAGACGGAGGAAGATCTTGGAGAGCTGACGAGAAGGCGAATCGGGTGAGGAAGAGGGAGAGGTATCGCTGGAGAGGTTGGAGTATGTAAAGACGGTCGAGGTGTTACTGAATGTATTCCTGGGTAGTCGGTCTACTATGGACGGGAGATGCACTCGGGAAGGCGACCCAAAAGACTGAACAGTGCCCTCTTTTTCAGTGGACGCAGAAAGCTCATTTTGGGTGCTGGCATTTGTCACTTCCAACACTCTCTTGAACTCGTCGTCAAAGAGCTCGGGTATCCTCAATGTGCCAGCACCTTCGTTATCGTCAACCTTTTCCTCTAGCGTACTCTGCTCGATCTTCAGCACCGCCTGGCCACCCTCCAGTTTCCCAGGTGGCCCCTCCTCGATCACTATCTTCTTCTTCCAGATCGATCTCGGCCCATCCAGTGCCAGCGTCTCAAACTCCCCTCCTTCACCCAGTATCGCGCCGTCACCAGCATCACCATAGCGCCCCATGGCCTTCGCTAGCCTTGCTATAGTCTTGTGATTAGCGACATCGAGGCCCAAAAAGTCTTCATCCAGACCACCAGACGCCGTCTTGATGATGATTGCTTTTTGTCCTACAGTCGTCATATCATGCAAAAGCGACGATTGCGTATACGGTGGCAGCAGCGGATACTGCCACAGATACGACAGTGGCGTCAGCCCTAGCCTGAGCGCAACATTCTCCACACGCGTCCGTTGATACGTGCTCAGGATAGCCCCTGTAGACACTGCGTTTGCCTCCGGATGTGCTTCCATGACCCTTCTCAACAGCGGAACCAAGTCTTCAGTCTCATCCTGCTCTTGCTTTTGCAAAGGCGTCGCATAGTCTCTGTTTGAGTCTACGGCGGTGCCCAGGATCTCTTGTCGATAGAGCGGTATTCCTAGCGCTTCTTCGTAGAGTGGGATGACGGAATGCCCCACGGTCTGGTACATGTAACTGTTGATGTCCTCATCGTCATTGGCCGAAGGCGCTGGGTGCAAATTGGCCAGTGCTACGACACTGTGGCCGTTGGCTTTGCAGTGGAGAATGGAGAAGAGCGAGTCTTTGCCTCCGGAGATTAAAGCAATTACGCTCAATGACGGTGACATGGTAAAACGAATGATTCGAAACGGGCGACCGTCTGGGAAAAGCAATGAAGGAGTTGAGACGGCCCGGTGCCGCTCGTTGCATGAGACAGACGCAGGTGGATTGGATCTCGCTAAGGGTCTGCGCGCGCTAGGTTGATCCGTGGGGTTTTGCAGCGAGCGCGATAGTGCATTTTGGTATCAGGGTCCCGTCCTGCACCCATCGCTGACGGCTGATCGTCGAAAAGCAACGGTGCGCACAACGCGCGGCTCGCATGGATGGTACAGTAGTCACATGCAGGGAAGAAGCATTGGAAGTATGTATGTAACGTGTTTTTGTATGATAGTCGGACAGTGCCAGCACCTCTAACCTACAATGAGCCGCAAAGAACGCAAAAGCATTGCTGAGCAGATTGTAAAAGTCTGACAATTACATGTGTGATGAGGAAGAAGCGAAGATTCCCAGAATGTCAGAGGGCGCTCAGATGAGGCTGCCCGATTACAACGAGTGTAGGAAGCGCAAGATAAACAGCGGGGTAACGCGGCGACAGTGGCCGGTGTAGGGTAATGGCCATGTCGTCGTAAAAGTGAAACCAAAGAAAACACCAGATCTATCCGTCCGCCAAGGTCCGCCCCAGAAGTCCCGATAAGCCGTGCTAAACGCAAAACCAAGCGATGAGAAGAAAATGCCAATCTCGCATGTTGGTACAGCCAGATCGGGTATGTAGAATACAGTGGGAGAAGGGAAGCGTAGAGTTTTAGCTGCAGATTGTGCAAGCTCGAGCCGCTGATGTAGATCGGTGCCGCCTGTCTAGCCATGTCGTGAGGGTGGACGAGCAGCCGTGTGGCATGATGTATAATCCTTCTACCAGGTGTTGTGGGGGTCATGAAGAGTCGTTAAGAGTTGAAAGGAGAAGTGTGGTAGAGAAGAAGATTTACTCGTTCCTCTTGCGCTTCTTCTGGCTGGGGGAAGACTCGTTCTCGGATCCGTCTGAGCTTGATGTGGGGATCTCGGCAGCGGCGTTGTAGAGGATCTCGCCCATGGTGGAAGGCGCCTGTGCGCCGAACGCGCCGGGTTGGCCGTGCTGCATGTCCGAGTGATGGAAGTCGGAGCCCATGACCTCGAGACTGACAGCGCCAGTGCCGTGGGTGCGCTGGTGCTGCGACAGGTTGTCGCTCCTGGAGAACTTCTTACCGCAGTCGGTGCACTCAAAGGGCTTGTCGTGAGTGTGGAGTGAGCGGTAGTGGCGCTTGAGGTGCTCTTGACGGCGGAAGCGACGCGAGCACAGAGTGCAGACGAAGGTCTTGGAAGGGTCGTCGGTGAGCGACTGCTTGCGACCGCGACGGCTGGTAGGCGCGACGGGAGTGGCGTGTTCGTCTGAGCTGGAGCCGACAGCGTTTTCGGCTTGACCTGATTCTTGTTGGCTTGATGCTCCAGACATGGTGTTGTCATCACCGGATGTCTGTTGCTTACCCTGGTAGTCGGACTCTGTCTCGCTGAACTCGGAACGAGCCTTCTTGACTGTACGCCTCTTCATGTCGGAAGTGGCCGACATGTCAAAGTCGCTAGTGGCAGGGGTAAGGGGCAGGCCGTTGACAAGCTCCTCCTCGAAGTCGGTGAAGCTCTCGTCGCTGAGGAAGTCCTCTTCGGGAGAAAAGGCTCCTAGGTCAGTGCGCTGGCGCTTGCTGCCGCAAAAGTGGGCGTTGTCGGTGGAGAAGTTGACCAGGCCAGTGAAGTCGTCCTCGCAGTCAAGCTCGAACAGGGGCTCGAAAGTAGGGAGTCCGGTGAAGTGGAACGACTGAGCAGGCTCGAAGCTGTCTACCTTGGCAGTCTCACCCTTGAGGACAACCTTGTGCTCCTCGTCGCCGGGGCAAAGTGTGACGATAGGAAGCTCGGTAGTGGCGGAAACGGTGAGATCGCGGGGGTTGCAGAAGTTGTTCTCGGCTTCCGCAAAGGCAGAGCGGGGCACTGGTGATGGTGATGGGGAAAGCGAGGGGCATGAAGTTGCAGACAGGAGGTAGGACCCCTGGTTAGCCGACGGAGGCTGGATGTAGACTTGAAGCAGTTAGCAACGCTGTCCACGCACACACGTAATGAGTTGCCCACGCAACGTCGAGGCAGCGACATTGCTTGCACAAGACGATGCGAATAGTACATTGGATAAACTTACCTGGTGTCATGGGTGGGGAGGCTGAACGCCATTCGAGACCGGCAGAGAGGAGCTCAGAGAAGACTTCGCCTTCGCAGCCCTGCTTTACACCCTCGATACCCTCAGCAGAGAACATGTCGTGCAGCGGTGTAGGGAGGACATCGCATGTGGAAGGAGGGCTGCTGGTGTTGCTACCGCACGATGAAAGAGGAGGTGTGGCAGGCGAGAACGAGTAGTCAGTGTCAATGGGGTGAAGGTATGGCGAGTCTTGAGGTTGGATCAAGATCGTTGGCTTCTGGTACATTGGCTGAGGAGATGCGACGGGCGTCAGCATCTGGTTGGCGTAGGCGGTCTGAGGGTAAGACATCTGAGAGCATGCCGACGTTGGCCTCTGGTAGTACATGTTCTGTGCTTGGAAGGTAGCCTGTCCGGATGGGTGGGGTGTGAAGTGACCGTGTTGGCGTGTGTTCTCCCCTTGAGGGTCCGGGTTGTAGTAGAAGAATGGCGATTGCATTGCCTGGGCAGGGTGGATGGGATATGAGCCTTCCATTGCGTGTGTAGGTGTGTGTTTAGTTCAGTGTAGCAGTTGTCGTCGTCGTACACGTTGTTGTTGGTGGGTAGGGTCGATGATAGAGTTGTATCGAGTGATGTCGAGGACAAATTAGTTGTACTTGAAGGCAGGATACTGGACAGTATAAGAGAGAGTCGAAGGAATGACTGTGGGCCAGTTCGTAATAACGAAACTGTCACTAAGATAGATAATGAAGATCAAAGAGTGTGAGGGCACAAAATTATGAGACCCAAGATGAAAACCTGAACGGCGACGGCGGAAAGAAACGAGAGGGACGTGGTTGATGAACCTTGATCAAGGGCAGGCCAGTGAAAAAGAGAACTGATGAGCGCACAGAGAAGGACGGCTCGCTCTAGTGCGCCGGGGCGCAGCGCAGCTCCACAAGCCAGCTAGGTATGGGATCCTGCATTAGACCCTAGCCTTGACTCGCGTCAAAAGCAGCGAGTGCATTAATGCATGGGTTTTTGGGCCTAAAATTATTCGCCCAATGCATAGCTGCATGGGGCTATACGCGAAATGAGATGTGCGCGGCGGTTCCGGCAGGCCTCCAGGCATTGGCTACGTCGCCAGCACAGCACATGGTGGGATGGAAGGCCTGCACACTGCCTACGTAGTGGGTTCTACCGCCCTCTCCGAATGGAGACGATGCAATAGCTGAAGGCAACTGAGCCTCGCCACGGTGTGGCCGTTGTTCTGAACAGCGAGTGATGGGTAGCGAAGGGTGATACTGCCGATGACTGGGCGAGCGTCGGGTGTGTCTTGCGTCTCGTCTGACAAACCACACCACAGCATGCCCTTTCAGACGGCCCTCCAACTCGCCTCGAGATTAGCGCGCCCGGGCATCATTCAGCCTATCACCCTATCTGCCAATCGATAATGATAGCTGCGAGACCCTGCCGGTTGAACTATGTTTTGAAACATCCATACAGCGTCGCGTCTCTCCCGCTCTTCGTGATGGTGATGACGCTGCGCGCTCCACTGAATATGTCACGCACGACAACGCCGTACCGCCCGCGGTGCCACCCTCCAGCATCACAGAAGCAACACCGGGCATGCTGATGTCGTTGTTGATTGAGTGCTTTTGGACGCGCTGTGGCCGGCGTCAACGTTGCCCGCACACCACAAGACTCGCGACGCCTTCCTGCGATGCAGAAGCGTACGAGCGATGTGTCTCACGATGTCCACAACAACTCCACCAGCCACGCATGCCCAGAGATGTAGGAATGTATCGCGTCAAGTCGCCCGACGCGAGGGTAGAAAAATGGTCCATTGCCACACCCATCGCGCAACACTGGAGCGAGAACTTGACATGCCGGGCTTACGCAGGAACGTAAGCCATGGTGCAAGAACAGGATCCCCGTTGAGCGTGATTTGCCCGCGAGCTGAAGGGCCTGGGATCCGCGCCCTCCCAGTGGTCGAAAACACGGCTATTCTTAATGGTGCGACATACTCGTGTGCAGCTCTCTGCAAGTCGCCACCGATACCATTCTTCTTCGAAGGGTGTAAAGAAATTCGGTTGGTGGGATGCATGGTCATATAGCTGCACATGCGGCCTTAATCCATCTCGCAAGTGTGTTTCAGGTGTTGGGCTGCCACTTCGGCTACCACTCGTGCAGCGACCGATTGTGGTGGTGTACCAGACAAAGCAACCACCTGCTCTATCTAGGTATCGATAGTAGACGCAGTTGGCTGGCTATGACGCGGATGAAGTGGATGCCTCACCATTTACACTTCCGCCGCGGTATGAGTTATGCATGTTGGTGCCTCGTATAAGATTCGGCACAAATAGAAACGAGCTATCGAATGCTGCGGGTGCAAAGTTATGAAGCCGCCGGCGAGGCCTAAGTGGCTTACTCGTAAAAGCGGCGTGTCTTTCGCGTGACAAGCGTTGGTCGACTCGAACAGGCCCGATGGCATCCGCCTGGCCGTCATCCCCCACATTGACTGCAGAGCTTATTGATCGAGAATAGCGTCTACTGCAGGTACAATGCAGGAACAAACGGTAAGTGAGACCCCGTACAACATGCGGGCTTATCGTGACTCCAGGAAAAGATTTCGTGGGATTTTCGCGCCGTCTGCTCGCCCTACCACTGTCGTCATGCTCACTGCTTCATGTCAAGACGATGCAATTTCTAGAAGGCCACATCAGCGGGGCTCCCTTACGACTCAACAGGGTCCTGATGCGACTCAAGTTGAAGAAGGGCTCTTCCGTGGTGTGGGCCGTGTCAGTTAGCGTGTGCGGCGTGGTCATGCCATGGCTTCGGCGCCGGGGAACGACGCATGGCTTCCATAGCACAACTCCACTCGACTCTCTCTCCACTTCTTCAGCCTTGTCATTGGCCGAGACTCACGAGGCCCTGATCTTCGTCCTCTCGAAGGAAGTTTTCCAGCCTGGCGGGGTTGGGGCTTCCATCCCGCTCGCCCATGATTTGACTATCGCGATGGTGTGTCCTTTGACTCGCTAGCACGTCTATCGGAAGTACAGCCATGTGTGCCGGCTTGACCAACACCAGAGCTAGTCGACCGTGCCACTCAGGTTCCTGCGTTTGTTCCGTCATGCCGCGGGTCAATGTTACTTTTACGCGTTAGAAACGAAGTGTGGCTTCCGAAACCATTGAGGGCATGACTACACAACGTGAATAGTTGCAAGGTGTCTCTGCTGGTAGGATGCGCACCAGGTGCCTCCCTGAAGGCTTGACAAATCTGACGTACCGTCCCCAAGGCACCGATACCGGGAACGTCGTCTTCTGGAATTGTGAAACTCATCAAAGGTCGCCATTGCCGAAGAGGCAATGACAACGGCTATGTCACCCCGATAAGGCAGCTGGCAGATCGCTGAGCCCACCGCGTCGGGGTCTCAAGCACGGTCAGACATGCTTCTAACGAAATTCGCGTTATGCTCAAGCAGGGTCAAGCTCGTCTGTAATCTCCCGAGAGCCCGCACGACTGGTCCCTGACCCTGTGGCTTCTGGAATTCTTCCCCACACTGATGCTCGGTGCTTGCTGCTGAATGCATGTGGATGTGCTATGCGGTGTGCTGGTCCAGCCAGGGCAACCCTTCCTGCGAGACACCGCCTTGACATTGTTGAGGCCAGTGTCTGATGCGAAAGGCATCGGTTGGACATGTGTCTCGTCTAGTCGAGACGGCAAGTGGGAATTCCCAAAGGTCCGCGTTCTGGAGCCGTCGTGGCTATTGCCGAAGCAGCTGGCCTGAGAGCAGGCGGTCGAGGTCGCACCGCTACGGGCTGGATCTCACCATCAGCCCGACACACGTGGGATTCTATCGACAATATCGGCATACGATAAGCCCGCGGTGAAACGACCGTGAATGTGGTTAGCACCAGGTCCCGGGTGGATAAGACCCGTGTTATTCAATGTTGTTAAGTTTCGAAAGCTTCCATTCATCGCAAATCACTCGGCACGTCGCGCCTTGGCTGGTCATCGAAATCTCTGCAGACCGTCCTCTGGCCATGACACGAGACCTCGACAGGCGACATCTCCCCAAGTCGGCGAGACAAGACCATAAGTGCTCATGGCACCAGGGTCTCGCAACGCTGCGGGACAAACCGACCATGGACGGCTAGTGACTGTGCTCCCCAACGTATGGAAAGTCGCCGATCGAGCGCAGATCTTGGGCATACGGGCGCGTCGGCACGACGATCGCAATTGAAAGTGACGCGCGTGAAGTTGTACATGCTCGATAGTTCTCCTCGACCAGAGGATGGGGCGTAGACGAGCAGGTAATTGTCATGAACATGTGAACCTGACGTACTACAGTAGCTTATTGACGTAAACTTTGTCCAGGACCGGTAAATTCAGAGTCGTAAAGACAGCGAGCAAGTTGGCAGCCGTAGCGTCCCCGCGGCTGCAAGCAACCTGGTATTCACCGATCATGTTGACTACTGACTGACTGAGCACTCGACGTCGCTATCAGCCGCCGTACGGGCCGACTGACTCTGTTCACATGTACAGCCAAAAGCGAGCGGCGCCGCGGTAGAGCAAAGGAAACCCGGGTCGAGAACTCGAGAGCACGAGGCACGCACGCCGCAGTGTCCGACCGAACATGTCCTCCTACGCTCTGACGCCGAAAGTTCCTCCATGGCCTCCATCCCGCGCCAATGCCGAGGCACCGCATGAATCCAGACGCACGGCGCTTTGTTTCGCGGCATCCTCAGGCAAAAAGCCATCTTCTGGAAACATACGAAATGCAAACCGCATGAACAGAGACGACGAGAATAGGGCATTCCCTGCGCCCTCGTGGCCACGGCCCATCCATCTCATACAGGATCCTCGCTGAAACATGGCAGATCTCAACGGCGAATGATCTGAAGCAGCGACAGCGGCTGTGTCGAAGTCGCCATACGTCCCTGGCACTGTGCCCGTCTCACAGGCCTGCGCGTGCTCCCCAATCTGCGAAACACCCAGGTGTCATCCAACGGTCGCGTCGAGCTTCCGCGACAGCGCCGCAGCAACCGCGCAATACTTCCGAACAGGAACGTGAAACAGGCCTCAGAAGTAGTGATGTTGTAATCAGTCGCAGCCTAGGCCACGTATTACTCTTCCTATCAATTATTCAAATGATTCATCAGCGGCCATGGAGAGAAGAGGTCGCTCGAGCGCGCGGCGAAAAGTCTTTTGAGGTTCCTCGGGCCCGCCGAAGCTTAGCCGGTGTCACGTGCCGGTCGGAGAAACGCGCGCGCCGACGCGCTAGTGTGGCGGCCATAAAAACTTCGCACCTCTGCGTACTGCTTCTGCTCCTCGCGGCGCAGGACGATAGTCCGTTTCCCCGGTTGCTTGAGGGTCATATTCCATGTCCCTTCATGTGTCGTCGACCTGCCAGAGAGAACATATTGCATCATCTATCATATACACTTTGTGGGGGCGCCTGTTTCTAGTGGCGCCTTCACTGGAAAAAGGTAGAACATACTTTCGTGACTCGCAACCTTTGCTGCACCAGTACGCTCAAGTCGAGGCCCTATGCCTTCGGAGCAGCACTGAACGCGCAGATGTCTTGCTTGTGGCCTTGCAGTGATTCGTATCATTTCTGTGAGCAAGCATCCATTATTCGATTGTCCCGAAGCTGGACTAGCGCTATATCTACAGCAGTGAACCTCCCGGCGTCAAGTTGTCTGCAAATTGAGCGGCGCCGTTTTGTTGCACTCCGAAATGTATGCTCCATGACGCGAGTAGTCATTTTGACGTTATGGTCGTGGAATGTGTATGTCAGGAGCTGAACCCCTTCAAGGTGAATTATCCGAAGCCGACGGCAAACACGCGCCCTGGCGAGTTTAATCTACATCCGTTTCTCAATATGCTTTGCACCCTGTGAACACTCCATCGACGTAAATGTATGTGCTCTGAGAATATTCGCTTCTCCCGATATTGTCGTGCGGCGTTGATAGAGTTGCGCCGTGGCGAACCCGGAATATGGCCCTGTTGAACAGTATCAAAACCGGTGCAATTTGGCCAGGAGCACCACGACATGCTCACAGGCAATTGATCATAGTCAGACGATAGAAAGGCAGTCTAATGAATAAGGGTAAAATACTTTTTGCCATCGGATGTCGTGGAAATAAATACACATCGAATTGCTCGTTGTTACATTGTATCACATGTGCGCCAAGAGCCAAAAAAAAAAGATTCCTCAACTCTGCAACCATTCTCCAAGATACCAAAGTTGTCTTCGCTTGCATGCCCTCTCATTACGTCAGTACGACTTTGTCTGAGGGTCAACGGTTCAAAATCACTCTGCCGTTGAGAATCTTTGCGGTCACGTACCGGTCAATTCGTCAACACCATCTCTTCGTATGTCTACGGAAGAAACATCAATACTTCACTCACAGCAGCATATCAACACTACTGTGACATGTATCAATAGCGATCAAGAGTGATAGAAAAGAAGACTCGTCCATTCATTAGATCACCCCATGAAATAGCTAACACACAACCACGGGTACAACACTATATCATACACAGAACATCCAACTCCACCCTCTTCCCCCCCTAAGCAGCCTGTGTCTGCGTCTGACTAGCAGGCTGTTGCGTCCCGAGCAACCTCTGAAGGTCACCCAGACCAGCTCCAGCCCTCTTCTTCCTCTGCTTCCCGCCCTCTTTCTCCGCAAACGCCAAGCCCATCAACTTCCTCTTCTCCTCTTGAATACCCAACACCCGCTCCTCTACACTCCCTTCGACTACCAGACGAAAGACCTTCGTCTCGCGCTTCTGTCCTAGTCGATGCACACGGTCCACGGCTTGATCTTCAATGGCAGGCGCCCACCATGAGTCCGCCAGAACGACTTGGTTTGCGGCAACGAGGTTCAAGCCGACACTGCACACGGCGAGTGAGGCGAGCATGATGGTCGTCTTTGGATCGGAGTCTAGCGCTTCGAGGGCGACGTCGCGTTGTGTGGCGGACATGGAGCCGTCTATGCGTACGTACTTCAGACCGTAGAGGGTGAGGTGTGGCTCTAGGAGATCGAGGAAAGAAGTCCATTGGCTGAAGATGATGGTCTTGTTTGTGGGGTCGTTGGCGGATGCACGGAGAATGTCGAGAAGTGCCTCGACTTTGGTACTGGTGTTCTTCTCGAGAGATTGCCTGTCGGCGATCTGGTCCTGTGTCAACGGCGCAGGAGCAGCGCCGGACAGTTCCTTTGCAGGTTTCACCGTGGTAGTTGCGATGGAATCCAAGTCTGCACGGCACATGGGGCACTTGTGTTGGGTTTCGATGACGCGTTCTAGACAGGGAGTGCAGAAGACGTGAGCGCATTTGGTGATGACGGGCTCTTTGTATACGTCCAAGCAGATCGGACAGTCTTCCTGCGATTCGATGGAGAGTTGAAGCATCTTCTGGAGCGCGGCCTTGTTCTCTTCTGTAAGATCGACAACCCCTTCTGCTTCGAGCTGCTTCATGATGGAGTCGAGGCGCTCTTCGCCCACGAGCTGCCAGTGGTTGCAAACTTGTCGCATTCGGAGCAGTACCTCAAGGAGATGGCGGTAAGTATCCCCGGCGTTCTTCTTCCCGATGTTGTGCTTGTAGACGTCCAGCGTACCCTTAGCCTGAGCCTCCAAGGCATCGTACTTCTCCTGTTCATGCGGATGTAGCTTTATCTTATGTACGTATTCAGACAGCTCAGGTAGTCGTAGGTCAATGAATGACATCTCCTTCTTGCGACGCAAACAGATACCCGACATCAGCTGCTGGAGCACCTTGTGGCCTTGAACGTCGCCTTGCATGACTGGACGCATGATGGCACTGTGGAAGATTTCGAAAGAGTCAAGACCACCCGAAAGACGTAGGAAACGGACTTGAGAGTAGAGATCCTTGAGATTGTTGATAATTGGAGTGCCAGTAAGCGTCCAGCGGGACTGCGCGATCAAATTGGTGATGGCGATTGTCTTCTTGGCTTTCGGGTTCCTTATGCCATGGCCCTCATCGAGGATGACTCGGCGCCACTTGATAGAGAAGGGTCCGGATCGTCGTGGAACAGTAGGCTTCGTCTGCGAGTACCAGTCAGAAGCAACAGACTCGTAAGTGCTGATCACGACATCGTAGTTTTCGATCGACTTGGGTGTGATGGGTTCCTTCCTTTGACCGTGCCAGAACATGACACGAAGAGCGTGTTCGGGCTTGACATGCTTCTTCATCTGAGTGCTCCAGTTGCTCATCACCGATACGGGAGCAAGGATCAGCGTGGCACCGGATGAATCGTCTGCGCGGAGGTTCAGTGCACGATCCGCCAGAATGAGCGAGATGGTCTGAATAGTCTTTCCCAGGCCCATGTCATCGGCCAGGATACCCCCAGAAGCTAGTGTTGGATTCTTGATCGAGAAATTCGTTGCTACGTTCGTGAAGGCGTTCTGGTCGCGAGTGTGTCGCCGCCATAGCTGGACCACTTCTCTGGTATTCGGTGCTGGTAGTCTGGGGCTTTCCTTGTCGAGCATCCATTGCAGGCCTTGCAGCTGGAAGGGGTGCAGCTCAGTGAGAAGAGCGTCGGGTTGGGGCGCTTGTGGCATTTTCGCCTGCCGAATGTTAGTGGTAGATACTGGTGTCGCACGTGCGCATCACTTACCAGGTCTTCTTCCTTGACGCCGTACTCTTCCACCATCTCCTCGACGTTTCTTGGGTTGAAGCGTAGGCTTCCGCCGATGATGTCCTCCATACTAGGCCCTGGCACGAGACCGGGTCCCTGTGAAGAGCTAGCAGCAAATTCGCCCATGCTACTCTCGGGTGCCTGGCTACCCGCAACACCCACGACGGCAGCGCCCTTCTTTTTGGCCTCTTTGGCGGCTTGCTTGGCTATACGCTCGCGTTCCTTCGCAGCCGCCTTCGCAGCCGCAGCTTCCTTGCGCTGTTGGTCTGAAGCATGTCCGATAGGAAGTCCGTCGCGTCGCATTCGTGTCATGAGCTGTTGCCTCACGGCTGGGTCATTAGTGCCGTATAGCTTCAGCTGCATAGGGCAGTCATATTCGCCCTTCTCCCCTGTGAGCTGTGCCTCGATAAGCAGACTGCGCTCGTCCATGTATTTGGCCAACTTGGATGCGGGTCCTCGTGGAAGGTGTCCGATCTGTACACCTTGTACGTTGCTCACTTTGATCGCATTACTGTCAAAACTATTGTGGGGTTCGCGACTCAGAACCACCATCTCGCCCTTCGTTGCGTATCCGTTGTAGAATCGCAAGCCCACAACCTTGTCGTCCTTGATGCCGTATAATATGTAGTCGTACTGCTGCTGGTTGTATGCTTGCGTCGCATCCGGGACTTCTTGAGAGGCGTCGTCTTCGTCGTCTTCGTCGATAAAGATGGCGTCTGCTTGCGACGAGCCAGATGTAATGCGTTGCGCTTGGTTGTACGATGTACGAGCTTGCTTGGGTGCGCGGTGCGGGCTCGAAGAGTAGGCGGGCGCATCGTCGTCTCCTGTGAGGTCAATGGCCTCGTAGGCGCGTCGTTTAGGAGGCATTGCGCGTCGAACAATGGGTGCTGGGAGATACGAGAGATGAAATGCGCGACGGCGGGGAAGGCTTTATGACGTTTGTCGCACGAGCGTGTTCGCGAAATTTCGCGACCGTTGGACGGGGGGAGGAGACGATAAGGGGATAAGGGTTTCAGGTACCTGGCACGCTAAGGCGCGGAAGCAGGTGACATCACAGACAGGGGTTGCCAGGCACGCTCCGATTGCGGTTCGGTCAAGGAGATGAGGAGACGCAAATCGCAATCAACGGTCGAGTTACTTTCCAGTTATACCTGTCAGGATACCAGTGTCTTTGTCTCGGATGCCCAAGACATGCGCTCAATCCGCAAACAAAGCGACCAGTCGTTTCTTGTAGCGGTGCGCAACATGAGACGAGAAAACGACGAAGCGTATTGGCATCTTTTGCTGTAGAGAAACCGTCTATTCGATACATCGTGAGCGAAAGAACATTTCAGGCGATTGGAGAACTCAATCCACTGCCAGATGCTAATCGTGACTCTGTTGGTTGTTACATGATGCGTTCATTATTGTAAGATTCCGTGTCTTAAGCTACTTCCCTAGACGTCCTTCTCCCATTACACCCTTCTACCCTAATTTGATATCACGTACGCCATGGGCAAGCACTTTCGCCCCATAGGTCTCAGCCGACACTGCCGTCCCGCATCAGCCCATGTCTCATCAGAATTGTACAAACAGCGGCGGGAACAAGAAGAGGATGAACTGCACAATTGGCGGGATGGAGCCCAGGATGCCCCTGCACAGCTTCGCCAGTCGCACGCTGCCGTTCTCCTGCTCCGCTTCGTAGTATCCGCAAACGATGCTGCCGATGAGCCAGAGCAACAGCAAGGTCAGCATGATGGCGTACCAGGCGGCGTGCAAATGGTACGGATTGGTGCCCCAAGACTCCCAGAGGCTGCGGAGGTTGTAGTAGATGATGCTGCGCAGTGGGACGCCGTCGTATTGCAGTTTGTAGATTGTTTTCCATTTCGCCAACTGTACAGAGAAGCGAGTCAGCCACCTTGTCGGCAACAAATGAAGGATGCAATGTCTTGGGCGATGCAGAGCGAGCGACGACGCTTTGGCGATGAGCCTCGATGAGCTCGACATACTCTGCCCCTGGCCTTTTCCTCTGCCAACGCACGCTCATACGCTTCTGCCGTCTCGGCTTCTGCCTTCTCGCGCGCCTCGGCCAGAAAGTCTTCGATGTCGAGGATGAGGTATTTGGCGATGACGTCACGCTGCTTCTTGATCAAGGCGTCTTTGGCCGCCAGCTCTTCCGCGACGGGCATTGCGGGGCTGGTAAGCGTGTTGCTCTTGTGTGTGCGATAGTGAAGGCTGTGGAGGGGTTGAAGCGGAAGAGGTAATGCAGCAGACGACCTCTTGTCTGTTTGGGCAAGCTCTGGCAACGGCGTATCTGCTATCTGCTGACGTGGGAGAAAGCGCGAGTGGATTGTTGCTGGGGAAAGTGCATCTGGAAATGCGTCCAGTGCAGGAGCTGCTGCGATGGATGTCCTATGACCACCAGTCACGCCTGCCTCATCTGAGGAATCAATCATGCTCCAATGCACACACTTGGTCCGCTTGCAGGCCTCCTTGCAGACTACCTCGGCGACTGCATGTCAGTGAGCCCCAGCTACATTGTGGTGTCTTAGTATTGTTCATCGCACATGGCTTCTGGTGCTAGAGTAGTAGTTCAGATTCCCGGAAGGGGTACCCTTATTCGCAGGCGGATACGGGTGCCACACCAAGGACCTTGGGCGTATCATCGTGCGACTGGAGGGCTACACAAATGGGAAGCGTGGAAAGGGCGTCTGATGCATGTGCAAATGGCTTGCTATTGTTCTGCGAACACGGTTGAAAAGAGCATGGCAACCGTTGGTTTTCTGCCAAGCAGCGGACATAAGCTCGCACCCCACTATGGCCTTCAACTTCATTCGCGCCTGGCTCGAGACCGTCTTCCTGTCGCCATATCGCCTGCTGCGCGCATTGCTACCTACGAGCGCATATCCCACCAACCCCAAGGCAAAAGGCGTCAGGGAAAGAATGCCGAAATACTACCACGACGACGAGGCATGGGCGGACATTGAGCCACTTCCCCAGGATGACGGCGGCCTGCACCCGCTCGCTGCCATCGCATACACGGAGGAGTACAGCGAGGCCATGGGCTACCTGCGCGCCGTCATGGCAAAGAACGAGTTCAGCGAGCGGGTGCTCGGCCTCACGGAGCACATCATCAGCATGAACCCCGCGCACTACACTGTCTGGTACGTCGTATGCTCGGTCAAGTTGCGGAGTTTCGGAGGAGACACTGCCTACCAGCAGTCGCACAGGGAGCTCTCCAACAACCACCCTGCTAACCCCCCGCAGGCTCTACCGCGCCAAAACCATCTCTGAGATTGGTCGATCACTGAAGGATGAAATCGCATGGCTCAACCCGACTGCACTGAAGCACCTCAAGAACTACCAGATCTGGCACCACCGACACACCATCATCGACGAGCTCGGCTCATGCGAGGGCGAACCAGAGTTCATAAACTCCATGTTGGAATTGGACTCCAAGAACTATCATGTGTGGAGTTACAGGCAATGGCTGGTCAAGCGCTTCGATCTCTTTGACAAGCCCGAAGAGCTCGAGTGGACACACAGCATGATCGAGGAAGATGTGCGCAACAACTCTGCCTGGAACCATCGCTACTACCTAGTCGTTGGCGGTAGAGAGGAGAAGCCAAGCGCAGATCTTGTGAATCGGGAGATAGAGTACGTCTGTTATCGCCCCAAGCTGCTCGACGATACTAACCCCGTAGGTACACCAAAGCAGCCATCCGGAAAGCGCCCCAGAACCAGAGCCCATGGAACTATGTCCTGGGCATCATTCGCGCAGCGGAACTTCCCAAGTCGACCCTCAAGGACTTCGCGGGTGAATTCGCTGATGTGCAGAGGCCAGACGACGTCCACTCAAGCCACGCTCTTGATCTCCTAGCCGACATATATGCGGAAGAAGAGAACAGCAAAGAAAATGCGGAGAAAGCCCTGGAGCTGTTGGCGACAAAGTACGATCCGATCCGAGCAAACTACTGGAACTTTAGGAAAGGCCTCCTCGATCAACCAAAGGTTGCTGCGTAAACCCCATGATTAGTGTAAACTTGAGAAGCATTACAGAGATACCCAACTAGCGTTTTCAACATGGTCTGCGGATCCGCATGATCTGTTCCGACGTCCGCATGCAGTTTTCGTTCTGGGGAAGCCCTGTCTGAAACGTCGATAGCTATCGCAGGAAAGTTGCATCGTGATGGGAGCATGGACGCGTCTTCCACTCATGTGCGAGAGTTTTCCTTTCCGTCGGGGATCGCTCGCGCCAATCCCGCAGCCGTCATGTCATCCTAACATCAGCCTCCCAGCCAACCCCGTCTTCACCGTCTCGCCGAGTTGTTATCGGCTCCGGGCCTTCTGGACTCATCACCCGCATAGACAACTGATGCGCGTCCTCTGATAGGCAAGGCCGCGCCAAGTCCACCACTGTTTGGAGGCGGCAAACCCTGGCAGAAAATGGTCCCGCCGTTGATAACCGCTTCTGGAAATCCAAACCCTGGCCCAAGCTGCTGCGTACCGGTCTCATGCTTGTGTCATTTTGCAGTCGCAGCGTGGTCGCTTGTTCCTTATCGAGAATCTATAGGGTAATTTATGCACTTTATAGGGTAATCGATACAACACATCGTGGATTCGGTGTGCCACAGTGCTGCCTTTACCCCTCTGGCTCCAGGACCTGGACACTAGGGTTGCGGGTGCTTGCGGAGCGATAAGCCATCATGGTAGAGATAAAGGAGTGGCTCTTGTACCCTTAGACTGCGACCAAACAAAGCGTTTCTGAACACCAAACATCAAGCTCTTCGTCTACTTCTCATCATACACTTGCTTCTAATACAATTCTGTGATACCCCAATCCTTTCCCTACTTTCATCATGGCCGTCAAGGAGTGCTACATCGACGAGGCGCCCCAGCAAAACCCATGGGTTCAGACTCCGCTGAGAGAGTCGTACGCGCTGTCTGAAGCAGCGGGATGGTACGGTCACACTCCCTCTCACCTTTACCCCCTCTCCTCACTTTCACGTAACAACATGGCCCCATCTTCAAGAAAAGGGAATTCTAAATCGTAGAAGCAGAATCTTTCTCAAGCTGGAAAATCTCCAACCTTCTGGATCATTCAAGTCACGGTAAGCATCAATTCCTTCAGCTGCTACTCAATAACGTACTGATTCGTCTACCAGAGGAATCGGCAACTACATCCTCCGTCGTCTCGCAGAACTCCCAGAAGGCTCGCGCCCTCACATATTCGCATCCAGCGGTGGCAATGCAGGTCTCGCTGCCGTCCACTCTGCTCGCGCTCTCAACTTACCGTGCACTGTCGTTGTACCCACCGCCACAGCACCTTTGATGGTTGCCAAACTACGAGCAGCGGGCGCGTACGAGGTTATCCAATACGGTGCAGCTTGGAAAGATGCAGACACGTATCTCAAGGAGCATGTAATGCCCTACGTACGGTCCTCTCCAGGTATACAATTTGACTGAGACACTGACGCATCCATCAGGCACAAACTTCGACCATCTACTGCCCACCCTTTGATCACCCAGACATCTGGCAAGGCAACAGCACCTGCATGGACGAGATCGCGGCTCAACTCCCAGGCGAGCCAGACGTACTGATCTGCTCTGTCGGCGGCGGCGGCCTAATCAACGGTATCTGCCAGTCTATGGATAAACACCAAATGAGTAAGACAACCATCCTCGCCATGGAGACTGCTGGCGCCGAGAGTCTCAACGCAGCGCTCCAAGCGAAGGAACTCATCACACTACCCAAGATCACATCACAAGCAACAAGTCTAGGCTGCGCCCGCGTAACAGACGCAACCTTCAAATACGCACAGCGAGGCAACGTTCGAAGCATAGTTCTACCCGACGCAGAAGCAGCAATGGGCTGCTGGCGCCTCGCAGACGACGAGCGCATCATGGTAGAGCTCGCCTGCGGTATCAACGTCGCTCTCTGCTATGATGGACGACTCGAGAAGGCCCTCGGCCGCCCAGTCCGCCCAGAAGACAAGGTCGTCATTGTGCTTTGTGGCGGTAGCAACGTCACGAGCAAGATGTTGTGTGATTGGAGGAACGAGTATGCGTACATTGAAGAAGAGACTGAGGCAAGGAGGCGTAAGAGCGATTCTGCGCTTGGTAGCGAGACACAGAGTGAGACGGGCAGTGTGAAGGATGTCGATATGGGAATGGGCAATGTCCCAAGTGAGTACAGTAAGCCACAGGTGATTGAGGGTATTGAGGTTGGCTGCGTCGAGTGCTCATAGGAGTAACTTCTTTTCCTTTTCCTTTTTCACGAATCTCCTTGCGCTCAGCCTTATATACTGAGGCGCTTCCATGATAGCGTTTAATGGCAAAAACTTCACGTCCAATCTCCATGCTTTCACCCACCATTCATTTTTCGTGGTGCTTGGTGGTGCCTTAGCTGCTGGGCTATGTCTGCTACCTCTGGAGAAGATTTTTTGGCAAGGCACCAGGGCATCACGATGCGTCGTCTCTCTCGTTGCTTTCACTCTTAACATGTTCTGAGTTCACACTGCTACTAGCGTCAGATACTGTCACTGGTCTGACTTGCCTTGCGCGACAAGGCTTTTACAAAAAAGGTAACCTGCTCATGATGTCATAAGGCAAAAGCGAAGGATGTAAGAGGTGAATTGCTTTGTTCAGTCGTCAGGAGCGCTCAGAACAAGGCCTGTATAGTCTAGAGCGCTGTTCTATCTTGTAACGCTTTGTCTTACACGCCCGTACTGTGACTCGAAATACGATGTTTGACTTCATTCAAGAGTATTGTATGCATTGTCGATCTGGTGCGCGCGTATTCTCTCACCCCACATCACGTCTCCGCTACCCTTCTTGCGTAACCACTGCTCACTACCTTATCGACTACGTCCACACCGTAAAATTAGACGTGCCCTCCCGTTAGTCACCGAAAGCGAGGTCATAAACATTCAAAGCTCATTTCGCCATGGCTAACCCGCGAACAGTCATCAATCCATTTACCAAGAATGAACACCGCATGCGACGAAACACGAGGGGTACGAAATGGGTCACAGCTGGCCCTTCGACGGTAATCAAACAGGAACTTGACACTGAGCAGCGGCCAACACAGCCCAACCATTACAAGTTCAGTTTACTCAGCGACTCAAATGACGGGCCCACCGAGACGCGTGTGTCGTCATCGATAAGACACGAGACAAAACCACCATCACTATCTTCAAAGCCTTCTGCAACCAATACGAAGGTATCATACCAGGAAAGCCCTGTAGTAGCACCAAGACTTCTCGACTTCTCGAAGCTTGAACAGACCTGGAAGATGTCAGACTCGGCCGTCCCTCCTCGCTGTTCAGCGTCAACAGTACGGCCTGAGCAAGGAACAAAGCGCATGCGGAAGAACCAGATTTTGGATAAAACATCTGATGCTGATGAAGCTACAATCCGGAAGCAAAAACGTGAACAGAAGCAAGCTGTTTCCGGTCCGACTCATTGGTACCGCACAGCTAAGAACATCTACACTACAGGCCCAAAGGGTGAGGGACAGAAGGTTTGGGAAGCGTACCAGCAGACACTTGGCCATAAGAAAGCTGGTAATGAGCCCTCTGAGATCAAGCCTCCCGAAACAATGGCGAAGGTGAAGATCGAAAGGCGACCGCCTTGTCCTCTTCCACCCCCAACAAGTCCTGATGGAGTTCTCTTCCCACCGCTGCGGCCGCGGACGTCTCATACTAATAACAGTAAAAAAGTAAACATATCCGATAGGCCAGATGCGCGGAGAGATTCTGGCTTCTCGAGCTCAGTGGGTGGACCACCGATAGCCGCTGAAAGAACAGTTGGATCAATAGTTGATGTGAGCAACGCTCACCTTCCCTTCTCAACAATAGACACAGCACCGAAGGTACGAAGAGCTAAAGACGTGCCATTCGTAAATTTCCGGCAGCCCGCTGAGAAAGAAGAGTCCAACGCATGGTGGAAACATTCGCCTTCCAGAGTACCTCAATCTTTGAAGTCCAAGATCTCACGTCCTGTCCCACTAATAGAACCAATCCAAGATACTACAGTCAATGTAACTGTAGAACGTGGTGGAATTGGCGGACCTACAGCTGAACTTCCCCTTCCCATAACCCGCACTGACGTACCCTTCTCCCAGCCGTCTTACGCCCATGAGAAGACTAAAGAGACTAGCCGACCCTCACCTCGAGCTTTTCATCTCCCTGCGTTCCATCTCAGTGCTGCTAAGAGCAAACGCCACGGCCGAGGGAAAGCAAATGTAGATGAGAACGACGACGCTCACTCGACACACTGGCACGACAAGGTCGTAGGACCAACGTTGAAGACTGGTAAGTCGTTGAAGCAAACTGCTATGCAGACTCTAGACAGCGTACACTCAGGGAGAAAGAAGACACTTTCGGGTATCAGCTTTGCGTGCCAGGGTAGGGTAGACGATGGGCTGGACAGGTATCAGGTCAGTGAACAAAACTCGTCAAGCGACGATGAAGAGGATCTGTATCCTGAACCGCTGTTCTATGGTAAGGTGTTAGAAAGAGATAAGAAGTTATCTGAATCTTAATTTAGGGCTTTAAAGGACTAATGAGGCCCTGCTTTGCATCATTTCTTTCATGGAAGGCCGGATGACGCTTTCGTTGTACTATCTTCTATTTATTCATCTTCTGATCATCTCACTGTGGATAGCTTTTGAGCAAGTATTAAGACGTGCTTGTATTTATATCATACTATATTCCTCCTTCACTTGTATCATCTACACTTCTCACACCGAGGCAACCCTTCAACTCGCATCCCCGCGAAAGACCACCACGCAGCCCGGAATTGATAAGACGCGGGTATCCCATTCAAACACCTGAGCATGGCACTATACTACTCGTATGATCACTCCCCTAAAAATCGCAATACTTCCCGACGCAATCGTGACCCTAACACTCTAATCATGGATCTGAATCTTGGCGCCCCCAAGTATTCTCTAGATCAGGGTAGTAATACTGCACATCCCTATCCATTTGCTGGTATTCCGAATCAGTGTTGAGCAGACAGATGTCTTGCGCGTCGTTGAAGCAGTCAACAAAGTCGAGACCGCCGTCGGTAAAGTACGTCCTCGTACTTCGCGCGCTTGGCAAGTGTACTCGCGGCCATAGAGCGACAAACTTTACATGCTATCCATCCTTTGCCTTGTCCAGCGAAACATCGGCATCTACATGTGTTCTGATGCCATTCAACTCCGACAACGCAGCAATGAGATCCTTCTGCGGCCCACCCAGATGCTCCAACACCTTCACTAGATTCTCTGTTTTGGGAATGAGCTTGTTTTGCCCTATCCTGATGAAAGAAGCGAGTGGTTTGAAAGCAGTTGCTGCCATCTCCTCGAGCAGGTAGTGTTGGTGATCCAACGGTGTGGTGGACGAGTTGGACGTATTGACGAAGCTCGAAGTCGAGCCTGCTTCGCTTTCTTCGCTACACGCGATCTGCTGTTTGGCAAGTCGATCGCGATCAACTACCGCATAAGTGATTGTGGCCTTGAGTCCTAGCGGCATTTCTTCGGTGCACACCACCCCATCTGGCTGGCTACACAGGGTCGCTTTGTATTCCGACCCATGCTGTCCAACGAGAAAATTGGATACGTTTGACATGGAACTCGGCTGGATGCGGATCGTGGCAGATGAGTGTGGCCAGAATATCTGAGATAGCACAGAATGATTGTGCAGGATCTGGAGAATGTCATCGGCGTTGAGACCGTCTGGGAGCGGGTATGTGCTTTTGCTGCCTGTTTTGGTAGAATACAAGACTTGCCACTTGTCAGATATCCACTGAATATACCTGCCAGTTGCTGGCGAAGGCACACGTACAAGATGCCATTATACGAGAATTGTCTCCCTGAACTTGATTACTAGCAATGTGTCGCCTCTTCAGTAACGGAGGGGGGATGCTGATGAAGTCAGGCCGTGGGCACCAAGGTAGTAGCGGTCGTGCCTTTGGCTCCGGAGAATGAACGTTGTTTGCAAACCGGGGTGGTGGAGAAGCTTCTAAAGAAATGCTTAAACGGCAACTGCGGCAGCGGCACCTCATACAAGAAAAACACTGAACAGGTCTGCAGGCTACATTAAGCCAAAACACTGCAAAGGTGGTGACCCAGCGCCAATGTAGGCTCCAGGCTGTTCAGTTTTTTCCTAGGTTGGCGTGGCGGAGAAGTTTCGGAAGCAATGCCTGAACGGTAATGACGGCACTGGCCTTGTAGTGTATTCAATAGCCTTGCATCATCACCTCTGTACCAACTCAAGCCCTATGCAAACATCTAGTGATAGTGATATACACGTGTATGACGCAGAAGCTGTTCACACTGCTTGGAAATGGACTAAAGTATGGAGGAGCGTGGGAAGCTTACTTAGGACTGAGTCTCGTATTCCTAGGCAGATGTGGAATGGCGTCGCGTGCTGCAGTCTCTAAATAGTTGCATGCAGAACTAAATGTGAAGGATGCCGGTATCAGATGGCTGTATTGACTACTAGAGTGAGATGTTCTGACATTGCACAGTCTATCCGAGCTGGAGGCGGAGGATTATGGAGTTGCTCGCACAGGCCACGTGCTGCCAGAGTTTTTGGAAGGCTAAAAGAGGGTAAAATAGTTTCGAAACGGGTTGCCTGACCGTTTTGGCCCCGGCTGATCACCCGCCGTGCATCAGGCGGAGAACGGATGGTCCCAGTGTAGTAAATTATGGGCATGGGAACGAGGATATGCATGAGATGGGGTATTATTAGGGTGGTGAAGATGGGAGGCTGGTAAGATTTAGCATGATGGAGGAGGAGTGGCAAATGCAGGCGCCTGCAGGCTGGGACGAGGAACACGATGAAGCGACTGGAGATGGGACAAGTTTTGGGCTGTGTCGATTGCGAAGATTGCAGAGCTTTAGCCCGGGTTTGTACTCGTGATGTTCATGGAAGGGCGTTGGTGTCTTGACTACGAGTGAGCCGAGACCGATAACTGCGAACTTCATCAGCATCGTCTGCATAGTGGGACGGGCCCTGGGGCGTAGGTGATGAGGCACGGGCGGGAACAGGCGCAACTCATGGCAGTGTCCATCCTCCCGTCAACTCACGCGACGGCCCACTGACCAAGACCAACGTGGCCTCATGAGAGATGCGAACGCGCCACTGCTAAGAAGGATGTTTCCCTATTAGCAGCCTGGCGCATCATTGCCATGGTCTCGTACTACCCCACGATGCAGCCATGGACGAAAATAACCGTGCAGCAAGAAACGAAACAAAACTACCTCAAGGCAGCTAGAGGGCCGACGATATCCAGGTAAATATCATGGTCGGAGGCTAGTGAGTCGATCCGAGGGGAATTAGCATGCGTTGTGCCTGGTCGTGCAGCAGACCCTGGGCGCACAATGCAGCAGCGCTCACATCACGACAGCGGCATTGATAGCTGCTTACAGCCAAGGCTTCTTGGATTGATCCAGATGGGCTGCTGATGAAGTGCGAGCGGGCGTGCGGATCCTTTATTCGAGTCGTTGAAGGCGGATCGGAGACACGCAGGTGCCGTGGTGTCGTGCTGCTGTCTTGTCGGGACTCGATGTCGCCCTTGGACTCGACGAGAGGTGGGCCGCTATCAGAGCGGGGCGGCGCCTTCCCTCTCGTCTTGGAGGCTCCTTCCCGCCGCCATTGGTCGTCTGAGTTTGCTGCGCGCTTCCCGCACGCTTAATCCGCCCTAGCGCCCACTCTGCGTGATGCACAGGCCCTGCACCCTTCAACCACTCACCGGCGACAACCACCATGTCGCGTTTTGCAGGCGTCAAACGTCTTGCATTCATTGGACGTCAGCCACTTAATGCCCTGCCGACCGCGACGCCAGCTCGCTGGACAGAGTTCGCTCCCGAGGGCACGAGGCGTGGGCATGGCTTTGTTCCTCGTTTTACCTATACCTCGGACGGCCCTCACAACGTCTGGAGGCGCAAGAGCAGACACGCACAACTGACCCATCCAACGGCCCTGCGAGGAAATCTGCCATTGCCACGCTGACTGACGGCATAAGCACCCTGTCAGATTTGCCCTTAAACCAAGCTCTTCGCGCTGCAGTGTCCAGGTCTGGATGCGCGTCGTTTGCAAATCGTCTATCGACTTCATCCGGGCGTCTATTTCTGGGCCACCACTCCCCTCCTCGCTCTGCGCGCCATTGGCATCCAGCTCGTCTCCCCACCCAGCCTATCAGACGCCCACCTGCAGTACTCCCAGCAGCCTTCCTCTAGGCGCCATACATTTAGAACGTTGTAAGTACCCGCCCGCTTTCCCATCGCAACCTTCTCCACCTGCTACCATCCGTGCTCCCCACTATCCAATCCTCGACCCTTCCCTCCTCGAAGCGCCCTGAGCCTAAAAGCCCAGCGCTTCGCCCATTGCTAGACCTCGTCTTTTCTCCAGCAGGTCTCTTATTGTAATACGTCGTGCGTCTTTTATCATTTGTCTCTCTTATCCTCTTGCGACTGGTCTAAGCTGGCCTGGATTTTGGTCGTCGTCGTCCTGTCTTACATTTCTACCTCTCTCTCCCGTCTCACTACATGAAAGCCTCCAGCTTCCTCGAGTGAACCTTGGATTCTCTTAGAATGGCCGCCAACGATAAGAAGATTACCCAGATCACGATTGAACGACGAAGCTCCAAAGACTCCCTCGACGTCAGGACTCCACGCGCAGCACGCTTCGCCGAAGCAACATCAGTCTACTCGCCGGTTGATCCTCCTCGGTCGCCCATCGAGTACCCAACCAACCACTACAAGCCACAGCCCCAGATCGCAGACACAGGCTTCGGCTACATGCAATCCGTCGAGATGGAGGAAACCGATCGGAGGTACCTTCCTCCACCAACCCCCAAAACCCCACTCAAGAGTGCATTGAAGTCGCCTGGCGCTCCGCCCCGGACGCCGGCCGGCGCAATGTCAATCATGAGCCCTACCTTCCGGGAAGAGCATCAGCTTGAGAAGCGGGAAGCCATGACCGACAAGGAGCAAGCAAAGGATTTGGTAAGTCTTCAGTCAGTCTTTCAGTCACATGCAGTTGCTAATAATGCATAGAAAATCAAGGTTCGCGTTCGACTAGCAAAGATCTTCCTACGGGGCATCAACTTTGCCTGCTCGCTCATCGTCCTTGCCATGGTCGCCAGTGCCTTTGCCATCTTCAACGCCACAAAGAACCTCGCACCAAGGAACAACCTTCCACCATGGGCCGACAACACCAAGGTCTGGCCTCAGATTCTTCTGCTGTCCATCGCCTGCGTCTCCCTCGTCATGTCTATCTTTGTCATCATCGCCTACTGGAGAGGAGGTCACCATCGAGCTGAAAAGGTTGCGGCATACTACACTGTCTTTGCTGTTGGATTCTTCATCTTTAGCATCGTCATGTGGGGTGTTGGTGCAGCCGTATTCAACCAAAGCAAAGCGCAGAACAACAACAAAGACATGTGGGGTTGGTCCTGCGTTGACAACAAGCGACGACATCTCTTCGAGGACGATATCGCCTACGGCCTTGTCTGCCGTCTTCAGGTAAGCACACTCTTCATGGTGGCAACGGAGAATGAATACTAACGCTTCATCAGAACTGGGCTCTCGTTTGCTGCATCATCGAAGTCGTAATCGAAGTTCTAGTCATTGCCATCTACGGCATCGTCTTCTACCGCTTCTGGTCTAAGCGCAAGCTCCGCAAGTCCATGGCCATGCGCGACCGTGCCCGTTCCGATCTCTACCTCGCCCAGCTTCGCTCGCAATCCGCACCCAACACCCCTGGCTTTGGTCCCATGTCTCCCCGCTCCGGCGGCTGGCGCCCACCTCCAGGTCACCCAATGTACGTTGACCCGCACTCTGCCGCTGAGGCTGGCGAGAGCGACAAGGTCCAATACGCCTACGCTCGCGAGATTGCTCAGCCCCAACCATTCACTCTCCAGGCACCGCCTATCAAGGTCACTGGTGCCACACCCAAAATCGAGCAAGATGGCTTCGACTCTGCACCCACACGGACAGGCACCGTATCCCCACCACTGCCATCTCCAGGCTTCCAAGAAAGGAGGAACGAGCACGTTGCTGCTGCGCCGGGTGAACAGCAGTATGCTGCTGTTCCCATCCCCGGTGCTTACACACCGCTAGCATCGCCCTCATACCCACCCCCACAACAGCAACAACCCACAGGCTTTGACTTTGGCTCTTCAGTGACGGGTCAGCGATAAAGCCGTTGAGTTTGCTGCTTGAACGTGGGTTGTACTGTGGATTTAGCGCGCATCGTCACCTCTCCTTTCTCTTCTCAATCAATCTGGAATCTGGTTGCATGGTTTTCGCACAACGATATCAGGAAATGTACATTCTTCCACCCCTTTGAAGCGAGGCTTCGGCCGGGCTTTGTTTTTTCCTTTGTCTGTCTCTCCGTCTATCGCTAATTGGTGTTCTGGGATTGGGAATGTTTTTAAGATACCTTTGAAGTAAGAACGCCTCCTTACTACGCCTCTCGTTGTACATGACATGAGGGATGGGGGGTTGCTGCAGCAGAATGGAGCAGAGTCAGATCTATTGTGATCTTTGAGAATGCCAGATGAAATACAAAGATCTTACCTTTCAAAATTCGCATTTCTGAATGCTTACGTTATGATTGATTAATGTTGTTTTCACACTGCTACGGCCATCTGCGACGCTCAGCGAATTCTTTCGTGGAAAATCGCTGCCAACACGATGCACACAGCGCATGACCATCGAACCACTCTGTCATTCAACCCCAAACACCGCAAAACCACGCCTCACAGTCAACGTCAGCGACTACGCCACGCACACAACCCGAGCGTCTCGCCAAACTACTCCACCGTGACCCACGGCCGCAGGAGAGGTCTACGGGGCGCTCGCAGCCGCCCGGCCTGCTTTTGCCGCAGGCACAGCGCGTGAACTGGTAACTGCGTAATCCGGTGGCTGAGCGTGAGATGAAGTGGACTGACGGGAGAAATGAGGGTGGTCATTGATGGGTGGTCATTGATGTAGACGGGAGTATTATGGCTGATATATATGGTGGTGCTTGTGTTATTTTGACTTCACAGTCTAATGTCCTCTTGGGAGCTATATGCATGTTCCTGAATGAACGGTCCGTGTATATCAAAGAAATTCAGATGTACAACAACAAGGTTTTCGTGAGACCGCGTTGAATGTTCAAGTCATAGCCCCCGTGTGCGCGCCTCTTGCAGGCTTGGGCGACGCGGATGCCCCGCGACGTTCTTGGTGGCGTGGATTCCGTATCGCACCTACTGTATATCCACGCGAGGATAAGCAAGTATGACGGCAGGTTTGGATCGCGTAGTTAGTCGTCCTCAAATCTGCATTACGTGAGATGCGTGTCTAGACGTCTCAACCTTACAGTCATTCACACTTGTCCCGCACAGGCATGTAGATCAAGTGTGATGACATTCGAGTATCTTGGGGTGCTAGTCGATCCTGTCATGTCAGTGCAACAACAGAACAGACACATCACATGCGACGACATCGAGCAGAGATGATCATACAATGGTTATGCGGAACATTCACCCAAGTGAAGCCTCCATTGTGTTTGTGATCGTAGACCCGCTCGTTAGAGACGAGGTCGCTCCATTGATAGGCCGCAAGTTCAATGCTTGCTCTTTTGTAAGATACATTCCAGGACTCCGTAGGACCGAACCCCCCGAGACCGAAAATGCTGGTGATCGTGCAAAATCTTCACTTCGTTCCTTTCCCCCAAACCGACGATACGTTTATCGGACGATACCCTCGAATCGGTTCTTGTACCACTTGACAGTCTCCTGTTGGTTGACCTTGTGGGAGGAGCCGATCTTGCTCTGGCACCGCCTGCGCTTGGCGACGCGCTCACCGGGGCGGGTCATGCAGACGTAGAAGTCCATACCGTAGATACTGCTCGAGTCAGCCAATGTCTCCCTCGCTCAGGATCCAGATTCCACATACCCGATGCTGGGGTCGTACTTGATACCCAAGTCGATGTGCTCGCTGATACCGAAACCGAAGTTGCCAGACTCTGAGAAGTTGCGCTTGCGGAGCTCGTACTCCTTGACCTTGAGACCACGCTCGAGGATCTCCTCGGCCTTGGGGCCACGGACGGTGACGTGGACAGCGATCTTTTCGTTCCTTCGGATACCGAAAGTGCGGACGGTGTAGCGGGCCTTGGAGTAGACGGGGGTTTGACCGGACAGCTGCTCGAGCACCTTGGCGGCACGAGTGAGACGATCACCAGACTCGCCGACGGAGATGTTGAGGACGAGCTTCTGGATGCGGAGCTCCCGCATGGGGTTGGAGGCCTTGGAGTCGGACTGTCATGGCTGTTAGTTTGCGCAGAGCAACTGGCGGTCGAGAATCGGTGCGTACCATGGTGATGACTGCGGAGGTTAGTAGTCGTTGGGTGGGCTGTCGTGTCGCTGGTGTTGGAGTCGCAATTCTCAAGGCATTTTTGAGCGGAGGTGGCTTAAGCGAGCCAAGCCGCGGCGCACGTGCCAGGCTGCCAGAGCTCCGAACTGCAACTTCTATCGCGAACAGCCAGCAGCTCCATACGCCCCGCCTACCGCCAACACCAAGGGGATACTTTCTCAGAACTCTTACCTACCCTTCCCTGCATTTCAAGTCGTCCTCGGACGCGCAATACCAATCATGTCTGGCGCCGCAAACCGACAGGGAAAGATGGTAAGTAAATCCGCCCAGCAGCTCGACTCTTTGACCTGAGAGAAGACGCGCATAGAAACTGACTGACGTCTGGTGATATAGCAAAATCTAGTAAGCGCTCCAGAATCCGCTCATAGTCGCATGCAACTTACAAGTTCAGATCAACTACCGCATGAAAGTTACACTCCAAGATGGTAGACAAATGGTCGGGCAGATGCTCGCATTCGACAAGGTCAGTGTCGCGTACCCTTTCTCTGCCTACTCTGCTAACTCCATCTCCGCAGCACATGAACCTCGTTCTCGCCGACACAGAAGAGTTCCGACGCACACGAAGAAGGGGCAAGGCCGCGCCCGGCGCAACCCAGCAGGTCACCGAGACTGAAGAGCGACGCGCAATTGGACTTACCATCATTCGTGGCGCGCACGTAATCTCATTATCTGTCGACGGACCACCGCCTGCCGACCCTGCCGCGCGACTCGGGAACGCTGGAGGATCAACTACTGCTGCTGCGCTGGCTGCGGGACCTGGTGTTGCGCGTCCAGCTGGACGTGGTCTCCCAGTCGGTCTTACTGGCCCAGCTCCTGGTGTTGGGGGTCCTGGTCCTGGTTTCGGAGGTGGCTTCCCAGGCGCACCTGGAGGCTTTGGTGGCCCGCCTGGCTTCCCAGGTCGTGGCGGACCTGGTGGACCACGTACGTTGCCCAGGATCATAACTTGAGGAAGTTTGCTAACAAGCCATAGCCGGTTTCCCTCCCGCTGGTGGCCCACCTGGATTCGGAGCACCACCAGGCTTCGGAGGACCGCCCGGTTTCCCTGGTCGCGGTGGGCCTGGCTTCGGTGGCAGGTAGACGCAGGACAACGAACGATCATGATAAGATATCACTGGAAAGATTTGGCATTGGACGATCGAACACGGCGCGTGCCTACATCGCACGTCTCAGGAGATACCTAGGAAAAGGACCAGACACACGTCCGACACATCGTCAGGGAGAAGTATCCCTAAGATGCGATGTGGTAGTGATTGCAAAAAGCACCAAAAGGGCAGTATACCAAGTTCGAGAGTGTACGGAAGTTTAGTTAGAGGGGCATCGAGCATACCACCAGGTTAAATGCAGAACAAGAATCAGTCACGTCAATTTGACCATGAGATTAGCTCTAATGACCCAAGTTTGACGGGCCCATATTGAAAGTCTTCGCCATAGTGAGCGACCATGTCAATTGCTTCATCCCCATCCCACACGACACCGGAGAAGAAATAACGTGCAATTCGCCAGCTTTACTCGACCTAGCTGCTTGGGACACAGTCCATCCTATTTATTCCCTCGTATTTCCGGCCAGCATCACCGTGCACGTGATGTCTTTCCCGTTGTCGGAAGGCAGTCTGCGGTTCCCGCACCGGTCCCTGTTGTTCGGCCCCCCAATTATCGCTTGGCACCCAACCTGTCCGTCGTGCGTCCGCAACTCGCAAACTGCGACAAACCGACCCACGAGAGCTTCCACGTCAAGCCGCCCACGCAACTCGGTCCTCGGTTTCCTCCCGGTAAATAAGCCAACATGGCCGCCGCGATCAAAGCCCTCAATGCGAAGATTCGCTCAAACAAGTACACGGATTACTTTTGCTCGACTCGTACGTTTCCCTCGTTCGTCTCTTCGCGGGATTGCGCATTACAAGAGCTTGGGAGGAGGGCGCGATGGAGGATAGATCTGGAGATTTGACAGAGGAGTGATGTGAAAGGGAAGAGAAGAGAGAGTAGTGGGCTAACGCAAAGATAGATTTCTGGGGCCCGGCGAGTAACTTTGGTATCCCGATTGCGGCTATTGCGGACATGAGCAAAGATCCTGAGATGTACGTGCTGCCTCCTCCTCTTCACGACATTACTATGGCCAAACCACTTGAACAATACGCGACGCAACCCGCCCTCTTCCTATCTACACATCCTCGACCTGATTCCACCACACCCCTCCTCATAACATTCAGCTAACCCCACCCTAGCATCTCCGGCCGCATGACCGGCGCCCTCACCCTCTACTCCGGCACATTCATGCGCTACGCCATGGCAGTCACACCAGCCAACTACCTGCTCTTCGGATGCCACGCCATCAACTTCTCCTCGCAACTCGTCCAAGGGTACCGCTACCTCAACTACTGGAACTTTGGCGGCCGGGAAGCCAGCTTGGCAGGAAAGGCGGAACAAGCAAAGGACGGGGCGATGGGCATGGTGGGAAAGGCGGAGCAGAAGCTTGAGAAGGTTGCGGAGGATGTCAAGGGCGTTATTCCGAAATAAAGAAATGGGACGACAGGGAATACCGAGTTGAGAGGGGATGCATGCGTAAGCTTGTGTATGAATGGATATACAAACTTTCCGCAAACCTACTATGATACAACTTTTGTTATGCTGGACCAAGATTTACACCCCTACTATGCACGCTTAGATTACATGAGACTGCTCCTCCCTCCAATCTCCGTTCCACCCTGGCCATTCGGCAAATCTCCATCTCGCCCATCAACAAACTCTCTGTAAATCTTCTCGAGACGCATCCGCTCTTGAGCCGAGATACTGCTACGTCCGCTGGAAAGAGACGACTCAATGTGCTTCCATTGGATCTGCGGATCCTTCCTCTCACCCCCATCTTCTTGTTCTTTAGTCGCCCTGTCCTCGTCTTCTCGCTGCGACGAGCCATCAGAACGCTGGAGCTGCTTCTGCTTCTTGCGAAGAGCTTGTAGAGCCGCGATTTTCTGAGCAATCATGGCGCGCTCGGTGAGTTGGGCGGAAGTGGCTAGGGCAGAGGTAGATGTGGATGAAGGGTCGTCACCGTAGCGGAAGTAGGAGAAATCTGGGATACCCTTCTCTTTACCGTTGCCGCTACCGCTGCTTCCATCTTTCTTGTGATCGATCTTCGAGGGGTCGACGTCTCCGAGCACGTCGTGGATGGCTTCCAGTTGGGCGTTGTATACCACAGCTTGGAGATCGGCGCCGGAGTAGCCTTCTGTTCGCATCGCTATTTCGCGGAGATTCTCGCCTTCTTGTCCGTCGCCTAGGAGGTTGGGTGCGAGGTGCAGTTTGCGTGTTACGGCGCGTAGGATGTCGATGCGTTCCTCTACGTCTGGCATATCACATAGAAGGGATTTGTCGAGACGACCGGGACGGAGGAGCGCAGGATCGATCAGATCGGGTCGCGACGTAGCAGCTAAGACGTAGACACCTGAAAGACCTTCCGCTCCGTCCATCTGGGTGAGAAGTTGGTTGACGACACGGTCTGTTACACCCGTTGAGTCATGCCCACGTTTCGGTGCAATACTGTCGAATTCATCGAAGAACAGAACGCAAGGTCGCGCTGCTTCTGCGCGTTCGAAGAGATCGCGGACAGACTTTTCAGAGGCACCAATGTACTTGTTGAGGATTTCCGGTCCTTTGACTGAGATGAAGTTTAGGCCGCACTCGCCTGCTACGGCGGATGCGAGGAGAGTCTTGCCGCAACCTGGGTAGCCGTACAGGAGTAGACCTGATCGGAGACGTAGTGGGCATTTTGCGAAGATGGGTGCGTAGGTTGTAGGGTATTGAAGGGTCTCTAGGAGAACCTGTCGTGTTGTATGCAGACCGCCGATGGAATCCCATTTCGTGGTGGAGGATTGAAGAGTGACATTTCGCAGGGAAGCGGGCGTGAAGCCGGAGAGAGCTTGTGTGTAGTCGTCCCGTGTAAGAGAAACAGTAGGGGCGGTTGATGTAACTGAACGAATCAATGCCTCGTTACGGGCACGCGATGTAAGTAGCACAAGATCGCCAGGCATGTAGCCGTCTGTCTGGCCAGCGAGGTCGAGGAAGTCAATGGAGGTGTCGATGGTGAAGGCGTAATCCTCAGAGGGTTGTTGTGGTATGCTATCAGTGCTAGGGTGACTGCGGTGAGCGGTACTGGGTCGACTGGTAGATGGAGATGGCGGGAAAGCATGGCCATTGGGCTCCTTCGACTGCTCTGTTTTGGCGTCCTTGAAAGCAAGCATCTCAAGGACCTTCCTTCTACCGTCTTTGTTGGGCGCTTTGAGACTGACAATCTCGCGGACAATGTGTCCGCCAACGATAACGTTGTTCAGCGCCTCTTTACCTTGCGCAGTTGCTAGCAAGACTACACCAGAGTCCATGGAGCAGTATTGCCTGACGATGTTGATCAGGCACTCGCTGACATGTCGACTCCGTCCGTTCTCGTTGCCAACTTGGAGTTCAGTCTCTACAGGGCAAAGCTTGTCCAAGTCGTCAAGAATGACTACTGCATTCCCACCGCCTCTTGCGCCCCATGAGGCCGAAGCGAACAATCTGTTCAGAGTCTCCTTGATAGTCGCGACTCGCGTCTCATCCGTTACAAGTTTGCGGCAGGGAAAATAGATGGTGTTGAATAGATACTCGGTCCGCAGCTGATGGGCGAGCAGTTGAGCGCATTGCGACTTTCCTGCTCCAAGGCCACCTGTGAGTAAGACGGAAGAGTTGTGCGTCAGGTGTGATCGTAGTTGCTGAATGAGAGGGTCTATGCCGACCAGGTTCGCAGGCGTCTGCGGTAGCGGTTCACCTTGCTGCCAGCCCTTGGCCCAGCTTGTTGGCGTTGGCACCTCTTGGCCTAGCTCAAGTGGTGGCTTCCTCTCCGGGAAGAGCACCCATGAGACTCCGGCTGTCGATGATGGCGGCTCAAACCTTACAATGCCTCCTTGCCAACCAAGCTCGGAGTCCTTCACCGGAGGCAGGATCATTCCGTCTGTAAGTGGCCCGTCCAGGAGTCCGTTTTTTTTTCCGTATGTTGTCTTGATCTTCTGTATGGCATTTTCTTGGTCCTGCTTGGACTCACCGCCAAACTTCAACGACGCATTGACCTGTGATGCAATGGTGGAAAAGGGGATGATCTTGACAGACTTGACGACAGGTTCCCTTGATTCTTTCGTACCTTGCGGTTTCATGGCCGGCGGCTTGGGCGTCTGAGCTGGAGCACCTTCGATCCGGACGAGACCGCCCACAAAGTTCTCGAAGCCCAGAACTTTGCAGAGATCGGTTGAAAGTGCCACATGTCGACTATCCGGCGCGTCCTCCCATGCTATGATCTTGGCAACCACGCGCGTTGCGGGCTTCTCCTGCTCCTGCTCTTTGGACATATCCACGGGCTCCTGTAGCCCGGCGGGCTTGATGATTGACACGGAGACCCAGTTGGCGCCTCTGAGAGCCTTGGTGAGGAGTACGTCCTTGTCTACCCACACCTTCAGGCCCTCGGCGTCTGCGTCCTCTTCCTCGTCAAACCACTCTTGGGCCACACTGCGATCAACTCCACGCAGGAAGATGACGCCTTTGCTCGCGGCATCCTCGCGACCGCTGCGCCGCCGGACTGTGCTTGCTGTGCTCTTTCCGCTCTTCCTCGACGCAGCGCCTACACTTCTGCTTTCGCGCGTCGAGCTCCTTTCCTTCTGCCGTGTCTTGGGCGCAACGATGACCTCGGCGTCGGGCGAGATCTTGACGAAGAGTGAGGTGTTGGGCGGCGCAGGAGCGATGGACGTGACGGTGATGTTCGCCGTAGTCGTGGGAGACAGGTGGAGCGTGAGAGGGTGCGGTGACTGGGCCTGGGGGTTCGGGAGCGCGCGTATCTGAGAGAGGAAGTTCAGCTCCAAGAACTGGGCGTGCAGCTCTATCATCTCCCAATCAACAGGGGTCAATGGCTCGATGTTGATGGTATGCGCCTGTGGAGGGTCCAGATGCAGCAGTATGCCCACCTTCTGGCCCTCTTGGAGCCCGATCAACCTGGCGAAGGTGGCATCCACCTCTACTGCTGGCAGGTCCTGTTGGCTGACTGCCGGGCTGCCTCTCAGGCCATCTCGTCCGACGACAGGCGCGATGCGGCGCTTGCTCTGCATGCCCGTCCATCCTACAAAGACCGACTTGGGCGCGGCGTTCCTGTTGTCCGACGCACCCGGTGGGGGAGGCTGGCGGTACGTGAGCTCGACGACGACATTCTGGGCGACGGTGTTGGCGTTGACGAGCACGGAGACGAGCGAGGACGGGAGGTTGACCAGGCAATTCTTCAACGACTGCTGCAGGGCAACTTCGGCCTGGACAGCATTGCCGGCGGGCTTCTTGGGCGGCATGGCGGCGAGGGTGGAGGAGTGAATGGCGGTGCTGCTGGCGGTGTCGCATGCCGCCTACCTCGAGCTCTCCACGCGGGCCGAGGTCGAGGTGCAGGGCGGCGGCGGTGCCCCAAAGCGGTGCTAGTCGCCGGGCGTGGGAACGCGGGTCGACGCGCCTCAGAGCTGCAACGCGACCAGCCCCAATTTTGCTACCGCGCATCCCTCCCCGCTGCATCAACCCTCGACGACGACCCCGACACCCACCCCAGACACCATGGCGCTCCTTACCACGAGTGCGCCCGTCAACTACGACGAGCAGGAGGGTGTGTGTGCACGCGCAAAACACTGAAACCCCCAGCTAACACCCGCCAGCCGCCTTTGTTGACTTCCTCAAAAACTACAAATCAGCCTCGACCGACGCGGCCGACCAGCTCCAGGGCCTGAACATCAGCGGCAATGGCGACGAGGAGTACGACATGGTGGACGACTCGGACGACCCTGCGCCCAACGGAGCCCAGTCCCGCGCCAAGTCGAAGCTCAAGTACATGGACCAACTCCAAGACGTAGCGAACCGCGTGCGCGACGAGATCCAGATAGACCTCAACGACGTGGAGGCCTATGAGAAGGCGACCTCAGACGACGAGCACAACTACCGGCTGGTCGAGTCCATCGAGCGCAATGCACACCACTACATCGAGATCTTCTCGCGCGCAGTCGACAAGTGCCTGCCCGCACCCACCAGAGAACTAGAGTACGGCCCCGTGACATCCTGCCCAGACAGAGACTAACAGCACCAGCTTCAAGGACGATGTCCTGGACGTGATCATGACGCAGCGCTCGAAGCGCAACGAGAGACAGCAGGAGATGCAGGGAGTCGACGACAACGCACAGGCTGCGCCCGAGACCATGTTTCCTCCTGCCTTGACGAGACGATACACGCTCAACTTCAGGCCCAGGATACCGTCTGGTTCCAGCAGCCAGCGCAGCATGAAGGCGCTGGCTGTCCGCAACGTGCGAGGAGAGCACCTGGGCCATCTCATCACAGTCCGTGGTATTGCGACCAGAGTGTCGGACGTCAAGCCTGCTGTGCAGGTCAACGCCTACTCTTGCGATCGCTGCGGAAGTGAAGTTTTCCAGCCCGTGACCACCAAGCAGTTCACCCCGCTCGTCGAGTGCCCGTCCGACGACTGCAAGAGCAACAAGACCAAGGGCCAGCTCTTCCTTTCTACGCGCGCCTCCAAGTTCCTGCCTTTCCAAGAAGTCAAGATTCAGGAGATGGCGGACCAAGTACCCGTGGGTCATATTCCCCGGCAATTAACCATCCACTGCCACGGCGCGCTTGTCAGGCAGATCAACCCCGGAGATGTCATCGATTGTGCTGGTATCTTCCTCCCCACGCCCTACACTGGATTCAAGGCCATCCGGGCTGGTCTCCTTACCGACACATACCTCGAAGCACAATATGTCATGCAACACAAGAAGGCCTACGACGACATTGTGCTTGCTCAACCAACTCTCCGCAGGATGAACGAGCTTGAGAGGACTGGCCAGCTGTACGAGTACCTATCGCGATCCATCGCACCTGAGATCTTCGGTCACGTCGATGTCAAGAAGGCTCTTCTGCTCCAGCTCATTGGCGGTGTCACAAAGGAGGTCGGCGACGGCATGCGCATCCGTGGTGACATCAACGTCTGCTTGATGGGTGACCCCGGTGTGGCCAAATCCCAATTGCTCAAGTACATTACCAAAGTAGCACCTCGTGGTGTCTACACTACTGGTCGTGGTAGCAGTGGTGTTGGTCTCACCGCCGCCGTCATGCGCGACCCAGTCACCGATGAAATGGTGCTTGAGGGAGGAGCTCTCGTCTTGGCTGATAACGGCATGTGCTGTATTGACGAGTTTGACAAAATGGACGACAGCGACCGAACGGCGATCCACGAAGTCATGGAACAGCAAACCATCTCCATCAGCAAGGCTGGTATTACAACCACTCTGAATGCCCGCACATCAATCCTTGCAGCCGCCAACCCATTGTACGGCCGCTACAACCCTCGTCTCTCGCCGATTGAGAACATCAACCTCCCTGCTGCGCTTCTCTCACGTTTCGACGTCCTGTTCCTCATCCTTGATACCCCTGCGCGAGACTCTGATGAAGAGCTGGCACGTCACGTCACCCACGTGCACATGCATAACGCTCACCCTGAAGCGCCTGGCGGCATCATCTTCAGCCCGGCCGAAGTACGACAATGGGTTGCTCGCGCGCGATCATACCGACCAACTGTGCCAAAGGAGGTTTCGGATTACATGGTTGGTGCCTACGTGCGCATGCGTCAACAGCAAAAGCGCGACGACGGCAACAAGAAGGCCTTTACCCACACCTCACCGCGTACGCTGCTTGGTGTACTCCGTCTTGCGCAGGCTCTGGCACGTCTGCGGTTCGCCGAACAAGTCATCTCGGAAGATGTAGACGAAGCTCTCCGCCTTACCGAAGTCAGCAAGGCCAGTTTGTACGCCGATGAGAACCGTGGGATTGATCACACTCCAAGCAGTAAAATCTACCACCTCATCAAGTCCATGGAGGCGAGCGGTGCTGCTGCTGTCGGTGATGGCACCAGGGGTGAGCTCGATCTTCGCAGAGTCAGGGAAAGAGTCCTGGCCAAGGGCTTCACAGCCGATCAGTTCGAGCAGGCCATTGACGAGTACTCCATGCTTGACGTAAGTACCGTCGCCAAACGTTTGATTTTATGCACGATGCTAACGCTTTCTGACAGGTCTGGCAAACAACCGGAGAGGGCACAAGGCTTGTGTTCATCGAGGCTGGTCTGGAAGATGAGGATATGGACGCCGATAACGACTTCTAAAGCATGGGAGGGAAGCGACGGCAGAGGATGTAGATGTATCTGGTTACGGCGTACCACGGCGTTGGATATCCGAACGACGCTTAGCGCGCGTCTATTTTGCTTGCAGCAGCTTCGCATAGAAATTCCAATGAAGCAACGATGTACAAATTCGTCTTCCACGGCCGCCCGCCGAGTGTCGCGTGAGGTCGTGGGTGGCTGTCACATGCCAAGGCAGCCGTCTGCAGGCAAGCATCATGGGGGGTGGTGAACCCTCGCGGGGTCGCTTCCGAAAAGTGGGAAAACTCACGTTTCCCAGCCCTGTTTCACTGTGCGATCTCTCACAGCCACTCGCAGTTCCTCTGATTACTTATGTGGTGAGAATTCGCTTCGAGTCTCGTCCACGGTCTTACCTTCTTAAAGAGGTTACCTCCAACTGCGAATCTCGCGACGCGGCAGAAACCAGCCAGATAAGCTTGCGCCGGCTCTCCTCTCCTCTCACTGTGATTTCTCGATCAACCGCAAACCCCAGACGAGTTCGCGCTCCCCAGAATTCTTCACGATGGCTCCAGGCGCAGCAAACAACTTTGCGCAATTCATGGTGGTAGGACGTAAGTGCACCCCTCCATGCTGCCTCCACCCACATCCACAACACTTGATTGCGCCCCCATTGCACCTGCTGACGAACCCGCAGCAACATGTTTCTTCCTCGGTATCATGTTTGCGCAACTCCCATACGACTACAATGTGCTATGGACCATGCCCGCTGACCGATCAGCCTACTTCGACATCCTTGAATCGCACATCAAGTTCCTCTATGCCTCGCCTCCCATCGTATCGCGCATCCTCAACCTAGCCATCGGCACCGGCCTCCTCGGCTTCCTCATCAAGCTCTTCAAGCCCAACCAAGCCAACATGCTCTTCGATGGCGCATCGCTTGTACTCTACATGGCTGGTATCACCGTCTACCTGACCAACATCGTCAAGGGGTTCAGGGTCGTGACAGCGGGTATCTACGGTGACGTGAACAAGGCGGCGCCGGGTGAGATCACGGACGAAGATATGGGAGATTACATCTCGAGAGAGGACACGTTGAGGGTTTTTGCGGCTAGTAATACAATCCTGGCGCTGGTGCTCGTGGGTGTGCTGGTACTGCAGGCCGGGCAGTGGTACGCCAAGAGGGCTGAGGAGAAGGAGATCGAGGAGTTTGAACGCAAGGCTGCAGAGGCCAAGGGCGCTGGGAAGAAGAAGCAGTAGAAAACAAACTCGCTGCTCATGAGTGGGCTTTGGGGTAGCGCTTTCGCATCTCAAGGAACTCAATTTGGGTCAAGTAGGCTCTCAGCTTTTCTTCTCTTCTGTCATGTGTAGTTATCAAGAGTTGGGAACGGTTCGTGGTATGCGAAACGAGTTGTGTAGGAACAATTGGGTACATAACACTCTTCGTGAGATGCACTTGTTCATGACTTAACATCTTTCAGGTTCCTCTATGTGCTTAGTATCAACCGCTATTCCCTTGATACATACGAATCCTGCCTGTCTCCACGATCCATTCAATCCTACCATCTGAACTCACCTCAAAAAGCGTCAGCGGTGTATATTCGGTTTGGTAGCGCTTTCCTGTTTGGCACAACTTAACAACAATAACAACTCTCACCTGCCTGACCTCTCTTTCTCCCCTGCCAACCTCATCTACATCCTTCACAACGACTGGCACCTCTTGTTTCGACATACCGCGACATTTCAGCTTGATTGGGGATATGTTGACCGATGGCTAGTGCTATTCACTTCACCGATTGACAGATACGCACACGGTCGCACCTTCTCACCGCTCACGGGAGGACTTACGCCGAGCAAGCAAGAGGTAGTTGCGGCCATTGAACTTCATGAATTCTTCATCTACGTTACGTCAGGGGAAAGCATTACCAATCATGTCGCGGCAACAGGCAGCTTCCGCTCGCGGACGCAAACAGACCGGGACCAGGACCAGGATGGAACACCGAGATCGAGCTGCTGCGGCCTCAACAAACGGTCTGCTCAACCGCCAATTCGCCAGCATTACGGACGTGCTCGTCAAAGCAAGTCAGCGTCGCAACGCTGAACTACAAGAGCTACAGCAGAGGCGTTCGAGGCCAGTACCCATCCCATCAACACCAAAAGCTGCACCAGAGCTTCCTGTCACCCCCGAGCCTGAGCTATCACAGGGCAGCGATTCTTGTGACGATCGTCCCGAGCTTGAACAAGCTTACAAAAGTGACGAGAACACTGCGAGTGACGAGCCAATGGCGGCTGCTTCTGTTGAAGGATCATCAGGTAAGCATTTAGGCATCAACTAATCGCTCAACTCAGCCCGACTAACCAACAAATAGACATGCAACAGACACAGGTTCACCTGCGCGGCGGCTACTTATCGGACCGTGCCGAGAATCCCAAGATGATGCTCGCGGAGCTCGATTCGTCGCTGCGACAGCGTTCAGACATTGGTAATAAGGAGAAGCTTGATGGTGACTACGATCTATCACGAATGCTGGCAGATATGAAGCGAGATCTGTCCGCGTCAAAGGATATTGTTGTTATACGCGACAACAGTCCGAAAGCCATGGGCGCAGACCTCAGTTTGAACAAGGAAGACGACTTGTCAGCTTTAGCCGAGCGTCTAGGCGTCGACATTGGCGAAGACGATATCATGGAGAACAAGGAAGCCATGCCTGCCGAATCAGGTGAAGAGAAGCAAATCCCTGACACAAACTGTTCCAATGATGAAGACGATAATCTCGAGACTCTCCGCGCGAAGATGAACGCTATGTTCTCTCCACCCTCCAACATGACCCCCGACAGCTCTCGCAGAACCGCCCAGGCCGTATCTGTTGTCGACAAGACACTAGCCTCTCCACAAGACACAACTGCGTTACTCGAGCCGAAAGGCATACAACGTCCAGATATGAATGAGTCTGAGGCCAAGAAAGAGATGGAAGACATGGTGAAGAGGGAGAACGAGAAGCTCGACGCCACCATCAAGTACGTCCTGGAAGAGGAAGAGAAGTATCACGCGATCGAGGAGAAGAAAATTCTACCAAACCGTTTGATCGTCACCAATCTCGCTGCTAGCGTAGACGAGGAAGCCATCCGTATACTCTTTATCGAGTACAGATGGGACATGTAAGTCATACACTATACATGTCAGTGAATGCATGCGCTAACTAGATATTGCTAGTCGCAACATCACCATCCTTCCCGAACGCGAGCCGGTCAAGAGGACTAGAACGGCATATATCGACATGGACAGCAGGAAGGAGGCGATTCGTGCGTCTTATGAGGTTGGAAGCGTCTACGGATTGATTGTGAAGATCAAGTTGGCGGTGGAGTAGAGAGGGATGAAGGCTAACATGCTTGTATGTGGACTACGAGACATCGGGCAATAGTGTATTGTATCTGTGAAAATACTTTTTGAGTAACTACTTAAGAAGGAATACACATCCGGCGTGTATCAAGCAGTACCTTTTCCATGGAAGCGTGTAGCCTCAGACACCCTTGTCGCTTGCTAGTGCCTTCTCCAGCTCACGATCAGCGCTCAACTCCTTCTCAGCTCCCTCAATCACACCCCTCAGTCCTTTGGCACAGGCCTCCAACTGCGCCTTCTCCACCTCGTCAAGCTGAACTGGCATGGCTTTGATGATACCCTTTCGACCAACTACTGCTGGCATTGACAAGCAGCAGCCCAGCTCAGGCTGGTAGAAGGACAAGGGCCGAACGGATCGTGAGTCGAATAATATATACTTGCAGATACCAGCCGCGATATTTCCGATACCGTAGCTTGTGCAACCCTTCGCCGCGATGATCGCGCCAGCTGCTCCACGAGTATGAGCCGATATCTGGTCCTTGAACTCCTGAGACATCGTGTCTGGCGGAAGAGCAAGAGAAAGCGGTGTTGTGCCAATAGTAGCGCTGGACCACGCAATCTTTATCTTATATCAGCATGTCTATCTCTCCTGTCTCGTCACCCTCTCCTCTCCCCGCAAAGGGACCAGGGAAACTGTACTCACAAACTGACTGTCCCCATGCTCCCCCAACACATAAGCATCAATACTACTCGGCGCCACCCCCGCCCTCTCACTCAGCACGCCCCTCAACCTCGCAGAATCCAAACTCGTCCCCGTCCCCAACACCTGACTCTCGGGCAAACCCGACAACCGCCTCGCAAAATACGTCAGGATATCCACTGGATTCGCCACAAGCAGCAAGATCGTGTGCGGACTAATCGGCGCCATGGCACTGAATATGCTCTCTAGAATGTGCAGGTTACGGGATAAGAGGGATAAGCGTGATTCTCCTGGCTTCTGCTTTGCGCCGGCGGTTATGACGACGATGTCTGCTCGGCCGGCGTCGGCGTGCGTTCCGGCGCGCACGCGGACAGAGGTGCCGCCGCGGTAGGTGGCGTCGTTTAGATCGCGGACTTGGGCTTCCAGGAGCGTGGTTTTGGGGTCTACGAGGATTACCTCTGAGCAGATTGGTTGCAGGATGAGGGTGTAGGCTAGAGTGGAACCGACGTCGCCGCAGCCGAGGATGGCGATTGTGGTTTTTAGTTTGGGGGATGTCATTGCGTTGTTGTAGTGTATGCGACTTCTGATTGTGTGAGTAGCTGAGATGATAGGCTTGTAGAGGAATATGTGTTGTATAAGAGATTAGATGTAAAGAGTGCGGGATCTGAGTAAATTCCAGGAAGGATAGTAAGGGGATGCTCACACCATCATTTGAGTTTAAATATTCTTTCCCTCTGTGAGTCTTGGAAGTCGCATGTTGTGTCTCGTTGCCAAGGTCTGGGCTGCTGAGAAGTGGTGTGATATGAAGTGGAGCTTAGCCACTCACCAGCCGCCTCATCGTGCAAACACGTGCTTACAGTGTTGATTCAATTTTCATACTACGGGTGTTTTCGTGTCGTATCCAGTTCCAATGCTATTAGTTCACGACTTTATTTCGATTTGTGCACAAAACGAGGCTGCTTATTGGAGCAGCTGCGGATACCTTCACCTCAGATATGCAAATCATATACTTGGCAAGCAGGGTTGCTCCTAAAGTACATACTCAATTTTACGATGAATAATATATGCTGAATTTGTGCAAAGAGAGTTTCTGATCGTAGCCAAAACGATTTGGTCTCAGAACCGGCTGTCGAGAGCTCCAGGTCCAACCTCCTTCGCAGTGGTGAAGGTATACCGTCCGCTGTCTGCTCCTTCGTCTTGGACGAAACCCCATATAACCGGTAGGCGTGCACAGTCCTTATCTTTCTCGTGTCTGTGACAGTTTGCGCTAATCGCTGCACTGCATGTGCTCACCAGCGGCATAGGGTGTGGCGGCACAAAGCCATCACGCTTGACCCGCTTCACGTCGTATTTGAATGCAAACCCAACAATGAGCAGCAAGAATACTAGTACAAAGCCGACGGCCATTGCTAGCATGATACCGATACTCGAATATCCGACTGAGGATGCGTCCATGTTTCTATTTCGGTCAAAGTTCGGGGTGTACGCCACTGTTTGGATCACGAAGATGCTTTGCGAGATGAGCCAGTGTAAGAGACCGGAGCACACCATCAACGGAACTGAGTATCGGTAAGGTAGCGACAGAAAGTAGTGCGATCGTTGCATGCCCCTTGGGACTGAGAGTCGCAGTGCCTTGCGCTCAGAGATGAAGTCGTTCCATTCGGAGGCGGCGACCATAACAGTCAACAGGTTGTTATACAGAAGGTACAGAGCGCTGACGACGACTTGGAATATGTTGGCGTAGAGTACGCCAAAGAAGAATCCAGATGTCTGGTTCAGTCGGCGCATAAATCCAGTCAGGGTTACAGCCCATTGTCGTGCGTCGCCCACACCGTAGCTCCAGAGCGAGGCTAGATCGACTTGGACGCCTAGAGCGCGCTGGGCCTTGATGGTTAGACCAAGCAAGATTCCTACGAGCGCGAGGAGAGATATACATCTAACTGGAATCAGCCAGTGCTGTTGTGTACCGCTGCTAGACTTACAGAAATAATGTAGTACACCATCGTAGAGTGCTTGCAGCGCGACACCAATAGGTAGGTCGAGGGTGCGTGCGCTCTCTATTTCGATGCGGAAGAGGCCAGCCCTTTACAAAATCTCTCTTTGCAAACAGATCCATGTGTTTCGTATGCATGTCTTCTTCGTCTAAGAAGCTTGCAATGGCATCGCCAAGAGTGACAAGATGACGTAGATTTCGCTTTTGCTCCGAAATGTTCTGGTAGCTACTGCCTTTGTGCCTCATCCCTCGGGAAGTGTGAGGGGTGTAGCTGTCGTGCCAGTGGAGATAGACTGTACTTCCGATGCAGAAACATTTGAAAAGATTCAGCGCCGTGACGATGATTAAGATCACCGGGCTGAAACGCAGTGCGCATGCATTATCCATTGCTTTACCATTGTCCAGGGCCAGGCAGTGGTTGACCTTGAACCCCGAATTGTTTCCAAGTGTCCAGGTCTTGTTGTAGGGCATGAGGAATATCTCGGTGCAAGCAAAGCTTGACCTGAGTCCAGGGAGCGCCCATGCTGAGCACATCCAGTCACTGTTTAGTCCCCAGTCACTGCCGGGCCCCTCAATTGTGGTGAAATTGGTCAACAACGATGAGCGAGGATGATCTACATCGTCTGACAGCTCGTCCGACATCGTGATGTTGGCGCTCACGACGAGCACGCTGGCAAGCCCTGAGGTCTTGCCGACGTAGCGCGAGATGCAGTCAGTCTTGCTGATCACGTCTAGCTGGGATGCAGCACGACGGATGTCCTCCAGCAGCGATAGTGACGTGTTCCACTCTGTCTGGTCATCGAGAAAGTCTGCGGTCACTAGACCGACGTTGTAGGTACTAAAGGGTGTTGCTGCGAACACGGCGGAGTTCCAACTGCCGCCAGATCAGTTGGGGTGATTAAAGCATGAAAACACACATCGTTACAACTTACAATAGGTGCAAAAGACCAGAACTAAGCATTAACAGTACCCATAGTGTGCGCCGTTTTGGGTTGACCTTCCGCAGATTTCTGAAACTTTGAATACCTATATCCAGCCATGTTTTCTTGCTGTGCGCGTTGTCGACCTCCTTGCGAGTAGGAGCCACAAGGAGTTGAGCGCAATAATTGCTCGCGCCTAGAAGAGCCGTGGAAAGTGCATTGATGGCAAAATGCATCCATCTGTTGTACTGTCGTATACTGTCGCAATCATAGTTTCCGTTGGGCTGGAGTATGTCGACGAAATTCTGCTGGTCTACATTGCGCTTGCTCATCGCATAGACTGTCACGCCCAGATTGATGAGTAGCACTGCAAACGAAAGCAGGAAGATTCCAAGGAGCGCTTTACCACGAGTTGATAGATGTCTCATCCAGCTGCGGGAGTGGGGTTCCGGTGGATCAACTTGCGGAAGCCAGTTCTTGAGCAGTGATATCGAGCCAAAACGGCTAAGGAAGCAGTCAATTTCATCACTCAATAAGTGTGTTGGCAGTACATGGACTTACAGCACAATCCCGCCAATATCATGAGACGGCTGTTGGATGTCTTGTGGTACAAGCAATTCCCGTGACTCCTCTGGGAAGTTCGCTAATTCGAACACATCTACGTCTCGGTGCACCAGGTTGTCATGCGATACAGCCATCGAGAAAGTAAAGATCGAAGTAGAACAGTTGATGATGGATGCGACACAGTGCCAGCGGAGGCCCGAGACGTAAGACGCATCTATAGAGTCTTCATCGCCTGGGCAGGCTGAGAAACTTGGTGATGAATATGTCGATTTCTCATCAGCACCGCCCGCTGCTGCAAGCCACGTCGGGCCTCACACCAGGATAGGCTTAGACAATCGATGTTGTGCTGTAAATCCTTCAGCCTTGTGTTGTGGGTTCCTGTGACCAGAAGTAGCTCTTGTATCCACAACACCACGGGAAGAAAACCGGAAGAAGGTGAGTCCGTCTACAGTCTATGCATATCTAGGTAGATCCAAAACTCGTGGAATTCGAAACGTCTGTATGGAACCCATATGGTGTCGCTTTTCGTCCCCATTTGCGGAGTATCGTCAGGCTGAACAGTTGGGTAGGAGCGCATGATGTTCGCTTACGCCGCAGTGGTTGTTCAAACACGGGACTGGTATGCTGAAGATGCAAAGTCACGCGCAACAGTTGGAAACAGTTGCATGCAGAAGTCTGCTGACAACATAAAGCCTTCTAGTTCAAAGAAGGCTCTTGTACTTTGTTATGGCGTGACAAAACCACCTCACTACACTAATAGGTACTCCTGCTGCATGGCGTCTCGCAGTAGCGCGCTGCGATGAGGCGATGATCGTAGTTAGGCAGACGTGTACATATTAAGCCCACTGTTCATGCAGCTCATCCTCCAGGGGCAGCATCGTCTTTTGCAGTTCCTTCGACACCTTGTCAGCCTCCTCCCAGACACGAAGAAGGTTCCGTCCTGCGATCTTTGCAGCATCCTCATCGCTTATGCCCTGTCTCAGCAATTCGGCGATAAGGTCAGGGAACTTAGATACGTCCTCCAACCCCTCAGGAGTGGTCTCAATACCGTCGTAATCCGTGCCAATACCAACGTGATCATACCCAATCAGCTCTCCAATGTGTCTGATATGACGTACGACGTGCGCTAGGGTGTTGTTCTCTGGGACGAAATCTGGGAGGGAGTTTGGCGTTTTCGGAGCCTTGCAGGATACAAAGTCTGGATTAAAGTTGACCATGACGACAGAATTGCGCTGCTTGACGAGCTGAAGTATATCGTCGGGAACGTTTCGCGGATGCGGGCAGATTGCGTATGCGGAGCTGTGGCTGAAGATTGGTGGCGCGATACTGCCGTTCCATTTTCCGTCACCTCGGCCGACGAGTACGTCGCGCATGGTGTCTTGACTCACGTGCGCTAGATCTACCAACATTCCTAGGCGGTTCATTTCCTTGACGAGGTCGCGACCTGCGGGGCTGAGACCTTTCCAGTACGGTTTTGCAATACGCGCGCTCCAGTCGGATCCCGTCTCGATTGCTGCATCGGCATACTTGTTGTGGCAGTTCCATGTCAGAGTCGCGTATCTGACTCCAAGCTGGTAGTAAAGTCGCAGAGTAGAGACCGAGTTGCCGATTTGGTGCAACCCTTCGATAGCTGCTGGAGCAATGAAACCACCGTTTTTAAATGTCTTGATGGCTTCCGCACTGTTCCGGGATGGAGTGAAGTATTTTGGGTACTGTTGCCCTAGGCGGTTGAACAGATCTAGCTGGCCGAGAGTTGCTTTCACGACTGCATACATTAGTATTGATCCAATGCTCTGTCGAGTTAGATTGTCTTACTATTATGATATCTTTCGTCAGCAAAGTTCGTCTCGTCGCCCAATGGACAGAGCCAGAAGGCACTCCAGAAGGCACCACCTTGACGTCCCTTTTCGAGGCGAGGAGTATCGACATGCTGCGCTAGTCCGCCATTCTCGAACTTGTCTGCGAAATCGCTGCCGGATTCATTGTAAATACGGTTGTTGTATTTGCTCCGGATGAAGATCATGAGATCGTTATGGCCATCTCTTGGGTAGTCAGCATGTGGACCTGCATTTCACGTCCGTACGGCTGACCAATGAGTGGGTTCTCTTGCAGTATCTTGACCGCTCTCTCTTCAACTGTCAATGGCTTTCCACATGTGTGCTTGTGGCCTGGAAACAACGTTCGGATCTCTGTGAGCCATATGGTCGACGCGATAAGGAAGAGGACTACGAGGAAGATAACGTCATCAAACTTGCACAGGCGCCGTCTCAAGGACCGGCGCTGGATTGGCGCAAGCTTTTCGCTGGTAGGGAGGTCGCCCGCCTTCTCCATTTTCAATTTCAAGATAGGAGATGCAGGTGAAAAGAAACATGGTGCCAGGTTGAGCTGTTATCATCCAGGTAGATCGGTCTTGGCAGGAGGGCGCGGACGGATTTTAGGAGTTTGGTCCGAAACACCACGCGACGCGAACCTCAGAAACATTACAGCCACGAACACCTCAACCTTACATCTGCCATTTTCTCCCTCGCAGCCCATAGTCCACAAGTATGGCGATAATATCAGCAAACACCATGATACGCAGTATCGCACTGTTTCACCTCACACTTGCAGTCGTCCTGCTGCGGAATCCCGCCCTGATATCGAACCAAAGCGTCATTCTCCTGCTAGGAGAGTCAATGCAGCTCGTACGTACTGCAATACTTCTGCTGCTTACTCAAGTTGTGTCTGAAGTCACTAACACACCCCAGCCAACACCCCGCGACTTCAACAAGCCCTCGGCCGCAACAGCCTTCGTAGCCATTCTCTTCGCCTTCATCGGCTTCTCCGACCTGACGGCCCTCTCCCTACACGAAGACATTTTCGACCACTTCTGGGGTCTCCAAGCACCCATGCGTCTCCTCTTCCTCTTCGGCCTCACCTCATACTGCTATGTCTTCAAAGAAGGTGGCATGTTCGCACCAAGGGGCATGGACTTCAGAATGCACGCTGGCGCTAGTCTGAACAACAGCTTCATATTCACATGGGGCTTCATGGAGGTTTCGGCGTGGTTCTGGGTGTTTACCACGTTGAGGGAAGAGAGGACGGAGAGGGCGAAGAAGGTTGCCGAAAAGGAGGCTCGCGAGAAGGACACGCTGTGAGACAGCTTTGAGGAGTCAGGCCACGTTTCAGAGATGCTTGAATTTGGATGGCAGGCAACTGGTTCGCTTGCAGAGTTCAAAGCCCTGTGCGGTGGTATAGAGTAGGGGGACTGAAACTGCCATGCCACGCCTCTGGAGCCGGTAGTGGCCCAAGCCGTCGGGCGAAAACAACATCTCCCTACACACAAGACGACAGCACAGCGACGGATGCTCAGCAGAAGACAACATGCCAGTTTACAAGTCGGAAACACTACTGAGCTAGTCTGCCTACTGTCAGTGGGTGCCCGCACCGAGGACAGCATACGGACATGCGAACTTGTTGCTTCGTCGGTTGTCCTTCGATTCAATCATAGCCAATTCTGGATCATCGAATGTGTGTTCAGTCAGATATGTCGCCCAAGGAAATGCAAAGCCCACCTGAATCATCGATGCTGCCATGCCCAGCTGGTCCTGCGACGTGACTGGACCGGGAAGCCCTTCCTCCAGACCCAAATGCATGCATGACAGGGATCACAGCGTCCTGCAAGGCGAGTGCATCAGTTCAACACTACTGGAAAGCGAAGCAACCTGTGCGGAAGAACTGGATTGAGCCTATCTAATACGTGTAGCAGAGCGTCCCTCCTTCTGTATTCAACAGGTCCTTGAGCGTGGCATTCCCTGCTAACAAGCCAATGTTGATGGTAAAGTCCAATGTAACGTTCTTGCCGCTGTAATCAAAAGGCGTAATGGGCCCACCGACTTGATTGAGACGCGTCTCGAGATCTTCTTGTTGCCATTCCCAAAAGATGCGGTCAATGTTGCCATGATGGAGGTAGAAGAGTGGGTCTGCCATATGTCAGCATCTTTCCTAGTGATATGTCTATGTGGCAGATGGGTGTTGTCAGAAAGAATGAGAACCAGGTACTCACCACCAGGGCTCTCCGCCGCGTTTCCCATGGTACCCAGGATGCCACCGATACCAAAATGGCCACTGGCATGAATGTTGGGAGGATCAAAGCTTCGCTGCTTCTCAACTGTCCTTGCAATACTCGTATAATCCGGTTGTGCCAGGACCTCTTCGACCAGTCGTTTGTCTGCCATTCGATTGACAATCCACGGAACAAAGTCTCGTTTCAAGCAGTGTGGAGTGGGCACGTTCACTGTGAAGTGGGGAGGCGCGAATGGCCCGTTCATTACACATCCTCCACCGGTGTTGCCTGTAATGTTCAAGGGATTTTGGGCAGGAGTAGCTGCGACGGGCGAGCCGTTGCCACCAAAACCTGTGTCTGGATTGAAGATCTCTGAATCAAACGGACGGGTGGATGATTCGTTATGCGGTTCGGCATCTATAGACCAATCCCAGTATCTGCGCATTGGTTAGATTGAAAGCCTTTTATGTCATGAGGGCATATTTGGAATGGCTAGCAACCTACGGTTGGCCTCCAGCATATCCGCATTCATCCCTCAATGCCTTTTCGTAGGTTGCCGTGAAGTACCGGTGCCATAGAAGGAAGTGACCCTGAAAGTATAAGCGCGCAAGATCGAAGCTGGGCCAAAGGGGTTTGACGTACAACCCAATGGATCTGAGGCTTCTGGAGCATGTGAACAGCTTGATGATCATCGAATCGGTTTACAGCTCCTTCAATGCCGGATTTGGCCTTTGTATGTGACAAACACAGAACGGCATCGATGTAGGATTTCTTCTGTGGTTCTGACAATTGTCTCCTATAACTGAAGCATCAGTAATGCCATCGGCATCGTACAGCTCTTGATGATCTTACCATTCCACCCTCTTGGGTGGGTTTTTGCATGAACCCAAATCAGTAGTTGCAGGTAACGCTGCAGCTGCAGACCATTGTGACAAGCTTAACCCGACAGGGAGGAGTTCGAGAAGACGCATGACGATCGAGCCGAAGATCCAATGCTGAAACGTAAATGACGGGAGGGACTGTCACACGTGCGATGCCTTCGAGAACAGAAACGTTCTGCAGGATCTGCAGTGCCTAGGTACCGAAGAGCTCTCTCGTACACCTACAGCGAAGTAGGCACCTGAATAGCTGATGAAGGTTGATGATTAACAACACCCATCTATCTTATACAAAAGCTCCGCGATCTGGCTGCCGACAGCCGATCTGGAATTGCGCAACCAGATCGCCTAAAGTCTTTTTGGACCTTTCTCCCGCGGTTGCATGGGAGACATTGTTGAGTATGGCAGGGACAACTGCCGATGATCCATACCTGATGCAGGCGAGACTGAACCTAGGAACCCATAACATCGGTGTACTCTTTACCTGGAAGACGCGCAGGCGCAATATCTGAACCGTTCTGCTAACTTTGATCTTACAATGCGCAGCCTTGGCTTTACCAGGCGTAATCTCGTAGCCCGTTGCTGGGGTACATGTATATTGTTGCTGACATATTTGCCTTGGCTAACTACCTGGGTTTACATACAGCAGGACAATTCCATGCGATGCATGCCATCTACGGGTACTTGTAGCCTGCGCTGGAGTCCTGTTACTGGCCTTGCCCGTCTGGAGGACCCCGGCGTATGAGGCGAGTGGCCCGCAAAGCCCGGGAGACATCCGGAGGCTCATTCGAACCTGGCTTGCCACCTCCGTAGTCAAAAAGGTTGTGTGTGGTAGATCGTTACGGAGTGTCGGGCGTAGATGCGCTTACAGGGATGGTGAGATTGCGCAGCCGCAGCGTGTTGCCAGGATTTTTCGGTACTGTTTCTTGATCCGTGTCAGGACGGACATCACGCAGCGTGATCTTCCGACCACGCGAAGGATGCAAGGACGCCGCTCTCTCTTCTTTCAGCGTTGCGCGCCTGAACTCCGACACACGGACATGAATCGAGTTCTTCTAACTGTTTCCCCGGTGGCTAAATCATCAGTTTTGGTGGAGGGCCGCCCTGACGCAACAGTACTGGAGCATCACCGTTTCTGGTCGGCCACAAGCCATTTAGTGATGCTTGCATCGGACTTTGACATACATATGTATAGTGAAGAATTCCGTCTATGCGTTCGACGGAGCACATTCTAGCTCTCGAATATACCCAGGTACATGCCATCTGCCTTGCATTCCAACGGCCATTCCTGCCCTACTGTATGTAGGCCGTTAGTTACCCAGGTATGATCGGGCCGAATCTTAGTGCAGATCATGAATCTAGGCAGCCGATGTTCCTAATTACGACTGGAGTTCTAGTCCTGCTATCAACAATTGCCGTAGCTCTGAGGCGAGTACCTGCAGCATTGGCGACATCCTTGGGTAGTGAGACACCGTTTGCTAACACCTACGCAGGCTTTACTGTCGCATCTTTCGCATCCGCAATGTTGGACTCGACGACTACTTCATGGTTGCAGCCCTTCTTGTCACGATTGGCATGGCGATTATGAATGGGTTTCATATCAGCTGGGGCACTGGGTATGGTTCCATGGTTGCAAGCGTATGTGCGTCGCTGACTGCGACAGACAACATTTGAAGTACTTGGACGTGCCCTCTATGCGGGTTCCCACACTCAAGCATTTCTATTTCTACCAATTAGTGTATCCTGTGGCACTGTTCTTTGTCAAGGCTAGTATATTGGCGCTGTACCATCGTATCTTTGAGCGGTTACAGTTCCGGTACAAAGTGTGGTCTGTAGCTGCATTTGTCACGATCTATACAATCGTGGTTCTCTTCGTCAGTGTGAGGTCTTCGTCCCTCTGCTTCAACTAGAAATGACACTAACTCCTACAGGCTTTCGAGTGTAGACCTAAGCCATCACAAGCATGGTCACCTACGTTTCCAAAGGGATGCAACAATTTGCGAGCTACCTACTTGGCACTAGGAGGCATCAATATCTTTACCGATATCACGATCTTTCTACTACCCTTTAAACCCTTTTGGAAGCTACAGCTGGATTCGAAGCGGCGATTTGCGCTCTTTGGTGTCTTCGGGGTTGGAGGCATCGCCGTCGTTGCGTCAATAGTAAGGGTTTATGCACTATGGCTGTACAATGTCACCAGAGATATATCGTACGATTCGATATTTGTGAGTAGCTTCCAATGTGGCCCTGCTCGTCGAGATGCTGACCGTAACTCAGATCCTTCTTCTATCACAGATCGAAGTAAACGTCGCTATCATCTCCGCCTCGGTTCCAGCCTTACGGCCACTTCTCCGCAACACATCCCTAGACTTTAGTCAGCCGGAAGCGTATGGTAGCGGCTATCGACGTACAGTCAGCACTGGATCCACCATTAATGGCAGAAGTGATCGCAATCTGATTGAGTCTAGCGGCCAAATTTCGCTTCTCTCGATGGAGAGGCGTAGGCCTGCGATAGAACGGAAAACCTCATGCGGAAGAGGAATGAATAGAAGGAGCGAGGATTCAGATCTGAAGGACGATGGTATCACGAGAACAACGGAGACAACGATAGAATTTGAGCAGTTGCCTACCGACACCCTCCCACCCAGCAGGCGTTGGATGACTACAAGGCATTTGAATGGTACACGGTAGAAAAATGACATGTGACACACTACACAGTATAACGACTTTGACTTGTAGGATCATGGGAACGTTCACTATCAATCAATTGACCACTCGTCTAAGCTTCAGACTTGACTTGAAGACCTCTCCCCACATTACACGCGCCAGAAAGATCGCATCAAGCAACGAGGCAGAATGACGCATCCCAAAACGACAATCGCTGTGTTCTGAACTTCCGCATAACAAAGACTCATTATTCCACGCCACAGCTCCCTCGTGGTACCACGCTCAAAGAAGAAGCATCAGCATGCCGGGAGCCAGTCCAAGAGCCCCGATCGCAAATAAGAACATTTCTCCAAAGCCTGAGGCACTTCCAACGCGAAGGCTGGCAGCAGCGCCGGAAAATTGTGCTGGAGTGGAGGTACTAGGCGATGCACTAATGGTAGTTGATGTAGCAACCCTCGAGGATGTCGCATCGTCTGAAGATGTGACCGCCCTTGTTGACGACGAGGCAACCCTAGATGTCGATGCAGGGGCCAAAGTCGAACTCGGTAGTGGTGTTGCCTCAACCGTAGGCGTCTCTGACTGTGTCTCTAGAGCAACGCTAATCGAGGCACTGATAGATTCGGCTGCAGAGTTGGCAGCCCCCACATCCGACGCTGTCAGCGAGAAGGTAGTGTAGTACGTCGTTTCCGTGGATGTGATCTCGTAGGTAGCCTCGAAGTAATAGTAGTAGTAATAGGTATAGTAGTATGTCAACGAGTAGGTGTACCACGAGTAGTCGACAACAACAGGATCTGGGATTGAGGTTGCGGATGGTGCTGGTGTAATGGAAGCAGAAGGTGGATCACTTTGGTCAATGCGAGGGACTTCAGAGTATCCATCAGGGCAGGTCTCGCCGGGTAGATGATAGTAGTCGCCTGTGCAGCATGTACCAGTAGGTGGGATACATGGGAGATCGCCTGATAGTATTAGTCTGGGGCATGGCTCAATTGGAAAGGGTATTCACCAGGGCATACTGGAATCCATCCAGGTGAGTTGCACTCTTGAAGCTGACGAGGAGAAACGCCAGGCGCTTCCTTGAGAGGTCCCGCTTTGCCAGCGAATACGGAGTACGAGAAAGCGCTCAACAGCACTAGCGAATGAATGAGCATAATTGCTAATAAGAAACCGACTCTTTATGCAAACAAGAAATGATGATGATGATGAGTGAGATGGCTGTTGAGGTCCGCTGGTGAAACAACAGAATAGCCCTCTCAGCCTTCAGCAACCCCAGACTTTATACCACCATGCCGCCAAAAGAGCAGTAAACATATCCTGCCTGACAGCCTGCCTGGCAGCCTTCCGTGATCGCAGATTTCAGCTCTTCATCTCCACTGCTGCGGTTGTGCAATATCATGCTTGGCGACATGTCGTTGTTCCAGGAACTTCGCCAATAGGCCTTATTACGGCACGCCACGAGAATGAAGTGTACAACGCCACAACAGTCCCATTGGCGGCCCATGGACGATGCGAGAAATGCGAGGAAACACGTGAAGTGTACCTGGGGGCCGAAACGGGATTGGCCAATCAGCTACGACCTTGGTCGCTACACAATATTGAAAATAGTGCAGTAAGTCGTATAAACCTTCAGCCGCAGTCTCTAGACGGTGAAGATGTCCCTTGTACAGACCGGAAAGTTTGGGTCAAGCAAGTATGCCTTGCGCCAAGGTGGTTGGAGAGCTCTTGCTGCGGCGAGGCGTGTACCTAGGTATTGTCACAAGCAGCCTACAATGACCACCATCTGAGCTTCCTTGATTTAGAGGACGCCATGATCTGCACAACTGCTCCAGTAGGATCGTTGGTAATTCTTCATTTTATGGTTTGTTAGGACGCGCTCGTCGATGCGCGCCCACAGTGAGCCACGGGGGTTCAAGGCGAGGTCGCGGTGTGCATCATGTTGATAGCGTGAGGGAGCCAGATAGACCGCTGCTCCAAGTCGCACATGCATTCTGCTCAAATGCTGAAGAGCGTGACCTCGTGATGCGAGATCTGCCGAGGAGATAGCAGAAGATGATCAGACTTGGATCTGGCACACAATAATCGTGGTGCTGGCATGAAGATGATAGCATACGAACTCATAGCCGATGCATTGCCTGGCGTCCGATTATCCTGTGTGTCGCATTCCTGAGGGCGCGCAAGTCGTATGGCTTCCCGTGCTAACGATCGGGGGCTGCAGCAGAGCTGTGAGTAGAGACAAAAGAAAAAGAAGATAGACCTGAAAGAGATGACTAAGCTTTGCGATGAGACGTGGATGTGAAAGTCGATGGCTCATGTGATGGCGTTCTCCGAGCGATCGGGGCCGGCCGCGTATCTCCAGTCTTGCAGGGTCCAAGGTCACGACCCGACCGTTCGCCATCGCGTGTCCCCCACTTTCGCAAACACAACGCCTGCTTGCGACCAGATGGGTTTCTTCGCAAACTCTCCTGCTTCTCTCTTCGCTCCAGGCGGATACGGCTGACGAGTCACGCGTGTCCGATGCCACGCAACACACAAAGCACCATGGGCGAGGCAGCACATGCAAGCTACAACAATGCCATCGAAGAGCTGCGCGTTAAGGAGTACCCCATGCTGCAGGGTAAGTCAGTAGAGTATCCTCGTGGGCCTATGCTTACTTATCAGACACGACGTACCTGGACCATGCAGGCACCACGCTCTACTCCAAATCGCTGATCGAGCGCTTCTCGGCCGACATGATCGCGAACCTCTACGGCAACCCCCATTCCGCCTGCAATGCCTCCCAACTGACGACGCGACGCATCGAAGATGTGCGGCTGCGCCTCTTACAAATGTTCAACGCCGACCCCCAAGAGTTTGACGTCGTCTTTGTCGCCAACGCCACTGCTGGGATCAAGCTGGTCATGGATGCATTCCGGGATCACGACGAAGGATTCTGGTACGGCTATCACAGGGACGCGCACACGAGCCTGATAGGGGTACGCGAGGCAGCGAAGGAGCATCGATGTTTCGCTTCGGATGGCGAGGTCAATGACTGGATTGACGCCCAAGACACTGGAGTTGGGTCGCCACAGCTGTTTGCATATCCAGCGCAGTCCAACATGAACGGGCGTCGCCTGCCGTTGGACTGGTCACACCGCATGCGTACGGGCAAAAGAAAGCGTCTCTACACCCTGTTGGATGCTGCGGCACTTGTCTCAACGTCGCCTCTTGACCTTGGGAATCCTGACGAGGCCCCCGACTTTACGGTATTGAGCCTGTACAAGATATTTGGCTTTCCCGACCTGGGCGCCCTGATAGTCAGGCAAGCATCAGCGTCGGTTTTCGACAAGCGACGCTACTTCGGTGGCGGCACAGTCGAAATGGTCGTGTGCTTGAAAGAGCAATGGCACGCCAGGAAGGCGGAAGCATTACACGAAAGATTGGAAGACGGCACTCTTCCGATACATAGTATCATGGCGCTTGATAGCGCCATGGCCGTCCACAAGGAGCTCTACACCTCATTGGACAGGATTTCGAGCCACACCACCTATCTCGCCCGGCAGCTGTACGAGAGACTTTCGTCGTTACGGCACGGGAATGGCGAAGACGTCTGCCACGTGTACAAAGACCCAGCCTCCAAGTACGGAGATTCGCTTACCCAGGGCCCAGTTGTTGCGTTCAATCTTCGCAACCAATGCGGAGGCTGGGTGAGCAATGCAGAGGTGGAGAAGTTGGCTGCAATCAAGAACATCCAACTCAGGACCGGCGGACTCTGCAATCCCGGTGGTGTTGCCTCATCGCTAGGATTGGCACCCTGGGAGATGCGAGAGAATTTTTCTGCCGGGCAGCGGTGCGGTAACGATAATGATATTCTGCGTGCGAAGCCGACCGGCATGATACGCGTCAGCTTTGGAGCGATGAGTACCCTATCGGATGTGGACAAGTTTGTTGGCTTCGTGCGCGAATTCTTCGTTCAGGAACGCCAGCCGGTGGACACGTCTCCAATGATGTCTGCTGCTGTAGAGCCACCAACTCAAAGTCGCTTGCACGTGGAGAGCCTATCTGTCTACCCTATCAAGAGTTGTGCGGGGTTCAGCGTACCGCCCGGTAGTGCATGGGAGGTGCGCCCAGAGGGTCTTGCGTGGGATCGCGAGTGGTGTTTGGTTCATCAGGGCACCGGAGCCGCACTGAGTCAAAAGCGCTACCCAAAGATGGCTCTCATACGTCCCAGTATCGACCTCGAGAAAGGACTTCTACGGGTGAGCTTAGTAGGCGCTCTGCAGAATACAACAGATATGCATGAGATCACTGTGCCTCTCTCCGCGGATCCACGAATGTTCACCGACGGAGGTGTATACAAAGACGCAAGAGCCAAGGTCTGCGGAGATTCTATCGAAGCGAAGACCTATAGGTCGAGCGACGTATCGGCATTCTTTACGCGGGCTCTTGGGGTGGCCTGTCACCTTGCACGCTTCCCTGCTGCTAGCAACGGGAGCGCCACCTCAAGACACTCCAAAGCGCATCTGCAAAAGTACCAGAAGGCGGGCGCTATGCGAGTACCCGGCGCTTTCCCAGAAACGGTTCCCATTACGCCCGGCGCGTGCGTTTCGAAGCCAATCTTACTAGCAAATGAGAGTCCCATCCTTACTATATCACGATCGAGCCTCAACCGCCTTAATGAATTGATCAAGGCAGAGGGCGGTAAAGCGGCGCAAGCAGAGGTGTTCAGAGCCAACATCGTGGTTGCGGAGAACCCAGCGTACCCGCCTGGGCTGGAAGACCCGTATGCGGAAGACGACTGGCGCTACCTCCAGATTGGCCATCAGTACTTTGAGATGCTAGGAGCGTGTCGCAGATGCCAAATGGTCTGCATTGACCAGCAAACCGCCGAAAGAAACCAGGAACCCTTTGTAACGCTCTCCAAAACACGACGTTTTGATGGTCGCGTATACTTTGGAGAGCATACTTGTCATGTACCCTGGGACAATGTGCCATCTCCTCTGAGGCAGAACCCCGCCATCACGGTCGGCGATGCAGTAAGCCCTATTAGAGAGGATGAGATACACCAGAACAGCCAGCTGCAGGCCCTCGTAGGTTGAGCCACCCAGGCCACCCAAGGACCAACTTACTACCCTTGTTGGTACGCGGCATAGCTGAGTATTCTTCGAGGCCAGACGGCCGCAGCGTTCGCGCGTGGCTTCAGATGGTATACAGCAGGAGACGGTCATTGGCCAGGTAGCTATGTACAGTGTAACAGAGATTAGACGGGCGGGTCGCCGAGCACACGGCCATGAAGCAGTCGAGACGTTAATGTAGGCAACGTGATAGGCATACGCAATTCACGGGAAGGCCCATGTGTAAGCGCTGGTAGTGATGTTTCAACGGCGAACCAGAGTCAGGTGTCTGGTACGTAAGAAAGGTGGCAGATGGCATGAGACGGAAGCGCGCGCGCCCTCCGAAGCAACATAGACATAGACAGCGGCTGCAAGCAAGACATAAAATCGTCTAATGCTCCCACGAGATGAGACGCACAGCTTGCACACAGCTTCAATCTATTTCCAGCAACATCGTTCATGAGGCACATTCCTTTGCTTGCTACTTTGCCTTGATCTGACGCCAACGTCTCATCAGCTCGTCTCAGAATCTCTTACCGGGCAAACTACCAGGTCGCCACGTTCAGCTTCAGATTACGAGCTTGCCTCCCGCACATCGACACCGCACATCACACACCCGAAAGCTACGCGGCGAATCAGGCGCGCTTTCAGGCCGGTCAGAGTCTCGAGACCTGCAGGGGCTGAACAAATCACACATCTTGTTTCAGCGTTGGGCAGCGAATCGAATCCCTGTGGAGGTGTTCGCCAGTGCACGGGGCTGCATATCCTAGTCCTCGGCGCTTAGAGAACGCTGGGACGCTTCGCGCCCAAAATAACCGGACACGACCCATACAGCGGCCAACAACAACAGCGCATCCGCGCCAAGCTAGTGTCATAGTACATACAATAAACACTCTCGTCCCCAGGCGCCAAACGGTACCTGTCTGCCTGCCTCGCTCTCTCACCCCTCCACTTTGCTGTGGAAGAAGGCATAGCACAGCTTGCAGTAATACCGACCAGGATCCAAGTCATTCGTTCACCACCACGGTATATTCAACACCATGGCTGCCACCGACTCCAAGCCGACGCTGTCTACGCTCAAGACGCCCATGTCTGCCACCTACCCCTCGGAACTCAGGTCGCCCATGATAACCTCAGCAACCACTCCCATCTTTGCCAACATCAAGCGGGAGGATTCCGATCTCAAGACACCCATCACGCCACCGACAGCCTACCTGGAGTTCCTCAAGAACTTGTCACCTGTTCTCTCAAGCCCAATGTCCACTGGTACCAGCTCCAAGTTCGTCTTCGGTGACAGTCGCCCCACCTCAGTAACATCATCGGCCTCCAGTGCGTCCTTCACATCGACATCAGCCCCAGTAGACAAGGACAAGGACTCGCCAGCAACTTCAAGATCCAGCAGCTGCAGCAGATGCGACACCACCAAGGACGAGCCACCAATGTCTGCACCACCAACCAAGCTCCAGACCGTTACTATCCCACCACCATCACCCTTCACGCGGCCCCATTCAGCGCGGACACCCCGCCTTTACATCCCCCAATCACCCTATTCGCCCGCTGCAGTACGGTCACCAGCAAGCGCAAAGTCCATCCAATCACCATTTTCTGCCGTCTCCTCGCCCAAAACCTGGGATGCGGATAAGAAGACTGGCCGGTCAAGGCGCGTTAGCGTGCGCGAAGTCGTTACACGGACAGTGACATATAGTCGCACACCAGTCGACGCGAAAGCTCCACAGTTTCCGCAAATTGACCCCGCACCCCGCGGCAAGAGGAGGAAGGTCGAGTAGAGATGCGCCATCGTTGCGCAAACTACCGCTTCAGAACCGGCTTCAGCATGGGCACCCGTCTAGTGCTACACCACGATACTCTTCCAAGCTCTGCCCTGGTGCATACCGCAACGCTTTGAATTCCCATTCGTCAAACGTCTACTATTTTACATTATACACGACTTACAACCATCCAACCCGGCCACTTCAACTAATATCTCGGGTCCAGGCGATCCGAATTGCAACCATTATCTTCAACCATCATCATCAAACATCAATCACGACCGCGACATACCAACCCATCACACCATGAACACCTCTCCCACTTTTCCTATGTTTACTACCCCACATCAATAGGGAGCGACGTTATGGCCACGTCACTTCCCTCTCACGACCCTGTCACGGCGGAAAACATGTCTTCGGCGTTGGGGCTTCACCATTACATTTTACCACATTTTACTAGCGGATACCAATATACAGCGGGCGGGAATGCGCCGGCGCTGTTTGATTGGCTAAGCGAGTACGGAGATTACCTCTTCAATCTACTCGAGAGAGGCGACCAAAGGACGAAGCACGCGCGCGCGCACGCACGCAAGGTTTCCCACTTGCCATGTGGGTGCGTTGCATGCAGGTTTTACTGGTACTGCAGGTGTGTGGACATCTGGAACGCGCCCTTGTGGTGATAGGGTGGGCGGTAAAAGACACGAAAACAATAGCTCTTGCCGCCGTACTCGATTCACCTTGGGCGAAGCTAGCGAGGTCAGATGAGTGGCTTCTCCACTTGCAGTTCCAGGTTTCCCAAGTCGCTGCAGTATCAGTACTAGCCCAGAGAGAGAAAGAGAGCGAGAGAAATGAAACATGATAACCTACTATTCAAACTATGTTCTCTTGTGCACAATACCACATGTTGATCGCGATTGATTTTCGCGGCGGAACTAACCACGATGGGGTATGCAAAGGTATACTACACAAGATCCCTACACATAGAACCACACACCGCTCGGTCACGCCGGCCGGTGAGAGAGAGGGAATCAATCGAACGAGCCTCATCTGGTGGTCGGTCTGCCATTTGCTGTTTTGGCAGACCGCCTTGTGACGCGGACACGCATACCCGCCGTAAGAAGCCAATATTTCCCCAGATAACGCATGGCAATCTATATGCGCTTAGTCTGCCCAATCAACCTCCACTGGACGTTAGCCACCCTCGATGTAACAGGCCACGACCTTTCACCTTTCAATATTCTTCTTTTCTTCTTTTTTTTTTGCCTCGGCAGGAGCATGCAAACCACCTCGCCAATCATACCTGTATGCTGACGGACATGTCAATATTCGCCCCAGTATCTTTGTGGTGCTGCGCAACTACAATAGACAGGGCGGAAAAGGGCGCACGGTACGCTACCCGTTTGCCGCGTAGGTATGCAACGCAGCTGTCATGTCATGTCATGAGGGAAAAAAGCAAGCAAAGAAAGCTCAGGCCCAAAGGTTTCCCAAGGCTGCGTAACCTTCCCGCTTCTTCTAGCTCGGTATGGCGAGTTGGCCAGTGAAAAGGACGAGATGGGGTGCGCAGGGATGCCACAGGGGTGGGGTGGGCGCTTAACCAGGGCTGTGGAGACGGGTGGCGCTAGGTGGGCTTGGGGTCGCCGATTGCTCACGTTTGATCATGTGAAGGTGGGCAGGAATGGGGATGCGGATGAGGTTGCGCATGGAGCTATTGAGGTTTGCTAGGGTGGTATTTGGAGGTTGGAGTTGAGGCGGTGGAGGTAAATTGGAGAGTAGGTGTTTCTTGTTGATGAGGTAAGTGGGTGCTGCGCGTGCAAATAGATCAACGCACACACACACCAGCCACACGGGAGCAACGTTGATGATCGGAAAGGTAGCAGCAATCCCTCGCGGAGCAGCACGCCGCTAACCATGCTCTCACATCTATTTTCCATCTCCCCAATTTCCGTTCTTTCAGATACTTGGTTTCATGACCCCTCGTGTCAATAAATCCTTCCATACGCGACAGCACTGAACATACCGCCGGAACAGCGCCGAGCCGCGTCTCTTGCGCATAATCTTCCCTTTCGCTTTCGAACAAGACAAGCCCACATCCCCAGCGGCACCTGCCCTTTCCACACTGCCGCGGCTCAGAAATAGCAGAGAGAGGCGGTCTACGCCGTACGCGCTCCAGCGCGCTTGCTCTGACTCATGAGAAGTCGTGCCGCAAGAAGGGTCAGTCATCGGTGTGCCTTCATCCCCAGCGGCGTTGCGGCACAAAAGACCAGAGCGAAGGCCTTGGATGTGTCAGACGCGCTTAAATGGATTCCCAAGTCCATGGCTGAGGGGCGATGGATGTGGTGATTACCACGCCTCGTAGGCCGTTGGTCCCTTTGTGAATGAGGCACGGCGTCGTAGTGTGGTATTGGATTTGGAAACCAACTCTCCAGGGTTTGGATGGGAACCTTCGGGTATGGCTACCTGCCCGGAGACTTTTCTTGCATGTCTGCCTGGACAATCCAAACGGAGAAGACCGCTGCAACAGGCCTGTGTTACAAACTCTACGCTTGTTATGTTAACCTGCGATTAACAATTATAGCAGGGCGATGGGCGTTATGCATATTAATTACATAGCCTCCTCGTTGTGCATGCAAGCGGGAGGACTATCAAATTTGCCGTTGTAACTCAATCGTTATGCTTGCATGGAGATCGCTCCATCGTCATTTTATGGACTGTGCCTCGTGCTTGCAGATCGTTTCTTGCAGAACTAGTACCAAGATGGAGCCCGGCACATAGGGCTGGAAATTTGGCATCTCGCGGAAAATGAACGCCTGATGCTGCGGGTCGAGATCAGGCGGCCGAGTGGAGGCGATGAATTGCGCCTCGGCTGACTGAAGCGAAGGAAGAGGGCGGTTTATAGATCATGGGTCGTGATGCACGGTTTCTGTCTCTCGTACGTAAGTGGTGGGATGTTGGGCTGATACCGCGTTGGATTCCGATGATTGTGAGACAATGTCTGATGCTCGGAGTGAAGGAATGTATCCCGATTGAGAAGGAGTCCAAGAGAAAGTGCTATGCCTGTTGAAGCTCACAGACTTCGAGCGACTAGGACGGAAAGATCGCCAAAATATACAGCTCGATGCAAGATGACATGACATCAAGAATCGAAAGAGCCAAAGTTCAGAGTCTACTACTCTGCTATGAATACAACGTGAAGTCTAAAGACGGTCGAAAGTCCCATTTACGGAGCGTCGACCATGTCCTACATGCTCAAGTGCCCTCTGAGCTTCTCCAACACCCCAGCAACAACCTTCTCGTTCTTGCCTTCCTGCCTCTTACTCTCCCTTGTCGCAACCTTCTCCAACTGCTTGGCCACATCCTTGTTCTCTTCAGCCTGCCAATACGATTCCGAGCGTTCTACGAACCGAACGAAAGCTTCTAGCACAACTTCTTTCCCTTCCCAGCTCTTGCCACTAAGAGCCTTGTCTAGTACAGGCCAGATGACCTTCGCCGTAACGGGCTCGATCTTTTCGCTACCGACGGCGTTGGTGATTTGCAAGACACAGTCAGCAATGGTCTTGGCGGCTGTGTGTTTGATGGCCCACTGCCTGCTTTCTAGATGGGTTTCGGAGAGAGCGAGAATTTCTTTGAGGTAAAGAGAGACGGTGCGTGAACCTGCGACATGATCATCCCATGTCTCTGTGAAGCTCTTGCGTACTTGCTCTTCCGAGTCGTGCTTAGCCAGGAAGATGAATGGAAGCAGGTCTGACGCGAACGATGTGAAGCGGTCGGTAGCGTATGATGAGATGGCACGCATGATATCCGCGGCGAGTAGGCGGTTCCTGTCACTGTTTTCTTCAGACTCAAAGTACAGCTTGTGTACGAAGGTGACGGTGGCAACGATCTGTTTATCTGAAGCGAGGCGTGCAAGATAGCCAGCTGCAGCCGCATACGAGGAGCTGACGGTTTCATTGCGGTCGTTTATCTGCTTCTGAATCAACTTGAGGAAGCCGTCGGCGTACGGGTTGAATAAGAAGCGATGTCGTGTAGCCAGAGTGACCAGGACCCTCGAACATCCAACCTTTGACGGTAAACCAACTGCGTTTTTCATCGCAGCCTCAATGCGGGGCACAAGCGCTGCCATGGTGTCTGCGTCTGCAAGGTCAAGGCAGCGCTCCACGGATTCGGTCAATGGTGATGAGCGCACGTTTGCAAGTCGCATGTCGTCTATCTTTTGCTCCGTGAGGTTGTATTTGCTGGCGTTGAGATGTACGTAGTTGACGGCTTCGGGCTCCAAGCTACTGAGCAGTCCGAGCAGACGTTCCACGAGCTCCGGAACGTGGGGATTAAGTGTTTTGGCGTTGCTCTTCTTGACGATCTGAAGCAAGGTGTGCACTGAGAACATACGGACCTCTTCAGCCGAAGACTCCAAGCCACTGGTGGAGAAGAGGAAGGGTATGACACGTTCGAGCTGGATGGTTGCGGATTTGTTTGACGCATCACCGGCTTCGAGGGAACGAGTGAGTATGCCAGTGAGGACACGGGCGAGAGATGCTGCTGCGACGCGGACGGTTTCCTTGATGTCATCGAGAACCTTGAACGTCTTTCCCCAGATCGCGTCAAGATATTTCTCGTACTATTCGAAGTTATTAGTATGCTTATTGTGTTGTACTGCGATTTCCTTACCTTTTCAATGCTTCGTCCTTGTACGAGGTCCGCGATAGCTGCGCAAGAAGCCTGACGAACGCGCCACTCCTTCGTGAGTATGCTGACTAGAAGATCGTCCATTATTGCGTCAAAATGTTTGTCGATAGTCGCCGAGGAGTCCTTGACGAGCGCGTTCCAAATGTCGTTCATCGAGCGTTGCACATTCGTGTTTGGATCGAACCTGAGTCCATGTTAGAATATCATGTCGTCAGAATGTTCAGTAGGTGTCTACTAGGTCAGCGAACATACCGATATCGATAGAGCTTCGGGTAAAGCTTGGGATTTTGGGCCAGATATCCGTCGACACTTGAATCGGAGAAGATGTTACTCAGGCCAAAGCGACCAAAAGCGGCTCTGCTTGACCAGATGGAATTATTCGATGCCATTGACATGAAACGGTATACCAAACTTGAATCTCCAACCTCAGCTGCCAGGTTCAGAATATCCTTGTAAGTCGTGATGGACCCGTCTCCAGTGGGCAGCGCACCAGGCTCGAAAAGCTGAGTATCGTCCGTAACAGTACCAGCCATCTTGGACTTGTTGTCCGAGAAAGAGCCTACTAGATCGCGGACGAGGTCATCTTTGAGTTGGCGATCACCCTTCTCATACACCAATCCTAGTCCTCGCGAAGCTGCTTCCTGAACAACCTCATCGCGATCAGAGAGACAATTCTTAAACGCTACCTGGCATTGGCCAAGGTAACTCTGCATCTCGGGCTTGTGACCACAGTACTGTAGGAGACACAGTAACCATATCACAGAAGCTTTCTTCAATGAGGGTTTGGTCTGCACGCAACCCTTCAACGTCTTTTCCAAAACTGCCCCAAGCGTCTTCTCACGTTTAGGTCCAGATGGTGTCTGTAGGGGCGCATTCCATGGGTCTTGCGGTTGGTTGGGATGTAGAATGTCGAGTTCGGAAGTCAGAGCCTTCGAGTCCCAGCCACTGGCGAAGCAGCTTAGAGCTTCACCAACTGAAAAGTGTCCTTCCGGCTGACGGACCTCATGTAGCTCATATAGCTTGTCACCGATGGCCTTGTATTCTATAGCTTCCTCAGCTTCGGCTCCAGTCTCCTCTGTGATCATGGATAGATGGCCTAAAGCCATGATGGCACTGGTCGTGCCTGTCTTGGCGGAATCATATATTTGTTCGGCAATGTCTTCGACCTTTGCGTACTTGGACAGCAACGAGGGGGTGATAACGTAGAACAGACTGAGTTGATCGATGCAAGAGAAGGCTGCACCCTTCAAAGTCGCGTCCCGAGAGTCTTTCATGATCTCTACTACTGATTGTAACAGTTGTTGAATGGGATAATCATCAGTTATCGTTGCAGATACTGCTCCACTTCTCCAGAACGCTCTGCTGTAGTAGTAGCCAAGTGCTAATATGATGCCGCTTATCTGATTGATATCAGCACCGACAGCCGACTTCCAAGTGCTGAGCTTGTCGAAAAAGACTACTTGAGCGGACTGAAGAGCGTCTTGATCAATGCTATCGTGCGATGCTAGCAAGCCATACGCGTGGGCGGCGGCGAGTCGCCGCCCAGTGTTGTTAGCTATGATAGAGGGCTGCAAAGCGCGGAAGTCTCGGACAACGTTGGCTTGAACCCAGTGCTGCTGCGGTAGTAAAGATAGCATTCGCACGAAAGAAGTGCCAATGTCGCCAATGTCACTAACATCGTCTTTTGTGAGTCTGTCAAAACTGGCTCGTAATATCACTGCAAGCGATCGAGCGTGGGCTTTGTCTGCCGCATATGCACGGAACGCTTGCCGAGCGCGCATGTCCGTAGTCATCTGGGTATCAAGCTTCCTGTCCCAATCTTCCGGAATTTCTTCACCCATCTCTTTGTCATGTAGCGCAGACTGCATCGCGACGCTAGAACAGAAGCTAATGACAATCGGTAGAGCTCCAGGGTATTGCTGGTAGAAGTGTTGTATCTGTACAAGAGCATCCTCTGACTCGTCGATATCCATCGCGTCTTCGTCCTGCCCTTGCTGAACGATAATAAAGTTGACCAGCTTGTCGAAGTCCGGAAAGACCAATGTGCTTTGTTCGCGTTCGCCGGGTGGTGTATTGGACATTCTGAACCAGTATGGATCGAGACCACGTCGTCCTTCCTCTATGACCTCATGCCTTTCGGAAGCCCCTCCACTGACAGCGAGAATGTCGATCCATCGCGCCAGCACATCCTCATACGGAAGACAGCGGTTTGCAAATCGTGTCGCAACATAACGTGTGCTTCTTGTAAACCGATCTGAAGCTGGCGTGTTATGTTGATCTACAGACGCGTATCTAAGTAGTATCTGCCGGAACCTGGGCATGACAGAAGGATCGAAAGGTTTCGAAAATGCGCCGAGTACTGAAGATAAGGCTTCCTCTATACTGACAGCTACGTCCTTTCCTGCCGAATCCTCACGGAGAGATCGAAACAAGAACTCTAACAAGTCCAGGGATGGTTCTAGGAGTATCTTTTCGGGGGCAGCCTTCGCCAACAGTCCGATGGTCTCATAGCCATAGCCTCGTAGCTCCATATCTTGGTCATGATCTGGAGTTGGCCAGCCTTGATCTTGGATGAAGGCCCTCAGGTTCCCTACCAAACTTTCAGCAACCTGGGAAAGGTCGGAGGACTGTCCACGACGTGCAACGAAGTTGACTAGTGAGAAGATGGCTGAGCGAAACTTGGAAGCTTCCCTCCCTGCTGTCTTGTTTGTCGCATTCAGTTCTGGTGAGAGAAGGCCTTCTTCAACGAGCCTCGCTATTTGCCGTGGGTATGCAGTGCACCTGACAGATCTTGACAAGACGTTGAGTATCCTGATTTGTAGTGGTGTCTTTACGGGCAACGATCCAGTCGTCGAGCTCGAGCCAAAGTAGAGTTCGAACAGAGCTTCCACAACTTCTGGTTGTTCAAGATCCTTGGATAGCATTACACGTTTCAGAGTGTCCTCGCCAACCTCTGATATCCGGGAGTTGGTATCTGCAGATGCGAATAGTGCTGGCAAGAACTTTTCATCTTCCTTGAACAGCCCACTTGCCATGAAGCGCGTGACCAGGGCTTTTGTTTCAGTCAGATTTAGGCCTGCATCGGAGGTGGGATCCCAGGCATCTGGCTTGCCCTGTAGCGTCAAAAACTTGTAGTCTTCGACAGATAAACCCGGACAACGCAACGTGGCTTGGGCCTGAGGGTTACTCTCTCGCACGATGCTTAGCATGAGTAGTTTCCCAAACCATCTTGAGAGGAAGGCCGCATCGTCATCGGAAAGGCCCAAAGTTGACCTCAGCTCATCGTCCTCCTTGCTGCCGCGGAGGGGCAGTTTGAAATGGACCAGAAGACGTAGAATGAGATGTAGCAGCTGAGAAGCATGCTGTTCCGACTTTTCAAAGTCTTTGGCGATGCCTTGCAGCAGGATGGGAAGAAGCTCCAGTCGTTCGGCGACTGTAAGCCGCGATATGCCTTGCTGAATGTAAAGGATGTCGAAATGGCGTATGAGAGAGATGTCGGGATTCTCTTTATACTGCTTTAGAAGAGCACTCACAGGGAGCTTGATGTCTCTGCGACGTCATGTTAGTGCACCACTTTGTCGGGCGAGGATGAAAGCGTACTGTGACTTTATGCGGGTGTTGATGTGTTGGCAGATGGAGATGACCTTATTCCGCACAGCAACGCTATCTGAGCCGAGTTTGAGGAGTAGTGGAGAGAGATAGACTTTGAGTAAGTCCTCAAGCTTCTTCTCGGAGCTGGCAAGCGCAATGCGCATCTCGACTTTGCCCACCAGAGCAAGCTCTTTGGCTTCGGGGGTTTGTTCTGACGCCATGGCGCGATGTGATGTGATGGGACTATGGTAATGAGGGTGTTGGTCAACAAACGCGATCTTATGGCAGGCGCAGCAGGCAGAGGCGGATGGCGTGGCTCATGGGCCGTGGAAGGACTGGATGACCAAGCGATGCAGTGTCGTAGTGTACTGGGCCTCTCCGTCCGTGGTTGCCACATGTGGTGTCGGACATTCACAGCGACAGGGGTGGGCGCACGGGTACCGGGATGACGCAGTCGCACCTGCCTGCAACAATCGCATCGCGTCTTCGACGTGCTTCTGCCCACGTCGACGCCTGCTGCCTCTCTGCCACTCCTACAACACCGCCCGGCTAGCAATTCGCCGCCCTCCTAGCCCGTCCCATTGCCTTCGACCACCACCCCGCCGTGTACCCGCCAGCACGCCGGAGCCGCGCCTGTCACAAGCCGTCGACCGCACCTGCAATCACACTGGCACTCGACGCCCATAGCTCGCACTGTGTAGCCCCCTCACCGCCTCACAAAGCATCGCCCTACCCTGTGCACGCACCTCGATAGCCCTTGTCGGACGTTGATGGGTACTTAACTGCCCCACCACGGTTCTCTCTCGATTGCAGTCGCGACCGCCACACACAATTCTCGACACACGCCCGACCACGCAAACTTGCTACGCGAGCCAAACAGCGCCTTCGGAATAGCACGCCGCCCTCACAAAGGCTTCTGCAACCTGCCCCACAGGTTAAAGAGTCGTCTTTCCCTGCCCCAGCTCAGGACCACGCTCAAGCACCCAAAGTCGAACCCCACACAGCCGCCCAAGATGGACGACGAGAACGTCCTCAACTTCTGCGGCATCACTTCGTGCGACCCAGACAAGGCCGCCCAGTACCTGCGTCTCACCGATGGCAACTTGGAGCAGGCCATCCAACTCTTCTTCGACTCCCCCGGGCTCGCCGATGCCCCTTCTGCTCCCTCGCAGCCCTCGGCCGCCGCTTCCTCTGCACAGAACCCTATCAATGTCGACTCAGACGATGACATGGACTTCGACCCTGCGCCGCAAGGCACGACGCCACCCGCACGAGCACAGCCAGGCGTGGAAGACGACGAAGCCATGGCCCGGAGGTTACAAGAAGAGATGTACGGCGGTGGTGCGCCTGGAGGAGCTGGCTCTGATGAGGTCCGCGCGCCCATAGAGAGGAGGATGGAAACACTCGTTGCGCCGGGCTCGAACTGGGGGCCTGCTGAGGACGAGGAGGATCTCGATGCCATGGTCCAGGAGCAGCTGGCTCGTCGGCGGACAGGTATGCCGCACACCTCATATATACAATTCCCGGACTTTGCTGACCCATCGGATCAAGGCCGCGCAGGTATCTTCAACCAGCACACCACCCACACCAATGTCTGGGACAACGCGACCGATTCGAGCACTCGGCGACGCGAGCTTGCGACCGCGACGGGCGGTGCTTCCGAGCAGTCCTCCAAGATGAACATGCTCGCAGAGCTATTCCGCCCACCATTCGAGATTATGTACCAGGGATCCTGGGAAAAGGCGCGAGACATGGGCAAGGATGAGGAGAAGTGGCTACTCGTCAACATCCAAGATCCTGCAATCTTTGATTGCCAGCGCCTTAACAGGGACATCTGGAAGAACGAAGACATCAAAGCGACGGTACGAGAGAACTTCATCTTTATGCAATATGCAAAGGACGACCAGCGTGGACAGCAGTACATGAACTACTACTTCCACGCCCGCGACAGCTCCGACGCCTACCCTCACATCGCCATCGTCGATCCCCGAACGGGTGAGCAAGTCAAGGTCTGGTCCGGCCCACCGATACCCGAGCCAGTCGAGTTCCATGCTCAGCTCCACGAGTTCCTTGATCGCTACAGCCTCAACGTCAACGCGAAGAACCCCGTAGCCAAGCGGAAGTCTGAGTCTAAGAAAAAGGACGTAGGCCGCATGACTGAGGAGGAGATGCTAGAGATGGCACTACAAAACAGCATGGACAACGGCAAGGGACCAAAGGATGATGACCCAGATGCTCTTACCAAATCTACGGACAACATCAAGGGCAAGGGCAGGGCCGAAGAAGCCGCCCCGGAACCCGAAGCCGAGCCCGAGGCAGCTCCTTCAAATCCCGTCTTCGCCGCTATCTCTGCACATGCTCCCCACACCGAGCCGACCGTCACCGACCCCAAAGTCACGACCCGCATCCAATTCCGTGGGCCGTCAGGACGCCCAATCGTGCGCCGCTTCAACCTCTCAGATCCTGTGCGCCGCGTCTACGAGTGGATCAAGTCCGACGTACCCTGGGAAGGCAAGCAAGGAGCTGAGTTCGATCTGGCGTTCATGGGCAAGAACCTCCTCGACCACGTCGACGACACAATTGAAGTCGCTGGACTCAAGGGTGCAAGCGTGATGGTAGAGTTCTTGGACAATGAGTAGCCCAGACAGCCCAACGGCTGCGCTGCACCGCACGACGGTGCTACTTACAACGTATAGGCGTACAAGAGACATGAGTAACGAATACGTAGTTAGATGTTTCCATGCATCACCGCTTGGAAGACATACCTGGGGTCTTTAGATCTTCTTACATTGCCGCCACGGACCCGTGTGCGGCCAAATACCCTTGCATTCTTTGGGCACTTAATGGGTGGTCGTGTCAGTCCCAGTATTGAATTCCATCAGTACTTTATGAAAAGTTTCTCTGACCACTGATATACGTGCGTGGCATGACATCTCAGAAAGTATGTGTGAAGGTGAGAATACGTTGAATTGTCACACGCTTCCGACATGAGACATGTCTAGCTATCCATCGCGGAATGCGCATCTTCGCCGATGTTGCTCTGTATTCCAGTGCGCATCATCCGTGCCTACGCCATCAGGCGATGAAATGTCAACTCACCATCGATACAAACCCCCACTTATATCACCATCTTCCTCACCAACCTTCATGGTCTCGTCCGAAGAGTATTCGTAATCTGTATCGCTCTCTTCATCATCTTTCTCATCAACCTTCATGGTCTCGTCCCAAGGGTATACGTGATCTGTATCGCCCTCTTCCTCATCAACATTCATGGTCTCCTCTGAAAAATGTTCGTGATCTGTATCGCCCTCTGCATCAGCATCTGTACCCACATCCTCGTCGTCGCCACAGTCGAAGTCGACGTCTTCGAGCTCTGCATCGCTATCGTTTCCATCCCAGGCATCTTCTTCTTTCGAGATGAAGAGATCATGCTTCGTTCCTTGAGTAGCCTTGTCGACGTCACTTTCTCCTTTCTCGACATCTCGCATGCTGACAAACGATGGTGGGTTCATCTTCCCCTTCTTGTTCCCTTCTTGGTCCAATTCCATGGATTTTCGCTTCTTGTGCGGCTTGGGTTGTGGGGGGTCGTGTTCATCATCGCCGAGCCCAGAGTCGTGGTTACTGTTTGTTGGACTATCATTGCCGAGGGTGGGTGGGTAGTTGTCAATTGACTCCGGTACAGGAGGTTTTGCTGTCTGCTTGGACAGTTCAATCGCAGCTTTGATACCGTCCCACTCTCCTTCCGCATACCCCGCGTCTGCTGCATCGGCAACTGTTCCTCCTACTTCGCCATTGAGTTGAGCATTCAGTGATAGTGCGTAAGCTAGGTCCCTCTCTTGCTGGGCTTCGCGCTCTTCTTCGGTCAGTTTGGCGACTAAATCGGCATTTGCAGTCTGGATCGATGCGAACGCCTTCTGGGCATCATCGGACGCTTCAGTCGAGGTCGTGGCATCGTGGCATTCCAGATCTCCTGGTCGTACGTATTCAGGTCTTTCTCTTTCAGGAACGCCACGGATGGGGTCGGGGTTGTTGAACCAGTGTTCAGTACCGTAGTACTGTATTTGTAGTCTGATTCTCATAGCTCGGTACGCTTGCCATTGACTCTCGGGTACCGGCTGTTCTTCTGCTACTGGTGTAAGAACATTACCATGGGGGTCTAAGTGGACGACTCGACCATCGTGGGAGCGACCTAAGAGCGTCTTCGATGTGGTTACTTCCGGAAGTGTTGGCGTGGTCTTCAGACTGCCGCTGACCTTTCCCGTCCCCCTTTGCTTGTCCCGGCTTTGATCTGCTTGCATCATGCTCTGCAGCATTTTGTGATTCGCACGCTTGTCTGTCTGTCGCTCCAATATTCCCATGGGCGTAAAGACAGGATCATTGATAGGCTTGAAAGTTCGCCTATTATTGCTCGTCGAGTTACCAGTCGGGGTAGGACTCATCGTAGCTTCACCGGGAGGAGGAATGCCAGACTCAAGACTCATCTTCGAGCCAGCCTCCAGCTGTGGATCGGGCGATGCGGGTCGATTTGCGTCATCCTCCTCTTCGTAGTACATGTTCACGGCGTCGATCACGTTGTAATTGAACTGTTCCAGCCAATTCTGGGCATCTTCAAAGTCGATGTCCACGCGCTCGCGAAATTCTTGTATCGCCTTAAAACTAATCTGACTTCTTGTTGTTCCTTCGTCGGTCGTACGCGGAGCTGCAGTCGTGTCTTGTGTGGGCAGCTTCTCGTCGCTTGAAGGCGTACTCTGAACAAGCCTTCGCGACGACTTGGGGGATGCAACCGTGTCAGATACATCGATAGGCTGCGCAAGTTCGTCTTTTATCTTCCTGACCAGATTGTCCCTCTCTGCAGTCGCTGGGACTAATGCTTCTGCGACATGCTCTTTGTCTTCGGCTGTGTCATCGCTATCATCACTTTCGTTCAGAATAGCAAGATCATCGAGAACTTTATAAAATCGGGCCATAAGGTCTCGCTGCTTAGCAGTGAGTGAGTTGTGTCCTTGTCGCCGGCGCCGGCCATACAGTTCGTTCTTCAGAAAGTCGTAAACCTCATCGTCGGTGTACTTTTTCTGGAGCAATTTGACGGTTTGATCAATAGCGGCTCTTTGTACTTGGTGGTGCCGACCCGCGCTGATGGCATTTACGCCCAAGATTTCCTCAGGCGTGTCGTCCCTCAGCCTGCTGGCATCTCCCACCAGCTTCTCGAGTTTTTGGAAGTCTTCGTTATCGAACCGCATCTTGCTGAACGCCAATCGCGCTGTTTCAAACATGTAGCGCCAGCGAATCTTCTCAGCCCTTGTGGGAGTTTCTTCAAACTTCCCGCATTGCTTCGGTACCTTTTTGAAAGTGGACCAGCATATTCGTTGGGATTCTTCGTCTTCTACAGTGAGTTCTTGCCCGAGGAGCGATATGAACGAAGCAAGAATGGGCCCGTTGTACTATAAGTCATACGTTCAGCTGGGTGTTGGTCGTAAGTAATAGCTGGTCCAACATACCGCTGTCGCGCCATGTACATCAGAATGAAACTTCGCGAGGTTTGCGCTTCCGTGTATGCAGTACGCAAAGTCTAAGCCGGTAACAGAAAAGTGCCGGATGTAAACGATGCAGCATGTGTCTTTCTCATTGACTTTCTTCTTCAAGGACAAATCGTATGCCTCGATCTCGTCGCTACGGTAGGGTGAGTAAAACCACTCTGTACGTAGTCTCTTGAAGCTGTTCGATTCGCATCTCAGTGTCCTATGCACGTCAGTTATGCGCTTGTAAATGTAGCAGCAGTATTACGCGTGGATATATATCTTGCACCTCGTCTAGAGGAATGCTTCATCAGTCTTCCGTGCTGTTGTTAGCGGGGTAGGAAGGTTGTTGCTAAACATTGGTGTCGCCATCGTGTTTGGCGGTGTCGTTGTTGTTGTAAGAATATCTTGGTGAGCGTGAGCGATAGTGACACTGCGATGATTGTGATGAGATAACTATGCAGGACAACAGTAGTGAGGTGAAACCTCGGACGACAGTGTTGACGCGAGAGGAAGCCGACCGTGGAAGCCAGGGCCTCGCAAGTTGGGCAGCCGCATACACGTGGTCAAAACTCTTGGCTGTACTGCAAGTGGTGAGGAAGGTATAAACAGCATTGGTGCGCTAGATAATGGCGGCAACGACCAAGTTTCACCCCACATCGCAACCCTCAATGCTCCTCCATGATCTTTTCATCTCCGATCCGCTGGGTGAAGGTGACTGTTCTGTCCTTGATCCTCCAGACCCCGCTCGCACCGCGCACACCATCACAGTCGCCGTTCTTCGCTTCCAGCATTACCATGTCGTCCACGTACTTGCCATACGCGCATAGCATCTTGCCCTCGTGAGGGCCTTGGCCGAACTGCAAGACTCAGCATCTAGTCCTGATAATCCGGGTACGAAATGATCATGTACGGCAAGCTAAGTCATGGCGCGACTCGAATGCTTTGACGGGCTTTCAAGGCATACCGGTTGCTTCTGCAAGGTGAGAGTAAGGACTGAATTCTGGCGACTTACGTGTACACCCTGAAAGTAAGTTACAGCTCGTGCCGTCTGCGCATCGGATCTGAATGTGATGGTTTGCGTCGTGAGGTTGTGATGTGTGCGGACTGGTCCAAGGCTGTGTACTGTTAGGCTTTGTATTCTTGCTTGTCAACATGCAAGTGATGACCCTACCGGTTCTTGATCGCATCCTTCACCTCATCAAGGCTCTTCATAGCTTCATTGAAAGGGTAGCTGGCTTCGACATCGGATATGAAAACCTTCCCCAGCAGATCAAAGTCCTTCAAATCTAACGCCTGGCAATATCGCGATACGACATTCTTGATGGCCAAAACATCGAGTGGGTTAACGTCAGACATGACGGACGGCGATTCAATTCTCAATCCATGGATGGGGAAGTGTTCTAAGGTTATAACCTGCTTCTCTCGGAACCCCGCCCCAGAGAGCCGGACCCTGATGGAGGGCGGTAGAGTGAGGTTCTCCTTCTGGTTCAGTACCAAGCATCATTACAGGATAGTCGATGCAATCGCGGCCCAGACGTCCTGTCCCTGCGTGTCGTCGCATCGTCACATCACCCTACCATGGAAACATGACGGGAAATATTCACACGATACCTTGAAGCACGTGTAGCTCGCAGGGCGGATCGTCATGTCGCCGCGTGTGTTTAACACAAGATTACGACAGGTAGGAACCTTTTGGAAGATTGCGCATATCTGCCGTTCAGGCACAGGGTTGCCGTCAGTCAGCACATGTCGGCAGCGAAGCAGGGGGCGGAGTGCGAACAAGAAGGACGGAGGGCATGCGATCAGCTCTGATTGGCTGAGACAGCCCACTTACCCCATACGGCAGGTTTAGAGAGACTGTGGATTACGGCGCCACAAATTGAGTCAACATTGATTTCCACCCAACATGATTTCCCCTCCAACATGCGCTTGACATCAATTTCACCCAGACATCCAACCAAATCTGTGATGATCTCCCAACTGATTTTGGGCGATAAGGAATGTTGTATCGCGAGCGTTCCCTGTAGCGAGAAGGTCCTGCAGGAAGTGGCTGGCCAGCACTCAGTCTCTTGATGCCTCCCCGGGCCCGATCCTGTTCCCTCAAGATTGCTGGATTTGACGGCGCTGGCAAGACCTACCTGGTTGGGAAGGTTGAATGACGTAATAGTGTTGAGGGACTTCCCATCGTGCACGGCAACTTTCTCGATTCTACAACTCTATCCTTTTCGCTGCATCATGCATGTACGCCTATCAATTTTTCATGCAAAGTGCCTACGAGACATGCCAGATCCGATGATTACTGAGGCTCGCCCTGGTCCTCCCAGACGCGTGATTCCTCCCGTTAGGATTCTCGCATGCCGCGTGCATATTGCCACGGCCACCCCTCCACATAGCCCTGGAGATCAACGCGCATTCGCCTCGACTTTCTTTCACCTTCTTGTAATGCTTGTAGCTAAGCAACTAAGTGCGTTCCGTAAGCAGCTTTTTGATTACTTCGCAGCTGTCCATGTGGGTGATTGTCCTCGTTCGGCGAATGCGCTGTATACGTTCACACGCGCCGAGCGTAGGCATCCACCACGGCGCCAGCACGACAGGCTTCCCCACCATCGCAACTGCAGCCATGAACACATACCAGACGCATGCGTCCCATGCGCTTGTATATCGCATGCGAGCATGGTGTGAGCTCCGCTGGGTACCCCTCACGAAAGGCAGCCGATATGGAGCCAATCTACGCTGGGCGTGGAAGCGCTTTGTTAAGCACCTGGGCAACATAAATACTGTTGGTGCCTTGTTCTATCTCCATCTCTCAATCTTAATCCTGAGGTCCTATTCACTACGAGGTCTACTGGCAAGCCGTGCGCACAATGGCGATCTTTGATACAGCAGCCCTCGCCGCAAAGGCTGTGAACGCCGGTCTTGCTACGTTTGTGATTCTCTTTACAGCAATTTTGGGTCGCATATTCTACATGCAGAAGCTGCATCCTCTTTCAAAGTTCCCGGGACCGTGGTATGCGACTTCGTTCTCCGTCGTGGGTGCCATAATCTCTGTGTTGCACAGAGAGCCTCAGTTCTTTATGTACCTGGTAGAGAAGTACGGAAGTAGGCGACCCTCTCATCTTCATGTGCGACTGCAGCTTCTGACATTGACGCAGCGGACCGCCCAATACGCATATCCCCCACGATGTTGCTCTTTCCCAAGCCGTCCGCCCTCAAAGACATCTATCGGGACCCACAGTGCAACACTAGGGCTGGCATGTACGACAGTGGAGCCTTGGGACCTCCGCATCTGGTTTCCACGATAGATGGTGAAAAGCACCGTGTCTTGCGCAAGGCTCTATCGAACGCACCATGGTCCATCGGCCCGCTGAAGAACGCATGGGAGCCTCGCTTCGATAGCCACGTTTCCCTGCTCGTTGAGAAGCTGAGAGAACATGCTGAGGCCGAGCGCACCATCTGTCTTTCTGATAAGGTCGCCGAATTTGCAGCCGATATCCTCAGCATAATCTCGTTCACGCAGCCCTTCGGCAGTGTTGAGAACCAGCGCGATGAGAAATACTTGTTGACCAATTGGCGCAAAGGTTTGACATTCTTCGGCTTCTCGGGAAGGTTTCGATTCTTGCGGGAGCGAATCCTGCGACTGCCTATTCTAGGGGTCTGGCTGTTACCGACTACCTCTAATGACTACGGGATGGGCTGGTTGATGGGCGAGGCAGACCGCCAGGTCACCGTGCGAGAGCAGCAAAACAAAGAGAAGCCATATGATGGAAGGCCAGACTTCCTACAGCAGTAAGCATATTCAATGTTCCTTTAGGCATTGTCTTCGTACTTATTGCATCCAGCTGTCTCGACGCCCGTTTTTCAGATGGCTCACCACTGACCCCGACGCAAAAGCGTGCCCATGTCACGCTTCTTTACCAAGCTGGAGCAGACACAACTGGCACAGCAATGGGTTGCATTCTCCGACTCATATTGTCAGACCCGTCTACTCTCGCACGTGTTCGCGCAGAGCTCGATGCAGCAGATTCAGCAGGCCTTCTATCAACTCCAATCCGTTATGATGAAACCCTCCAGCATCTGCCGTTCTTCATTGCATGCATCAAGGAGGGACTTCGCCTTTTCCCACCGGCCCCCAATCTGTTCCCTAGGGTGACACCAAAGGGTGGCAAAGTCGTTGATGGACACTATGTGCCTGGCGGAATGGATGTCACTTGCCAAGCGTACGTCGTGCAGCGAGACAAGGGCTTCTACGGGAAGGATGCTGAAGACTTCAAGCCTGAGAGATGGATGCAAGGTGAGAAGAGAAACTTCGAGCTGGAAGCAGCTCAGTTCACGTTCGGGGTTGGACCGAGGATGTGTCTGGGTAAAGATGTCGCAAAGTTGGAGATGTACAAGCTGTTGCCGGAGGTAAGTTTTTCCTGAAATAGATCTCGCGATGTTTCTTGCTAACTTGAAAGATTATTCGTCGGTTCGACATCCAGATCAACAAATCCGGCAGATATGTCGTCGACGGCGGTGTGGCGTACAACGTCGACTTTCTGGTTGAATTGGCGGTCAGGTAATAAGTATAGTAAACCCCGGGTATATTCACGATGATGTTCAGGTACATCTCGCATGTCCACGACTTTACCGTGAGGAGTACCGAACATGTGCCGAGCGGGTAAAGAGGCTAAAGGGCCATGCTCGAAGAATCCCTTCCCCCGCACACTTAGCAGATACCAAGCCCATCGACCCTGCTTGACATAAACGATCTTTAATTTCTCCGATATGTCTTACATGGTGCACATGCGCTCTACACCGGGTACATTCTTGAGCCAGATCTGCCCAGTATGACCGACACTATGGAAGCTAGCTGTACGGGTGTAGTACTCTAAGAGACACATGTCAAGACGGGTATTTGCATCGTACTTTGAGATCATCAGATAGAAAACCCGGTTGGCATCGTATAACATCCGGGTCGCAGATGAGATATATAGAGCCACCCGAGTCTTCACCATGGAAGTCACGGCCAATACCCAACATGCATTTCTCTACCCTCAGCACCGTTCTGGCTCTGGCCACCATCGCCACATGCACGCCTCTCGGCCCTCGCCAGCAGACAGCTACAGCGCTTGATGCGGCCATGAAAGCGCGAGGCCGTTCCTACATCGGCACTTCTTTGACCATCCGCAATGACAACACCGAGCAGAACATCATCCGCAGTGCGGAATTCGGTTCCATTACGCCTGAGAATGCTATGAAGTGGGATGCCACAGAGCCCAATCGGGGCCAGTTCAACTGGGGACAGGCAGATGCTGTTGCGAACTTTGCGACCCAGAACGGAAAGCAGGTAGGATATCCATCATAGCACCGCAGGTAAACACTGGCAGTGATATGAGCTAACAGGTACAATAGATGCGCTGCCATACATTAGTCTGGTACAGTCAGTTGCCAGGCTGGGTAAACCAAATCAACAACAACGCCACCTTGATGGGCGTAATGGAGAACCACATCAAGCAAGTCATGGGAAGATACAAGGGGAAATGTACCCACTGGGACATCGTCAACGAAGGTACAAACACTACGTGAGAGCAAGAGACATGAACCCAGCTGACGTACTACCAACAGCCCTCAACGAAGACGGCACAAACAGAGACAACGTCTTCCTCCGCGTAATCGGCGAACAATACCTCCCCATCGCCTTCCGCATGGCCGCTGCCGCCGACCCAACCACCAAACTCTACTACAACGACTACAATCTCGAATACGGCTCGGCCAAGCACCAAGGTGCCCTCCGCATCGTCAAGCTCGTGCAATCCTGGGGCGTCAAGATCGACGGCGTGGGTCTGCAGGGCCATGTAGTCTCTGAGCCTACAGGCACCCAGAGCGACATTACGCCCAGCACAGCGGTGTTGACCAAGGTACTTCAGGATTACGCTGATCTTGGTGTTGATGTTGCGTACACCGAGTTGGACGTACGATCTCGTACGCCGAGTAACTCGCAGAAGTTGACGGATGCGGCGGCGGCTTGGGCGAGGATTGCCCAAAGTTGTATTAACGTGCAACGCTGTGTCGGCATGACCATCTGGGTAAGTTTCAGCTATTTCACCCTTCATCTACCATGGCTTGAGTATGTGTGCTGACTTGTCGTGATCAGGGCGTTGCGGATAAGTATTCCTGGGTTCCTGGCACCTTCAACGGTGAGGGATCTGCATTGCTCTGGACGGACAACTTCCAGAAGAAGCCTGCTTACACAGCTTTCTTGGATGTGTTGAACGGAAAGAACACGACGCAGACGTAAGCGCCCTTTGTTACTGGAATTGAGCAGAAGGGTATCGAGAGTTTACCTGTCAATGAGAAGGAGTGGGTTGCACGCCTGTTTACTTTCAGTTTCCAAATCCTCTTCTACTGAATACAATTCCGTTCAATTTCAACGTGCCTTCTCCATACTCATCTCTATCTTCTCTTACTGTCCGATATCTGCTCGCCACCTCCTTCTAAGCCTTCTTTCCCACCAAACGGTCAAAGTGCTCGAAGCAGAATTTCCCTCCGACAAAGCACGTCGCTACCCACTTCAACCAGGCCACGCTTAAGAAACCAACACCATGCTCTTTCAACCTCTTCATGAACATGAGTGTCTCGACTGCATGTGCGCCATAGAGGAAGTAGAACAACCCAGTCTGAATCCATCGTCCGGCTGTAGCAACGTTTTCCGGAAGCGGTGAGTTGAGGTTACCATGATGAAATATGGCGGGGGTAGGAGCAGCGGCAAGGGCCATTACGATGCCACAGATGATGATGGGCTTGAGGTGTGGGCTCGAAGGCGGCGTGTATGTGTTGCGAAGATTTTTTGGCGCCATGGTTAGTGATGTTGTTTTCGGCGTTTGGTAGCTGAAATTCTGCTGGGTCGTTTCTCTGGATGCTACTGAACTGTGTGAGCATCCACCATAGATGTAGTCAACTAGGGCTGAAGCTTTTCGAGGAAGAAACATACCAGCGAGAACACCGCGAATGATGGGGGATTGTGCTTAGTAGGTATCCTGTACAGACCTGCGTAAGAATGTTTCTCAACCTTGGAACTTCGAAAACGTGAACGAAACACTCGACAAGGGACGAATAAGTTGTTCTTCGTTCGTCCGTCAAAATGTGACGCATTGCTACACGGTTTCCACCTGCTGCCGAGGTACTTTTAACCGCCAAGCCTCCCCATTTACATCCTCGATTGACAACGACAGTCGCACCCAACGAGTCAGCGCCGTCGTGGACAAACTCGAGGCCAAAGACCTACCACCTGCATAACCCTTACAGCATCTATAAGCCCAAAACACCAAACTCACGCGTCTCCTCCCGACTCCAACCAACCCACCCGATCAAAGTGGGGCCATTTACCGCATACGGCAGTCTGACATAGCAAACCGTGGATTACTGGAACGGCTGCAAACGTATACTTAGCCTTGCGATTATGCAGCAAAATGCGATCACATGAAGCGCTAAGGACCCTTTTTTGGGGGGAGGGGGGCGACGGCGCGGCGTTGGTAAGGTAGTGGGTTGTTGCTAGGAATCGGGGGCCGTTCATGCAGCCGTGTGGCACGGGCGGGTGTTGAAGGGGGGAACTTTGGAAGCAGGAAGGGAAGATTGTTGTGGACGGCGATGTAGGAATACGACTTCATATGCTGGGCGTTGGGTTTGAAAGAGTCGGTTGTGTATGCTGATTAATGATACCGGCTTGAATGCAAGTGTTTAGAGAGATGTGGAGAGACGCACCGGTTTTGTTGAGAGTTTGGTACAACTATGCACCAACGCTTGATGCGGAGCCGCAGAACGCCTTCCTACAACATAACCACCAAATACTTCTACTTAAGAAAGCAGCTATGAAACCTTCCTATCCTTCCTAACTTCCACTAAACCTTCCCAAACTTGCTCCTTCGCAGCAGACACGGCAATGCACAACCCTCCTCCCGCCGACCCACGCACCCCTACCCCTCGGGCTTGATCCCGTGCCGCTTCCCTCACAAGATCTCACCCGTCATCCGCATTCCACCAACCCAACCCACACACACCACACTACATCCCCCTAATTAACCCATTTCCACTCCTTCAATACAGCACCCTACAGGGAACAACCCGCCAACCCATTCACCACACGACTCGCCAAACAACGGGAGGTAAGTATACCGGTGTGACAATCCACTCTTTCCACACAAGGAACCCAGTTCGCAGCCAATGACCGTGCGCTGCGCGTGCGCATCCCGTGCAGTAGAGCGAGTGTCGCGCTTTTCGCTTTTTCTCGCCTTTTTGCGCGGTGCAGTGTGAGCATGGATCAAGGTGGTTGTGTTGCAGTGATCGATGAGAGTTGGGGAAGTTGCTGCATGGGGAAATGGCGGGTGGGTTGTGGTGGGTGTTGTTGTCTTGGGTGTGGGATGGGGTGGTGAGGTGGGTTGTAGTGGGCTGCGAAGAGAGGGACGATTCTCTCTCATTCGTGCTTCTACCTATTTATTGACATTCACCAGGGCATAATTGTGCAAACGTTGGACAGGTGGTTTTTCCTAATATTACATGTTTCTACCTTCCTTCGTAGAAAGTATGGCCGTAACCTCGTTTTCCTTTTTCAACACCAAGTCATCACGTCTTGTCTATCTCGCATAGTCTTTGACTAGACAGCGCTCACTTCGGCCTTCATGACCTTGTCGTCAATCGGTTTTGTAGTTTCCAGAACTGGTGTAGTGACCGCTGAATCGTTTCGCTGGATGTGGGGTATAGAACCGATCGTCGGGGTTGTTGTTGAAACGGGACTCGCAACAGGACTGAGGTTGCTGAGCGTGCAGTTCAGACGTAACACCCGGTACGAACTTGATTCGTTTGAGAAGCGGAAAGAGGGAAATTCTGTAGCGTCGAAGAAGGGTCGCATTTTGCAAAGAACGGCTTTGGAGATTTGTTTCAAGAGACGGAGTTTGAAGGGCTGTGGAATGTTGTACTGGAGCATCACTAGAAGCCTATAGAGCTCTCTATATAGTTTGCATTTCTCGTCTGGCCCCTCGGAGATGGCGCAGTCTCGATCGAATGGACTTTAAATGAACGGACGAGCGCGCTTGAAGAACAATACTAAGACATTTTGGTGGCGTTTGAGGAAGGGATGAGCGTTGTAAGCGATATCGGGAGCGATGAAAGTAGAGTCGGCCGATATGAAGATGCAAGCTCAGATATCGAAAAGCAGACAGGGTAAAGAAGATGAGCGGGCCATGTGAGATTTGAGTAAAAAACTTGGACCCGGATTCCTGAAGTGGAGCACTGTGCCACTTCGTGTAAGCAGGGCATCAGCCTATCAGTACCCAATATCACACGTCGTAACATCCTCGACAAAATGCTTCTCGCGATAGCTCCTCGTCCACCAAAGATACCACGGTACAACGTTCATCTTAATCTTGTGACCCAACCTAAAATGACGATGTACGAAGTTAGTGTATATCTCACACGCAGTTCGTACATGGGAGATCTTACCAAGGCGTATCCTGCACCGTCTTGACCACACTCTGACTCTCATCGAACGCAGTGTCGATACGAGCACGCCTCAGAGTCTCGTATGCATCAAACGCTTCTTTGACCGGTACACCCTCATCGCGTTTAGTCTCCATCCACTTGGCCAAGCAGCGCGAGAACAAGACACCATCTTCAAACACGATCCCCGTTGACTCGCCTTGCGGAGGCATGGCATGAGCAGAGTCTCCAATCAGCATAACGCGGTCGGTAGCCCATCTACCTCCCTTGGAGAGCGTAAACACAGGCCAGAGATACAAACCCTCTGCGTCTTCAATCCAATGCGCAATCTGCGGGTTCGCAGCACCAGAATACCGCTCCAGCATTTCGTCCCGCGTCTTTTGTGCATCGGCGCCTGCTGCCTTCCAGCCGTTTCGGTCGGCGATCTCGGGGACTTGCATCAGTGCGCCTACGTAGATGCTTTCGCGGGCTTGGTCGTGGAAAGACGTCAACATCATGCCGCGACGGCCAAAGTTCATGCCGCTGACGTCAAAGTGTGTGGGCTCGTAGTCTTTGCTGTCTTCGGACATCTTTCGTCGTGGGGCAAAGCCAAAGGCGTTGCAGATTCCGCTGTACATTGCTTTACGCTCGGGCTCGACGTGCTTGAGGCGGGTGACGCTGTGGATGCCGTCGCATCCGATTAGTATGTCTGCGGTTGCGCTTCCGCCATCGTCAAAGTCGATGGTGACGCTGGTGTCGCTTTCGCTGATCTTGGTTGTTTTCTTGCCACAGATGAGCTTGATGTTGGGCTGCTTCTCGATGGCGGCGAGTACTCCCTTGAGTGCTTCTCCTCTTGTGATTCTCAAGGCAGTAAATGGAGGGTCGCCCAATCCCTTTCCGTCCGGTCCTTTGAATGAGCTCTCTGCTATCTTGACGTTGGTATAGAGGTCGAAGACTTCGACTGCGAGACACTCGGCGCCATATCCTTTGGCGCGGATCTCATCAAGAGCTCCTAGATGTGATAGGAGACGCAGAGCGTTGGGTGTGAGGTTTACGGCACCGCCGATTGTCGCGGGCTCAGGTCGAATCTCGAATATGGTGATGTTTGGTGGTGATGAGACAGGTGCGAACTTTGTGAGGGAGAGGGCAGTTGTTAGGCCAGCTATGCCACCACCTAAAATGATGATGTCCATCGGCTTTGGAGAGGCCATGGTGGGATGTGTGCGAGTATTGCTTTTCACGGTCGTAGTAACAATTCTTGGTAGACACTAGGCCTGTCTTTGAACGACTTGTGTGCTCGTCAATGGTGAGATGTTGAAGAGTGAACTTGAATTTCAAACACAGAAAGCTGTACATATACACTTTACGCAGAATGCTTGCCACACATCGGGCGGGAAGCCCTTGTTCGTGTACCTGTGGAGGCCTGACCTAGCGCGGACTGTGCACGTAGGTGGTACTTCGGCGTGTCGAGTTCTCGGTAAAACGTTGGGGAACCGATCAACTAACATCATCAGTCTAGCAAGCCCGAACGGCCCGCCAACGTTGACTTATGCGCCTGCCTGGTTGCGATATATGCAGGGCTCCTGTTATCAGTACAACAGGATGTCAGGTAGAGGCAAATCCTGGGTAACACAATGTTGGTATTTCGCTACAGATTCAAATTCCAAACGCCGGTCCATCATGCCTACTAACTTACAGGATATACATTGTGCGCTAACAAGTTCTCCATCCACTGAAATGCCTCTACTGCTTCTTCTGCGCGTTGGGGCCCATCTCCTTGCTGAAGGCGAAGTATGAAACCTCGAGACTGGTGAGGGCTCGGATACCGACCAGAAGGATGAGGAACAGCGGGATAATAGCAGCGAATCCCATGAAGATACCGGGTGTGAAGTACTGGTACTTCTCGAACAGGCCGCCCTCCGTCGAGTTTGCCCGCTTGGCATGCGAAGAGAGATCGCGCTTCAGCTCCATCTGCACGGATTCTGGGAAGGAGGTCTCCATCTCGTAGGTGTGGTGCTCGAGCGACTCCTTGGCTTGCGCCTCGGTGGGAGGGGTGGTGATGTAGATGAAGGTGTAGTCCTGGGACTTGGCCGAGTTGACAATCAGGTTGCCGAACTTGGTGTCTGTACTGGTCAGCCCGGGTAGAGTATCCTGAGTATGTACTGCCTACCATCGCGTTGAAGTTGCTCGATGCGGAACGCCTGCGAGCCTGGGCGCACTGGGTTGGTTGTTCGACCGAAGAATCCACCATCCTGCCCACACTTGGACACCAGATGGTCGGCGAGGGCTCCCGCATCGACAGTGCCAACAACGTCGGGAATCGCCACAGTGGACTTGACTTCGGAGTGCTGGCCAGACATGTACTGGCTCAGTTGTGGCATGGCGCGTCCGTCTGCGTAGTCGGCGGCGGAAACGCCATCCTGCTCGATGATGATGTACGACTTGGTCGGGCAGTGCTCGAGGGCCTTGAGGATGTCGACGGTGACTTCGGATGACTCAGCGATGGCGGCGTCGTTGCTGGGGATTAGGAGGCTGCAGCTGTTAGCTTGGACGTCAGGATGCGCGGCGTGCGGTGACGGAGGCGTACTCGGCCGTAGAGAAGAGGAAGAAGGGCGACGTGTTGCGGAAGGCGAGGGCCGAGGGCAGCGCTGCCAGAGCGAGGGCGCCGACGAGTGACTTGACCATGATGGGGGCGAGGGCGGGTGCGTGGGTGGTCGGCGGGCGATGGTGTTGTTCGCGCTGTGAAGCTCCAACGCGGCGACCATGGACGCCCGGAACTAGCCGTAGCCTCGATTGGCCGGACCCTGGGTATGACGCGCCCATGGAATTTCCGATGCGAGCGACAGCTCCCACAGCAGCAATCAATTCACGCGCTCCTCCAAAGCCCGACGTGTCGGCGCCCGGCTGCTCCGTCGCATGAGTCGACCTTGACTCATCACTGCGCCTGCATAATCTGCAACTGCCTTTCTTAGTGTCCTTTCACGCACCTTCCCCAGTATAAGGCTCGCCACTGCAAACTCCCACTACAGCAACAAAGCGACCGCCCTCTCTTTACCAGTTCAGCAGGCCACACATTTACCAGAGCCTGCAGCAATAATCTTTCCTTTCCACCCTCGGCGGTTCGACGCTTACACACCATCGTTTGGCCAGCGCTCGAAACTGCCGCAATCCAATCGACAACATGTCGGCTCCTGCACTTGCACCTCAACCACCTGCCGCAGGCCCATCCGATGCCTCGAGAGGCGTACGAGGACGGCGGCGACCACGAGGCCGAAATACAAACGCGAACACGGCCGCACAGTCAGAGCAAGCAGAGCAAACACAGGCGCAAGCAGCACAGCAGCCACAGAGGGGCGGCGGGCGCGGTGGTAGAGGACGAGGGCGAGGAGGCCAGGCCGACAGTGGGCGACCGTCGCAACCAAATGCGGCTGCCCTCGAATTTGTGCCCTCATCCGTGCAACAAGCAGCGCATCGAGGTGGAAGAGGCGGACGTGGCGGTGCGCGGGGTGGCCGGGGAAGAGGCGGCGCAGAGCGGTTTCCACAGCGCATGGCAGCTGGTGGCCGTCAATTCGGTGGACAGTTGACTGTAGAGGACGATGCGGCTTCTGCCATCTCAGAAGCTCCGCCAGGGCTACAAGCAGATGCGCCAGCCTTCCAGCCAGGCCAACCCATCGCCCCTCGCAAATCACGACCGCCGCGCCAGAAGCAGCCGCAAGCACCCAAATCCACCGCGCCCGACATCGCCACCAGGACACACGAGGACATCGACAACGGTCACTACGAGTGCGCCATTTGCACTGAAGACGTCACAAGGCGTTCACGGGGTGTTTGGTCGTGCAGAACATGCTGGACTGTGTTCCATCTGGGCTGCATCAAGAAGTGGTCAACAAACGAGGGTTCGGCTGCAGCGCGACAGCAGACCCAAGACGGGGAGACGCCTCCTCCGAGGCAGTGGCGCTGCCCCGGCTGCAACCTACCGAAGGACACTCTACCCAAGAACTTCCACTGTTGGTGCGAGAAGGAGCTGGATCCACGCTCAACACCCGGTCTACCACCATTCTCGTGTGGTCAGACTTGCTCACGACCCCGACTTCTCCCCAAGCCCTGTCCACACCCTTGCGGCTCGACGTGTCATGCCGGCCCCTGTCCTCCGTGTGGCTTGATGGGTCCCACGCAACACTGCTTCTGTGGGAAGAGGTCTGTTACTCGCCGCTGTATTGATACCGATTATGAGAACGGCTGGAGCTGCGGCGATGTCTGTGGAGGATTGATGTCTTGTGGCGAGCACAGATGCGATCGGCCTTGTCACGACGGTCCTTGCGGTGCCTGCGAGGTACGAGTGCCGGCACGTTGCTACTGCGGACAGATACAAAAAGACATCCTATGTCATGACCGGGCAGAAGAGAAGCAGAGTAGCCAGTCCCATGTCGCCGCAGACGGTGCTGCTGCAGTAGAGACCTGGATAGGATCCTTCCAGTGCCCTAATCAGTGCGGTCGCTCATTCGATTGCGGGAAGCACATTTGTGAGATGGCATGCCATTCACAGGATACGCAAGCGCCTCATTGTCCGCGATCTCCAGACCGAGTCCACCGCTGTCCTTGTGGCAAGACCGCTTTGAGAGACATGCCCGGCAACCCACGCACGACCTGCGAAGATCCGATCCCCAATTGCGACAAACCTTGTGGTCAAACACTTGCATGTGGTCACCAGTGCGAGCAGCTCTGTCACCAAGGCGAATGTCGGCCTTGCTTGAAGACGGTTGATATATCATGTAGGTGTGGACGCACATCATCCAGGACCATCTGCCACCAAGGCATGGACGAGCCTCCCCAGTGCAGGCGCATCTGCAAAGTCTCGTTGAACTGCGGGCGCCACGAGTGCGGCGAGCACTGCTGCGCTGGGGAGAAGAAAGCTGCGGAACGTCAGTCGAACCGCCGTAAAGGAAGGCCTTTGAATTCGGCCCCTCGTCAGGCTCACGAGAACTTTGAGGCCGAGCATATATGCACGCGGAGCTGTGGTCGACAACTGAAGTGCGGCAACCCCGAACATCGCTGCCAGGAACTTTGTCACAAGGGTCCGTGTGGCACATGTCGCGATGCCATTTTCGATGAGCTTAGCTGTCACTGTGGACGGACTGTGCTACAGCCACCATTGCCATGCGGTACAAAACCTCCACCATGTCGCTTCAAGTGCGAGCGACCTAAGGACTGCGGTCATCCGCAACTGGACCACAGTTGCCACCTGGATGACCAGCCATGTCCGAAGTGCGCTTTCCTAACCGCCAAGCCATGTCTATGTGGCAAGAGTGTTCTCAAAAATCAGCCATGTTGGCTGACCGAGGTACGCTGTGGCCAAGTCTGCGGACGTACGCTCAAGTGTGGCACACACAAGTGTCAGAAGCAATGCCATCGACCTGGAGAGTGCGAAGAGCCATGTACTCAAGCATGTGGCAAAGAGCTCAGCACCTGTGGTCATCCGTGTTTGGCACCCTGTCACTTCCCTCAACCCTGCAAAGAAGAGAAACCGTGTCCCCACAAGATCTTCGTTACTTGCGAGTGCCAGAGGATTAAGCAAGAGGCCAAATGCAATGCTTCGCGCAACGGAGATGGCAACCAGAAGAAGGTGCTCAAGTGCGACGAAGAGTGCGCAAGGTTAGAGCGTAATCGTGTTCTAGCACTTGCACTCAACGTTGATCCGGAGCACCAGAATGACCACATTCCATACTCAGACGCCACACTGAACATGTACCAGCAAAATTCTACTTGGGCAGCGACTCAGGAGAAGCAGCTTAGACTTTTCGCTGCCGACCCAGATGAGAAGCGCCTTCGATTCAAGCCAATGCCCTGTAGTCAGCGCGCCTTCATCCACCACCTGGCTGAAGATTTTGGCATGGACTCAGAGAGCATGGATCCAGAACCACATCGACATGTGGCCATCTTCAAGACCCCCAAGTTCGTCATGGCCCCGATGCGGACACTAGCAGACTGCGCTAGAACTCGTCAAGTTCAACAACGTCTTGCGCCAGCGCCGGCACCAGCAGCGTCCTCCACTGCCACGTTACGCCCCAAGCCCAGCAACACCAATGGCGATCCCTACAACGCGTTCCTCATCCTGAACCCTCGCTTTGCGCTCACTATCGAAGAGCTCAACCCCATCATCAAGAGCGTACTCGCAACGACATCGTTCCGATGCGAGCTAGAGGTCACCTTCCTTCCCAGCGAAGCCGTAGCATTGAAGCCACCTCTAGCAGCTCGGCTCAGCATCCCAGAACGCGAAATGCAGACCATGCTCGAATCGATCCAGGCACCGCTAACCAAAGCTCTTACCACGCAAAACATCGGCAAAAGCATGCAGCTTGCGCGTCTCGACTCCTCACTCAACATCTTGCGCAAAGAGTCTGATGTAGGCCCCGGTTCAGGCTGGAGCGAAGTGGCAGCCTCGAAGGGTGTTCCAAACCGCCAGCTCCCAAAGACAACTTCCTTCGGCAACAAGGGCGGGTTTGCGGTGCTCAGCTTGAGTAGCAAGAAGAAGAAACAGAAGGAGGTACCTGTTGAAGTTGCAGAGAGCTGGGAGGAGGCTGAGGAGGAAGAAGAGCAGAAGGAGAAGGTCAGTGGGGCCAACAGCGCTGTCATGAGCGAGGATGAAGGTGCGTCTAAGGATGTGCCTGAGGCTTCGGGCAGTACGCCGGCTAGCGACGAAAATCATGTCGCGTCGAAAGATGATGCTGAGCTCGCCACTAAGCCACTACCGGGACGTTGGTCGGATTTGGATGATGAGTAGATTAGCACTTGTGTGTGTAAAACGTAGATACCGACGAAAGACTACAATAGTACCAAACAGCTTTCTCACAGCCAATAGTCTACAGAAACTGTGAAGTCAGAAGAAGACGAGCCACTTTGTTTTTTTTTTGTCCAAGATGTTCACAGCTCTATAGGGTATGTAAGTCGCGGTATCAAAACCCTTTTGTCGAATCGTCATAACAACCAACAACCTAACCAGTCAAAAACGCCTAACATATGCAACCCACAAATCTCCAAACCAACTCCCTGGCAACTCCACCTTCCAAGAGTTTCCCAGTAGCCACGACGGCAAAGGCGCCCAAACTCAAAAGTTATTCTGCTCCCTCTGCTGCCTCTCCGCCTCACCCTCGCTAACAATCCTCTTACCCAGCCACTCTGTCTGAAAGCTCTCATTCAGCTTCGACAGGTCCTGGATGACCAGCCGGCAAGTCGCCATGACCGCTTCCTTGGGTGTAATAGACCCGTCGGTTTGGACGCGCAGTTCAAACGTAGCGAAGAGCGGGTGGGGCACTTTGTAGGCGGCGAACATGACGGCGGGGTTCTTGAGGAGCCGCTGCGCGAGGAGGTTGCCGAGCGTGTGGTCTTCTTTGTTGAAGGTGAAGACGGCGGTGTTGGGGACGCCTGTGCGAGGGTTGTTAGTTGGTGGGTGGAAGGGGGGAGGGAGTGTGGGTGGAAGGGATGGGGTGGAGTGCTACGTACGTGTCTCGGCTTTCTCTTCGACTTTCTGCTGACCTTCGTCTAGCAGGAAGAGCTCGAATCTGTTCTCGTAGTCGTGGTCAGCTTTGTGCGTTACATGCCGGTTGTCTTTTGAGCTGTCGCGCAGTGCACAGTTTGGATTTTCCTCTATCAGTTGGCCGATCTTCGAGGAGAAGGATGTGTTTGGGTTGTCGCTCATTGGTTGGGGGTATCGAGGGTCTCGTTCGTCTGGGCGTGGGCGTGGTAGAGTCGTGACTTTCGTTGTGTCGCACGCTCTTGCCATCGGAGGTGTATATATGCGGCGCAGCGCGCTCTCGTGGTCACGCGGTAGTGTCGTACGCCCATAGGAATGTGCGTCATTTCGTTGTTTTCACGCGCTCGTGGTGGAAGCAGCGAACGCGCCGTGTAGGTTCGTCGTCACCGTGGTGTTGAACTGACATCGTCGACTGTGGACTGCGCGTACAGAGATACTGTGTTGAAGAGGATGAACTGCAAAAGATGAAGCATACCTGTCTGGCGCGTTCATTTTGCCGGGTCTTTCTCCTCTCTATGCCTATCTACTCTTGTCCGTATGTATGAATACGCCTATTGCGATCGCAAGTGAGGAAGGTGCGCGACGGCTGTAGCAGTGGGGAAACCCAAAAACCAACGAAAGAATCAGCGCTCGGTTGGTTCGAGTCGGAGGAGCTGTGGCAAGATTGCGATGGCGTGTGGTGGCCGCTGGGGAAGATTGCGGAGGTGAGGTTGACTTCCGCGCTCGACGTTCTTTGTGCCTTCACCCACCGCCTTCAGCTGCCTCGCGCAGCTTAGTCAACATGTGGTCCGGGCCCACATCAGCTTCTCCATCGCTACATTCCACGTCGACTGCCGAGCACCGATCTTCGACAATTCAGTCTCCAACCGTTTTTGCAGACCTTAGAAACCTACTGGAATATATACCAATGGCAGGTCCTGCGGCTTAGCCACACAGTCCACAAGTCGCCTCAGTACACGGCAAGGGACGCGATTGAAAGATGTTTGTATCTCGATGTTATGCTCGAGTTGCATGATATTCAGACAGCTACATATTGCTTCGGAGGCCCATCACCAAGACATGATGGGTGTCGCTGGCAAAAGCGACACAAAGAGTTTTCCCCTAATACAAACCACTGCCTTGAGCGACTGCGTGAGCGCCATTCAACGCCACAAACACCATGCTTCTCATGGGTACGCCCACACATCGCAAAAAAAAAACCAGACTTTCCCACGCTAGAAGAACAACGCTAAGCAGGAACATTAAAATTATATACAAGCCAAGGGTGACGGGGCCTCGCAGAGGCGCTCTCTTTGCCAATCAGATTCCTTAAGACCGGTTAATCTGTGCTTGCTGCATACCGGGACTTTGTTGCATCTGTGGATTCTGAGGCGTGGCGCTCCGACTAGGTGGTCGGGCGTTCAATCCAGGACTGCCAGCCTGCTGTCTTGCCATCAGCCGTTGTTGTTGGACCAATTGGGCCTGATAATTCTGTACCGCGTTTGTTTGAGGAGCGTTGGCCATGCTACCGTTCTGCTGGAAATACTGATTATTCGCCATTTGTGGAGAAGGAGATATGCCAGGCGATCCAGCTGCTGCGCTCATTGCCTGCTGACTCAATGATGCCTGCGTACGTTGTTTAGCCAGGTAACGGTTGAGGTGGTCGGAGGCCTGTTTCGAAACTTGTTCTGGTGTCCATTCCGGATGTTGTCCCTTGATCTGGTTCTGGAAAGCTAGGAGCTGAGGCATGTGCCCACTCGATAGGGGGCGGGACGGTGTTTGCATGTTACCATTGCCCTGGCTCATTCGTGGGGATCCAGCGGTGTTTGCCATCCCATTCATGGAGTTGTTCATGTTCCCGTTCATTCCACCGTTCTGATTGGAAACGGGTGTCATCATGTTCGCATTAGGAATACCGTTCATTCCCATCCCTTGGGTAAGATTGCTAGCCATGTTGATCTGTTGCTGTTGGAGTTGGAACTGGTGTTGTTGCGTAGCGTTAAATTGGCCTCTTTGCATGGCCATGCGCATCTGGTCCGGCGGTCCCATACGCTGGGTGTTCTGCATGTTGCCTTGCATTTGTGCTTGGGGAACGCCCGGTGTGCCCATCGACATGCCAGACATGTTGCCGTTAGCAAAATTAGCTTGCATTCCCTGTTGAGATTGGTGTGCGCGGGCCGCCATTGCCGGGCCATTCTGCCCCTGTTGCAGAGACGCATTAGCCATTTGCGGAGGAACATTGTTTGTGCCCCCGGGTGTCCCGTTACGTTGCATCTGGTTCACACCATTCGCCATTCCTGGTTGCACCTGTATTTGGGCCTGCTGCCGCGCCATCATTTGTTGCTATTTTCCGTCAGTGATGTACTCATCGTGTAGGGACATGATTCTTACCCTAGCCATCATCTCCTGCGCAATGTGCCTTTGCTTCATTTTCTCTTCGCGTTCCCACTTCATACGACTAAACTCTTGTGGCGTTAGGGTTGTCTGTTTGGGTGGCGCAGGCTCATGTGCTTTTCGAAGCGCAGCGGCTTTCTGAGACTCCGCTTGCTTGTGGGCAGCAGACTCGCGCTTTCTGGCCAGCTTACGCATGCCATCGATGATAGCGAGATGTCTGTTTTCTCGCCTTCTTTCTACTCGTATTGGCGTAGTCGTGGGTCTTCTGCGCGGTTGACCTGGGGTCTGGCCTTGTTGCTGTTGCTGCTGCTGTTGAGCCTGGAACTGAGCGAAAACGGTCTTGTTGGCTTGCTCCAGTCGGCTTTGGTAGGTGCGGAAGTACTGTGTCTTGGACATCTCCGCCGGAAGACCTTCAAGCTGCACCCAGCGTTCAAAGCATTCCCATGGCGTTCGTCGACCGGATCCGGACACGAACATCGAAGGTAACGAAAGCTGCTGAGAGACCAGGGACCAGTTGAATGTATACTCTTTCACCAACGCCCGTAGCTTTTGGTCTTCTTCCCACAGCCACTGAGAGGGCGTGCGGTTTTCGAAGAAGGCAATAGTGGGCATGTTGAACTCTGTAGGTGGTCTGAATTGATGGGCAGCCTGAAGTCGGTCGCGAACATGCTTGTTCTCCGCGTTGAATAAGGCGACATTGGTCATTTCCGGCGGTAAGTCGTTGCGACAGAATAGGCGTCGACCTGGTGTGGATGGCATTGAATGTTCGGCTGACGTACCAGATCGACTAGGCGGCGAAGACGGCTCGTCTTCAGAGTCATAGTCATACCTGCTACGCTTCTTGGGTGGCCCTCGTATTTGCGAGACCAGCTTTCCAGTGACGAACTTGGAAACGGGAAGGATGGGTGGCTCTGAGAGAGAGAACGGGTTGGTGTCGCTGGAGCCCTCGAACATCGGGTCGTAAAGAGGCAGTTCCCGGAACATAGTATCACTGGCAGGTGTGCGGTCGATCTTCATGACCACGTCGTTGAAGCCTAGTGAGAATAGACCTGTAGGGGGGCTGGCGTTGACGGGAGTAAGTACATCGTCCTCATCACCGTATGACTCACTCTCCGTCTCGTGCGTACTCGAGTGGACAAGCTCTGGCGTAGGAGCATCATTCATCTCCTCGTCGTTGCTCGCACGCCTAGCCGACTTTGGAATGCATGCATTGACCCGTAGCGTTGATCGTTCTTCAGGTGTACTGGCCACGTACTCGGCACACCATTCCGCAAAAGTAGCGGCAAGTGCTTTCTTCCATTTCCTCTCTTCCTTGAAGTCTGTGTGCATCCACTTCATGTCGAGAAGCACTTGATCCTGGTGGGTAAATGGACGCTCAGGTTCGACGGCTTTCTGAAGTTGCCTCAAGGACCATCGGTTGGCATTCTGCAACTGGTACACTCTCTTCAAAATCTTGTAGTCTTGATGTTCACGAATCATCGCAAGCGTACCAGCCGTCGACACCGTCTTCCTTGCAGATGCTACAAGTTCCTGCAGAGGTACAGACCTAGGCGGGTGGTGAGCCTGGTACTTGAAAAGACCCTCTAGATAATCTCGGCTCGAATCTTCCGAAGCACCTTGGAGCGACGCATAATCTTCGTTGTACGATTGCAGGGCTTTCGATGCCCGTGTCGGTGTCTTCTTGGCGAATACGACGGTCGAGACTTCTTGTGACTTATTGCGAGCTGTTCTTGGTCTTGGAGGACTTGTAGATGCCGAATGATTACTTGAGCGGGGGGTTGGTATGGCTTTCGGTCCTGCCTTCTCAGCTATAATTTCAGAGACAGATTTCTGTCGTATTGCTCCAGAGGCGACGCGGGTAGTCATACGCCCGGGACGGGATGTTGGATGTTGGGGCGAGGTCGTTGTTTGTGCATCCAGGGATGGTACGTCGCGCATTTCAATATCGATGTCAGCGGGAGGTGTGGGATGGTCGGCGGTAGGAGAGGCCTGTTGGTGGTCGATGGCTTGGTCGGCATTGTCGCGGTCCACAGTCGAAGGCTCCGCGGCAACGGTCGTTGGAGTTGGTAAAGAGTCAATGGCAACATCATGAACAGTCTTTGTTCCGATCGAGTCTTCTTCTTCTGTTTTTGCCGCACGGTAACCGCCGTCCACACCCTCCGTCAACGAATGTACGTCCCCGGAGGGCTGGGACTCGCTCAGACGACTCTTCCCATCGCGCGCCAACCGTATCGCCTGTTCGTCTTCGATCTGTTGCTCGATGTCTGGTGTAGGGGAGTCATCTTCTCTTGCTCGGGCGTTCTCTCTTGCTTCTTTCATTCGTTTGTGCAGAGCACGCTCGTGGTCATCCTTGACTTGCTGCGCGGCGGGGTCGAGGACATCGTCGTTTGGCAACGGGACGTTGTTGCGCTCCCTGTAAGTCTCCGAATCAGGACTGGTATCAGGCGAATGGTGTTGCGCGTGCGGTGTTGCTTGGGAGTAGGGCCCGACGGTCGATGACGGGGAAGAAACGTCGACGGGCGCATTAGTGGGTGGGATGGTAAGCCGTTCCTCTTCTCTTCGCTCCTTCTCGGCAGCTTTGTCCAATTTTCGCTCCGTCTCCTGCAGTCTGGCCTCTTGGACTTCTTTTGGTGGTAGATGAACGACTTGTGGTGGCTTCGGTTTGGCGTCCGTGGTGGCACTCGACGAAGATCCGTCAGGGAGGGTAGCAGCATTCGTGTCGTCGGCCGTCGGGGATGCAACAGCACTTGGGTCGACCGTAGTTTTGTCGCGAGGGGAATGTTCTTGATTGCCTGGAGCCTGGACAGCAAGGGTCGCGTCGGGTTGGGCATTGTTTGCTACCTCATCTTCTGTAGTGGGCGATGTAGCATGTGAGGCAGCCTTTACGCGGGGGACAACGTGGATAACGTCGCTTTGTAATGACGATTCGACTGAAGGTAAGGTTTGCGTCGCAACGGACGGCGAAGCTGAGGCGGCACGAAGTTGCTCTTCGAGGCTTGGGGTGCCGACGACGGGGGATGGCGATGGCTTGGTGAAGGTCTTGGTTGGATTCTGGAAGGGTAGGGTAGCAGGGAGTGGTGGCTGATGGTCACTAACGGCCACTGGAAAGGGCAGCGTTGCATCGTTGAAGCGTCGACCTCTAGAGACGCGACCGTGTTAGCAGAGTGGAACGACGACAACGTGAACATTGGCGACGAGTAGGTGCATGGTACTAGGGACAGGAGGGATCTTACTGTGAGATGTCGTTTTGGTCGAGAAAACGACGTTCCTCTTCGTCAGGTTCGCCATAGACGAAGTCGTCTGCTACGGGCTGGTGGCCGTTCAGAGCGGCATTGCAGCAGCCCGTGACCTTCCAGAGTGCCCGGAGATGGCGCTCCAACGTCGCGGATGTGAATCTGGGGACATTGAATTAGCACCACCACAACACGCAAATAAACTAAAACGAGCGATTTTTCCTTGTCGCATCGATGCATTTAGTCGATTCCATCGGCCAAATTGCAAACGCGATGGATAGTCGTGGACTTTGACTTACGCGGCTTCATTTGTCTTCTCCTGGCGTAAGGTTTCCCGTAAACTGTCGAGGGACATATGAAGACCGACGAACGGTGGCCGACATCCGTTATCCACGAGTGCCGCCGTTGTGATGAATTATCGGGGTTGGTGGTCGCGTTGGTTGATGGAAATGTGTTTTGCGATATGCTGGACTGATGGGCGGGACTGCGAGAACGTGAGGGAAGGGCTGCTCACGCCGCATTGCAGGGATGGCCGTGATAAGCCCTGCCTAGCCTGGTTCATTGGGCCAACCTTGGGACACTAGCTGCGCCTTACTCCACCCGGCCTAGCCCTGCCGTCTGCATCAAAAACTTCTGGATCGCAAGACGCGACGGCTGCGCGAAACAACGACGAGTTATCGACAATGGCAAAGAGAAAGAGAGAGACCGCCGAGAGCGCCGCCAAGGCGAAGGCGCTGAAGAGCTCCAAGGGCGCTGCTGCCTCGACCACAAAACAGCCGGCGACCAAGGAAACGGCGATCCGCAATGGCAAGGAAGGTGCAGCCAACGGGAAGATGGACCTGAGCATGAGCAAACTCCAGATCGATTCCACTGCAAAAAGCGAAGATTCCGTCCCAGATGTCACGACTGTGCAAGTCATAACCGGCTCCTACGAGAGAGTTCTGCATGGATTCGCGGCATCCATCCCCAGCAGTCTCTTCACCGGACAGGATGATGCATCGACACCTGAGACGGACAGGCCAAAAGTAGATTTTACCGACACATTTCTTTTCAACGCCCATTCATCCTCCATCCGCTGTCTTGCCCTGTCTCCGCTCTCGAATGAGACGTCCAAAATCACGTTAGCTACAGGCAGCACCGATGAGCGCATCAACCTTTACTCCATCTCGACCGCCCCCCCAGTCGCCTCAAAACTCAGACCAAAGCTGCCTTCTCTCCATGGCGGCTCCATTACTGAGAATCCCAAGAACAAGGAACTCGGCTCATTGCTTCACCACTCGTCAAACATCACAGCCCTCTACTTCCCAACCAGGAGTAAGCTCCTCAGCTCCGCTGAAGACAGCACTATCGCCATCACGAGAACACGCGACTGGACTGCCCTCTCAACCATCAAAGCGCCAATACCGAAGCCCCAAGGCCGACCCAGTGGAGACACAGCCGGACCCGGTGAAGTACCCTCTGGAATTAATGATTTCGCCGTCCACCCTAGCATGAAGCTCATGCTGAGCGTAGGCAAAGGCGAAAAGTGCATGCGACTCTGGAACCTCGTAACAGGAAAGAAAGCCGGCGTGCTCAACTTTGACCGCAACATCCTCACCGCCGTAGGCGAAGGGCGCTTCGCATCCGGTGAGGGAAGGCGAGTCATCTGGGACAAGGAAGGCGAGGAGTTCGCCGTGGGCTTCGAGCGCGGCATCGTCGTTTTCAACATCGAATCCAAGCCAAAAGCAAAGATTGCACCGACCCCGAGGACTAAGATACATCAAATGCACTACTTGCCGTCGGAGTCGCATCCGGGCACGCTACTCGTCTCAACCGAAGATGGCCGCGTTCTTCTCTTCGACACGAACACCACGATACCGACTGAATCGTCAGAGAAGAACAAAGACGAGGTTCCTGCTAGCAGATTAGTGGCTCAAATCGGTGGTCCAGCAGCAGGCATGACAGGCCGTGTCAAGGATTTTGAAATCGTCCAGCTCTCGCAAACAAATTTCCTCATCGTCACTGGTAGCAGCGATGGCACAGTGCGCTTCTGGTCACTGAGCACGGAAGAGCTGAAGAGCGATGATGCAGGCAAGGCGGAGGGTTTCACAGCGGCGCAGGTCGGTAAGCTGCTTGGAACCTCTTCGACTGGTACCAGGATTACGTGTCTGAAGGCTTTCTCCATGACGGGCAAGCCAGATGAAGAGGAAGAAGAGGTCGTTGAGAAAGACGCAGAGATTTCGAGTAGCGAGGATGATAGCGAGTAGTTTAGACTTTAAGTTGTAGCATTAATGATACCACCACCTCGTTCTTGCGACTTCATTGTTATGTATCAATTTCATGGAATGCGATCTACTAGCGTCTCGATGCTCATCCAAATTATACAAATTCCCTTCTACCTCTCTCTTCAAACTTTGGTCTTTCTACAAATTCATAGTGACGGTCATACTATTACTATGCACCAACAGCACCGGCGGTAAGCCTTGGCATAGGACCTCCAAATCGCTAATGTATTTGACACTCTCTGCCTCACTTTCACAAGTACCCTCCATAGGACTAGGAAGCGTAGTAAACACAACTGCCGTTTCATCAGAGTGTTTTCGTATAAGCTCATTCAGGATAAGATGTTGAGCGCGACACGGTAGGTCGTTGAAGGAGAGAGGGATGGCTTGTTGGGCAGGAAATCCGGAAGCTGGGGAGGCCGTACCCGTGTCCGTAGGTTGGTGAGACGATGCTGCGGCTGAGTGGGGACTGGAATTTGCTGGTGTATTCTCTGCGGCGAGTTGAGAGGGCTCCCCAGATGTCACAATGGGATCTTGTTCGTTGGCTGTTGCTGGTTTGGGCGTATCGACGAATGTTATCGATGGGCCGGCCGTTTCTTCCGATGATATCGCTGTTCGGGGAGTTGGATTCGATGTGAACTTGGGCAGTGACTGCCGACGCATTGTAGGCGGTTTGACAGCGGCTCGTGAGGATCCAGAGCGCTGAGAGGATGAACTGGCTACACTTCGGGGCTGGGCTCGCTCTCTGGCGTGAAGAATAGCTGTGTCAGAGGCAACGGCGTCTGGGTGCGGTTTGAGCGGTGTCACCGACTGTGTGGTCGGTCGGTCATCTTTCTGCGAGGTGCTATCCTTCCGTGAACCTTTCCAAATGGCCTTACGGAGATCCAGCTGCCTGGTGAAGAAAGAGATGCTGGGTGCCGTTTTTCGTCTTCTTAGTGACAGCCTCTGCCCGTTCTGGTCACTCTCATCACTCGATGCATCCAAGTCGTATTCGTCGAAGTTGCTGCCACTAACGACTGCCTCGCTATCAGAAGCCATTGCTTCATCGTCAGCATCGTCTTCCCTTCCGCCCGCTGAGGATGGTTGAGTGTCGCTATCGCTGTCTTCAAGTAGCTGGACAGGTATTCTTTGGCTTTGCATTTTGGCCCTTGCCCCATCCCCAAGATTGCCACCAGATGTTCTACTTTTCGCTTTACGTAGCATCTTGCGCAGAGCTGAGAAGCGCTTTGGGTTCGTCTCTTGCCTACCATGTTGGAACGAGGCAATAGGCCAACTGGTGACGGCTTCAAGAATATCGACAGTCTGTGCTAGTTCCTGGCTAGCACTCAAACTCTCGGGCTGACGTAGTCGTTTGATGTCTTGCCACCATCGCTCGTCTTCCAACGAGTAATCGATATCACGACCAGTCTGATCAAGGTGACCATCATCTCGTCCGTTGATGATGACTTCGTACATGCTCAAATCTCCGGAGGACAACCAGAAGACGTGGACTTCAGCCTCAATGCGCAGATTACGCAGCAATGTAGTAACGCGACTACGCTCTTCCTCGACGTCTGTCTCATACTCCACGAAAACACAGACTCTCAACTTGTACATGCGCTTCCAAGACGGTACCGTGTGTAAGATGCATCCAAGCTGCAGGATGAGTGTATACGTGTCGAAATTCGTGGTCAGTACATTCTTGCGGATTGGCTCATCGCCAGTAGTAGCGACCTCGGCTGACATTTGAATCGGCCAAAGATCGATGTACTTCTTTGACGAATCCTCGATATCAATGTCATTGAGACCAATGAAGCTGAACGCTTTTTGTTTCACCGTAGGCTTGGTAGGCGGCACCTCGAGTTCCTGGAACCCCTTGCCTATAGCGACATTTGCTTGCAACCGGAGAATCAGATCTTCGATAACAGTGACGTAACTGCGTATAGCAATCGCGTTTTCTGGTTTCATAGCATCGGTGGGAAGCATACTATGGGTGTTTCCTGTGACGCGTCGCCTGGCTGCTGCTTGGATTGCTTTCCGAGAGATGGGATGGTTCATAGCCTTGCTGGATGGGCGTGATGGTTGGGGCGAAGGTATGCCGATGGAAGGCTGCGCTTGCCTCATCTCAGGTAGGTTGTAGAAGCCCATGACAACTATGTTTGGCCGCATGCCACCCAGCCCTGCACCTAGAACAAGGTTGCGAGCGCCCCACTCGACGGCAGGAGATATAGAGATGTTCACAAACGCTTTGATCCTGGAGAAGTCGATGTACTTTGTCCAAGACTGCTGTTGTCGTCTAGCTTCTGGCACAGCTTCCCCAAAGTCATCAGAGACAATGACGTGCCCAAGTACGAAGAGACCTCCCTTCTTCAGCGAATTGCAGAACTGGATCAACTTATACTGCCGCCGCGGATCATTGACTAAGAGTAAGATCTGGGGTCTCCAGAACTTGACATGCTCTTGGCGCAAGCGCAGCAAGTACTTTCGCACCTGGTGATAGATGAGACCCTGACTCACATCACCCCATGGCTTTGGCGGAGTAGTATAGTGAATCAGCAGGAAGATGATCATGAGCAGAGCTACACATCCAGATGCATAGAAGCCGTCGACGAAGAACATGGTACCTCCACAGACAACCGTCCCAACAGCAGCTGTGGGCCAGTTGAAGTAGTGGAAAGAGGGCCGGAAGTTTGGGGCAGAACCGATCTTGAGTAAGAAACAGGCCAAGTTGGTGACGAGAAATGTCATGAGATACTAGAGAGTGTTAGAATTTGAACAGATAGAGTTTGACTGACGACTGGTAGAGTAAGAGGGAGCACTTACTGTCATCGTGATAAATGAAGCAATCTGGTTGATGTCGGCAAACATTGTGATCTGAGCGATGATAAAAGTGATGATGATGGCATAGATCGGCTGTGCGAATGAAGCTACGTGGTTAGTATAGATATAGAAAAGATAACTGTAGACATCCTACCTCATCGGATTTCTTCGTGCCTTGTCCAAAGATCGAAAGTCCAGGAATAAGATTGTCGCGAGAAAGAGCCTGGAGGAGCTTGGCTGAGCCAATAACACCCATGAGTACCGAGAATAAGGATGTTGCCATCTCGCCAGCAAGCACGACCGCGCCAGATATGTTGGTCAGCTGGATGACATTTGTGTTGTTGTAGAAAGTTTCGCGTGCTATTGACGCCGCCATAGCGAAGATAACGAGTGTGTAAAGAATGAAGGTCAGACCTATGCCGTACAAGGTCCCTTTCGGGATGGCTTTACTTGGGTGCTTGAGATCGCCACTCATGCTTGCACCGGCCAGAATCCCTCCCGTAGCTGGGAAGAGAATACCAAAGAGATCTTGGAAGTTCTCTCGGTGATGATCGACACTTCCCGCGGCTCCTCGCGTGAAGTGGGGTAGTAAGTTCTGACGGAACGTGTCAATGCTGAGGCCTGTGAAAACAATATCTTCTTTCGGGTTTTCGAACGGAGGCTTGAACACGGCGGACAGAGGAATACTGATAGTCGCGACCAACAAGACTAGTAGTAGGCCGTTGCTGCAGCGTGCGAAGAGCCCACTTCCAGCAAGGCAGATAAGTGTGCACGCGGCTAGAACCAAGGTAGCCCAGAGGAACTGCCACCAGTAGCTTTGAGGTAGCCACTCTGCCATGTCACCTCCATTGCTGCCGAAGTTCTCGATTAGACAGTCGATGAGACCGACAGCGTTGAGCGAGGTGTTGAAGACTGAGCCAAGATAGTAGACGATGCCTATCGATCCACCGAACTCTGGCCCCAGGCTGCGTGAGATCAAGTAGTACGCGCCTCCGCCTCTAACGGTGCCATTGGTGGCAACAGCGGAAATACTCAATGTAGTTAAGAGATTGATGGCATAAGCTGCTATCAGCATCCCCATCATGCCAATCAAACCAGCTTGACCGAGAAGGAAGCCGAATCTGAGAAACATCAAAATCGACAAGACATTGAGGGTTACCGGTACGAAAACTCCAGCGAAAGTGCCTAGTTTGTCGGTACCTCCAACGGGTCTGGGGAAAGCGCCAGGCCTTGGTTTGGTGGTTTCGCTGGCTGAGTGTCGTTTGCTGTCATTATTTGGCTCCTTCGCTAGATTGGATCGTGATGTCTGGAGGATGCTCGAGAACCAGCTGCTCATCCCTCTCTGCTTGCTCCCCGTCCCTTGAGCGCCATCGTAGACATCTGCATCAGCTGGAAGCTGGCGTCCACTGCTTGGCAGAAGCGGTGTTTCCTCGTCAGGTGGTGGTGAATGCTGTACGAACGAGCGTCGATGCAGTCGCGCACTCTCATCTCGTGCTGTGCGGGTTGCAAAGTTGGAGCGTGTCCGCGGCAGGGTAAGCCTGGTCGTCTGGTCGTCGTCCGCATTCGTCATGGTCTCGGCATCGGGAACCTGGTTCAATGTTCGTGGCACGGGGTGTCACTGCGGCTCCGGTCAGGCCGTGCACGGGATGCGCCGATGAGCGTTAGATGGTGAGGTGTAGGAGCGAGACATGGACAGAACAGCTGAGAGCAACGACAGGGCAACACATCCGAGGCGCGATGACGCCGCATCTACATCGCCAACAGTAAAGTCTTCTGCTATGCTTCACTTGGCGGCTTAGCGCTCGCTTCTCGGTGGAAAGATGCAGGGCTTCCAACGGTGTGACATGGTCATCCCGCGCGTGGGGCGCCACATCTCTCCGGCGAATCGACGGATGACCTCAACCTCTCGGCACAGGCCTCGAAGCAGCCCGACTCAGCTTTCCTTGCTTCTTCTGCGCGTCTCCCTCTTGCTGCTGTACATTACGCGTAGCATCTCGAAGCCTCGCGGTATGTGTCCACTGGCCACGCCATCCATATAACTACCCGTAGCGTGTTTTATCGCTCAGCATTCCCTTTGCGACGTTAGACGCAGGTAGCCGAAGCTCGCGTTCCTTATCACAAAGTTCACTGCGGCTCCACAACACCACACACGCAGCCCAACATGTCGGGTGAGCGTTCGACCTCGACGAACCCACAGGCGGTGCCGTCGTCGCGAGATTCTCGACGAAGTTCTCCCGATACGCAGTCTGTTCGTGCAGGCTCTATCGCGCGACGGGGCTCGCCCGTTCCTTCCCTTCCCAACGGCACACCTGCCGTGCGCCAAATACCAACACCCTCCCAGACCCAGACGGCCAACTCGTCGTCGATACAGACACCGCTGCCTGGACGCGCAGATCCGCAGTCGTCCCTGCCCGGCCCAGCCGAGTCGAACCTCTCTTCAGCGCTGAAAGAGTCACTGGGCAATTCACCCCCACGGTTCGGCACGCCTCCGATACGCCCACTGTCCCCCGCCCAAGACGCGCCTCCTCGTGGCCCGCCTAGCAACTACGGTTCCTTTGACGGCCGCGGTCGCTCGCCTGTGCCGTATGAAGACCCCGAGATCGTGCGCCGGCATCTGGTAGGCCACTATGCCTCACCAAGCAGGTCAAATCGTGGAAGAATAGGCGATGACGATGCCCAATCAACTGGAACGAGGCCCGAGGAAGACGAGGAGCAGTTTTCGAGCTTGCAACTCCAGGGCGGCGACATCACGCGACAGATTTACAGGTGGAGCGAGCAGCAGGCGGCGGAAGAGCAGGGCAAGTTGCAGCGCAGCAAGAGCTTCCACGGTTCGCGACGTCGGCCTGAAGACGAAGCACTCGACATCGACTCCATTCGCCAGCCTGGTGGCTTCAGACGAAACTACTTGCGCAGAGCCGCTGGGAGTCCCTCACCCGGCCCGGGCCCATCTGGCTATGGAACAGTCCGACAGGCGCGCCCACCGCCGCAGGTCTTTACCAACAACTTCTTGGAGTTCCTCACGTTATATGGCCACTTCGCCGGTGAATCTCTCGAAGAAGACGACGAGGTGTTGGGACCGGACGAATACTTCTCCTCTGATGCTCTGGATTCCGGCGCGCAGAGCGAAGACGAAGACCGTGAGTACGGCGAGTCGAGCGCACTGCTCACCCCTGGCAAGCGAAGAAAGCGCAAAGCGAAGAAGACCGGCACCGGCAGCCCCACAGGTGCAGCCATGCTGCTTCTCAAGTCGTTTGTTGGCACTGGTGTCTTGTTCCTGCCCCGAGCCTTCCTTAACGGCGGCATGCTCTTTTCCAATGTGGTACTCCTTGGTGTCGCGGGCCTCTCGTATGCCTGCTTTGTCTTGCTTGTTTCCACCCGGCTCGTGGTAGAGCACTCGTTCGGTGACATGGGCTTTCATCTCTACGGAAACTGGATGCGCAACATGATCAACTCTTCGCTTGTCATATCCCAGATCGGCTTCTCATCTGCCTACATCGTCTTTGTGTCTGAGAACCTGCAAGCCTTTGTTCTTGCGGTATCCAACTGCAAGACCTTCATCGACATCAAGTACATGATCATGATGCAGATGATCATCTTCTTGCCGTTGTCGCTGTACCGCAACATCAACAACATTCAGAAGCTCGCATTAGTGGCAGATCTCTTCATCCTCATGGGTCTCGTATATCTGTACTACTACGATCTCTTCACCATCGTTGACCAGGGCGGTATCTCCGACATCGTCAACTTCAACGCCAAAGACTGGACGCTTTTCATCGGTACCGCCATCTTCACATTCGAAGGCATCGGTCTCATCATCCCTATCCAGACTGGTATGAAAGACCCGAAGAAGTTTCCCAAGGTCCTGGGAGGTGTCATGATCATCATCACTGTCATCTTCCTCAGCGCCGGAGCCCTTTCGTACGCAGCGTTTGGATCCAAGACGAAAACTGTGGTACTTCTCAACATGCCTCAGGATAACAGATTCGTCAATGGTGTTCAGTTCATCTACTCGCTCGCTATCTTGCTATCTACGCCACTACAGATCTACCCGGCAATCGAGATAACCAGCCAGCAGTTGTTCAGTAGGACAGGCAAGTACAACCCGTACGTCAAGTGGAAGAAGAACTTCTTCCGCTTCTTTATGGTCTTGGTGTGCGCTTGCCTTGCTTGGGCCGGTGCGGGTGACTTGGACAAGTTTGTTAGTCTGGTAGGAAGCTTTGCCTGCATTCCGTTGGTCTTCATCTATCCTGTAAGCACATATCTTCCTCTGACTTGCTCATTGCTAACGATATACAGCCCATGCTCCATTACCGGGCTGTCGCGCGCACAACCACTGCACGTGTATTGGACGTACTGCTTTGCATCATCGGTGCAGTTGGCATGGTATATACCACAACTCTCACTGTCCAGAGCTGGATCCACGGAGGTGCTCCCAAGGCTCCCGGCTACTGTGACAGCCGGTAGTCGACGGTTCCCGATCGTAAATTGCCTTGTCCCTCGTTTTGCATTGCATGTAGCATTTCAGCGATGTACATCAGCACTCATCTTTGGTTATCTCTCATCATAGAAGTTACGCTAGGCAGGTTTGGGTTTAGGCGCACTCCAGGGCTTTTACGCGGTCTAGTCCATGTGCATGAGTAGAAGCGGCTAGGCTCGAACTCGAATCATTGTAGAACCCGACTGGTGTCTCTTTTTGCTTTTCAATGTCAACTGCACTGTGACATAAATGTGAAAACGTTGCATATATGCTTGGGCGTGTTCAATGCTGTGATGTGTCCTTAAAACGGCAAGCAGCATCTGAAACGGGGTGAGGCAAATGGTGTGTTTATTTCTCCGAAGATGCAGCGGGGATACCTAGCTGCTGACCAGGGCCGCGATACGAGACGATACAATACTGGTGCAACCTTTGGCGAGTAGGATACGAAGTACATGCAGGGCGCGGAAAGACCGGAATGAGGAGTCGGCACGAATGCAACGGCACGACTGTTGTCAAGGCGTGCATGTGCGGCTGATGTTCGTATACGCCACTTACGGTGGGGTTTCAGATGCCGTGTTTGTGGTATGGATGGCAATTTAGAGGCGGTCAAGACAATCGAACTGCTAAGGCATCCAGACGTTCCCAACGGACGCAGGCCAAAGGTTCTTGTCGGCACGCTTTCCTATAGTCGAGCTCACACCTGCAGAAAGGTAGACTAAGCTTTTGGCCAGAGCGGAACAAGCGCGCAGTAGCTACAAGGTGCTCACCGTTGTTCGACTTCAGATGCAGTTGAGCAGACGTACACGCCCCGAAGTCTCAGCTCTATCTTCCACGTTTGTGGTTCCAGTGCGTGATTCGTTGGCAGCATCGGCCACAACGGGTTGAAGACATTCTCTGGCTCCTGTGAGGTGTGCGTTGTTGGCGCTCATGCGTGAAATGCAGACCTGCAGGGCCAGACGACATTGCTTCTCACCGTCTGATTCAGACAATACTGCACACGGTGGGGAGCACATTGCGGGTAAACCTGCGCCGTTAGTGGGACGGTTGGTGCAGCTAGCGACTGGGTTCCACCCATCTGCCATGATTTGTTTTGGCATATCGGTTTTCTCCAAGCTGTCGACCATATCAGCAGAAGATCACCAAACAGAGTTTACACGAGATGTCAAGTCGTGACGCACGGCGCTGGCTTCCCAATTCGGAGCCGTACCCGCGCTGACGTAGCGGATCCAAGATATTGGACGATGCAGCAGAATTAGAAACCTCTCCATAAGCACAGTCTTTGGGCGAGCTTGAGGTCTCGCATGCGGCGAATGCGGCGCCCGTCAGGACGCGAGTGGCATAGTGGCCGCGGTGTAGCATTGCGAAGAGAAGATTTCTGGCATCTTGACATGAAAATAGTCGAGGAACGGGCCTAGCGTTGCTATTTTGGAGGTGCTGCGCCTCTTGGTCCCTGAGAAACGATGGATAGCGGGCGATCAGGTCAGGAACAGCAGCGGGGGCTATTGGCTGGCAGCATCGCGGAAGCCGATGGACCAGGATGACTCCGCGAGACATGACGAAATAGGGGACAGTGAGGGAGGGCGTGGCAGAGGGTCGCAGGGCTGCGAGGGCGAGATTCAAGGGTGGTAGAGCGGCGTCACAGACGGGTGCGATACGCTGCATTGGCGAGGCTAGCCAGGCCGGGTGGAGAAGGGCGTCGCTGGGGCATGCTCAGTGCTTGGCCCTGGAAGATATAAGTCAAACACACCACCGCTCTTTCTCTGCTCACACACCTGTCTGCTTCCCCCCGCACCCTACTTTCTTGCACACGCCCAATTGCCTCCGACTGCCTTACAATCGCTTCCATTCATATTCAGCACCCTACTTTCGTTTCGTCGCCATGTGGTAAGTCCCCGCCGCCCCACTATGTGAAGCTGTGGCAGCTACAGCGAGGCTCTGGACACGGGCTAACGACGGCGTCTGCAGCGGTATCTTCGGCTACATCAACTACCTGGTGGAGAAGGACAGGAAGTACATTCTCGACACACTCATCAATGGTAAGCAATCCCGCAGCCGCTCCCCCAGACGCGCGTTCCACGGAGTCGGAAGTGGTTTGGTGGGGCTGGAGGGCGATCACTAACACGCTGTCCCCTCAGGTCTGCAACGTCTAGAGTACCGTGGTTACGACTCGGCTGGTCTTGCAATTGACGGTGACAAGAAGAATGAGGTCTACGCCGTCAAGGAGGTCGGCAAGGTCGCCTCGCTGAAGAAGCTCGTCGAGGAGCAGAACTTCGACCTCAACAAGGTCTTCGACTCGCACGCCGGTATCGCCCACACCCGATGGGCCACCCACGGTCCCCCATCGCGTGTCAACTGCCATCCCCACAGGTGTGTCACGTCCACGTTCTTTGGACCACCCAGAGCACGTACTAACCGCCCACCAGGTCCGACCCCAACTGGGAGTTCTCCGTCGTCCACAATGGTATCATCACAAACTACAAGGAGCTCAAGACGCTGCTCGAGAGCAAGGGCTTCAAGTTCGAGACGGAGACCGACACCGAGGCTATTGCCAAGCTCACAAAGTACATCTACACCGAGCACCCCGACCTGAGCTTCCCCTCGCTCGTCAAGGCCGTCATCAAGGAGCTCCAGGGTGCCTTTGGTCTTCTCCTCAAGTCCGTTCACTACCCCCACGAGGTCGTTGCGGCCCGCAAGGGTTCTCCCCTCGTCATCGGTGTACGAACACAGAAGAAGATGAAGGTCGACTTCGTCGATGTCGAGTACAACGACGAGGGTGCTGCTCTCCCCGCTGAGAGCGCCTCGCACAACGTCGCGCTGAAGAAGTCCAACAACTTGCTCGCTCCCCCTGACAAGTCGCTCCTTCACCGATCGCAATCGCGCGCTTTCCTGTCCGACGACGGCGTCCCGATGCCCACCGAGTTCTTCCTCTCGTCCGACCCATCCTCCATCGTCGAGCACACCAAGAAGGTCCTGTACCTCGAGGACGACGACATTGCACACATCCACGAGGGTTCCCTCAACATCCACCGTCTGCACAAGGATGACGGCTCGTCCAACGTCCGCACCATCCAGACTCTTGAGATCCAGCTTCAGGAGATCATGAAGGGCCGTTTCGACCACTTCATGCAGAAGGAGATTTTCGAGCAGCCCGAGTCCGTCGTCAACGCCATGCGTGGTCGTCTCGATGCTGTCAACAAGACCGTCACTCTTGGTGGTCTCCGTCAATACCTCTCTACCATCAGGCGATGCAGGAGAATCATCTTCGTTGCCTGCGGTACTTCGTACCACTCGTGCATGGCTGTCCGTGGTATCTTTGAGGAGCTCACTGAAATTCCCATTGCCGTTGAGCTGGCCTCCGATTTCCTTGACCGTCAGGCACCCGTCTTCCGTGACGACACCTGCGTCTTTGTCTCCCAGTCTGGTGAGACTGCCGATTCCCTGGGTGCTCTCCGCTACTGCTTGGAGCGCGGTGCCCTGACTGTCGGTATCGTCAACACCGTCGGTTCCTCCATCTCTCTCCTCACCCACTGCGGTGTGCACATCAACGCTGGTCCCGAGATCGGTGTTGCCTCCACCAAGGCCTACACCTCGCAATTCGTCTGCATGGTCATGTTCGCGCTCTCTCTCAGTGAGGACCGTGCATCCAAGCAGAAGAGGCGGGAGGAGATCATCGAGGGTCTCACCAAGATCTCCGACCAGTTCAAGGAGGTGCTCAAGCTCGACCAGCCCATTAAGAAGCTCTGCGAGAGGTTCAAGAACCAGAAGTCCCTGCTGCTTCTCGGCCGTGGCTCTCAGCACGCTACCGCGCTCGAGGGTGCTCTCAAGATCAAGGAGATCTCGTACCTTCACTGCGAGGCTGTCATGTCTGGTGAGCTCAAGCACGGTGTCTTGGCTCTGGTCGATGAGAACCTCCCCATCGTCATGATCCTTACCCGTGACGACATCTTCGCCAAGTCGCTCAACGCATACCAACAGGTCATTGCCCGTAGCGGACGGCCAATCATCATCTGCAACGAGAACGACCCCGAGTTCCCTACCGACAAGACAGACAAGATCGAGGTGCCCAAGAACGTCGACGTTCTCCAGGGTCTCATCAACGTCGTTCCCCTGCAACTCATGTCGTACTGGATGGCGGTTGCCGAGGGTGTCAACGTTGACATGCCCCGTAACCTGGCCAAGTCGGTTACCGTCGAGTAGATGTATTATGGATATGGCGTTCTCTAGGATAGAGAAGCTGGTGTGATTTGGATTTGATTTACGATTGAAAGCTCTTGGATGTAGCTTATGTGTATGGCATGGAAACTTTTACGATATCTAGAACACGGAGCGATGCGATGCTCTGATTGAATGAACAAAATTTCAAACACATCTGTCCCATTTCGTGACTGTCTTGACGGGTCAGGTCGAGGATTGATTGCAATTAACGAGAGGCGTTTGAGGGAAGCTTACCCCTGCTCGCGATGACACCATTGCACGATGCGGGATCCCTGCCTTTCGGTTGCGGGGCGGCTCCCAATGTGGTGTGCTCAGCTGCTCGTTCCTGCATTCTTCAGCCCACCCAGTCGCCGTTCCCGCTCGACCTTCACCACAGCGACTCCACTGTTCCATCGCACCTTCCCAATCTACCTACAAACTTGCACACGCGCAACGGCAACATGGCAACCATCAAAGGCCCCGGCGCCCCCAAGACGTACGATGGTAAGTAGGCAAGCAACCTCCGAGCAACCCCGCCCCCACCACCTCAACTGTGCGACTGACTGAAGCTGTGCAGGCTCCGCACTCCGCATTGGCATCATCCACGCACGCTGGAACACCAAGATCATCGATGCGCTGCTCGAGGGAACCAAGAGGAAGCTCAAGGAAGCGGGAGTCAAGGAGGAGAACATAGTCGTGCAGAGCGTGCCTGGGAGTTACGAGCTGCCCTATGCCGTCAAGCAGTATGTCTCCCCATATGACGTTGTAATCCGGGCACAAAGCTAACAGGCACTTCCACAGACTATACTCGGCCTCACAAATCCAATCCTCGTCCACAGGCGTCGTAGGCGCAGCAGCAGACCTCCTCGGCTCCACCTCGGACCTCACAGCCCTCACTGGAGCGTCGCAGTCCAAGACGTCCAACTCGCCCTTTGACGCGATAATCGCGATTGGCGTGTTGATCAAGGGAGAGACGATGCACTTCGAGTACATCTCGGAGGCGGTGAGCCATGGACTCATGCGCTTACAGCTCGACAACAACGTGCCCGTCATCTTTGGCCTGTTGACGCTGTTGAGCGATGAGCAGGGACTCATGAGGGCGGGGATTGGTGGCGCGGATGGCAAGAGCGGACACAATCATGGCGAGGACTGGGGGAGTGCCGCGGTGGAGTTGGGTGTCAAGAGACGGGGGTGGGTTGAGGGCAAGTTTGTGGACTAGGACGTGGTGTGAGGATACGGGGACACAAAGATCCAAGTGACTGGGCCACTACTAGGCTCTGGTTTGCACATGCTCATAGAAGGCATGCGTGTCCAAAATGGAATCACGCAGCTATGATACACCAGTGCTCGTACAAGCGCGTGGTCCTTCCACCACTCGCGGGATGCCGCATCTGAGAAGCAGCGTGTCGACTTCTGCCTGACGGAGCGTGGAGCGAGTAATGGTGCTTCCATTGTCCCATTCAATTCGCCCACTCCTCATCTGCAGCTTTGGTACTACAATACGTGCTCACGTGCTACATAGCCCTCTATCGTCCCACGTGCTTTTCAAACGCGTTTCCAGTATTGAATGGTGCTGTGCTGCGCTGGCCATGTCCTCGTGCGACTGCAGTGGGCTAGCGTAAATGCATAGTGTACGCAAGGCGATCGCGATGACGCTTAGGCTGGAGGGATGCGGCTTGACAAGGTGGTGCGCGCGTGCGAGATTCAGTCCTGGGGCGGCAATTCCATGCAGGAGACGATGGCAGAGATTATGCGACCATGGTGGCCAAGGCTGGTCGCTGCAATGCAACAAAATTGTTGAGTGCAAGAGGGATGGTTGGTGGACGAGAGAAGCACTCTCCTTTTCCCGCCAGGGCCTTGGAAGACGCTAGTCCAGGCGCAGTGCCTCGCCTTGGAACCTCAGATTCCCTGGACGACGGCTCTTACTCACCACCAGCCCCATCTGTGCGAGCAGAGCGCTGTCGACCCCATCGCCCGGCTCATCTTTCCTCCCTGTCTTTCTCCCTTGCCTCCGCCGCCTGTCCCCGGGCGCCCCGACACGTCCTCACCGCGTGGTGCGCGTAGTCGATATCCCGTTCCTGGCCTGCAGCTGCATCGAGTACAGCAGCGCGCGGCGCCCCTACCCACGCCTCTTCTATCACACCCGGCTATACAGTGATGGCGGCAGCATACACGTGCTAACACAAGGTCGATCGATAGTGTGGTGCGCTTTTGCAGCGCAGCCATCAGAGACTGGGCTTCGACATCAAGTCCATGTCAGGCACGAGACGCGGCGAACGAGAAGACAGGTCTCTGCGGCGGGAAGCCTCTCGTCGCCCCGGCTCGTCTGCCCCCTCGCACGCAGCTTCGGCGGCCACAGCGACACCGGCAGCGGGTGAAACGCGCAGGAGCACGCGCAGGAACAAGTCGGATTCACCCAACAACGATGCGCAGCGCCGTAGCGAGCTGCTAGACGACGTTGACTCGGACGCCTCTGCTCCTACGCCCGCCTCGTCCACCTTCTCCGCGCCTTCCACCATGTCGCGTTCTGGTCAAAATATTTCTCTCCACGCCCTCACACCCTTGACCAGCTCAGACTCGTCTCCGCCGGGCAAGCTGCCCAGTCCGCGCTCTTCCAAGCTCTCGCATGAGACGATGCACACAACCTCGTCCTCTACACACGCGGCGCCATCGAGCGCGCCCAACAATGTCGCCGATACCATCACCCCCATAAACACGCCGCCCGAGACGCGCATCTCCGTCTTCCCAGCCGACGGCGTGCTGGGACAACGCTCCACCTACGACGCACAGCTTGACCCCAAACTCGATAAAAAGGCGCGAGGAAGGGGAACGGCGAAATACACCACAATACTGGACAAGGTACGTGAAGGTTACAAATACATACATAGATGTGGTCGCCCTGTGACGCTAAGGCTAACTTAACTTGTGTTACAGGGCGACCCATCTCCTCCTCCCGATCCACGCCTGGCCATTGCCGGCTACACCACTGGCAACTATGTCATCAAGACATCCTTCACGGGCGCTCCCAAATCAAAGCTCCGAATAGCGCCATACGTCGCTAAGCCCTACTCTTTTGATCAACGCATATCATGCGGACCAGGGCCTGCAACCCAAGTCGTTGTGACGGGCTTCGATCCCTTGACACCAGATGCGCAATTGCGTGGTTTCTTCTCCACTTACGGCCAAGTAGAGACGCTCCGCAATCAAGTACATCCCGATAACGGCAGCCCACTTGGGATATGTCTGGTCAAGTTTCGCGACACCCCACCAACGCGCGGAGTACCTGGCATCAAAGCAACCACCTCAGCAAAGCGAGCTGAGCGCGAAGGCACAAATCAGCGCATTGCGCAACACATGATCAGGGTGAAATCTGATCGCGAGGGCCGGAGATGCCAGAAACTCATGGATATGGCGGTGCAGCAGACCCGGAAAGAGGAGGAGAAGCAGCGTGCAAAGCTCGCAGCGAAGACTGCGAGCGTTGCGGCACCAGCTACACCGGGAACCTTTGATCTGCCGGCAAACGTTCCCAAAGGCCCATCTGGCAAGGGCGCGCGTCCGCCAATTCCGATCCCTCGAGAACCCTTGACAAGGAAAGCCGCACTCTCCTTTCTCATCGAACGCGAACCAGTCAAGCCTACGCTGAAACGAAAGCCTTATATTTTCATCGCACACGCATACGTACCCGTCCTCAGCACAACCGTCGAACATCTCAAGAAGCGGTTAAAGAACTTTCGGTGGGCTTCGGTGCGATGCGACCAGACGGGTTACTATGTAACTTTCGAAGAGTCGAAGCGTGGTGAAGACGAGGCCGTCCGATGTTACAAGGAATGTCACATGCAGGCTCTATTCACTTACGTTATGAACATGGAGTGCAACCAATACGGCGACCCGAACTATGAGCGGAGTCCCAGCCCAGAGCGCGTGGTAGCCGACAAGAAGCGGAAGGCCATCGAAGAGCGGATAGAACATGAAGAGGCGGAAGATCTCGAGTGGGAAAAGAAGCAGCGGGCAGACTCGCTGGATCCTGTACGAGCCGCTTTGGACGTGCTCAAGCAGGAGCTCCAAGAGAAGCTTCTTGGTGACATTAAGACGAAATTGGCCGCGCCCACTATACTGGAACTCCTGGAACCGGATCTTCATGTGGAAAAGCGTCGCAAGTTCAATGTTCCGGCCCCGCCTACGAAGGAAGAGGTTGTTCGACCACCCGCACTTCTCGCCCCAGGATTCGACGCCTTTGGAGCTGGTACACCAAAGGGCCGCAATGGTGGTTTCGGCGGCCGCAACGCACGCAGGTCGTTGGGTGTATTTGATCCTAGCACCAGGCGTGGTAAGAAACCTCCGAAGGTTGTCAATGCATTTGCGGACGAACGAAGGAAGGCATCTGCGCCTAAACCCCGTGTTGCCCGTGGGCTGCATCGCCAGATGATTGAGATGTTCGAACCGGAGGAGTCGGATGATGAGAGTCGCAGCCAGCTCACTCGCGGTACTGAGGAGCAAGAGAGCCGACCCATCAGCCGTGCTCCTTCCACCGACGTTGAAGAGGAGGTGGAAGAGTCATCGAGAGCTCACCGCGCTAAACGGCGCCGTATCGAAACGGGCTGGGGCGAAGACAGTGACGAGGAGATGGACGACTCGCATGCAAGGAGTTTGCTTGCCCATTGCATTCACAAGGATCCAGAGAACATGGCCGAGAAAGAGCTGGAACAAGTACTCGCAATTCTTCCTCGTTCGTCGCCTATTTGGAAGAAGGCAGACAAAGCACTCAAAGGGTTCAGGAGGTTACGGAAAATTGAGCAAGAGGCTGATGCAATCTTTGGGGTGGAAGCAAGCCCGATTGACAAACTTGAACCTGAAGTCGTCATCACCCATGATGACGAAGCACTCAAGCCCATCGAGACTACTGAACTGCCAGAGACGCTCACGACACTCAAGAAGAAAGCTGCCACCAAGCCCAAGAAGAAGACTAAGAAGCAGCTCGAAGAGGAGGCCAAGGCTGCCAAGATCGAGGTTACGGAAATCGAGACACCTGCGGAAGAGGAGATCGCCGAAGCGAAAGAAGTCAAGGAGGTCATCGAAGAGGTCGTGGTGGAGGAGTCGACGCCAGAAGACGACGAGCGGGCCTCTTCTGTATTCTGGGGCGTGTCCTCTGTGGAGCCTCGTAAGACTGTTGAGGATGACCTCAGTGTTGTAATGGACATTGACGGTTGGCAACATATGCTCAAAGACGACGAGGATCTCCGTCACCTCAAGGCTGCCATGGAGTCCATCAGTGCCGCCAAGATTGGCGATGCACAATCCTGGGCATGGAAACAAAAGTCTATCAAGCATCTCAATCGCAACGGCGAGGAGGGTGTCTCGCGTACGGAAACCAAGATCGAAGGGTACTACGTTCCCAACGCGACTGGCTCGGCTCGTACGGAGGGTGTCAAGAAGATTCGCGAGTCTGAAAAGTCGAAGTACCTCCCTCATCGTATCCGCGTCCAGAAGGAGCGCGAAGAGCGCCAGCGCCGCGCCAAGCAAGAAGAGCGAAGTGTCGTCTCTGTTGAAGGCTTCAAGTTCCAGACCAGTTCCAACAAGACATCCACCGCCAATTCGCGTGCCAACCGCGCCAACAACCGTCGCATGGTCAACGATATCAACATATCCAAGAACATGTCCGGTGCTGAAGGCGATGCCCTCCGTTTCAACCAGCTGAAGAAGCGCAAGAAGCTAGTCAAGTTCGACCGTTCCGCCATCCATAACTGGGGTCTTTACGCCCAAGAGCCCATCGCCGTCAACGACATGATTATCGAGTACGTGGGTGAAAAGGTTCGACAACGCGTTGCCGATCTCAGGGAAGCCAAGTACGACATGCAAGGTGTCGGATCGAGTTACCTATTCCGCATTGACGAAGACACGGTCATCGACGCAACCAAGATGGGAGGCATTGCAAGATTCATCAATCATTCTTGCACGCCCAACTGCACGGCCAAGATTATTCGCGTCGACAACACGAAGCGTATCGTCATCTACGCGCTGCGGGATATCAACTCTGGTAAGCACAATTCCTTTTTACGGACAATTCATGCCACGGAACATCTACTAACAATATTTCCAGATGAGGAACTCACGTACGACTACAAATTCGAGCGTGAAATGGACGCTACGGACCGTATCCCCTGTCTCTGTGGTTCTATCGGCTGCAAGGGCTTCCTCAACTAGTCAGCTTCGCATGGCTTCAGCTCTGCTTCGGCTCCCTTCGTACATTATCTTTGCGCCGGCTTTCCTTCAACATCACACTTTTGCAGCGCTACATCGCTGCTTCTTTTGTTTCAACACCTACACTTGGCAGGGAGCGAAAAAAAAGGTGGCTCCTCCCCATATGCACATGAAGCTAGGCTTCATCTTGGATTCGGGACTGGAAGAAGAGGGAAATCTTGCATTGCATGGCGTTTTTCAGTGGCTACATATTATCACCATCTTCCTGGCACCCCTTTCTTCCTTTGAGAGAAAGGGCGCGAATGTATCATTTTTCTTATTTGACTAAAAGAATGGGCGAAGGGTGGGTGGGCGGCACTTGCCCTTGACTTTATCGATGGGTTTGAGTCAGTCGGGTCACATCTTTGGCATTGTATCTGGTGTTTTTGTCGCTTTATCTTTTTTCCACTACGCTCAAAATCACCATTTGTACTATTTTAACATCTCTACGAAGAAGAGGTGTCGACGGAAGAGTGGTAGAAAACTCATGGTATGTGTGTGTCTGTGTGTCGGCTTTTGTGCCGTATTATCGACACCGGTAGCTATAATCAGTTCGCAAGGGAACAGAATGAGAAGATTGATCATATATCCACTGCCCATTTATATCTTGAGTGAGGTTATACATGGTCTTTTCTCTTGGTACCCTATTCGAACAGTCATCCCAGCTAGCTACCCAACGAAATGACGCGCGCAACGCAGCATCTCAAGGTCCCTCTAGGAGACTACTCCACGGCCCTGTTGCGAAACCGGCGGCTTGGTAGCACAAGCGCGGGTCCCGGGGTCCGAAGGTATGATTGGGGCTATGAGGTGGCAGGTCAGAGATTTGGATCGCGGTGGTAGTAGGTATGCTTGCTATGGTCATGGGAGTGGCAGGCAGACTTACAAGAAATGCCTTTTTGCAGCATTTTCTGGGTGCCCATACGCTTCATGCCTAAGCAGTGCATGTGTGTTAGCCTTCATTGTGTTACGATCCGACATGAAACCCTGGAGGCAAACCAGCGATCAAAGGAGATGGCCTGGCAGCACCGAGGGGTGGTTGAGAGATGACGTGACGGCTATTGCACGTATCAGACCCTTGAAATGGGGGCAAGGAGACCGGGGAAGCTTACTCGGAAGATGCGGTGTCCATATCGTGACCGTGACTATATGCGGACTGCATCCAAATATCTTTGGGGGCGTTGGATAACTGACCGAAGACTCTATCCCTGGGGAAAGAATTAGTATTTGAATATGAGCAGCTCTTTAACTCAGGGGTTTCCGTGTACGTTTGTAATTTAGTTAAGAGAAACAAACGAGTAAATAGTATCGTAGTAGGCACTACAATGAAGCTGGAACGAGCCTTGGATGTGTTTGATGGATCAGGTCCTTACTTTCGCCCATGTCGGCAAATCTAAAGGCTCCGATATCACAGGCGTTCTTTTCAGTAAAAAAGTCGTCTCGTGGATCTGAAAGACGCTCCTTCAGGGTGTTTAGCACGGCCTTCCATCGTCGTGAACCCCGACTAATATCTCTTGGGTATGCAGACCAGACCTTTTTGTGCAAACGCAGATGTTTGCTCTCGCCGTGTTGGGAACGAATGAATGAAATGCATACATACCATGGATCAATACGCTCCTCCCTCTTTTGCTTTCTCAAGATATTCAGAATGACGGCAGCCTCTTTGATAGCAAAGTGATCGGCAATGTGCTGCAGGTGCTTCAGACTCCAACCGACTGCAGATTGTGGACAGCTTCTTGACCAAGCAACAACGTAGAGGCTGAAAATCAGTATGTAGACATCGAGGATATGCGGTATGCTGTGTGAATGTTGTTTACCCGTGCTTCCACTAGGCAGCTTATCCTTTGCGACTAGGTCGCAGTCCGTCATCTGAGGAACCGATGCGACGATCTCCTGGACGAGGGTCAAGATGGCAGTATTTGCTCGATCACACTGAGCGGCAACTTCAGGATCACAGCTCTCGGAACAGGACTGGATGATCTCCTCGCAGAGAAGTATTCGTGCTATGCGAAGCACGTTCCACATCTGGGTGATCATGCGATCGGGGTAGACGTCATATACCCTTGGGAATCCGTCGGGTACCAGTCTTACTCCATCGGAATCAGATAAGCTTTTGCGTTTATACGTCCAAGCCGGGCTCGCTTCAAGTGCAACAATCTCGAGCTTTCGATCAAAGTACTCGCTCTTCGTTGTCCTTTCTTCCGCCGTCATAAAGCCCTTGCGCATCTCTGCGGCTAGATCGGTTATGTCAAGCATCAATCCGCTGAGCTTCCACTTCGGATAGTCAGTATTGACGAATTGTGCTGCGTGTACTCGTATTTGTCGTATGGAAGGGTCCACCACTCGCCCTGTACTCAATGAGCATATCGTCGCGTTCAGGGAAAGTCCCATCAACGCCCGTAGCTCAGTGCCTTCCTTGAACGACTCTACACCTCGCAGTTTGACCAATGTGAGAGCGCCCTCGATATGGGCGTGTCCTGATGTGTTGATCTCCAGGGCAGACTTCATGATCTTCTCAAAGAGATCCAGCAACAACGCGCCTTCGAAAGTGGATGCCGCTTTTGCTGTCGTGGAATTCTGCAGGGCGATGTTGATCTCCCGTAGTGCTTGACAGTACTTTCTGCGTCCTAGATCTCTTGCAGTCTCCGAAGAAACCTGATGGGACAAGAAGGCGAGACTGACCGCCTCGATGCTCAAAGTAAGATATTTGGGCGCGGATCTTGGGTCTAGATAGTTGTATAGGAAGTCCCATGTGCGACTAAAATCGGAGACATAGTACGTGAAGAACATGTCTCTACCCAGGGTCAAAAGGTCTTGGGGTAGATGTCGAACCTTAAGCTTGACTTTGGGTTCGCCAACACATCGTTGCTTCAGTGGGGACCTTGTCTTTGCTAGGGCCTTCGTCCGTACAAAGTCGGTCTGGTCGCTGATCCGAATGTTGATCGTGTCGCGATAGCCGGTGCATGCTGCTCCCACTCGAATGCAAGAGTTGCAACTTGGCCGTTGCAGATCACACTGGATGTGTCAGTAAGAAATCCCAACTTTGGATTCGAGGCATACTCGTAGTCTTCTCTCCCTACATCTTTCGCAAAACTTGGATGGTTTGCCGCGGAACACCATCAGATTCTCTGCAGCGTGAACGGGTTGTCAATCTGTGGGCCTGTTGAGCCTGAATTGATACTAAAAGAAATAAAGTGTAGATTCAATCTAATTGACAAGTCTCATTTTACCAAGCAGATGAAAGTGGTTGTGTGGTGTATAAGGCTGCCGGCAGCATGTAAATGACTGGAAGCTGACTGCCGTACTAGTCCCAAGAAGGAATGCATCTCGTGCTGCGTCCACTAGCGCGATGTAAGCATGAAGGACGACTGCCAGCCAGTCGCGTAGGGGGTAGATGTTGCATTCCGAGGTCTGGCCTATTATCTAATAGTCTGAACTTACTGATGAAACGCCTCAAGAGGTTATCAATGTTCCACAGCCGCGTAACTCGCAAATGGCTTTGGCCGCTACCTACATCATCGTGCATGGATTTCCAAAGAAGTGAGGTGGGTGGGAAGAAATCAGGGCACCCGATAAGACATATGTCGCGCCTCCACCTCCAAGCCAGGTCCTATCCTTATCTACAGCTCGAGGGCGAGCTATACATGTATCGTAACACGGCGCACATTTTGAGCGCATCGCGGGAATCGATGAAATCTTGAAAAGAAGATAGAGGTGCATTCCATGCTTGCAGTCGATCTAGATCTTTGATGAACAACGAAGCCTAATCGCTATCGTCGTATTTATTTCCAACCCCAACATCACCTAGTAATATGTCATCAGGCGCCGGGCCCCTGTGATTCCTCACCCACTCTGTCTCTACGCGGAAGAAGATCCATATCCATCTTCGCAACACCTCGAGAACTTCCATTGTAAAGATGCCCCCTTCCAAATCGTTGAAATGATCCAGATGCACACTGAGTTTCAGACTCCATGTGCACCTCAGCATTGCGTCCACTACAATCGCTGCATAGTAGAATTCTTTGGCATGGAACCAGCGATGCCGTCTTAGACCCCGTGGGTATTCTGGGCTATCCCGAGTACGGGCATTGGAGAAGAGGGTAAGATCCCAATCCTTGGCTACGTCCCAATAGAAAGAGTAGCCAGAGTTTACCACCACTGCGACGAGCCACATACGGAACAACGTCGCTTCCGAAACACCAAAGCGTGAAGGATCAGGCGAGCGTTGCAGAGCACTCAGTATGATGACAGGAAATGCGGTCGAGTATTTCAGTGCGTTGGCCAAATGCTGGCCACCCCATCCTGTCGCTGGACTGATCTGACCAGTTTGCTTGTTCGCCTTCTGAACACGATAGTATTCCGTGATACACTGCCGCAATCGAATCATCGAGGGTATGGCAATGATGAAGGGAACCCAAAACACGCCGCCGCAACTTCTGTTTGGAGGCCCTGTTGAGCTGTGCGACGACGAGAAGAACATGCACAGTGAGACGAATAGATCGCCCAGCACCTTCGCATAACTCGTCAACGCATCGGCGAGCAGAATGTCTCCAAACTTTCCATCTTGTGCTTCTGCGATGCCACCGATCGATATACGCTTTAGCGTCGCCAATGTACGAGTCCGTCCATTGCGACTAACGAATGGCAGCGGTATGACGAAGCCAATGACCAGTACCAAGAGGTAGAGGTTTGGCAGGATTTCCCAAGCGGCAATGTCTGTAGGGCTGCCGTGCGTAAGGGTCCAGAATAGGAGCAGCGAGAGGGCGAGCGGGATGGAGAGGAAGGTTGCGATACGGTAGCAGGAGAGGTGGTGCGGGATATGGCGGGGTGAGGTACGGCCCGGGTAGCGGATCAGACTCGGGACGTCTATCTTTATGAGGGTGAGGTAGTGGAGGTTTAGACCCCAGGCCCAGATGCCTGTGCGGCAGTTAGTAAGGTGGTTGAGAGCAGATGGCGTGAGCGTTCGCATACCCAGGACTATTATAAGAGCGACGCGATACGGCAGGGGCAGCACGCGACTGAAGCCATCGATTTCTGGCTCGACGGCGGGATCACCGTCCATTTCTCGAATGCGCGCTCGGTTCCGTGGCGGTTGCTGTGTCCCAGCCTGTTCTCTGCCGTATGATCATGAAGCTCCTCGATGCAAAAGACACCCCCAATTGGACCCTCTCTTCACAGCTATCTCCGGTCGTGTTGGCGCAAGGGGTTGCAGATGTCGCGATAGCGTGTCCACTTCCCCAAGGCGATGGCATCAAACACGCTAGCTAATTTACAAGCCACTCTCCAGCCGCCGTTGCGTTACGTCAGCATGGGCTTCAGCCTCACGCGCGCTAGCTGCATCGTGCCTGGCGGAGTGGATCTTTGGTTTGTGCGACGACCGCGGGAGCTTTGCCTAAAGCACAAGGCCATGACGCGATCATCGCGACGACAAAGTGACGCTTCTCCGCCGTATGCTATTGGGTACCTGACTTTGGAGGGAAAACAACGCCTAGATCTCTAGGCTCGCTGCACTACTTGCTTCTTCTCCACATACCAAGGTTTCCATTGACTGTCCCTACTTCGTGCGTCACACCACCCAGCACGACACACAGCACCTTCCACTTCATCTCTGTCACTCTAAACCTCCACCCTTACCTTCCCCCACTCCCACCTCGTCAATTGAAGGCAGACAGCAGGACCAACAGCAATCATGTCGCCTCTCTCTGTTCCTAAAATTTTCATGGCTGGCGGCGCCGTCGGCTTCGGCTACTACCTCTTCATGCGCCAATACTGGTTCCCCAACCCGTACAAGACACAGGGCGTCCAGAACATTGAGGATCGCTTCTCAGCTGGCGGAGGCCACCCCACGCACACACCTGCTGGAGGAACCCAGCGCGGTACGGGTACAATGAGCTCCCCAGACTTAAAACCCTGGAAGTACATAGAACGGAGTTTGCTGACATCAAGCTTGTAGGCTCTGCGTCCGCAAACGAAGGAAGGCACGACGGCCCGAGCAAGGGCCCAGACTCGGAGCACTTCAAGAAGAACATCAGCGACCAGCAGAGTGAGGTATGTGGCACACTGATTTCGATGCCCAAGAACTGTGCTAACGTGCGATAGCCTGTCTGGCCGAGCAAATTCAACGAGATACAATACAACAACCCCAAGGGCAAATAAGCGACTCCGGAACGATCGAGCAGACACAAAAGCATGGCAACATATTGCCAAGGGGCATTGGGCATCTGATGAATGGCATCATTGGCGTTTGGCAGATAGCGATGCACGATAGCATCCGGTAGATTTTTGAAACCCTCACTGTTGCGGCCAGTTGAGCGCAATGAGGCCCCCAGATAATCGAGAAATAACAAAACCAACTTTCCAAGGAGCGCCCAATGCTGTGTCGCTGTCAGCGACTCTCGCTACCTGATGAAGTTCATGCTGTTCCGCGTAGCTATGGAAGTGGAACTACACATGCCAGGATCATATTGACGAATAAGCAACGTCACACCGCAACAAAACGAACCGATGTAATGCAGCGAAGGAATTCAGCAAGACAGTGTTCACACGCGCTGGCTGTTTGAAAGTGGGACGTATACAAATGCTGGCGATTATGTACGAAAGAGTCAAAGGCCTAGATCTTCGCATTGCCCGTTTTCCTTGCGGCTGTGTTCCTAGCAGCATCCAACACAAATGCTACATGATGGCTCAAAGCCACCAGATCGCCGTCAGCATTGTGTACCCACACTTCCAAGTCCATCCTACCGTTTGCCACCTTCTTCATACCCGCCCTAACCTGCAGCCACTTGACTCCCTGCGGCGGCAGCGCTTTCTTGATGTCCAGATTCAGTAGGAGGGTTGGATACCAAAAGGGTCCCTCTCCTTCGCCCTTGATTGACTCAACCATCAGCGGGAACATGTCTGCGACAAAGCCGACCGAGGAATCCGTGAAGTTTGTCCCATCAGAGAAGCAGATCCACTCATCAGCGAGATGCTTTAGGCTTCGTCCTTCCCGAGGGAAATAAAACTTCACCCTCTTCGTCGCTTTTCGGAAGTTGGCGTGCGGCAATTCTGGTTGGAGCCTCCAGTTTGTATCTTCATCATTTTCCAGCTTTGTCAGGTCGACTGACGGGACGGGCGGTGAAAGCTTGTATCCGACATCTTGGGTGAAGCCCTTTTCCGTATCCATGTTGGAGTTTGTGACGTACGCGACGACTTCCTGTCGGCCATCTTGCTCCATGGTCACATGTACGATAGACGTTTGGCGACCAAGTTTAACATCATCGACTTTGTATGTTGCGGGCCCGGCTTGGGTCCGTCTCAGGAACTCAATATGGAGAGCTATGGTGTGTGGCTGGTTCTGCTTCGCCAAAGTTGTGCTGAAATGTGTTTTGACTACCTCCAGTATGCTAAGAAGTCGAGATGTGGTTAGTCAAGGGTGTGAAGCAGAATGCGATGGGCCTTACCATCCTGTAACGTAGCCACCATTAGGAACTGTTGCCGTTAGTAAAAGCGGATGATGTTATCTCTGCTGGGGTCTAAAATACCGCTTCCGATGCTCCAATCATCGTGTAGTGTACATGAGTACGTGTTGGAGGACAGTTTCTGTACTGCAGTAGCTTCTTCCCAACTCGGCATCTTGACAACCTAATAGTGCGAAACTTTCGTGTGTTTGGAGAACTGATAGGCCTATATGGTCAGGCTATCGATGTTCGAGGTTGTCGCAATGCCGTTGACCTCGGGAGGCCATGCGCAGCTATCGCGCCGCTAACGCCCAAAGCAGAAAGAACCTCGGTCATGGTTGCCCGGAGTTGTGGGGTTTACCCCGGTCGACTAATCATGGCCAGCCATCTCAATGCGCTGCGTCTGCCCTCGGTATTCCCAGGTCCGTTAGAACGCGACGGGCTATGTCCGTCTTCTCGTTCTGGCATCCTTCTACTTTTACTCTACTCCCTCCATAAGATTCCTTGGCTCGGTACTGATCATCAACACGACACCGATCTTCAAACACTAAGATGCCGTCCGAAAGCCAGTATCCTAGCTTGCCGATCCCAGACGTTGATCTGGTAAGTTTGACATACGGAGATAAGCCCTCTTGTGGAACTAATGCTGACGTTTGTCCTTGATCGTAGTGGGCGTTTCTCTTCGAAAGGAATGACAGGCCATACGCAGATGACAAAGGTATGTTCTCATGTTTTGTCAAACATAAGTAATCACTAAAACAGGAAATAGTAATCTACTTTGATCCCTACACTAAGCGGTCCTACACATACGCCCAGGTCAAAGATGCCGCTATCAACTTTGGCAAAGGGCTAAAGGCACTCTGGGACTGGCAAAAAGGCGATGTCCTAGCTTTGTACACACCTAACTGCATCGACACACCAGCGATAACATGGGGTTGCCACTGGGCAGGCGGTATCCTGTCGCCAGCCAACCCAAACTACACAGTCGATGAACTTGCGTTCCAACTCAAAGACTCCGGTGCAAAGGGCTTGGTGACACAGTTACCTTTCATCAAGAATGCGCAAGAAGCGGCAAAGAAGGTTGGCATTCCTCTTGACCGGGTGATCGTGATGGGCGACCACAAGGATCCTTCTTACCAAGTCAAGCACTTCACCAGTATTATCAACACAGCCGGGTCTTCCAAGTGGCGGAGAACAAAGGCTAGCAATCCATCGGAGGACCTTGCATTCTTGGTCTACTCCAGTGGAACCACAGGTCACCCCAAGGGTGTCATGTTGACCCACCGCAACATTGTCGCCAACACGATGATGATCAAAGCCGCGGAGGCTGGTAAACTGCAACCCACAGGAGGACCAACTGGCGAAGGCGACAAACTGCTGGCTTTCCTGCCCTTCTTCCACATTTACGGTAAGTTCCTGCATGCGCTCATCTAGGTGGTTCTCAACTGACTTCGACTAGGTCTCACGTGTCTAATCCATCAAAGCTTGTACTCTGGTCTCCAACTTGTTGTAATGCCGAAGTTCGACCTGGAGGACTTCTGCAAGTTCATTCAAGAGCTCAAGATCACATTCGCGTATGTGGTCCCGCCGATCGTTCTGCTCTTAAGCAAACACCCTCTTGTATCGAACTACGATTTGAGCTCGATCCGGATGATGAACTCCGGCGCGGCCCCTTTGACAAGAGAGCTTGTAGAGGCAGTTCACAGCAGACTGCAGATCCCTGTCAAACAAGGATACGGTCTTTCGGAAACCAGCCCAACAACGCACACCCAACCCTGGGAGGACTGGGACAAGACCATCGGATCTGTGGGCAAGCTTCTTCCCTACCAAACAGCGAAGTACATGTCTCCAGAGGAAAAGGAGATGGCAGTGGGTGAGGTTGGTGAACTATGGATCAAGGGCCCGAACGTCTTCAAGGGCTACCTTAACAACCCTGAGGGAACCGCGCATGCAAAGACAGCAGACGGGTACTTCAAGACAGGCGATGTTGGATACCAAGACAAGGACGGAAACTTCTTCATCACCGACCGCGTGAAGGAGCTCATCAAGTACAAGGGGTTCCAGGTGCCACCTGCTGAACTAGAGGGTATCCTGGTCTCGCACCCGAAGATCAATGACGTAGCAGTCATCGGAGTCTACTCGAAAGACGATGCCTCTGAACTACCGCGCGCCTACGTCGTACCCAAAGATGGATTGGGCAAGACGGATGAAGACGCGAAGGAGATCATAGACTGGTTGAGCGCCAAGGTCGCCCACCACAAGAGACTCCGCGGCGGAGTGAGATGGGTTGATGAGATTCCGAAGTCTGTAAGCGGAAAGATTCTTAGGCGGATGCTCAAGGTGAAGGCGCAGGAGGAGGAGGATAGCAAGGCGAAAGCGAAGTTGTAGACTACCTTTACCTCGAAAACGCAGTATATAAATGTCAATATACACGCGTCTCTTACCAGCTGGACCCTTGAATCTTTCTTTAATTGCCGATCGCTCTCGCCCTCCATCAGCTTTCTTCTACCTCATCTCTTCTACTCACCTGAATAATCTGGAGGACTAATTCGCTTTTCACCAAGCCTTCTCTCGTCCAGGAACGTCAATACCGTCATATATCCTACGTGCAACCTTGCATGATCAGCAACATGCAGAGTGAGTCCGAAATTTAGAGGATATTGATGTGGCTCTTCCAAGCTAATGGCATACCAGCCCCCAAGCCCACGCCGACCCCCAGGGCCGCTCCGGCTCCCAAAGCCACTACCAAGCGCAGAGCGGAAGAAGACTACGTTGAAGTCATTGGAGAAAGGATAATTAAAAGGCGCTTCGAACCAGTTGCCAAGATCTTAACTGAGAAGGAAGAACTGGACTCTCCGTATCAGATTTCCGTCAGAGTACATCCAGACCTCGAAAGATTCCCTGGCGCACTGCGCAATGCCCTCCAAAAAGCTTGCCAGACAGCGTTCTACACGCACATATCAACACTCCAGGCTGGTAGTTTACCCGAGTATCGTCAGACTTATAGCATCATATATGGTACACGCGTCCGCTCTGAGTCGATCACCTTCAACAACGAAACCGAACATTCGAATATCCTGGATCTCAGCATAGCCAACATCACCCTATTGAAGTTCTTCGCCGAGCGCCACAGCACCATGCTAGAGAAACGGTCATTCCAAGAGCAGAAACACATGGGACTCACCAACCCAAAGTTCCTAGAGCTTTACAGCGTAAGAAGGGGCGATCTGGGTTGGGGTCTGGACGCAGATGGGTGCCTATCTATCTACGCATCTTCGCTAGTCGAAAAAAAGACGAAGGAGCATGTTTGGTACGTCCAGGCTGACGATTCTCTAGTGCTCAAGGGCGAGAATTGAGCTGTCCGGAAGAGCTTACAGAGAGCTGAGTACAGAAAAAGGGAGTTAGGTCAGGTATGAAAGGCATGACCTAGGTAGTGATGATATTCGAGGTTTCGGAGTTGGTCGGAGTGTTCCCGGGAATGGGCCGGCTGGTTGATGCTAGAATTTGGCGAGGTGGTTCTTGCTGTACTTTTTGCTTGGCTGATTGCAATGGCAAGTATCACCCTTTAGCATTGAGAACGTTCACCTGAATCCAGGATGCAAGGTGGTGGCTCCGTTTCCGTGCAAGCTCTGGAGTGTGGCTCAGCCTGCGCACATTCGAGCGATGGTGATCATCCACTTCCAATCATCACCGAAGATGGTCTGCGCACACAAGTCTTTCTGTAAGGAATGTAATTCAAGCCTTGAAAGTTGGTGTTTGTGGTTGCCGTCCAAGAGCATCAGTTGATCGGGGAGAGCACGTGCCTGCTTACAGCTAGCGCCATCTTGGCACCACCGCACAGCCGAGCCAAAATTACCCTCTCAGATTTGCGACTCTGAACCCATCTATCGACAACATCACGACCGTCACGATGCCGAAAGAAGTCAAGCAGAAGTCTGGCCTCATCGTTGGCCTTAACGCCGGCCACAGTACGTCTCCCCGCTCGCCGCTCTCGATACGCACCGATCGCTACAGATGAAAAAATTCGTGGATGGAGGCTAACACGGTCTACAGAGGTCACCCCCAGGACCCCCGCTCCCAGGATCTCGAGGAGGAAGGGTTTCCTGTCGAAGCGCACTGCCTTCGTCCGTGAGATCACCAAGGAGGTTGCCGGGTACGTTCCAATCCGAACTTTTCTGCAGAGGGACTGCGCAATTGTTCGCCGAACAGCCCGCTAACTTGACGTGTCTACAGTCTTGCCCCATACGAGAAGCGCATCATCGAATTGCTCCGAAACTCCAAGGACAAGCGTGCCCGCCGCCTAGCGAAGAAGAGGGTACGTCTCCCACCCTAGCACACCCCGACCGACCTCCTACCCGCTCCGGCACATCCAAGTACGAACATCAACTAACACATCACAGCTCGGTACCTTCGGTCGCTCAAAGAGAAAGGTCGACGAGATGACCCGCGTCATCGCTGAGTCCAAGCGCGCTGGTCACTAAACGGTTCACGAAACGCGGTGGATGATGCAACACGGCGGACGAACGACCGACTTACTTTCCGATTTCTTCCTGGGTGTTCGGTCTCTTTTCACAACGGGCGGCTCGATACGATCTCGGAACGTCACAACATACCACAAAAAGTATGACACGATTCATCGGAGTATGGCAAATGGACAATGATGGTTCCTGAACGTACCTAGCATGTGTCACTCAAAATCATGAAATGTGACGATTGGTTCACGCCAAACCAACCTGTCCCAGTGCACCCATGCGCGTGAGGTGCTGATGCGTTGATGTCTACCTAGCATGGATGTCAAATTCCTACTCTATTGCCCTTATCAATGGCAGAGTAAGGGCCGAGAAATGCTTATATTGAAACGCGCCTTGCTCGGAGACGAGACTGCTCAGGCTTCACACTTCCTTGTGTGGGTGAGGCCTCGAGCAGGGGCGTGGACATTCCAACAACTCATATGATGTCTTTTTTCACACTTCCAGACGACTTGCGATGCGATACAGCACATGCAACTCACTCTGATGTCTCGATCAGACAGTAGCAACGATTGAGTATTTCAGATCGTTCGCGGGAATTGAACATCATGCATTAATCGTAATTCTGTCAAAACCAGTAAATGCTCCAAGATGACTCCATGCAACCCTAATGGCCACAACTATGACAGTGTAGTCGTTTAATCGTCGTGACCAATCTTCTCCAGTTTGCCAATCTCGCGCTTCTCGCCAGTCTCGCCCACGAATCTGATGCGGTCGATACGCGTCTTCTCGCTATCGCCCTCGGCGTCCGCGACAAACAGTACTAACGAGTAGACGTTCTGGAACTTGACGAAGCGCAGTTCAAGCTTGGCCGTTTGTGTCTGCTCATCCCAATCTGACGGCTTCAGCTCGATCGTCTGAGTCGCTGGGATGTCTTCGGCCTCTTCGAATCCCAGGTTATTTGCCCTGTTGGTCCAGACGTGAATGGTCTTTGGCCGTACTGGCGCTTCGTCGTCGTCTTCGTCGCCGGATACGCAAGACGTGATGTGGATAGTGTGAACCTTCAGGTTGGCCATGAAGGGTACGTACAGCATGAGCTGGTTATCGACATCGCTCTCTACCCAGTCCTTCTTGCCTTCTGAGCCGGTTGCCGCACCCTTGCCCTTGTTGAGCGAGCTCGGTTGTGATGTCTCGAAAAGCGTCTTGACAGTGCCGAAATCGCTGTCCGCGTTGAGGAGATCGAGACCCCGTGGGTCCACGGAATCGGTCACGTCGGTGTATCCGCGTGGTAGACTGGCGCCTATCCACGGGCCGCTTCCACTGCTGCTGCCCCCTGCACCAGAGGCGCCACTGTTTCCCTTTCCATCGTTCTCTGCTTCCGTGGCGAGGGTCTTGATCGCCTCGGAAAGCTGCTGTGGATTCGAGCCGGCGTACTTCTTTATCTGCTGGTTGTTCTTGTAGATGATGAACGTTGGGGTACTAACAAGGGTTAGAAAGCGCTCAAATATGTGGCCGTGCTTGGGGAATGTGCATACTTGGTGACGTTGTAGCTCTGTGCAATCTGCGCCTGCTGCACTGTGCTGACTTTGGCGAAGGCGATCTGTCCGGGCCGAGTGAGTTGACCGGCTAGTTGGTCGTATACGGGCGCAATCGCTTTGCTCGATGTGTTTTCTTCATTGTAGACTGCAAGTACCACACATTAGCATCCGGAGTTTGCCTCGTAGATGCCGGGTCGCTGCTTACAATTGATGACTACAATGCGCGAAGAGGAGAGCAGCTCGCTCAGCACTGCAGGCCTCGTGATTTCGATGACCCTGGACATGGCTGTGGGTGTGTTTGGGAGCTGGTGATGTTGTCTGTAGAAGAGGCGCGACTTGCACAGAAGGAAGCGCCCGACAATTAGTGGGGCGCCATCAGCGCGGGGTGGTGGCATTCCGTCACCGACGTGTGTACCTAGGCCGGGTCCCATCTGCAGGCACCGACACCTGCACACGCGGCAAGGCCACCCCGAAGCTTCCAGAAAGATAGAGCTGCAATCGCGAACAGCCACCCAAACATCTGCTCCCTCAACATCACTGGAGCCCAGGAAGACAACCACTCGCCGAGTCTATATCTATTCCATCGCCGTCGGAGCATCGTCCTCGCCATCACCCGCCAACCACGTCCATCACCACCGACCGCGGTGACTGCGCTGTGAAGCCATACAGGCCCACGAAGGATTGGTAAGCGCCCCTACTGGCGTTGACCGTCCGCGACACTGTGAACATCCACCTAATCGCCTCTATGGCAGGCCCAAACAATCTCCTACTCAGCTTCGCCGAAGCAAAGCTTCTACACATCGCTAGCATTATCCTCCTGGTCGAACGGAGCGACGCCACCCGAAGAGCCCATAGCTGGAACTGCTGGTACTCCCGCGCCATTCTGATAGCCAACGCGCCCGCTGCTTTCCTGCTCGCCCACGGCCTCTACCGACTCCTACGCGCATGATGTCGCACGTCGTAGTATTCAACTCGTACGCGAGGACGTTCAAGATCCCGACTACGCCCATCAAGTACTTGACAGAGGTGCGCGATGAGGCGTGCCAGAAGTTTGGTGTCAACAAGGACCAGTTCACGCTCAAGTACGCCCCAACATGACAACACGTTAATTCACTACTGACCAGTGTACAGATACAACAACAAACCCATATCCCTATCGCAACAAATACGGCTCGCAAACCTCCCCCAGGGCGCCCGACTGGAACTCGTCCAGGCCTCGCGATCACCCACCGTCATATCCGTAGCGCTCCAGCTCCCCGCGACCGAGAAGAACGTACGCCTCACAAGCAAGTTCGCGAGCAACACTTCGTTATGGGAGATCTTGCGACACTTTGAGAGTGGGCAGGGGGCCAACTACAACTTCACACAGCGCGGCATCCCCGAGATGAGCGGCGCATCCGGTGCTGGCAGGCTGCACTACGAGCAACCTGTCATCACTGTCATGCCAGGTCACAAGGAGCAGGCCAACTTTGTTGAGCTACAACAGACTCTCAGTCAGCTGGGATTTGATAGCGGCTCAGCATTATTAAAGCTGTCCTACAGGAATAGCGGAACGCCGCTGGAAGAGGCCATGGCACAGATAACGCAATACTTCAAGTCCAGCGAGCCTGCGTCTGTCGGTGCCGAAGGCGCACACGCTTCGACAACTGATCAATTAGCCTCAATACCAGACCCTGCCCAGGCAGCTCCGGAGGCGACAGAAGTCGTAGCAGGCGAAACTGTTCGTAACGAAGAGCCCGATCCAGAGCCGATGGAGGTCGACTCCAAACCGGCCGTTAAACCTACACAAGAGCCCGAGGTGTCTACCGAGAACAACGCGGCTGAGAGCATAGAGAATACTTCTCCAGCAGCAGCATTGGCTGCGGCAACGTCAACAGCGTCGTCCGCACCCGTAGAACCCATTCAATCACCAGCACCGACCTCCCAACCATCATCACAGCCATCTGAACAATCTCGCAACGTCCAGATCTTCTCTGCGCCAACATCGTCCACTCCGCAAGCAGCGCGAAATGCCTTCAACGAGAGCGACTACCTCCCTACCATTGAACACGCAAAAGCACATCAAAACGCGTTGTTGACCAAGACACGCAATACGCGTCTGTTGTCTGACAAAGAGTTAGAGGAGCAAGAAAAGGAGCGGCAGGCCAAGATTGACGCTGCAGCCGAGAAGGGCGGCGCACTCCGCATTCGGATGCCGGATAATGCGCTCATTCAGATGAACTTCACAAAGACCGATACCGCCGTCGGCCTATACGACTTCGTACGCGGCTTCCTGGAGAAGAAGAACGAGCCCTTCCAGCTCAAGAACACGGGTCCAACAGGTCGACTCGTCCTCATTCCCCAGGACAATAAGCGCTTAGTGCACGATCTACGTTTCTTCAACAATGAGCTCGTCACGTTTCTATGGGCAGACAACGCTAGCGCGGAAGCAAGGGCCAGCCGACATGTGCTCTCGCAGGAATCGCAAGCGAAGGCGCAGGCGCTCAAGGTCGAGGAACCGGTACGGGAAGAGAGGGCTCAGCCGCAGGCTTCTCAGGGCCAGACGGTTGCCGACGGCAAGCGCAAGGCTAACATGAGCAATGAGGAGAAGGAGAGCAAGCTAAAGAATCTGCTCGGGAAGGGCTTGTTCAAGAAGAAGTAGAGGTATTGCAGATGGGGATGGGATATTAGACATTCGCGTGTTTCCAGACGAGCATTTTCAGGGAGTTTGGCATCGGCGACGGAGCGCTTTCTTCTGCAGTGCAGTGTATCCTGCCACTTGGAAACTAGTTATTAGTAGCAATCCAGGATCATGATCATGATCAAGAAGACCACAAAATTTCGTTTGCACGATTTCACTCAGCATGGAAAGCTGCCAATTAGTACCGAGGAGTCTAACGTCGCGTGTCGGGGTGGGGGTGGGTCAATGATGCACTTTCCCAGGTTGCTAACTAGCGGAAGACGCCTACCCAGGCTAAACCTTGAGTGAACATCTCTCCTTCCTTTCGACACCATCACAGTATCACCATCTACACAATTTGCTCTAGCAAGGAATACATTATGAAACGCCGTCGTCGATTCGATAGATTCGGCATTAACAGTGATTATGGTTGACAGCCTGTGTTCTCGTTCACCGCGCGTCGCAATCAACACCAAGCGGCCAATATCGCCTTTGCTCCTAGTAAACACATGTGGATTGGGCAACGCATAAGAGGATGGAAGCTGTGACAGATATGGTATGATGACTTCGACATGTCCTTGAAACGCCTTCATTGACAACTGATCTCGCCAGGCCGCCAGGCCATGGCATCCGCTAAAGTTTCGTCTTCACCTTCGATCACGTCTACATAACTGAATACAGCGTGCATGCTTGACGTTACAAGGCAACAACTTTCTCCTTCACCGTGCACCACAATAGCCAAATTCGGTCGTCCTGCCGCCCGAGCTAGCAGCAAGTCACCGTCACCTTCACCGCGTGTGCGGCAGTCTCGACAGATAGTCACTGTCTCCAGCTCAAAGCTCCGTTGCCTAAACACGACAACCCAACAGATCCGCAGACACGGTAAGTACTCGGCGCCGAACCTACCCAGCAGACACTGGCACTAAAACAAGCAGATGCAAACAGAATACACCATCCTAAGCTCCGATTCGAGCAGCTCGGGCGACGACGACGATGTCATCTTCGTCCGATCGGTCGAGAAGCCACGCGCCCCGAAAGGCAACGGTCGTCCAACCAAAAAGCGCGCAAACCCCAACAACGTCTCAGCTCAGACGGTTTCCCCAAGCCCGGCGGCCAAGAAGCGGAACGGCGGGCCTCAGGATACAAAGCGCACGAAAATCAAGAACGTATCGGCTCAGGCTGTCACTCCTACCTCTGCGACCAGAAAGCGAAGCGAGGGTGATCAAGCTACACCACGCGTCAACTCCAACAACATCTTCGCTCAAGCTCTCTCACCAAGCCCTGCGGCCAGAAAACCAGTCAGTATTGGTCAAGGTCCAATGCATACGGGACCTTCTGACTTCTCGATGTGGGCGGTCTCCTCGAGCTCTGCGGCCGGAGCGCAGATCGGCGATAGAAATGCCTTGGCTATTGCTGCTAAGATCAACACCACGGCGCGTGGTCCAGGACAGAACGCTACATTCATGCTCGCGACCCGCAACGTTCTGGAAGCAGCACTGGGCAAGGAGGCCTTGGAAAGCCAAGAGAAATCCCTCCTCGAGGAGCAAAAGCGTACTGATCAGTACATCGCGCAGCTGGAAGAAGCAGTCAAGCAGAAGGGAGGAGTAAACGTTTCGCACAATCTCATTGCCCAGAATCATATAGCCATGTTGAAGGCGAGGTATGAGGCAAAGGAGAAGACTGCCTCGACAGAGATCAAGATACTTCGCGAGAGTAACAAGAAGCTCACAGAGGACAAGACAAAGCTCACGCGCAGTATCAAGCTAGTTCGAGACGGACATGGCGCTGTGGAGGGCATGGCTCAAGACGACGCTAGCGCGGAGATTCAGATACTTCGTGAGACCAACGAGAAGCTCTCTGATGAGAAGAGTCAACTGTTGCGCACCATCAGTGTCATCCAAGATGAGACTCGTATGTGGAAGACCAAGGCAAAAAAGAAAGAAGCTGCCGGAGAAGATCTGGAGACACTGCGCGGACGCAACGCAAAGCTCGCAGGAGAGAACGCTGAACTTGTACGCAATGTCAAGCAACTCAAAGACGAGCACGAAGAAGATCTCAAGACACTACGTGAACGCAACGAGAAGCTCATAGGAGAGAACACCGACCTCACAAACAATGTCGAGCAACTCAAAGACGAGCACAGTACTCTGCGGGCCGACGTCTCCGCCTTGACACAGGACCTCTGCGAGCAGAAGAAGCTCTTCGCGTCCAAGAAGATGCAACGATCCAACGGAGACGTCAAGGTCGCCGCCGCTGAGACTAAGAAACTCAAGAATGAGATCAAACGCTTCAAGGCAAGGAACAAAGGGTTGACTGAGCAAAACACCAACTTGTCTGGCAAACTCGCGGAGCTGGGTACCGAGCGCCGTACCACTCTCGACTACCAGAAAGCCGCGAAACAGTCAGCAGAAGAAGCTTCGGTCGCACGTGAGCGCATCGAGAAACTGCAACAACAACTCGTCAAGTTGGATGGAGACTTCCGCGAGCGAGGTGACCAGCTTGCCGAGCTCAGCCGAGACTCCGAGTCGAAGCACGAGATGAGGATGCAGAAGAAGGCCGCCATCAAAGACAAGGGCCTGCTACAGACGCGTATGGTCGGTATGTTCACGCACTATCGGAACCTCTTCAAGAAGAATAAGGCTCTGCTAGAGAAGCTGAAGTCGACGGCTGAGGCTGGGGCAGATGGACAGGCAGGAAAGGCGTACCGTAAGGAGCTGAAACTGTTGAAGGGCCAGCCGCTTGGGAAGCTCAGCGAGTTCAAGAATCAGGACTAATCAACTTTATCGGCGGCCGTGCACGGCGAGGATATGTTGGAATCTTACGAGAGACTCACGTCGCGGTGCTACAAGCGGGCGTCTACTTGGTGGATTGGTATTATGAAGGGATACTTGATGTACATCGTCGATCATGTTGGTGTACGAGGAGAGGAGCTTGTCGGCTGTATCATCACCGCAGCCTTTCATGTCTTTCGGACTGGAACATCGGCTGTCAAGAGTATGAGCATGGCGATCTCGTCGAGTTACTAGTCAAGCTCTAATTTCTCCTAAATTTCTTACAATTCTCTAATTCGCAATCGCTGTGACGTAGAAATGACAAGTAGACGCTGAGAGGCGTCGTGGTAGGGAACGAATGTGAGATGAGGAGTGCCAAAATGAATGCTTGCAACTCGCAGGTAGGGCTGAGTAGGTGACTGCGATCCGTGATAAGAATACTGCGTCAGAGATCACAAGACAGCATGCGTATTTGCTATCTGGCCCACGCGCAGCACTCATTGAGCGCAACTCATTTAATTTCCAGATTTGTATAAGACAACCTATCTCTCATCATCCGGTACCGTTCTCTCATCACACCATCACGTTATGTCCACTTCCCAACAAACCAAACAAAAAGCCATGGAAACTACTCTCCAGCGCCTCCAAAACGGGTTGAACACCATGAAGAACGACACAAAAGATCTCCCCAGCGAGATCAACGACCTGCGAAACAAGAACGCAGATCTCGAGAGCAAAATGGCTCTCGTCACCGCAACTGTCGCCTTCACCAACACTGTGAATACTCTCACTGCCGAAAGCACCGCCACGATCCGCAACGACGCAGAAGAAGGCAAGAAGACCATCACGGATAAGATCAAGGAATTCCAATCCCTGTTGGAAACCTGCGTGGAGGAAACCGTGAGGGGGGAAATGGTTCCAAACATGGTTTCATGTCTGGTTATGGATGAGATGAAGACTGAGGAGGTGCAGGAGATGCAGAAAGAATACGCGAGGAAGGCTTTGACTGTTGCGGGGCCGGAATGGATCTACAAGAAGTTGGAGTGGATGGTGGGGAATGCGGTTGAGAAGGTTATGAAGAGGATTGACGGGCTTGAAAAGTAGCTGATAGCCACGAGGGAAGGGCCGAGAAGGGAGGTGCTTAGCTGAGACGTGGGGCAGATGGTTGTTGTTTTTAGATCTGTGAATGCATCGCCTCCACGTGTCTACCCCAATTTTGTAGTATTCGTCATCATAGGCGTGCCACAACACTTTGACTATATTATCGCTGATGAAGAAAAGCCAGATCATTCTCAAGACATGCAAACGCCTCGTCACTAGGAGACCCTTAACGGTCGAGGACGACTATCGAGCTCATAGCATACGTACCACGAATTAGAAAACCGCTGATTTGCCATGTAATCATGCGATCCAGTCATTCGGTTTGTGACAAACCCACAAGGGATGTAGTGTAGTAGCACTATAAGACATCCGCTTTCTCACTTCTTCCTATCCTATCCATCTTAAATCTCATCACCACAACGACAGGAGACACAAGCTCAATGGACCCCCCATTCCTCCAGAACAAAGACATCAAAACGGCCACCCAACCCGCCAAAGATGCTAGCCAACTTCTCGTAGAGGACATCAGCGCAATCAGAACTGACATACAAAGTCTTGCCCAACGATTCGATCGCATGGAACGCAATATCAAGACCGCCAACAAACCAGGACTTAATGAAAGACTCGCTTCATTCACCAAGGCAGTCGCCGCCAGAAACCGTGATGGAAAGTGGGTTAGAGCTGAGGCTGCGGAAAAATTGACTAAAGAGTTGAGGGAGGAGGAGGAGAAGATGGAAGATTCGGCATACTACTGGTTCAGAGACTTGAGAGAATGGCTGAAAAAGGGCTTAGCGAATGTGGAGGAGACTGAGAAGAGGTCCCGTGAGCACCTAGAGGGGGTGTCGAAGAGGATGGATGCGTTGATGGATGAGCAAGAGGAACTGGGGGCATAGGCGCTGGAGTAGACGAACTTCGCCTGGAATCATTGCAAAGAGCGGTTAGTGGTATGAAGACATGGGACATGGGCATAGAGAGGCCTAGAGCTTAGTGTATATATCCGTGATGAAGACGTGAAGTCATGGGTTGAGCAGTTTAAGGTTATGGTAGCCTTTCCGAGAACATGCTGTAGCATTAATCTCACTCCTCACGCACAACGCAGTTTGTCATATCGCCCATACTGAAGCACGAGAACATTCGAACATCACTCTCCGACCAACCTGCATGTTCCTTTGACTTCCGCCTATACAAACAGACAAACCAGGTCTTGCCATATAATAGACCACTGGGCGAGTAAACGGAAAAACAGTAAATTACGAAATGTCACTTCCCATCCAACCAATTCCTTTCCGTGAGGAGATCAAAACTCTGATTGAGCGCATCGCAGCTCTACAGAAGGAACTCAAGGAGAAGACAGATAGACTCCACTTTCTCTATGGCTTCGAACTGAGGTCTTCCGCTGCGCCAGTAGGCAATAACAACGGCGATGAAGGAGCCGAGGATGACAAAGATGATGAAGAGAGTGAGGATGAGCAAGAAGTCGAAGCAAAGAAGACAGGCATCAAGAAAACAGCTGCCAAGACAAAGGTCAACAAATCAGCCATTAAGACAAGCGTTAAGAAGGACGGAAGCAAGAAGGAGCCAAGATTATGCAAAAAGTGTGAGGAGAACTACTTGGAAGACAACGCCCGTTCCAATTGGGTAAACTGTAAGGAGTGTAGACATAAGAACACAGAGGATTGGAATGAGGGACGGATAAACAGGGAGCGAAAGCAGAAGGAGCAGAACGCAAAGCGAAAAAAGCAACAGGGAGATGAAGTGGATGGAGATGAAGTGGAAGTGGAAGGAGATGAGGTAGGCGACGAACGAGAAGAGGCCGAGGAAGGAGGTGAAGAGGATCTAGAAGATGACTCAGAAGAGGAAGAACAGGAAGCAAAGAAGAACCAGGGCAAGCAACTGTAAGACCAAGTCTGGAAAAGCTGCTTCAGAACATACTTAGCTTGTCACCGTCGTGTAGTTCCAAGTATAGCACCATCAAAAATCTCATATTCATCACCCCAAATGCGAATGACCTAAGATAACATCCCCTTTCTTCCCCATCGTTCATGTTTATGCCTGCCCAGGACCCAATCGCTCATGCCATGGTATAGTACCCGAATGAATGACGCCAGTAAATGCTTCGACAAAGCTCGCTGAACCCATTTTGATGCCGCTAAAAACAGACGTGAAAACAGACATGCGCTCGCCATGCTCTTAGCCCAAAAAGATAAGAATAGTCCAAGACTAAAAGAGTGTGATGCCCAAAACACCAAAGCAACAAAGCGATAAAATAAAGGAAATATATGACATGATGTCGTGTTAGATAAGAGGGCCCGCCATCATAGGACTTCCCCGCGTGTTGTTCGTCAAAGTGGGTTCATATGCTCCGGGCGAGCCCGAGGAACCTGGCCGTGGTCGGTAGTAGCTGTTTGCATACTGTGCGGGAGGAGCAGCATAAGCACCTTGTTGCGGTGGGAGAACACCGGGTGGCGTAGAGTTTAGCATGTTGCGGTTGCTACGGCGTCGACCAAGCACTGGTGATGCAGGAGCACCTTGAACCGTCCCAGTGGAGTTGCTGGACTCGTTTGAATTGCTCCTCACGTGTTGTGCTGTAGCTGGCTGCTGCATCTGAGGAGAGCCAGTTGGATTCGCCGGACGCTGGAAGCCTTGTGTGAACGGATTGGTACGAGCGGGCACACTCGTGTCTCGCTGACCAAGTGCTTGTCTTCTGGTCTCGATAAGTTCCCGAGCCCGAAGATTGCGTTCGTCCGGAGTCAGCCCGACGGAACGAGCAGCAGGTTGCGCAGGTGCTTGTACGTTCTGTGTAGGTGATGGGGGAGGTCTCCCATTATCAGCCGTGCGCAAGGCTCGTGTAGATGGCTGAGGAGCGAGTTGGCGCCGCGATGGCTGAGGTCGTAGATTGAGACGTGATGGCTGAGGCCTCACGCCTTGCGGAGGGTTGCCAGCCTCTCTAATATTGACGCGAGAGCTCGCTGGGCGCAAGGTAGCTACCGAAGACTGATCACGGAGAACTTGACGCGAGTTACGATTGCGCACACCACGTGCCTGCACAAATGCAGCCCAAGGGTTACCGCGCGCAGCAAAAGGAGGAAGAGCCGCACCCTGGACATGCAAGCCCATGGCAGCATGAGGAAACGCGTTCGCTGCAGCAAAGTTGCCAGAGTTCCTCCTGCTATTTGCCGAAGATGGGCGAGCACCGACTCGACTTATAGGACGATCTATCATGTCCATGGCTGCAGCTGCCTGTGTCTGTGCTATCGTATCGATGGAGTGTTGCGAAGAGGCTGAGGAACTTCCAGGGGTCAAGACGGCAGAACTATTGCTGTTGGAACCAACAGAAGGCGCACGATCAAAGCGGCCCATGTTGCCGGCATTGCCCATCGCTGGTAAGCCAGGTGACATGGCGCTTCGTCGAGGTGGCGATATTGGGAGTCGCGGGTCCATGATATAGTTCGTGCCGTTGTCCATAAGCGGCGTTCGAATTCGCGCAGGAGGTAGAAAAGGGGAATAAGCTTGCGCGGGACTGGGCCGATTTCTGTTCCTTGTTCGAGGACGAGACAGCGGCGTCATGGTGCGTGGTTCGACGTCTATCAAGGCGCCTGCCATCTGGTGTTGTTGGAGAGCTTGTTGATGGGCAGCGAACATCCAGCTGATACGCGGATCGTATTCCCGGCGTGGCACGCGAGGAGCCCCTCGCCTGTGCCCTTGGGAATTATCCGAGTTATCATCAGTGTCCGCCTCGTTGGTTCCATCCGCAGCAGCAGGCCCCTGGTTGTAAGCGCGAGCTGCAGGATTTCGCAGATGGGCTTGTGAGCGGCGCGTCCGCAAGGTGTTCAGGGCTAGATCGACGTCGCCATCTTGGTCAGAGTCATCGTCGTCCGCTTCCCCATCTTCGTAGTGGGCTGTCGCGCCCGACAGGACAGAGGATCTTCGGCGAAGACCACGCGAGGTATTCAAGACGCGGACATTGGCGGTTCTGGAAGGCGGGCGTATCGGGGCACTAGGCCGAGGACGATCTGCAGTAGGTGTTAGAGAACCGCCCATTCGGCTTCTGTCATTTGAGTTCGCAAGCGGTTCCCACCCAACGGTCGTCCTTCCTCCATCGCTGTCATCTTCATCCTCTTCTCCCATCTCGTCGTCGTAGTCGCGTTGTAGCTCCCACCCCTCCTCTCGCAACAGTGCTTGTGTATCTTCGTCGAGCTCCTCAGTGGAGACGTCGGTGGAGGTTGTTGACGCTGTCTCACGGGAGGATCTCGACCCGTTTGCCCGATGTAAGACACGGGTTTGAGCAGGATTCCTCAGGCCCCTACGAACGGGCCCTTCGTCTTCCTCGTCTTCGTCTTCCTCCTCGACGGTGCTCGAGCGGTTTGATGAAGACTCAGATTCGACGATGCGACGTGCTCGGGCACGCGCTCTGTTACCCGAAGGCTGGGCAGCAGGACCAGGAGTGGACGATGCGGCACTGGGTGAACTCGATGCAGGTACGGCCTCGTCATCGATAAAGTCGTTCATCGAAGAGTCCTCGTCCAGGCCATCTTCGTCTTCCTCTTCGACCGTATCCATCTCGTCGCCGTATATGTCTGAGACTATGCTCTGTGAGTAGGAGCGTCGGCTACCGGCTTCGCTGTGCGTGATCGGTCGTCGTCTTGCGAATGCCGCTGCATTGGGTGCCATGCCAGCGTCCAAGAAGCGTCGCATCATGAACGAGCCTTGATCTGGGGGGTATGCGCCCCAGTCTTCCATGCCGTCTCCGTAGCCGTCGTAGTCGGGGTCCTCCATGTCCATTTCGGCGTCGAGGTCGTCTTGATCGTGCTCTGACATCTCGTCCATGTCACTGAAGCCGGTGAAGCTGTTGCCCCATGAGACTTCGCCTGTCTCGTCGAATATCAGCCCGCAATGGGTGCATCCGCCGTCTTCCAGCTCCCAGGTACACAGCGGACATCGGTCAACTCCATCTTCTTGATCGCGCACGATTTGCAGTGACAGGCGGTTTTGGTGAGGCGGAAGCCTGAAGCAGCCTTTGAAGAGACCGCCAGCGCGGGGGTCCGCGTTATCCTTGTCCAGCTGTACAGCGTCTGCCTCGTCTTTCTGCCACTTCTTGTGGTCTTCTATGCTCTCGCCCGTGGGTAGTAGTTCGGCTCGCGCGATGAAGACGCTCGTCATGTCTCGTATCTGACCAACTGTGTTAGACGTCGTCGCTGAACGGCATGCAGGCTGACTTACCACATAGGCCGGGGCGGGCAGGTCCTTTACGACGATGCGGCAGTCGGGGCATGTCTTGCGGGCCTTGTTGGCGACGAACCACGTGCAGAGACACTAGGCATGTTAGAGGGTGGCATATGCGGTGGGAGGGTGCGCGTCTTACTGTATAGCAGTAGGTGTGCCCGCAGGATATGGTGTACGGTTGGTAGAGTAAGCGGTCACAGATCTTGCATGTGAGATGCGTGCGAAGGCTGTCAAACTCCGACTTGAGCGCCTTGAGCTGCTGCGGACGGTTAGTCGATGCATGTGCCATGCAAGAAAGAGGACTCTCATACTTCATCTGCGCGGCCCAGCTGTGGCGGCTCGTCCTTCTTGGTCAGCATCTTCTGTTTGAGGCTGTCTTTGCTTGCTGCCCGCGTCGGCTTGTCCTGGTCGATGAGTTTGGAGGCAGACCGGCTGGCCGTCGGCGTGCTCCCGCGCCCGGCCCGTGAATTCGAAGGCATGCCGGCAGACTGTTGCGAGGCAGGCGCGGCATGTGACGTTGTGTTGGACGAGGATGCGATGGACGAGGCGGAATTCCTGGGGCGAGCGGTGGGCGGGGTTGGCGACGCTCGATTATCCATGGCGGGCGGTGACTCTCTTTTCTCACGGCGAGGTGCAGCTGGGGGTTGGAAGACGGAGCATCTGCTCACATGGGACTTGCCCTTGTAGAGAAGAAAGACTATCGCTGGCAGTGGTTATGCATGCAGCAGCGGGTCTACTAGCCTAGGCATGCTGGCGCTCGGTCGCTGTTGCCCTTGCCCTCCGGCCATTTGCCGCAGCAGCCGTTCACTATCGACCTTCACTCCGTCCTTAGCGCCTGCCGTGGAAAATCACCATCCTCCAGCGCCAACCATCGCCAACCATCTCCATGGCTATCTCTGCTCTCATACCTGGTCATTTCTCATTGGGTCCAGTGCTCCTATTGCAAGCTTGACACGCCAATGACGTGGGCCACGCGACTCGTCACGTTCCTATCACATTCCATTTTCGCCCATGCCATCATTCAACGTTTTTGCTTCACGTTTCTTTTGATCCTTTTTCCATTGAGCCGCGGTCCCAAACAACCACAGTTCAAAGACGCCAATACCTGGTATTCCCGGCGCACGAAAGAGGGCCTCTTTCCCCACAGGCTTCCTAGCTTTCGGCGCGGCACCACCGCATGCAGACGCGGTCGAATTGACCTTCATTGTTGCGCTCACAGCTCATACCCGTCTCCGCTCCGCTTCACTCAGAGTGCTGATCATCACTGCGGTTGGAGTATTCGTGCTCGACACTTATCAGGTCCATGCATAGCGTCCCCGAGAAGGAGTGCCTGTGATTGTAGGCGGGACCTTGTCGGCTCCTCTAATGCGAAGCATGACAAGCATCCTGGCCGCACTGTTCAAGTGCGTAAGAAGGGATATTTCTTCGATATCGTCCTCGAGCTGCGCACCACCCCGATCAAGTCATATATAACATGTGCTATGCGCAAGACCGCCTAGCCTGACGAAGAGTGGTGGTTTTCTGCAATTGTAGTCCTGGCCAAATACGTTACCAAGGTACATGATCGCTTGTCAATCACATGCATGAAGCATACAACTCATGACTAGGGTGCTAGCACTATCTCGTAAGTAGAATCGTAAGTTGTGGATGGCACGACAGCCGTCTTGATACACGCGACATGCTGTTTCTGTGGGCTGGTCGTCCTAGCGCCCGCAGTCCTCCCGCCCCCACACTGGATGAAGCGTTGATGGAGCTAGACGGGTCGTCACGTACCTAGGCAGGTATACGTTGGCTAGCCTCTGTGGTTCTACGCGTGGGTATCAATAGTAGGTAGTGAGGAAGGAAGCAGCCAGTGAGGTCTTCTTGAGTGCAAGGGAAATAGCTCAAATCATTGAAGAATTGGCAACTGTTATGGAGCCTAGTAGTCGCAATTTCTGTAATCAAAGGGCTGTCATTATCAGATACTAAAGTCTAGTGCCTATATTGCGGACCTTGGGTACCTGGGATACGCAGGGCAATTAGTGATATCGGGAAAGTGCGTGAGTGCCTCTCGACCTCACATGCATGACATGTATGTTCTTATCGATAACGCACCTCCGCGGCGCATCATCCACTCTCGTCGCAACTGCCTAGGCACGCGGCGGACAAAAAAGAGCCAACTTAGAAGCCCTGCACCCCACCTAAATAAATTGTCTAAACTATCTTTTACCTTCTACCTCCCCCTAACTTTATAACCGCGCGAATAACTCTAAATTTTTTTTTGCGCATCTTTTTTGCTATATCTAGAAGTATAATACAGAACTAGAATACTCTAAAAAGAGCTAAGATAAAAAGTACTTCTAAGTACATAGACGTAAAGAAGATACTATACTTTTATAGTAACCTTTTTAACTTTTTTAGAGTTAGAAAACACTTAGGATAAGCTATATTAAAGAAGAATAAACTAGAGAGTAGCTAGAGGTATTATAACTATAAATTTAAGCCTAAAAGAAGAGGTAGAAAGCTTCTTTTAACTCTAAATTAGATCTAGAAAGCTAATAGATTTCTCTAAGATGTTAGGTAAGATGCTAGAGTACTTACCTAGAATTAATTAGCTAGAGAACTTAATTTTAGAGTCTCTAGAAAGACTCTAAAGCGTTCTCTAGGTTCTCTAGACTATTATAAGTATGTAGTATATTTAAAAGGCTAGGTTTCTAAGCGTTCTATAAAGGCAAGAGTTTATTACGCTAAAATAATACTCTTACTAAAGCTAAAACTCTCTAATTAGAGAAATGTTAAGTTCTCTAATAAGGTATACTACTATATAGGTTCTTAAGAGAAGCTCTGCATTATTTAGAAGCCTAGAGAGCGTTACTATAGCAATTATATTTAAGAATAGCTTAACTAGAATAATAAGAAAACTTAGAAAACCTACTATATCTAGAGCGCCTATAGCTACAATTTTAAGTTAAATCTTACATTTTATAACGTTCTAAGTAACTATAATAGTAAGCTATCTCTAAAAGTGTATTAGAACTATATTCTTAAGCCTATAGTAAAGAAATAGGTGTAGAATAACTCTAAGTTTATTCTTAAAGAAGATAACAATTCTAGATATAGAGAAGATAGTTCTATAAATATTATAGTACGCTAGAAGCGTAAGAATAATCTTAATTACTACTTTAACTATCTAAATTTACCTAATCTTTTACTTATAAAGAACTATTAGTAGGTAATAAAGTAATATCTAAAGAAGTACCTGCACTAGAATAAGTTTAAAACAAGAGAAATAGCTATTAAAGGGTAGCAGCATATATTCTAAGACTTTATTAACACTTGTATTAATAGTATTCTAAGTTGTCTTTAAGACTACATTAAAATAGAGAGTTAAATAACTAGGTATTAACTAAAATACAGCTAAGAATGTGCGTAGAAAGCACCTCTAGAGCTTCCTACAACTTTATAACTATAAAAAAAGTCTAGATACTTAAAATTCTAGCTTTAAGAATAATATACTTAAAATTTAAGCTCTTACATGTAACTTTACATAGTGTTTTAGTAGTGTTCCTATACAGTTGTTATGTACTAAGGCATCTGTAAGTCGGCTCTTTTTTGTCCGCCGCGTGCCAGGCCATCTTTAGGCTGCCCGACAATTACACGCCAGTACGCGCCCTGTAAACACTCCTTAGACGTCTTTTTGCTCGCTCTTCATTATGTCCGACAAACCGACCCCCTCAAAAGCCGACGAATGGAAGGGTTCCAAAGCCAGCAAATTCGACAAGTACGCCACCGCAACGATCGCGTCACAAATGTATGCTGCACACAACAAGCGCTGATAGATTGGTATAGCAAAGCGTATAGCGAGTACTTTGATCCATGTCAAGAGGCGGCGGACAAGAGTATAAAGTGTTTGAAGAGGAATGGTGGTGAGAGAGCTATGTGCTCGGATTTCTTCCAGTAAGTGCAGTACATCGGAGGTTCAAGACTCAGCATTGCATAAGGAGGCCTTCCGCTAATACGTGTTCAATCAGGGCATACCGAGAATGCAAAGAGCAATGGGTACGTGTTGTCCACCCTCGATCCAATCGACCGCGACTATCCCTCCATGCCGTACAACGCGTCGCGAAACCGCCACGGAAGAGATGCTAATACCTATACAGCAAGAAGCAAGGAGAGAAGCGAGAAGGAACAAGTCATGGTTTGGTTGAGCAATGCGGGCAAAATTTGGGACGCGCGAATGTACAACATCTCCTCTCTTCATAGGCACGGCGTTTGACAAAGGTTCACGTTTACTGTAACATACTTGGATCCACTGGAGGTACTGGTCTATTGGACATGGAGATCAATTGACTATTAGATAGTCTGTGGAAGGATGCAAGCAACCTCAGTGCGCTTGCTACCAGATGCGACAAGCAGAGCTTTAACGCCATCGCCGAAGCATCTTCGTCCCAGCCACACACATTCATCTAGAGCTATAGCTTGTACTCTCCTACCGCGGCAAGCGCGAACTCCAGTTCCAATGCCCTGACGTAGATGCGATCACGCAATTTCCCCAGACAAGCCGTCAACCCACCCTCAAGTACTGACGTGCTCGATTCATTGGTCATGCTCGTCGTACTTGCCCTGATTACCTTGCCCTTGCAGTGTGCATGAGGCTGTGTGCTGACGATCTGCACCCCACCACCCCACTAAAGCTACCCCTCCAAGGCATTCCAGGTTCCTTCTTTCCGCCCACAGCAACCTTCCATCCTCCACTCATCTCCCCTCTCACCCTCCAACTTCATGAGAAGCCTGCTTAACCCTTCCTCTTTCCAACGCGCAACAACTCGAGCTTTCACCACGACCGCACGCATCATGGGTGTCCAGAAGACCATCATCCAAGAGGGCAACGGCCCATCCCCACAGAAGGGTGACAAGGTCACCATGGAGTACACTGGCTGGCTCAAGACCCAGTCCGGCGACAAGGGCAAGCAGTTCGACAGCACCACTGGCCGTGGTCCCTTCCAGACCCCCATCGGTGTTGGTCGCGTCATCAAGGGCTGGGATGAGGGTGTTGTTCAGATGAAGCTCGGCGAGAAGGCGAAGCTGGACATCAGCAGCGACTTCGCTTACGGCGACCAGTAAGCCTCCATGATGTTATCTGATGAATGACTAGTACTGACTTCATGATAGGGAGTTCCCTGGCTTGATCCCCCCTCACTCTGACCTCATCTTGTAAGTTCGCGTCGCGTAGGGACTCAACGAAAATGCTAACTCCGCGATAGCGAGGTCGAGCTCAAGAAGATCAACTAGGTCTACGAAGCATCCAACGACGGGAATACACGATGATCGCTATCAGTGAATGGGAATAGTCAGAGGACAAACATAACATTCAATGTACTCGGTCATGAAACTCATTCGCCAGTCCACCTTGCCTAATGTGCAGTCACATGCTTTCTCATATTCTCAGACCATCATCATCAAACTCTCTATTTACGTGCCATACTAAGTCGTACGTCACAGCATCGCCCGCGAACTACTGAATCTAGCCATACGAGCATGCTAGATGAGTCCAAAAACACCCAAGCTCGCGCAAACTACGAGACCTATCATACTAATGGAGAAACGGCTGGCCGGACTCTCGGTATGAGTAGCCACCGAGGCGTCTGTTAGCCCGTTTACCCACAGGCACATGAGCTGTGTGTCGGGAACACTCAGCGCATTGTCGACGCCTTTGTCTGGTGACCAGAATGTGGTGATGATGATATCAGTAAAGGACCCCACGCCGGTCTCGTTATGGCTGAAGGCTAGACTGAGATCGTTGGACTTGGGGAGGGTCGGATGACAGTTAGAGCTCGCATTGGCAGAAGAGTTTGGCGGCGTAGGCGCTCCCTTGCCAGTAAGTGCTAGAAGAAGTTAACACAGGGCTATCTCTTTGACTGAAATGGGGACACGAACGTATGGCTGAAATTGAATTCCAGGAAGTCATGTTTGTCTTCTCTGTACATTCCGTTGGGAAAGTCTCCATTCCTCTCTGTACGCGCATGCAGCTCTCTTCCGTTGTCTCTGTTGCATTGGACGGAGAGAGTGCCAGCAGTGTGTTGGCCTGGGTTACCAGCGACGAAATACAGCTCGCTCCAATCGCCTCTGCGCAATCCCATGAGTAGTTCCGCCCAAAGGTGGTATTATATATGAACACAGCGCAACCCCGGTACGGCAGGTCGTCGCGATCGAGTTCAAGAGACGGAGGGGTGCCGAGATAGAAGTCTTTCTCCGTGGTTTGATCCTTGATGGGAACGTCTGTGTCGAGATGGGCGGCGAGTGTCCACGTCAAATTGTTGCTGTCATCGAGGATGGCGGTGGACAAGGATCTGAACCCGATCCTCTCGTAGGTTCTGTTGGTGACATTGCATTCTGCTTTAATGGCATTGCTTCCATCAAGGGGAGCCTCAGGGCAGTGTACGTCGGCACACGAACCGACGGAACTGTTGAGGGCGTATTGTGCGGACGCGGAAGACAGGAAGGTGGTAAGTAAAAGCGAGGTTGGGAACCACATCTTGAAGCGTTTTGACTTGGCTCAGCTCTACGATGGTACAACAGATGAGTAGGAGGTATAGGCTTGTAGAGACCTATGTAATCTTGGACGCATGCAAGCCATGGTCTAGCACATTATATGTCTTGAGCGCCCCACACCGCTGAGCTTCACTGTGCCACCTTCACATCAGGCCCTCTGCCACGAAAAGCTTCTTTACTTCTTTACTGCGAGACTGGCTAATTACAAGGTATATGTGAGCTGTTGTAAATGAGGCACAGTACACGTGACATGCGCCAAGTGCCGTCCTTGCCGTATAATCACCTGGGCATACTGCGTTGTTCAGGCAGCCAATTTCCATGTGTGATGGGATGGGATTTGATATCTCTGAAGTAAGGCGTCCCATACTCAGTACTTTATTATTGCTCCGACCGCAGCTGTACCGAAAAGATGCCGTGGTCATCTGGAACCCGGGAGACACGGCCGGCGAGGCTGACTTGCGTTGATGACTTGGGATGATGCTGGGAAATAGTCAGGTGATCATGAGGAGAAGCGTTTGCGAAGCATAGTCAAAGGGAACTTCTCCATCGGAGAATAGGGTCTTGAGGACCATTGGGGTCGCTTCTGATAGTGCACGAATCGGTTGTCTAAAGCGGTTGATGCCCTCATACAGCCTTGCATCTGAGCGCGACATAGCCCGAGTCATGCTGCCGTTCGTCGTAGCAAGCTTTTCTCTATCATCTGGTACGTATACCAGGAACTTCGAACCCCGATCTTGATGGAGTTGTAGAGCCTGCTCGGTTGCTATCTCTTTGCAGGCTGCCAGGGGTGACACGATCGGGGTGGACGGATTGGCTGTCATGTGGCAGGCAGTTGAATGTGTTTCTCCACCATAAAGACAGTTATTAAGTACATTTCATCGTTTAGTTTATAAGTTCGTATACTTCTCGCGTTACCATGTGCAACATCAGAGTGCGTAGGATCAGGTAGGCGTCCAAGTGGATGCCAATGTATAACAGTAGGTAGATCATGACGTCGGCCATTCATTAGATGAATTCCATAGCTGAGCATGGAAGACGGATTCATATCAAGAAAGCAATGTCAGATATTGCCTGTAGTTGCACGAGGCATGATTTGGGGCGTGGACAAGATGGAAGACACGCTTGGTGCTTGGTGGGGATGGCAGATCTTAGCGCGAACAGCTGATCGCGGTCGCGCGAGAAGAACGCGTCAGGCAGATCTTCTACTTCCAGCACACACACCATGCAACATACCTTCCTATTCGATCCACCAAATGTTGTAATATAATTGAATAGTCTGAATTTCTCGTCCATGTGGTCTCTTCCAAAGCTCACAACGTGTGTATGGACCCACTCTCGACTATGGAGTTGCAAGCAGTGACATCACGACTGCAGGAGCGACTGCAGTATGCGTCTAGAGCTACCTAGAGGAGGTTTGATGGCGACTCCATTTCTCTCAACAACTTGGTATGCTCCTACCTTCTCAATTCCTCCGCTCATCGCACTCTGCTCTTCGGCACATCAGTACTCGTCCATTGCTGACAAGTTCACTCAAGTATTCTCCATTCTTCACTACCCCGCTATCTACCATGTCGGCGAACTCTCTGAACATCAATTCGACTCTGAGTCTTCCAAACTCGCAGTACAAGATTCCACAGATCGGCTTCGGAGTCTACCTGTCTCCAAAGGACGTCTGTGTTGCCTCATGCAAGAAGGCCTTCGAGGCAGGATACCGTCATATCGACACAGCCCAGTACTACGCGAACGAAGAGCAAGTTGGTCAAGCGCTGAAGGAAAGCGGGCTTCCTCGGAAAGATGTATACATCACGTCCAAGATTTTAAGCGCTGGAGAGGACGTCGAGTCTACATACAAGAAGGTCGCCGAGAGCGTTGAGAAGCTTGCCGGAAAGGATGGCTACGCAGACCTGTTCCTCATCCACAGCCCCAACGGAGGCAAGGAGGCCAGGAAGTTGATGTGGCTTGCGCTGAAGCAGGCGCAGGAGAAGGGCATCGTGCGCGACATTGGTGTCAGCAACTACGGCATCCAGCACATCGATGAGCTCGCCTCCATTGATAGCAAGGCCAGCCTACCTGCTGTCAACCAGATTGAGGTTTGTCATATTTCCCACCTGATCGCATAGTCAAACTAACAGAAACGAACAGCTCCACCCCTGGTGTCAACAGCGTGAGGTCGTCGAGTACTGCCAGTCCAAGAACATCGTCGTCGAAGCCTACTGCCCGATCGTCCGCAACGAGAAAGCCAACGACGAGACGCTTGCCAGCATCGCCAAGAAGCACAACAAGGAGCCAAACCAGGTTCTCATCCGATGGAGTCTGCAAAAGGGCTACGTTCCTCTTCCCAAGAGCGACACGCCATCTCGCATTGTTGGCAACGCCGACATCTACGGTTTCGAACTTGACAAGGACGACATGGCTAAGCTGGACGGTCTGGATCAAGGAGCCAAGGGCGCTATTGTGCAGGCCGTAACCAATGCTTAACTCGCGTTTGTTGCCTCGCACATCATTAACAGGCGTGCAGGTGAATAATAGGTCGAGGGACATGGCGAATGCTTCCGCAGCTGGAATCAGTGCTATGCGCACGATGTTGGAGGAAACCTACGTAGACCGGGTACCCACGTACTTCACGCCTGGCCCTCGGTTCAGTGTACAATTTTCAGACTGGATTGGCCGACGAGCATAGCCTCCCACCCATGATCGGTCCACTTGAGTGCTGTGCCGTGTAGCTAGGTCACGCACCCACGCAACGCTAAAATGTAGATGCAAGCAAACAAATTTCAAATTAGAAGTTCGAACGTGACAGACTTTCGTTTGCGGGGTTGACTCTTTTTAACAAACACAGTCGCGCCTACTCTGTGCAAGGGCGTAATTTAGTATGCTATCAAACGCAATTATTTCTCCCTAGCCTTAGGGCGTAACCGCGTTTCATGTTGCCCAACACGATATCGCGAAGCTATCCAAACTATAAGGCGATAAGAGGTAGTCGCCAGTCAACGTCAAGCTAAAGGGCTACAATTTTCGCACCCCAGGAATCCATAAGACGCCCGAAGAAAAAAACATCCGCCACACTATCTCCCTGCAACTCCCTCAAACCCTCCACTATGCGTTCTCAACCTTCCGCAAGCAAAAGAACATAGTGCAATCAAAAATAAAGGTCTTGCCCGGAATCGAACCGGGGTTGCCGGAAGATGCTGATTTTGAGATCAGAATCCGGAGTGATAACCGCTACCTGTATGGTAATTAGCGGGGGCAAGCGAGAAGTGAAAGTTGGACAACGTACACTACAAAACCGATACCAATTCGTGCCCAAGATGCTTTATATCGTAGGTACGCTTTCGCCGGATGCGACAGTCGCGCATGAGTATGGAGGAAGGCGCGAGGGTGCCGAACTTTTCAGTCGCTCGTGGTGGGGTGGTGGGGTTTCTGGCTGAGATGGTGGGGTTCCTCAGACTTCGAAACCTTGGAACGCGAATACCTACGCGGAGTAATGCTGCATTGTGCCGATGTTTCATGCTTGCTCGTCTTACAGCCTAGGAGGCAATGTCTTTCCTTACACTGTATTATTGGGAGCTAAGCAATGCCACAATTGGTTGTACACGATGATAGGTACAGTTCAGCTCATCTTCTATTCTTGCAATCCTACAGATGTGTGCAGACACTATGCTGCGTCTATTAATACTAACCAGCAGTAAACATACAGGAAGAAAGAGAATACGAATCGCAAGGCTGCGCAATGCTACATAGCATGCCGCCTGGTATCACAAAGGAACACCGCGAAAAGAAGAACATGTAGCGCCACCGCTAAAAGAACATGACAAAAGAGAAAGCTGCCGTAGAGCATCTATCAGCAAAAGAACTTGTAAACCTTCTTCCACCTTGGCCACTTCCTCTTCTCCTCGCGCTCTTCTTCTATCAGTGCCTGGATGTTGAGCTCGCGGATGCCAGTGACGAGATCCATGTTGTGCGAACGCACGACCGAGGTGCGGAACCAGAACTTGTAGGGGAAGTAAAAGGCAAGGGTGACTGGCAGCGCGAGGTAGACGCTGAAGAAACGCTGGAGACGTTGTGATGTTGTAAGCATGTCCATGTCGATTGGAGCGACGGAGACGTAGAATTGTGCAATGAGAACGAGGATGTTGAGGATGAGGCCAACGTAGGATCCAATGAGGCCAGGTTGAGAGCGGAAAGCGAGCTCATCCAAGCTGTGTCCTTGCACCTTCCAACCTTGACGGAAGCGGATATGTGCTAGGCAGATGGACAACCAGGTGAAGACCGCTGACAGAGCAGACAGCGCAAGCAGCCAATTGAAGGCGGCGTCCTGTAGCCTACGGTCCGCGCCGGCAAGGAAAGCGAGGAGACCAAGAGAGGAAGCAAAAGCAATGGAAACGAGAGGGCGACCCTGGCGGTCAATGTATGCGAAGATCCTGGGAGCTTGGTGTTGCTCAGCGAGTGCAGCGAGCGTGCGCGAGGAACCGTAGATGGAGGAGTTGCCAACTGAGAGAACCGCAATCATGATGACGGCGTTGAAAACAGAGGGCAGGCCTTGGATTCCGGCGTTTTGGATAGCGATGACGAAGGGCGAGGCGACAGCATCGGCAGAGTTCTTGTCTTGAAGCAGACGCCGATCGTTGTAAGGAACCAGCAATCCGACGATAGTCAAGGAGACTATGTAGAACAGCGAGATACGCCAAAAGACCTGTTTGACAGCGGTAGGTAGGGACTTGCGTGGGTTGGCCGTTTCCGCTGCGGCAAGACCGACGAGCTCAGTTCCAGAAAAGGCAAACGCGGCGTTGACAAAGACGCTGCAGAGACCCTTGAAGCCGTTGTTGAACGGACCTGGATCGCGCCAATACATGCCGCCGATGTAGCCCCCATCTGGGCCTCCGCCTATGTTGATGATGATACCGAGGATAATAAAACCAATAACTGCTGTGATCTTGATAATAGCAAAGACGAACTCGGCTTCACCGTACCCTTTGATACCGAAAAGATTGATGACGACGATCAGGACCAGGAAGACGGCCACCCAGGCGTTGTTGTTGACCTTGTCACCGTTCCAGTATTCTATTGTAAAGGTCGCAGCGACGATTTCCAGTGGTAGTACGACAAGCCATTGGAGAGCATAGTTCCAACCCATGGCGAAGCCCCATGCGGGATCCAAGAAGCGCGTCGAGTATGCCGAGAAAGAACCAGCGACCGGAAAGAGTACTGCCATCTCGCCCAATGCGTGGACGGTGGTGTACAACATGATACCTACAAGGCAGTAGCAAATGACGAGCGATGCTGGACCACCATTTGCTAGCGCTTGCCCTGAGCCGACGAATAGGCCGGTACCTGGTAAAGTCAGTTTGTGGATCGTCGCTTGGTTGACGCATGCCAAACCATACCTATGGAACCTCCGATTGCTATCATTTGCAGATGGCGACCCTTTAGTCGCCGCGCAAGTGGTGAGTTTGCCGTGTTCGCCGCCGCGGCTTCTGGATCGAAGACGTTCCCGTCGGCCCCCATGCTTCCCTTTGGCGTCATAGTCATGGCAAAATTCGGGTCCCGCTTGAAGCTCTCAATGACCCTCCTCCCAAGACCGTCCTGGTACCGTGATGATTCGCCATAGTAGTCGGACCCTTGCGAGGCTCTTCCAAAACTCTTCTCGGTGCCGTACATGTCGTCGTCTATCGTCATGGTGGATAAGCGCAACGGCGCGATGACAAGCGACGATAAAGAGTGTAGAGTGCAGCGGTCCTGCACGTCGGTCGGAGTCGCTGCAGTGCAGCCGTTGGAGGAATCTGCTTTTTCTTGTGCGATGGGCGCAGGGGCGGGATATGAGTGCGGTGCTGACGACCAGACTGGCAGGGCTTAGGCCTATTCTTGAGGCGCGAGCGCATCCACGGAACTGAGGCGCCCAGGGTCAGTGTCCTTTCCAGAGTGCCGGGTTGGGACTATCGACTAGGATGTGCAGTAGCCGGGGTGCAGCTAGATTTGGCTTAGGTGTGGGAGATGTTATCGCAGCGTGGCGCATCTATGGAATCAATAGACGCAGAGCTTGTCCAAGGGCAGAGCTGTGCAATAGTGATGTGATTGTTAGTGAAATGCCGACTAGCAATTACCTTTACCGTTTGCAAGGAGGCTGTAAGGAGCATGGTGAGGGGGGACCGGCGTCCTCATGGACCGGAGAAATGTTGCACATTCGCTCCTTCTTCGCTGAGTTCGCTCGTTCCGCCTCCATCCTTGGCCGCGGCAGACACCGATGACTCCAAACGTCCCAAAAACCCGCAAAGCTGCAGGCGGTAATGTCACTCTCGGTCACTTGACTCTATTCTACAGTTCTCCAGATTTGCGTCTCGCGTGTCGGACTCAGTAACGTCTTTAGGCGCTGGCTGCCGGCGCTATCAAACGACGGCGACCTCACGGTGTCGAGTCCTAGTGGCGCTTGCGTGCCTTCCCCAAGTCCAACGCTGCACGGGCCGCCCTTATCTCCAAGCCACCAGCACACTTGCGGCATGTGCGCGCAAGACATGCCACTCACCCCACGTTACGGTCAAACGTCTCCAACCACCCTTCCAATAATCGCTATCGTAGCTTTTAGATGCTCCTTGCTGAGTTGCCTCACGCCTCGAGCTTTTGGGATCGTGACTACAACCGGCGCGACCTCGGGCTCGACCTCTCACAACACCCGTTGACCCGTCCCGCTGCCGCAGCATTGGCGCATGGCCGACGTGCTGCTTTAGGCCTTCCAAGGTTGCCCCTTCATGCTCTATCATGAGCTCGCCTATGGCCTGGAACATTCACGAAACTAATGACCCGGCAAGTTCTAGCTTCTACCGTCAGAACGGCGACGCCATGGCTCGACATGGATGTTTGGCCACCCTGCGTCTAACAAATCAGCCCGGCACATAGCTTCCTGTCGCTATTATGTGTACCCATTACGCGCAGCCGTGTTGATACTTGCTCGATGGATGCGTCGGTAAAGACGGGTAAATCATATCACGTCTTCCCGATCCATATCGCTTGACGACCCTCTATCAACGCATCCTGCCACATGCAGGGGCTACCAAGCATCCTCATGCTTCTCAATTTAACTTCATCTTCATCCGATGCAGGTACAGATGTCGCCTATTCATCGCTTGGTGCTCAGCCATCGGTATCTTGAGAGAACTGGGTATTGTACCAACACCGCGCCGCAATCTCCTTTGAATTGTGTGCAGTGTGCCTGTCGACTAGCTCGGCTTGCAGCGAACGTACACGAGCAGTACGCCCCGCATCCTCTCGTCATGTAAGAACACACGCTGGCCCATTGCGAATCAATATACATGTGTGCTACCTGGACCCTTGCACCATTTCCCGTATCAGTCAAGTAGCTCTGCCCATTCGCCTGCAAAGTCGAGCATCTCACCTCATCGACGATTAGCCGTCCCTTCTTTCACCGGCAGGCTCTTCGTAAACCTCACATGTGCAATCTCATTTGCCAAGAATCCCTGGCCAGGACGCAGTGTCGTTACGGCTGCCGTTTATTACTGGTGGGGTCAGAAAACGCCCAAACCCACATGGTAAGCCACCACCAGCACCTATCACATTGTCGCAACACCTAGAGTCTCTACCAACTGTTGCATGTTTCACCGACTCTGCCTCGGTTGAAGGTTTCTCACTATCGCTACACACGCATGTAAGCCGTGATCGCAGTTCCCAGGTAAAATCGCGACAGATTGGATTCGCTTGGGATTCCTCCAGTCTTCTACGGTGCGGCGATGGCGCTCGCCGTTTATGCACTGATGCACAGACTGATCTTCCCGGCTGACCTTGCATCTTCCGAGGAAGCAGCTCACCAAGGTGGCGTATCAGTCACCCCATTCTCCCTGACATCTTCTGTGAGTATTGCTTGGTTGAAGGCATACCGCATTCGTTTCCACGACACGATATCACAGCAATCCCTTACCTCTCACTCAACCTGGACACCCCTCTTGGATGTCCGTACTAAGATAATGCACCAAACTCGGACTTGCTCCCTTATGGTTCTTGCGGCGTTTGACGTAACACAGCGTTGCCGCATCGTTACCTCCCCCTGCACCACCTCCCACATCTCGGCTGTTGGACTTGTGCCTCGTGCGCGTCACATGGCAAACCTCACGCATTGGGCGCAATGTCACTAAGAAAAGTACGCATGACTGTCTCAGTAGACTATCATCAACCGGGAAGCTCTCACAGACAAGGGCATGTCACTGAGCAGCACCACTAGACGATTCTAGCGCTTCCGACATGTTAGTCGCGTTGTTACCATCACAAGTTTCAGCCGCAACACCGTTACTTTTCCGCACCAAAGATCACCACCGGAACTTTGTCAAGGCCAGATTTCGTACAAGGTCACACCAACCGTCCCGATTCAACCTCGCCTCCGACGCCGTATGTCCACCACACCGCCTCTTCGACGCCGATGTGCAACGCAAAGGCTTATGTTGAGCGCAAGTATATCCCTACTGATTCAGCTGTTGTGCCTGGATACGTATATGCATACACGTGTCTTTGTGCAATGTTGTTCTGCGTCATCGATTCTCGTTGCTTCGGGTGCTTTGAGGGCGTATCGTGGGGGATATATCGACATGATGACGCTGGACTGAGTGACGTATTCGCTGATCGCGACCAGGGACCGGGTTAGTCGGGAATGCTTGTGTTCCCAAGATTGCGTCTACGCAGATCGACATGCAGTACTAACGTTGAACCGTTGACTTCGTATCCTGACGATATTGCCGTTCTCTTTGAGTCCACACCGCTGGAGGAAAGTCGGCTCGCAAGACAAAGGACGCCGACTGCCTGATGTGGCAATCGTTCATAAACTTTGAGATGAGCAGAATATCATCTAGGGGTTCAATAAAGCTCAAACGTGTAGTGGAAATACAGGTGCAAGTGACAGACGCCATGAGGTGCAAATGATTGCATAGTGTATACGTGTCGATAAAATTAGAATGAACGAAAGGAAAACGCATGTGTATGTAGGTATCCGATAAAATGGACAAACGCCGCGAATGTATGCCGTTAAAGCGCGAGAGCATGAAGATGAAGGCAAGAAGCGAAAGGAAGTGGACAAGTACCACGCAGCAAGAAGAACAACGACCACAGTCCAAAAAAGGCCATAACAAGCGGCCAACCCCCACATTCTCACCAAAATAACCTCAAACCTCCTCTTCAATCTCGCGCCAATTTTCCAAATCATCAAGCCTTCTCTTTGGACTTCTCTTTAGGCGGGGTCAATGGCCCAGGCGCTTCCTCCTCAATGAACTCGCCTTCACCTAACTTCCCGCCAAATGTATCCACCTCTTCGACCTCCTCTTCTTCTTCCTCATCTTCCTCTGTGATGCCTAAGATCTCTCCACTCCTGCGACCCTGTACGCTCGTTCCCCGACTCCCCATACCACCTTCTCCACTTCTACTCCTCCAGCCGCCGCTACCATTCGTCGAGCTGCCATTCAGACCTCCGGTATTAACATTAAGCATGGGACCTTTGAAAGGGCTCTTCCTCCTCTTTGCGAAGACAAGACCGGGAGACTGCGGGGGAATGCTGTTTCCGTTTCCGAAAGCGGCGCTGGATTCGTTGAGACCGGGTGGGAAGCCAGAACGTACAAGACGAATGTTGGAAGGAAAGCTTGAGGAGGTGGGGGTGGCGGGGAGGACCTTGATGCTGTTGTGGGGGGATTTAGAGGGTTTGTGGGAGTGGCCGCTTGTGGAAACGGCGGGAGAAGCGAGAGAGGCGGAGGACGTTGATGAGGCCTTTGAGTGTGAATGGTGGTGGTGTGGCATGCTGCGGATCGAGGATACAGATGACGAAGTGGATTTTCGACCGCGGAGACCGCCAGACGAGCGACGGTAGGAGGATCGTGGTGTTAGTGGTGCGGGCGATGCTGAGAGCCTTCTCATGGAGCCTGAGCCGTGTGTTGAGCCTCGGGGCCGCGGGCCAGGCATTTGTGGTGTAGGCGGAGACCTAGGGTTCGTGTGTACAGACGACCGGTTCGCCGTACTCTGTCTTCGTGTTGAATCCGAAGACTTGCTTGGAGGTATCTTTGGCGACTGTCCACTGCTGGCTTTCGAACCCGGAGATCGCGCTCGTTTCGACGTCTCTTTTATCCAATTTCGGAGTGTCAAAAGGTGGTTGATGAAGGGCTGTTTCCGGCGTCGCTTAGGCACGAAGCCGTTGGGAGAAAGAAGATCTGGATTGGTAGATACGACCTGTAGCATGCTGCTGCGTGAACGCCGCCTGTCGAGGTCCTTCGCTGGTGGTGGCGGACGTGAGGATGAATGGGATTTCCGACCCCGACGGGTATCGATTGGGGGGAGCGGCTTGTCGTCGACTGTGAGATTGGGTGAGGTGATCAGCTCTGGCAGCTTTGGCAGTTCGGGAGCACCTGTCTTAAGTTAGAAGCGTTTCATGACATCCGTCATGATACTCACCATGTAAGCTGCTTCGATTTGTGGTCCTGCCGCGACTCTTAGGCGTAGAGGGAGAGTGAATGCCTTCTTCGTCAGACTCTCTTATGGTAGGCGCAAGCTTGTCAAGTCGACTACTTGCAGCGCTCAGTCGCCGGAGGCTCTTAGCCTCTGCTTCCTTCTCTTTGCGCTTGCGCTCTCGCCTCTTTGCCTTGCGTTCCTCTTTTTCGAGCAGCAGTGCCCACCAACCAGCTAACGAGTCGCATCTTTGGGCTAGCACGTTCTCAATCACCATGTCAATGTCCACCCCGGCAGCGCGCATGCGTTGCAAGACCTCCTTCTCCAGCTCGGTCGAGAAAGGCGCCGGCTGTTGGAGCTTCAAGATCTCCTGCTGGCGGGGCGCATGTTCCGATAACCAAGGGTTCTGTAGTATGTCCGCCAGTGTAGGTCGCAAGATCGGCCGTTTGGATAGTAGCGACTGACATAACTCCTTCGCTTGCTGAGGAAAGTGCTCTGGGTATTTGGGGTCCTCCTTCAGTATCTTGTTCTTCGTGACCATTTCGTCGTCGTCGTCAAAAGGCAGCTCGCCCACTAGAAGCGCGTAAAGAATGATGCCCAAACTCCAAACATCCACCTTTTCGCCTGCGTACTTCTCGCCCTTGAGCATCTCCGGCGCGCTGTAGCAGATTGTTCCGCACCATGTCTGCAGGTAGTTGGACTTGCCCTCGTACTCGCGCGTGAAACCAAAGTCGACCAACTTGACGTCTCCGTGCTTGTCCAGCAGTATGTTCTCGAGCTTGAGGTCGCGATGGACGCACGACTTGTTGTGGACGTAGGTGACGGCGCCGACGAGCTGGGTGAAGATGCGCTGGACTCTGGCGGGCTCGAGGGCGCCCTTGGCCAGTAGGTAGTTGTAGAGTTCATCGCCCTGGCAGTACTCGAGTACCAGCCAGACTAGGTTCTCGGTGACTATGACCTCGTACAGGCGGGCTATGTGTGGGTGCGTGAATTGGCGGTGGTGATGGATCTCGCGCGCGAGGTTGGCGTCGTCCTTCTTCGCGCTCTTGAGCACGACCTGCTTGCGATCAGCGTGGTTCCTCGCAACCGTCCTGCCGGTGGTACCTTTGAGCCATTGCTGAGTTTGTGCGACGCCAAGTAAACCTTGCCAAAACTGCCCTTGCCTATAAGTTTCCCCAGTGTATAGTTGCCGACCGTCTTGAGATCAGTCGCGGCGAACTCACTGGCCCTGCGTCAGCAAATTGGAGCCGGTGAAACACGCAGCCGGCGCGCAAAAGCAAAGAAGAGACTTACTCGAGCAACTGTTTGTACGAATTCGCGAGCTGCTATAATTTGCGTCTCAGCATGCGTGTTGCAAACATGCGCCTGGGGGAATTGCTTGTTGCGGCGCACGAGCGTCGTTGGACGGCAGCGGGACGGGGCCTACCTTCTTCCTCTGGGCCTGAATCTCAGCCTGGGCTCTGAGATTTGACTGCATGGAATGATGCGCCGCTGCTCCGTGGTGTCGCCTGCGCAACCAGCGTCATCTATGGGTTGCAGGAGTTCGGACTGGCGAGCGCGCGCCGCGGAAGAGACAGACGGCTCCGTATATGCCCTGGTGGCAGCGAAAGTGGAGAAGGCCGCAAACGCCAGGGGCCTAGGGCGTTCGAGATGTGCGAGGATAATAATACTAGCTTTGCGCCGACCGCGAGTGCGAAGAAGTGTATATTAATTGTGAATACTCCCAGGCGGACGGGGACTGGGCGTGCCGTCAGATCTCTCCTGAGCTTGCGGTGCTGCCATGGATTCGGGGAGCGCGATCCTGGTCGCAGATCACCCACATGCCGCTGCTCTGGGAAGGCGCAGGCACCACCACCACAATGCGACGCGACGTGGTTTGGACATCCTTCTCGTTTCGAGTGTACAAGTCAATAACGTTTGTGCAATGTGTTCTTCGACTGAGAGCCGGATGCATGTATGCGCTTCTTCTGACGTTGTGTTACACGGCAACCGAGGGACCGAGATGCGATGGACTGTTGTCAAGACACAAAAATCTACTGTTATTATCTACAGTTTACTGCTCGGCCCTCCAATGTACGTCTGGCCGAGCTTCAGCATGTCGATCGCCTCTTGCACCATCTCGTCGACAATCTCCTTTGCGGGCTTGATATCGCCGATAACCCCCGCAACCTGGCCCATCAGGAACGGGATATCCACATCCTTCCCATCGTCCATGTCCTTCGCCAGCGGCACAACTCCCGCCTCCGTGAGCTTCTTGATCTCGTCCTCGCGCTCGTGCCACTCTTTGATGTAGTCGTTGTACCTGACGCGCAACGGTCGGCCACTGACAACCAGCGTCCGGCCTGTATCTGTGAAGTCGGCTGTGACCACGTTCTCCTTGTGCATTTGCGAGCAGCCCGCTTCAGTTGATGCCACGAATCGCGTGCCAACCCATACGCCCTGTGCGCCTTGCATCAAGCTGCTTGCCAGGCTGCGGCCGTTGTAGATGCCTCCCGCTGCCACTACAATAGCTGGCTGTCCGGTAAGAGGGCTCTTGTATTTGCGCGCGACGTCCACGACGGAGGGTATCAGGATGCTGTTCGCGATATCGCCGGTATGTCCTCCGCCTTCTCCACCCTGGGCGCATACGATATCCACACCTGCATCTAGTGCCTTTTTCGCATGTTTGGGGTGTCCGACCATGTTCATGATCAAGATGCCTGCTTCGTGAAGCCTCTTGATCGTCCGCTCGGGCGGTACACCAACAGCACTAACAAACAGCTTTGCGCCATTCTTGATTGTGACTTCGATGAGGTCATCGAGCTGTCCATGGGTGTAGTCATGGTTCGTCTTGCGTGCGCTGCCGCCGACTTGTGGGAGTGCGAGATCGACACCGAAGGGCAGGTTCTTGTCTCGGAGGTTTGACTTGAGGTCATCGATGATCGATTGGAGCTGTTCCGGTGTGTATCCGAGACCGCCAATTACACCTAGGCCACCAGCGTTCGACACGGCAGCTGCGAGGGGGCCACCAGAGGTGCGCGCCATGCCGGCGAGGATAATCGGATACTGGATGCCCAGCAGCTTCGAAAGCGGCGTCTGCAGTGCCGGCGGTGACATGACGGCGTAGGCTGTGGTCGCGGGTGGTTGATAATTGAAAGTAGATGGAGTAGGTCACGTCGGATAACGCGAATAAAGGTCTGAAGAGCGTGCTTCTGGCAGCAATGAAGCTATGTGCAACCGCATGGTGAGTATGGGAATGTGCATGCTAAATAGCGGCCGTGCCTACTGGCATCCTCGACTGCCAGGGGTTTTGCGGGGAAAACGTGGGTGCACGAGCCGAGGCATCTTAGCTCGACTCGATACATCGTTGCCATTGCCGAGATTCGCCCGTCGTGGACGGGATGAACATGCATATTTGGTAGTCACAATAGGCATAGTATGGGAAATTTTCTGCTGGAGAGCACGATGATATGCATGTTGGAAGTCATAATCCATACTATCGATGTTGTTATCAATAATCGGCTTCTCGCACTATACTCACGTATGCCAATTGCGGAGCACAAAGACGCTTCAATCAACATCTAAATCTGGCTCTTCTGGCTCCTCCGACTTCGCCGCATCGTTTGACAGAAGACGAGCAGTCTTGTCAGCCATTGCTTCCATTTCCGCATCGAACTGCGCAGTCACATCATCCCAATTCATATGCTTCATGAGCTCGTCGAATGCTTGGTCAGTCATATCGAAGTCTGCAATAGACGGTAGGTCTGCATCATCCCAACTCCACTGCTTCACGATATCTCCGAGCGATTTCGAAGCCGGAGGCGGGACATCATTCGCAAATTGAGAAGACGTAGATGGGCCGAAGAGTGAGTCTCTATGATATTGCTATTAGCGTTTGACTCCATTCATTTGCCCATTAGCTTGTGCATGCCCGTTGACTTTTCCCTGCGCAGGTGTTGGCTGCGGCGGAGGTGGAGGGACAGGCCCGAATGGTCGATGCACAAGCGCCGGTTCAACACCGTCTTCTTCAGTGTCGTCGTCGTACTCTGCGCTATCTTCGTCCTCGTATTCGTACTCGCTCTCCGTGACTTCTTCATCCTCCTCGTCGTGCTCCTCCTGATCCAGCTCATGCATCGGAACCTGGCCTCGACCTTGTGCCTGCATTCCACGACACAGTGTTTCCAGGCGAGCGATCTTCTTCCGCTGGTCCTCAGCTTCCTTGGTCCGCCTGGCAAGCTCCTCTTGCATCTTTTGGCGCTCTTCCACCATCTCGCCAATATTACGGTTCGTAATATCCTTGTGGCGTTGCAGCGTCTGGTTCTCCTTTTCAAGACGCTTGGTTTTCTTTGACATCTCCTCCATCTCCTTGCGGAACGTGAGGAAGAGATCGTTCGAGTTGTTGAGCGTTTCCTCGACCTGCATCTGGTCAGTATTAACCATGATGATACAGACCAACGAGGGGTTAACGGGTGGCATACCTGTTTGAACTTCTCCACGTATATGTTGAGCTGCGTGCGTAGTTCCGTCTCGGTCTGCGAAAAGGTCGACACTTGGCGGGTCAACTGGTGCGACTTGGAAGATTCGGCTTCTTGTTGTTTGCGCTGCTGCTCTAGTCGGGCAGCGTGATACTGTATTTCGAGCTCTTTGAGTCGCAGCATCGAGTGGTATTGTAATTCGCGCAACTCGTACTGGTCAATGAACGACTTGAACTTCTGACGAAATCTGCTTTGTTAGTTCATACTCCCGAATTTGGTTGTGCCACACATACATTTCGTCCAGTTCTTGCTCGGCTTGATTCTGTGGTTCAGGCCCGTTCGCAGCTGCTATGCAATCGTCCACGTCATTCACCAGGTGTTCGAGACGCTCGTGTAGTTCTTGCCTGGCGGTGGATTCGCTAGATTCGAGCTTGTGTAGTTCGTCCTTGAGTTTCTTGTTTTCCTTTGCAAAGTCACGCGACAATTTGTCCAATTTGTCCTTCATTGTCGTAACCTTGTTCAACTCCGACCTTTGCGCGTCCTTTTCCTTCTGCAGCTGGTCCCCGCGCTTCTTCGCCTTTTGGTGTTCGCGTTCCGTGCGCTTCATATCGGAGAGGAGTTCGGTATATCGTTTCTGCACGACTTCGAGCCGGGACAGCGGGCCGTCCATGTTGGAGAGGAGCGAGGAGAGTTCGCGGTTTGCTTTCTTAACTTCGCGTTCTGTCCATGCCATACGTCAGCCAGCGATTCATTTGATAGGGCCCCAGTCTCGTGCTGTGCAGACATGGGCTGCGCCACCCAGAGTCTCCCCTCCTCCACAGCTCCGTCGCAAGAGGTAGACGCACCGATTTCGAGTTCCTGCTCCTTGTCCCCTGCCTGATCCAGTTCGAGCTGAGCAATCTTGGCCTGGATCTGCTTCTGCTGCTCCGAGGGGTCGGTCGCCTTCTTGCCTTTGCCCTTCTTAGCGGGCGCAGGCGCAGGCGCTGGGTTGTGCTGTGCGGGTGCCATGTTTGCAGGAGAGGCAGATGCACTGCGGCTGGCTTCGTGGTGAGGGCGGGACTGGGCAGACGTCGGCTGGCGCTGTTGGGCGACGGTTGCCATGAAGTCGTGACTCTTCCGTGTAGCGCCTCAGATTGTGGATCCCCCGTGTTGCCTCCGACGGTTCCTCCGCCTATGCACTCAGTCTCAAGTGTCCCCAATGCAGGTCTCTAGGCAGTCCAGTGGCGCATCCGTCTGGCAGCAGCCGCCTGTCTACAATGCGCGTGGTGAGGATGCACGTCTTCCGCCGGCGTCTCGGGACTGCTTCGGGTGAAAACAGGTGTGGAGCGCAGTGCAGGGGGCGTCAACGGGCGTGGTGTAGCAATATGTACAGTGTCGGGTCATGCAGTCGTCGGGGTCGGGTCGGGCAATGTCTCGTGGCGGGTGTTGAAGAGGAAGGAGGGGACGACGTCGGTGGTCTGGTCGATCGCGAAAGGCACAAGACACCTGGGAGTCTCCACAACGCCCACGAGCTTCAATATCGGACCCGACAGATGAGATCACTGGCAGGCTAGCCAATCCGACATGTCTCCAGCCGTATAACGCATCAACAGCCTGTCCAGGCGCACTCTTTCGTCTTAGTAATTTTGCGGGCTAATCTCTTTTGGTATGGGGTCCCTCGGCCAATCGGCGCGACAGGCGTCATCGATGGGGTGCCTCTGACATTTCTGAGGCTGCGCGGCACTCTGCCATCCACCCTCTATTCCAAACATGCTACGTTCCGTTGGTCGGCAGGTCCAAAGCCCTCGAAATGCCACGATAACCCCGCACCGACTATCGACCTTGTCTCGACGTGGATATGCCGCTATCACCGATGTCTCCAACTTCCCCAATGTCGGCGAGCAGCTGCATGGCTTCACGCTCAAGCGCGTCAAGCAGGTGCCGGAGCTCGAGCTGACCGCTTTACATCTCCAGCATGACAAGACTGGCGCCGAATATCTGCACATTGCCCGCGAGGATGCGAACAATGTCTTTTCGATTGGCTTCAAGACCAACCCACCAGATGCCACCGGAGTGCCACACATCCTCGAGCATACGACGTTGTGCGGGAGTGAGAAGTATGCCACCTTTTCGTTACAACCAATGTGTCGCTGACAACCCAGGTACCCCATCCGCGACCCCTTCTTCAAGATGCTTCCCCGCTCGCTTTCCAACTTCATGAACGCCTGGACCTTTCCCGACCACACTGGCTACCCGTTCGCGACGACAAACGCGCAAGATTTCAAAAACCTCATGTCCGTATACCTCGATGCGACGCTACACCCGTTACTGAAGGAGAATGACTTTACCCAAGAGGGGTGGCGGTTGGGTCCTGAGAACCCGCTGGCAAAAGAGTCGGAGGACCCCAAGGCGAAGCGCATCGTTTTCAAGGGCGTGGTATACAATGAAATGAAGGGCCAGATGTCGGATGCAAGCTACCTGTTCTACACCAAATTCCAAGATCACCTGTACCCGGCCATCAACAATTCCGGTGGCGACCCGCAGAAGATTACCGACCTGACTTGGGAACAGCTACGGAAATTCCACGCCGACCACTATCATCCCAGCAATGCCAAGATTCTCACGTACGGAGACATGCCTTTGGTGGAGCATCTGAAGGAGGTGGACAGTCGCTTGAACGGTTTTGACAAGATAGCCGTGGATCAGGAAGTGAAGGCTCCAATAACTCTGGACGGCCCCAAGCAAGTCACGGTTGCGGGACCTCTCGACCCACTGGTACCTCAGGACAGGCAGTACAAGACTTCGGTTACATGGTTGATGGGCGACACTGCAGACGCCGTAGAGAACTTTGCGCTGGGAGTACTGAGCAGTCTGCTTATGAGCGGCTACGGCTCGCCTCTCTACCGCAATCTTGTAGAATCTGGACTTGGTGCTGATTTCAGTGCGAATACTGGCTATGACAGCGCTGGACGACGAGGTGTCTTGTCCATTGGGTTGGACGCCGTCAAAGCGGATGATGTGAACAAGGTCCGCGAGACCATTGCGGAGACCTTGCTCGAGGTGCGCAAAAACGGCTTCGACAAGATCAAGGTTGATGGTATCCTACATCAGCTGGAGCTCTCGCTCAAGCACAAGACTGCCAACTTTGGGATGGGCATCCTCCAAAGACTAAAGCCTGGCTGGTTCAACGGTATCGACCCAATGGAGGCCCTCGCGTGGCAAGAAACCGTCAATGCTTTCCAGAAGAAGTACGCTGAAGGCAACTATTTGGAGAGCCTGATTGAAAAGTACCTACTCACCGACAAAACCCTGACCTTCACCATGCAGCCATCGGAGACGTTCAGCCAGGAACTCGTCGATGAAGAAAGCCAACGATTAGCGGCAAAGATTGCAGAGACCACGAAGCAGTTCCCAAGCGAGCAGGAGGCGCAGAAGTACCTGGAAGAGCGAGAGCTTCAGCTATTGGAAGTCCAAGAGAAAGCCAGAAACGAAGATTTGAGCTGTTTGCCCACTGTTCACGTCAAGGATATTCCTCGAGAAAAGGAGAGGAAGCCACTGCGACATACTCAGCTGGATGGCGTCAAGGTCCAGTGGCGCGAGGCACCCACCAACGGTCTGACGTACTTCCGTGCTGTGCACAGATTACAGGATCTCCCCGACGAGTTACGAGAGATGATCCCGCTATTCACCAGCGCCATCATGCGCCTTGGTACCAAAGACAAGACGATGGAACAACTTGAGGAACTGATCAAGCTGAAGACTGGAGGCATCTCCGTAGGCTACCACTCTTCACAGTCACCCTTGTCGCTCGACGCGTACGAAGAAGGTATGGCATTTTCCGGCTACGCTTTCGACCGTAACATACCCGACATGTACGAACTCCTACGGACTATCATACAAGAGACGGACTTTGATGGGCCTGAAGCGGGCAAGAAGATCCGAGAGCTCCTGCAGAGTGCAGCAAGTGGTGCCATCAACTCGATCGCAGAGTCTGGTCATTCTTATGCCATGAAGTTCGCTGAAGCTGGAATCAGTCCTGTGAGCCGGTTAGCAGAAGAAACTGGGGGTCTCACCCAAGTCAAGGTCATGACAGCTCTCGCATCGCAAGAGTCGCTAGACGATGTCATCAAGAAACTCAAAGCTATCCAGTCTTTCACTATCGCGAACAGCAACCAGCTCCGCGTAGCGATCAACTGCGGTAGCGAGAGCTCAACGCCAAACCAGGAGGCACTACATCGCTTCTTGAACACATTACCCAAAGACGTCTCAGTGCCCTCGACGTCACAGCAAAAGCAGTACCCTCGCAACGCCAAGTCCTTCTTCCCTTTGCCATACCAAGTCTACTACTCCGCCCGCGCTGTCCCGACAGTGGCCTACGCCGACGCCTCCAGCGCACCTCTTGAGATCCTCGCGAAGCTCCTTACCTTCAAGCAACTTCACCCAGAGATTCGCGAGAAAGGTGGCGCATACGGCGGTGGTGCCTACGCACGCAGCATCGGTGGTCTCTTTGGCATGTACTCATACCGCGACCCCAACCCGCAGAACAGTATGAAGATCATGGCCGAAGCAGGGCAATGGGCGCGCGACCGCGCATGGACACCTCAGGATCTTGAAGAAGCCAAGCTGAGTGCATTCCAAGGATACGATGCGCCACAAAGTGTCAGTCGCGAGGGAATGAGGCTGTTCCTGTCTGGCGTCACAGACGATATGCTGCAGACGCGTCGCGAACGCCTCCTCGACGTCACAGCTGAGCAGGTACAAGCCGTAGCCGACCAGTTCCTCGTCAAGGGCGCCGAGAGCAGTGTAGCTATCCTGGGCGAGCGGAAAGACTGGGTCAAAGAGAACGATGGCTGGCAGTTCAGGGACCTGGGCATGTCAGAAACTGCAAAGGCCGCTGAGGAAGCTGAGGGTATTGCGCAAAAGGAGGACGACGTGCCGGCTATCGCAAGCTGAGAATTTCTATCGACGGTTTAATGATTGTACAAGTAAATGTATGATATGAGGTATGAGACGCTAGCATCATCGGCGTTGGTAAGTTGAATGCATAGCGCGGTGTCATCGCTCCTTCCTCCTTTGCCATCTCATCTCACTTCTGGCTGCTGTCTATCTTATCGTCGCCGGTCATACCTTCCGCCGCTCCGTGCGTCGGCCAAAGCATCCCTCTACGCGTCACTCTCAGTCTCTTTCACCAGCGCAACGAACAGAACCCAGAGGGACCACGCATTCTCTTCCATTGCTGGTTTGCTCTGTCCCTTCAAATATGAGGGATTATGCGCCAGAATAATCTTTGTGCCATCTACCCAGTTCGCTCTTTGACTGTAAAACGTCGAGGAGTGGAGTTTGGGAAGGGGCATTGAGCACCTGCTTTCAGACCTACCTGTATTGAGCGAGACTCTTCTCCTGGTAGACTAAATGTGGGGGTACATCAAGCTGGCTAGTGGCTACAGATGAAGCAGAGGGAAACACTCGTTGCGTTTGGGTATCTAGTTATGTACAATTTACATCCGTCTCTTCACCCAAGTTCATAATTCCAGCTGCTCCTCATCCTGCAGCTGCCGCTCCTTCTCCCTCACCTCTGTCGCCTTGAGAATAAGGCGGCGGTAGTCTAGAACAGCCTGTTCCAGCTCCTTCCTCTTCAGCGCCTCATGATCTGAGTGCGCGACGAAGATGGAGCCGGGACCGTACAGGTACCTCTTGTGGTCACCGGAGAGGTGCGGCACATCCGTTCCATAGTTGACAGTCAACGTCTCGAAGCCCTCAATGTCGCAGTTTATGTTCACCACGCCGTATGCCTCGCCGCCCCATTGTACGTCCAGATCGCCACCTTCCTTCTGCGCAAAGGCTTTGACGTCTTTGAGCGCGTCGAGGATTTGTCCGCGTATGACATCGGGGGTGCCGGCTGCGATGCGCGTAGCGATGTTCGCGGTTGCGGTTTCGGCGACGACATTGGCTGCGACGCCGCCTTGGATGCGCCCGAAATTCATGGTTGTGTTCCCGTATTTTGTGCTCCATGGGAGGTGTTCTCGTAGCTTCAAGAGCTCGCCCAGTGCTTGTACCATGATGTCGTTTGCGCTGACGCCCAACCACGGGTATCCTGAGTGTGCCGCTTTGCCTGTTGCCTTGACTTCGAAGCCTAGCATGCCCTTGTGTCCACAGACTAGTTTCGCCTCGGTAGGTTCTCCGAAGATGACGATCTCGTGCGAGGATGGGCGCTTGTCCCAGTTGCTGAATGCGCGCATGCCGTCGCCACCTGTTTCTTCGCCGACAACGAAGAGCAGAGATATGTCGTCTTGTAGGTGTTCTCGTATTTCCTGCGCGGCGATGATCATGGGCGCGACGCTGCCTTTCGCATCCACACTTCCTCTACCGCCAATTACATCGGTCGTCTCGTTGTAGTAGTACGGCCAGTACGGTGGTACGACGTCAATATGCGAAGACAGTAGGATGGTTGTTTCGCGCTTGCTGCCGTAGGCTAGAAGATTGTATCGGTCTTTGGATGCTTCCTGCTTCTCGACGGTCCAATCGTGCGCGCGGAGATACTCGGTAAGCCAATCGCCGACATTTTCTTCGTTCCCGGATATGGATTCAATCTCTACGAGTTTGCGATGGAGATGTAGGAGGTCTTTCGACGTGGAGGGGTCGAGTATGGTCGGCTCGAGAGCTGTTTGAGGTGCTTTCACGGCGGCAAGGGCGCTAGTGGCCAAAGGTAGAATTGATAGGGTTCGGAGTATCATTTCGACGTTTGACAAGTAGATTGTGCCTCAGTTGAGATTCGCGTTGTGTTGAAGAGTACTGGACAGCTCGGGCTTCTACCAGGATGTAGCTCTATCTTCCAAGCGCTTGGACGAGGACAGCCGGCCTAACCACTTGCCGCATCTAACTAGGTACCGGTATGGCGACACAACACCCACCCAAGATTCCATCAACACTTCTATATCCACAATGGTTATCCCAGTATCACGGGATACGAGTAAGACTAACGGAAATACGTAACGCGTCCTACTACCCTAATACAGATCGATGCACATGCCACCTTGCTCAGGCAGGCGCAAACTGTTTCGACTCCGATCTGTGGAAATGTTACCTACAATTCACATGCTGGTACACATCATGCCACCGCCACATAGCAAGTTGCTGCTACACAGCATGGTTGTTTTACATGGAGTGTCCCCGCTACGCTGCCGCCGCTCCACGCACGGCATGTCTTTATTACGGTACTATGCTCGAGCCATGCGATTTTTCATCTGCTGTACTACAACATCCTGCGGACCTCGGGATGGCGTTTTCTATGATGTATATGTACAATGTACAAACCCCGAGTGAGGTCCCGTATCGGCTCCTATAGAGGAAGGGAGTGATATAATCAATTGAATCACGAGTACCCTGACAAGCAGTACGTCATCGACTAAGAAGATGTTCATACCTAGTTATCTGAGAGATACGAGAAATCTCCACTTGTTCAAGGCGATCAGACCTTTGTTGGGGAGGAGACGGTTAGCTTTTTGCTTACCACCATGGCCAACGCTGACGCTATTTTCTAGGGAGCCTACAGACACACCTCATCGGACTTCCGTGCGTAATATCGAACGGCCGGAGACTTACTATCAGCTTACATCTATAGGCAAAAAAAAGACATGTCTACATCTGGCAATGCGTGAGTGCATCTTTCTCAGGAGTAAAGCACGTTCCTGACTCAAAAATTCTAGTGCCAATGCGGATCTTCTTCGATTCCCATCTCGAGCACGGGATGCCCCGGGTGTGGCTACGAACGATGCGCTTATTGCAGGACTACACGAGTACAAGTCCGGTCTCATATTTCCTTCCTTAAACCCACGTGTCGTTGTGATCGAAAGGGGCAATCATCTGGAGCGTTCGGGTATCTCCCGACAGAAGAGATGGGCCATGATCCACTTCAAGCTCTGTAATAAATCGATACCTTTAAAGCTCTCTTACAAATACGGCTCTCATGAGAGCAACTTCCGGACTGCGAATTTTGAACGTAAAGTAGGTAATAAAGGAGCTCGCTCGAAAGAACGTATCGTGATAACCACCTGTACTGTTGTGCACTTTCTGGGTTGATCATTTGGTCTGGTCACACTTTCCCCCTTGTGGGCTAGTGCCCGAGTCTGTACTTACCTACACTACCGTCAGGTCCGCGATACCGCTGCCTCCTGCGGGTGTTGTCACACCTGGGTAGATATGCGACGGAAAACACAGCCCAAGTGCACGGAAATTTCGTTCCATACTATCTCAAGTAGAGTCCTTTGTTTTCCCGATCTGATGTTGCTGTAACACTGATTGTTGGCACGATAACAGGGCTCTAGTCCGACGAGTTCATAACCCTGGGCTGATGATGCACACCAGGATAGGTCCGCACTCACCTCCTTTGCTTTAGGTATTCGTCTGCATATACGGGGAGATCACAACTGCGCGTCGGAGATAGGCGACGATCAGCCTTACGGGTGGCGTGCCCTACATGGATTCTGCATCCGGCAACCCGACGCCCTCCTCTATGCAAGTCAGACGAAACGGTTTCGCTGCCCAACCTCGTCACAACAAGGTCTGGGCCTGTGGTATCTTAAGAATATATTGCATCCTGCGAACACAGCATGATCGAAGTTGCGATCAACTGGAGCTGCTGGCTGCGCTCCCGTGTGTGCACCAATAACGTCGCCACAAAGTCGTAAAGCCCTATGCAACCAAAGCTGCCCAAGTTTGGAGGCGCAAGGTAGAAAGACAAAGAAGGCCTTACTGACAGTCTTGTGATCATAGGGTCAAAACGCCAAAATACGTGTACGAATAGCGAGACCTACTCTCTGGCCACGACATTAGGACATGGAAGACGTTGCTGTCTTCTGTTGGTTGGAAGATCAGACATGGAACAACACGGCATCGAAAGCCTCACTATATTGATGAAATAGGATCTGTGATGACGCAATGCGACCAAGTATATGGAGAGCGCTACAGACTGACCCGTTGAAGTCCATATGGTCTTTTCTGCGACCTCCTGCACATCTACGAACGTATTCATCTTTCTCACAGCCAATTACTCCAATATGCACAAGCATATCTGCACAGTATCATCGGATTCGAGGTATCTCAGCAATATATTACGCTCTTGATAGGGGGTTCAAGTTGGCGAAGTACGTGCAGAAAGACCTACTCTTTGGGACTTACCCGTACAAACCCTGGCCGGAAAAGGAAAATCGGAAGTGGAGTTTGGAAGTAGAGATTTGGTCATGTCATCGAAGCTGACTGACGACATAGATTCCCATGGCTTATACCGCAGGGCCTACGTCTCATTCAGGGTCCCAACGGCTTTTAAGGCGATGGCCCCAATTATTTAGCATCGAAAGGAAACCTCTCGAGTTATATCCATGGATGCAGTCACTCCGAGATCTCTCCAACCGGTGTAATGGTATCGAACTGTTCATGCGGCGATACGATGACGACCGAACACCACCCCATGTCGAGGCTGTGATCGACTACTGCCGCGGAGTTGGCGAAAGCGATTTCAGGGATGTTGGCATGATGAGCCAGGGTAATGCATGGCTGGATGACAGAGCTGTTCCAACTGCTCTGGTAAACGCCCTTACGCAGAACGCGACAGCTTCGGGTTCCATGTCTGTGCAACAACAGAATGACGTATGCGACATTACAGATGCTCAAGGGGAACATCGACAGGCTTCAATACATTCTGCTGTGCTCGAAGCTAGAAAATACGATGAAAGCCTAACAGCTTGGGATCTGAGACGCTATCTCCTTGAGAAACGCTTTGATCACGACCGTCTAGAGGATGCAGACCGCCGGCTTATATATATTGCGAATCCATCTCCATGTCATATGCTCGCTTTGGCTGAGACTGCAAACGAGCACCAAACCCCCGCTATCCAGGACCTCTTGGGGCAATACCTCACCTTTCAAACGTCGATGAGAGTCAGGATTCCCACCGAAGGGTACTCGGTCTTCCAGCTTGAACACCATTTCCCCTACTTCGGACTGCACATGACGGGGCTTGGACGGATAGGAAGGCCTCAAAGTCGTAGATCGGACCAAAAGATGTTGATGGATATCTCTTTCCTGGACCCAAAAAACGATCCAGGAACGTACGGATTGTATCGTGCTCGGTCATCTTTCACTTTGTCAGGTTTCGACAATATCCATTGGATCGCGTATGATTTGGAAGAAACAAGCTTCAACCCGGACCGTGAGATCGGCGAAGATGAACGCAATGATTTCCGGCGCTCAGATCAGATATCTATGGGCAAATTTGACGCAAATTTGCCATTCTACGATGCGCGGGAGTATTACCTCGCTATCAGCTTGATCAGAGCGAAACATGCCAGGAAGGAAGCCCAACGCATTTTGGGTCAAGTTGAAGCTTCATTCACACATCACATGACTTCTTGCCCATTCTCCTCTGCGTCTGCGTCCGAGCAATCTGCTATCTCGAGATGGAACGAGCCTATGCTAGAGCTTTTATCCATGTTGATCCAGGATCTCAAAAAGAAGGTCGACTGCTGGAAGAGCTTCAAGTGCAAGGGTCTTGGATACTTTAGCGACCCGGATGCGACGCTGCTACCGCGGGTATCCGAGCACATCGAGCGTACTATTAACGAGCTGGACGACGTGTATGAAGATATGAGAGTCTACGAGAGGACACTCTCCTACTTCCAAGAGGATTGCGAGAAGCTAGCTGATCGTCTGGAGTATCGTCTGAGCTTACAAGGTAGCAAAATCGGCGAGTTCACCATTATCATCATTTCACCCGTAGTCATCGTTTCCAGTATCTTTGCTATTCCTACATCTGTACTTCCATATCAACAAACCTTTCTGTCTTTCATCCTTTCAGTTGCTGCTGTCATGTTCCTGCTGTGGTTTCTGTTACTCTTAAAGGGCGGATGGCTTGGTCGACAGGCGTGGTGGGAAAAACTGTCGCGCAGAGGTCGGACAGTGAGAAGGTGTCGGGATAGTAGCATCGTCGCCGTGAGAGAAGGCGAGATAAGCTTACTGCGACAAAGAGACGCACACGTGAACTCCACGAAGGACTGTGAGTAAGAAGATGCAATATCTCGGGCAAATTCCATAAAGCTGCAAAGCTCCGCATAACGATGGAATGACATCATGACCTGTAGTAGTTCAGCATATGGAAATATCTCCAAAAACGGTAGCGAGTGGCAATGCAGCTTGACAAAGCACTAGATATGTCATCATTCTTCCTGTTGCTGAAAACGTATTGTACTCGTCTATGGATTGATCGCGCTCAAACGACTGCATTGATCTGAGTAAAAACGAAGAATCCTGCGACATTACATAGAATCATGATACTTGTTATACCAATGACGTCGCAAGGAGTGAAATGCTCTTCTTGTTGCCGTACTGGACTTTCGGTCAACACTCGGACTTGACTGGTCGCATCCAGGTCTACAGTAAGTCACTACCTGCGTAGCGCCGATCATCATTCATGAAAGAAATATCTACATTAAAACTCTTCATACATTTTCCAATCATAATTGGCTGAAAGTGAACGCTCGGAACGATTTGATTCGACACCAAGTATCTAAACCTATGCTGTTCCATTCTTCGTTTATCATAGTTGAAATCTCTCAAGTTGCTTGCGGATGTGAAATGTCACTGGCGATTATCGGTATAAGCCAGCTCGAGACGATGTCACTCACTCTAAACAGCTCAGATGTTGATGACACAAGCTACCATGACTATTTCCCGTAGGCTTACACGCAATAGCAGATCACATAATCCACGATTAGTAGTACGCAATGAGCTAGAAGCTAGCCGGCTACTGCTTTGTGTGCGCATATACAGTACCGCTCCCATGGGCATGATTCTTCACATCTCACATCAGCCCTTCAGGTGAGAGAATATAAGCACTTAACGATTACTTTAGGGATGCTACCATGGGTAAGATCTGTAAAAATTGTCATGCTTCAAATACTGAACAGTGGAGTTGACGCTTCGGGACCTGTAGCAGGTGGTAGTTCAGACTCTTATCACTCAAAAGAAGCTCGACCGACTGGGTTGGCTGCGCTGTTCCACAATTGTTGTGCAGATGCGCACATGAAGTGGTCAGTCACCGATGCGCTCACCATGTCATTGAGTGTTTGTGCTAGCACTGAACAAGATCGAGGTCCGGTCTGACTCAAACGTGCATACTCTGCTTTGTTAGGCATTGGATAGAGCTGAGCCCGCGGACCTTGTGACGCAGCCTGACAGCTTGTAATCTTTTGTCAGACCTCCTCGGGAAGAGCGAACTAGTACATTGTCAACTCACGACAGATAAGTCGAAGCCTATGTCAAGACTCGCTAACAAGACTTGACCTCATAGTCCTGAACCTGATCAGGACGGGTTCTTTACACCATAGTGTTTTAGGGCAACCTTGATCCCCCTGGAGGGCTCAGTCAGTTCACTCTATTAGCTTCATGACGTCGTGTCCTTGGTTAGGGTCGTTCGGCCACATTGGGCATCGGTTGAGAACCCTGTCAAGAAGAGGACTGGCGGTGTGGAGCATAACAGCGCACAGGTACGCACGCGCAGGAGTGACCCTATCGCGTTCGTAACGAGCATCCTTGTTCACTTCTGCTACGCTGTCAGTACTACCAGCAGCACTGCCGGTATCGCTATCGACTAGGTAGGTGGTGTCGCGCTGTTATTGCTAACAGGGTGTGCCAAAGTTCGAGTGAATCCGCCTGCGTACAGATCACAGCGATCGTGAGTCAACTTGGGCCACCATCCAGAAAGCTGGAAGGCCGCGGGGAGTGCACGGCGACAGTGGCATCGAACCGCTTGAATCGTTCTGTGGTTATAATTCGACGCCAACAGCTGCTTCGCTCCTTGCCAGCTTGTAGCACTCACAAGCTCATCAGAGCGTTCGTTATCTTCCAATTGATTAGCATTGATTCAAAATCGGAATTTGAATAGCTCATGAACTACCTAGGTAGAGCTGGTCGCATGATCTTCGACGAGCTTGCAGCACCTGGCGCCCAGGTGAGGCAGCCGGACGCTGCCTATCGTTGACTCTAATGCTACTGGATCTGCAGCGATTTCGGGGAAAGTCCACATGTTCCAAAAGTAAGGTTGTGCAGCTGCTCAGCACGTTGCACCAAACGGGAGGGACTGCTGTGTATGCCGATGTAGGTATGTTACGGGAGAATGCTGGAAGGGAGCGCTAAACAGTCCAATCATCTAGACCATGACAAAACAAAATCCTGAGCTTCAGAATGCAGATATAGATCTCCAGGACCCTCTCAAGAGCAAAAATTACGTGAAGTCGCAGCTCATCTTCTTCGAAGCTAGATTTTGTAACACCATCGCATACCAAGGTACCTCCCAGGTAAGTGCGAATCGCGTGTTTCGCCCTTGCGCACGGTCTCTCAGACACGAACCCTGTTCGCGTCTTCATTGCTGTTCCTGCTCAGTTCAACAAGCCCCACCCATCTCTTCAATGCCCCCTCAGCTCTCATGTCCCGGGTTATACAGTCCCGAAAACGTTCCATTGGCTTCCCAGACTCTTTGTAGCAATGACAGCCGCGACGGGTCCTAATGGCGATATGCTGACTAGCACAAGACACGCAGGTTTATTGTGTCCATGACAAGCACTCTAAAGCCCACCGAATCGCACCGCAGAACCGATCGCGTCTTCACGGAGAGCTACATATTGCCAGGGCGAGGTCGCGATGTCGACTGTCCGCCTCCAATCCATAACCAATCGAGACTCGACGGAAGCTCAGGGCTGGTTGCGTACCGTCTTTGCCAGACAGCGACACCTCACAGCTCATGCTACGCAGGGCTATCGCGATCGTTTACGTCGCGCTCAACATCGATATCGGGTCAGCCGGGGACGAACAGAAAACACCAATCTCGAGGCACACGTAGCCGGAGGGCTACCCTCGGCAACAACAGGATGGACAATACGAGACGAGGGCGGACATATACCTATACAAACACTTGTAAGCAACACGGAAAGCTTCCTGTAGAAGCGCGCAATGGTCTCATCAACTTACCTTGCTAGGCCAAGAAAAGATATACTTATGTTTGGCAATGCTGTTATTGCGGCAGACCAAATATACCATATCAGAACCAAGCTTGTTCTGGTTGTGGATATGGGCGTTGTGGCAATTGCTGTACCACAAAGATACAACTAAGATAGTCGCATGCTTCGTCCGCGCGACAAGATTCTGGTGGGAACCTCGAGGATACTATATGGAAGGTACAGGGATCCAGTTGTGGTACCGGCCTCGGCCGTTAAACGAATGGCTTGATTATTTCTGTCGAACTACAAGACCATATCACGCTCTTCACGCTCTATTCGGCGTCTACCGAATGTTGAAGCAGTGGTACTTACTGAAGATAAGCCGTATTCCTGATCCTAAGCTTTCAAGGTTATTAGTCACCGTAAAATATAATATTCACTCGATTGGTTCGCACGTGGACGTGGCCAGCCAATGGAGGATGGAATATCATGGAGTCTGGAACGGGATTGTATCTGCTGAACGATCATACCAGCTGTCAATGTTGAGCCGGCGGAACTGTGACTGTCGATTTTACTCTTAGTCTCGAACGTATCCGCACCCGGTTTCATTGCATCACAAGTCTTCCTTATTAGAGAGAGACTCCAAGACGAACTAGGGTGTATTTGGTACACATCGGGCCCTCTATATTCACCTCACCGATCAAGTATAATCTGATCCCATGACCAACCGCATTGTGTAGGTCCTCATAGATTACTCCCGCCCCAAACTCGCTAGTCTCGAGACAGCCTTCAAATTACGAACGTTTGTCAGCCTCGTCAAGTCTAGATCCGGTGAAGAGCAGCCGGAACACAGTTGTTGGAATCTGGGAATACGTAAAAAACCTCGAAGGTGGCTACGAAGCAGTTGACGCGACCATGCTACCCCAGACCCCAGACCGTGAGGCTCATCGGCGAGGCAATCTCTTGGCCGAGATCGCTTAAAAAGTCCTTCCGTTTTCTTCCAGCAATTCCCGAGATCGCCATACACCCTGATGAGACCTGATTTGAGGGTCCTCAAGAACATCAAACCTCCTGACGACTTGTCTACCGCCAACTGTGCATCAAATCTCCAAGAGCCACTAAGATTCGCAGTCTCATTCGCGAAGTGGTCATGTGTGGCGCTCCTCATGCGCTGGCACGTATCTATGCATGGAGGCCCGATCCAGGCAGACATTTGCCTGATGCTCACTACCTACCCGGCTTCGAATGTCCCGACGTCTATAGTGAGTCTATCACTTTGTAATTGATCGACCGAATGATAGAGTTGACCCTGGTGTACACCTCTCAGTCATACGCGATCGAGCCAACCGGCCTGCCCGAAACGGCAGATCGAACATAGCCTCACTCATGCAACTCGTCGTAGATACAACGCCCTCGATTGCCTTCATGACCTATTCCCTGGCGATTCAGACGCTGAAACGTGTCGCGCGATGGCTTTTCAATCATTCTCACGAATAGTAAATGTTCTGTGACAGATCTCGGGATGAAGCTGTCCGCCTGATAGAAGCTACACGGGCTTCGCAAGACCTATAACCTTGATCAAAGAGGCTTGGAAGAATTCTTATATCGCAGTGGAGCTGCATCGCATCTTTCTCATTCTAACATTAGATTCTGCCAAGATTTCATCGCATTTTACTCGCATCAGATGAAGCAGGGGCAGCATTGTCTAATACATCGTAAAGCCACGGCGAAATACGCCACATTGTCATCCACCTAGAGTTATTTGGAGCATGATCCGAACGTTCTCGGAGTCTGACCAATCATTGACTGCAGTTGCCGCCTTCTTTTAGGCTATTCTACCACTCTCTGGTACGCGAAAGACTAGATGCAAGGGCTAAGAAGGAGCACACGGAGAAAAGTTCAACCAAAGCTATGGAATCCCGTGTTCTCAACCTGCCGACCACTGGCGGATGTACCGTTCATTTTGGAGAGAGAGAACATTCCGGGATTTGAACGAGGAACGTTGGACTACTTTCTCCGGGACGTGAAGAGTGCTATACCGTCATGGAAGGAAGACGCCTTCCAGAGATTCATGGAGACGGTCTCTCTCAACGATCCACAGCCAGCACGGGCGAGGTTGGATGACCGCGCATACGGCACCGGAAAACGTCGAGATTACGATCAAGAATGGCTGACGCCAGAGGTACTAAGAGACTTGTTACTTGCTGACGTAAGTATCATTCCAAGTCTATTTTGATCTAACTAATATGAGCAGCGATTTGGTACCCCGACGAGCAGTCCGCCAGACGCGGATCGCCGACTGATGTAGGTTGACTTTGGTTCACTTCTCGTCTCAATTCACGATGTCTCATAAGATTCATCGAACTAATATCGGGCTATCCTTAGCCTTGTCCTGCCTGCAAAGCATTTGGTATCATGGTACGACAGTCATCATACTGGAGGACTGCCCAGCTGTCTGATCGTTGCATTACAAGCTCTTGGAATTTTGCCTTTCGCTCGTGAATGTTATCAATGCTGATAGCTTTTCAGATATATCAATCGGCTGAGTCCCGAATACATCAAAGCATTGGTGGACACAGTGTATCAACACCAAATCGACCCTCTACGCGATGCTATTGCCAAGCATATCGATTTTGAGACATCAATACGAGTGCAAATCTCAGTAAGCAAGCTCACATGCGCATCTATACTGGACTAATGAGCCTCTAGAAACAGTCCCTTCCGGTCTTCGTGTTGGAATTCCATTTACCATTCCCAACGCTACGAGAATATCACGCGACATCGAGCGCTGCTGATCCATTGCACGAAAATCAAAGAATGAGAGGCCGGCTGGACGTTTCGTACCTGCAGCTACAAACGTCCCAGCACGGTGACCAGCAACACTTGCGGAGATGGTTAATTTGTGAAGCACATACTTCTATCGTAATTTGTGGCTGGGATAACTCTAAATGGGTTGGATGGGCGTTCGTCAATGCGCCTCGGGATCCTTTCACGCAAGACGATGAAGAGGCTGACGATGAAGGAAACGAAGGAGGGCCAGATGATGAGCCTTTAGTTCTGGAAGAGGATTATTTCGCCGCTGACGGCAATGGCCACGCAAGTACAGTTGAAGACGCGAACAGGCCCATCTGGGATCCCCGACGCTACTGGTTACGCATCATTGAGCTTCGTATCTTCCGAGCCTTGGAAGAGTGGGACTGGTGCATTCGTTTCCTCGAGAGGGGCATAGAAGCGCTAGTAAGTACTTCAAGACGCCGATTACATGGCTCATGGCTGATGCAATCTAGAAAGACAAACATGTTCATGAACTCACTAGCGATTACGCTGCCAATGACCAGCCCATGATCGAGCAACTATTCAGAGAAACTGTCACGACAATGCAGATCCTGGGTAAGCTGCATCGAACCATCAAAAGAACCCTACGCGTATGGACAGCATTCACAGCCGCCAGCGGAGACTACCGTTACTTCTCTGAGCTGAAAGATCCTGGTTCTCTCTCGGCCTTCAAGAACTTAAAGGCTGCTTTCATATCATTAAACGATCTGCAACATCGATTGCAGTTGCTTGACAAGACCTGCAAAGAGTCTCAGATGATAGTATGTTTCGTACATTGTGTAAGCCATATTTACTCTAACAACGAAATTAGTTCCTGTTTTACCAAGAGCGTGTCAGTAATCGCCTCAGCTGTCAGAGTCAGCTTCGCGCCGAGCATGCGCATGAACTGAATCGCCAGACCAACGAAATTAGTCACAAAATACACATACTCAACCGAACGAGTACTGAAGCTGCCAGGGAGACAAGTCGAGGTACACGTGTGAATGTTCTGGTTAGTGGATGATCTACATCTTCCGAAAAAAGATTATTCCTGCTAACATGGCAAGCTGTTCGGCATCACCACACCTCTCGTTCTTGTTCTGCAATACTTCGGGGCTGATCGAGATATTTTTCACTTCGATCGTACACCTAGGACGTTTGCCATCTCGTTCACAGTGATGTGTCTTGCGCTTTTTCTATTGACCTACCTGCTGAGCAATCTTGGTCGTTTACAACGCCTTGTGTGGAGACTTGGAAAGAGGGGTAGAAAGAATGCCCCTAATGGGTATGGTGATACAGGTCAGTGACGGGGGACAACCCATGGAAGCGAATGCTTGATAACACTACCAGATAATATTGAGCTTGTACCGCCAGCTGTCTAACACGTTGAGCCTCATTTGAAACTACTGCGTGAGAAGTGGGGCGTAGAGACTCATCATACCTTTTGTTCTATTATGATGAGATGAGGTACGGTGGCCTGTCTGTGGCGAGGGTTTTAGCTTGGCCCAATAAAAAGACCAGTATCGCAGCACGTTTGGCTCAAATTGAAAGATGCGGCAACAACCAACTTCGTGTTGCAAACATTATAAAGACGGACTTACATGTGATGACTGTTATTACTCCAAGATTCTAGCATGAGGATTGGCCTCGTGCTGCTGCCTTAGTAGCCTTGTCCGCACATTGCTCTCTGTTGAAGCTGGTCTGAACGATTGCGCTTTTTGATTGCGAATATACCATAACTCCGGAGATGAGGCTCAGAGTTGTATCGCTGTGCAGAGAAGCTACGAGACGAAACCCCGCATGAAGCAGGGCATGCGTATCGTAAGAACACACAGGCTCTTAGAAGCTACGTCCAGCAGGCAGTCAGCAAAGCGTTATGGCGATTACCGTATTACCCATCAAAGTGCGGGGAGTCAGTTTGTTGCCTACAGCCGGCATAGATCTGGAGTTCTCATTGATCGCCATAAGCGCGCCTGCAGGAGCTGTAGGCCAATTGCGACGAACCACGACAACACTGCCTCGTCACTAAGACTGCCGTCTCCATGCGACGAGGCTAGCAAGAATGCATATATACACTCGATCGCTATAGCGGGTTTTGACAGTTCTTAAAGGCCGTGAGGATATCGCGGATTCGACGCTCGTCTTGATACGCAGCTGGAAAGACTGGGCCCATTGGACGGCTGCTAGATCGCGAAATTGGAACGAGAAACACTCACAGCCTTGCGACACGGCGGGCAAGCAAGAATCGTACCAGCTGAAATTACCAGAGGAAAAACCATGGAAGCGCTCGAGGCATGCGTGGCTTCTTTGAGCCTGGACAGTCCCCTGCCAGACGTGCCAGCGGCGAGAGCAGAAGCCAACCCACTGGACTTGTGTCGCATACATCTGGCAGCAATTTTAGTGGGTATATTGGGCCGCGACTTTGAGCATACATTCAAATGTATACTGTGGCCGAACGACATTTCCAGTGGGGATCTTGCCGTGGTCCTTCCGAAGCTGCGGCCAGGGATGAAGGCTGGTGAAGTGGCTGCTGAGCTGATGCAAAAGGTACGCTGTGTGATGCGCTTGAACTGCAGCACATAGATGTGATCAAACTACTAAGCATCGTAGTTTCCGAAAGATGACCCACTCTTTATCCTACCCTTTGTAGATGGCGTTCACTTTCGCGTCTTCCTCAAGGTGACGTCCGTGCCACGCCTCCTTTTGCCGTACACCTCGATCCGAAAGAGTTCCTACGGCTCTGCCACACATCCCGCCGACACAGACGACGCGCCTAAGAAGCTCATCGTCGAACTTTCCTCTCCAAACATCACCAGCGAGTTTCAAGGAAAGCACCTGCGGAGTACGATCGTCGGCGCATGCATCGGACGACTATACGAGGCCATGGGATGGGATGTAACACGCATCAACTATCTCGGCGACTGGGGCAAGCCGATCGCGTTGTTGTACGTTGGCTGGTCGAAGTATGGCTCGGAAGAAGCGTATGCGGCGGATCCGGTCGGACACCTGCTGGAGGTCTACCACAAGATTGAGGAAGACTTCAAGCCGGAACAGGCGGCGAGCAAGGCAGCGCGGGATGAAGTAGCGAAGGAAGGTGAAGACAATGGCGAGGCGCAGGCCGAGATCGAAAGCCAAGGCATCTTCGCAGACCGCAACGAAGCTTTCAAGAAGCTGGAAGAGGGTGACGAAGAACTAGTCGCCTTTTGGAAGCGCGTGCGAGATGTCAATATCGAAAACTACACGAAGTTCTACGAGCGACTGGGTGTGCGCTTCGATGAGTACTCCGGCGAGTCGCAGATCAAGCCTGAGACTATGGTGGAAGTGGAACAGATGCTGAAGGAGAAGGGTGTCTCGGAGGAGAGTGGAGGATCTCAGATCATCCACATGCAGAACATAGGTGCGAAGGCTGGTACGGCCATCATTCGCGACCGCTCCGGTAGCAGCACCTACCTTCTTCGAGACCTCGCCGCGGTGTTGGAGCGTTCGAGGAATTACTCGTTTGACAAGATGGTGTATGTGGTTGCCAGCGACAATAGCGTCCACTTCACTCAGCTCATCAAGGTGTTGGAGGCGATGGACATGAAGGAGCTCGCCGACAAGCTTCAACACGTCAAATTTAGCGAGGTGTCGAAGATGGCGGCGACGCTTGGTAGAGGGTATAAGCCGCAGGGTATATTGGACGCATGTGAGGGAGCGATGACTGCGTTGTCGGAAGCCGATACCGAGAAGCTCGAAGTGGTAGGTGGGTTGGATGATGTCAGGGAAGGACTGGCGACATCGTCACTTCTCGTGCAAGAGCTCTCTACTCGCCTGACCACAACACATGCATTCGACACTGCTGCGATGGCTTCCTTCAAGTTTGGATCGGGCCCGGATCTGCAGTACTGGCTGGCCACGCTCCGCCAATTGCTCAAAGGCGCTGACGCCGCAGCTGAACTCTCGGGTGAAGATTACGAAGTGTTGGCTGAAGAAGACCCGGCGAATCTTCTGCGCATTCTGGCCCAGTACCCAGAGGTCGTGAATGCGACGTACCACTCGCTCGAGCCGGCTGGTGTTGTTACTTATCTCGCTAGTGTGACTGAGCAGCTTGCTGAATGTCTTCCGGAGGAGGCTGATGGCAATCAGGATGCGAAGGTCACCCCCGGTCTGGTGGCGCTCTATGAGGCGACTGCAGTCGTGCTGGAGAATGGCATGAAGCTGCTAGGATTGGCGCCGATCGTGCAGTCATTGCCGGAGAGAGCGGATACGCCGGTGATGGGATGATGGCATGGTTCTTTCGTGTCTAAATTGTCAATGTGTGGGTTCGGGTTGCTATGGGATTGTCGTCGACGCTGTTGACCTTCAGTCTACTTGGGCGTTTTTGGGCTGTCCACTGCGCTGCTGCTTGATAACGACGTAATGAATGATGACCAGTTTTTCTCTAGCCCATACGATAATGACTCAACGATGGATGACTTGCTGTCCTAGCCCGTTCGCGGTCCACCCTGCTGTCTGCAAACTTTTTGTGTCCGGCAAACTTCAACCCCCTCAATTTTCGTCGGAAAAGTTTTGCTGCAGTTATATATGTCTAATTGTCTCTTCCTTCTATCAATTTCCGATATGGTCTAGTGGCTAGGATTTGCCGCTCTCATCGCAGAGTAAGCTCGCTGTTGCAGCGCAGTGCCGGCAAGGCCCGGGTTCGATTCCCGGTGTCGGAATGTTTCTTTTTGCCATTTGCAAAAGTGTTCTTTCTTTTTGCCGTTTGTGCAAGAGTGATCTCTTTTTTTTTTGCCCAACGATGCAGACACCCATCACGGGCGTGGGCTTCTTTTTTCCAACTGTTGTGACACGAGTGCGGCTTGTCAGACTCGGTTGTTGATGCGTCACAACCCCAGCCTCGCACCCTTCATCACCACACTCTTTTGCTCCCACCGCCTCATGCCAAAAAGAAACCAGTCGGCTACGCTAGGGTCTACATTGGCTGGAAAAAGAAGTCAACAACATTCTAGAGCGATTTAGACACCTCCAGGGCTGGGTCTGGTCTTTCTTCGGATAGAGTGCCACCATGCTACCGTAACATCTTTGTCAGTATGAGTCGATCACAGTTCAGCCACGCGCGCCCCTGAGCTTAGGAAGCAACAACTCCGGGTAGCGCGTCTCGCCGCCTCTCGTATTTGCTGATGCATCATCACAACGCCAGGCACACCGCGGCTGCGATTCGTCGCCTAACATTGCAAGGCATGGTGGCGTCGGTAACACCACGAAGTATTGATTTCGACAGGTAGGAAATGTATAACTTCAGGCCCAATCCGCTGTGACAACGATGCCTCTCCATCAGCCGTCGCCAGTCATCCAACATGCGTCCCTCCAGCTACATCCCGCTCCTCGCCGGCGCTGCCATTGCGCAAGAGTCCGCGACGATCCTCAACTTCTTCCAACTCGACAGCACCCTCACCGTGCTTGGTTCCGATGCGAGCGCAACAACCTACGAGAACAGCTGTCCCTCAGATGGAGTCGGCGTATCAGTCGTGCCGTCTGATCTCGGTACGTCATGCACCTGTCGCGAGAAATTGCACTAACACCGCCAGTACCAACCCCAGACGACCCCTCCGAGACACCCTCACCTACACCCGCGCCTCGCATGCGCCGTCAGGATGATGATTCCAACGAGGACTACTCCTTCTGCGAGCCGTACACCATCCTACAAGGTCCCGAGACGTACGAGATGCATCTCACGGACCCGACTCCAGGCGCGTGGACAATGGATATGGCCTGCAGCTGGCAGGGCGCAATGTCAACGGCAGACTTGACCTGCGACGTCACCCAGAGCGGATCCGTCCCGGACCAGGCCGACCAGGTCGCGTCGACGAGCGTCTTGTCGCAGAGCGAGATACAGGAGATGGAGGCGTATCAGGTGGTTGCACTAGTCACCGCAACTGGTGCGTCTTCTCCAGGACCAGCCTCAGCGACTGGAGGGCCATCACCTACTGGCTCGGCCTCAGGAACAGGAGCAACATCGCCTTCGAGGTCTCAATCCGGTGCCGCTTCAACACCGAGCACTGGTTTGGCACCTGCTGGATCTCTTCCGACTGCGATGGCGATGATGGGTGCTGTGGGCATTTTCGCGGCAGCCGTAGCTCTGTGAGATGTTGCATATCTACACTCTCTTGTGTTTGTCGCATCAGAGCGCTTGGTAAGTAATAGCATCTTCGTCATCGTGCCTTCTATGATTCGTGTAATTTGAAATTCATCCTATTTCCAACTACGTCCTCATACATTCATCGGGTAATCTTTCCATTTCTACCTGCATATCTCGTAGCGTCGTACTGTACATTCCCGAGGTGAATGCGGAAGCAGCGGGCAATTCGGTCGCGCTCGCACGTGGACACGCGTCGTACAACACGCGACCTGCAGCGACAGTCACCCAGGGTTGAACCCCACATTCAAACAGCACACTCGTTTGCTGGCTGTACATATTAACGTCCACACCTGAGACCATCTCTTTGTCTCACTTTCTTTGTAGTACCACCATTATATGCAACCCTCGTCACATCCCCTTGGTACCCGAACACCAGCAGCTACAACACCAAAGATGCCAGCCGCTGTTTCCGAAGCGCATATCGTCAACGCAAACCCAAAGTCGCGACTTTTCAGATCATTTACGCGACATGCCTCCGCGCCTACGAGCCCATTGACGCTGGAATTTCGCCCACCAAGTGAGGGAACCTTCACCACCAGCTACCAACACTCCCTCCCATCGCCAAAGTCCCCACAGACAACGTCGAGATCGAAGCAGGGTCTACTAAGTGAACTTTCCTGGGCGCAATCATTTACAGCTCGCCTCCGCCGTGACCGGGACAACTGGCGCTCGCTCGCTCTGGAGCAAGAACAGGACCTCAAGGCCGCCCATCAGGACCTTGAGCACCAAACTTGCGTTGTGTCTGAGATCGAGCAGGAAAACACCAATCTCCGCTTCCGCCATGAAGAGGATAGGACAGCTGGCGGGCAACTCTACTCGCGCTTCCAGGTCCTCGTCTCCGCGCACGACAAGCTTGTCGATCAGCTCAACGATGCCATGCGTACCATCGCCCGTCTTAAGAAGAGCGACCGTACCAAGGACAAGGTGCAGCAGCGCAATCTGAGCTTGAAGGCTACGCTGCAGAGATACACAGCTCAGGGCACCTCGGCCACTACACAAGCCGCCGCAGACACCGAGTCTACGCTGAGGGAAGCACTGGCGTTGGCTAATGAGCGCATTGAAGAGCTTGAGACCAAGGGCGAGGCTATGCTCGACGCATTAGAGAAGCGCAACGATAGCTGTGGCAGTGACGAGGAAGAAGATATGGGACAGGGAGACGTCGAAGCAGGAATGTTGGAGGCCGAGGTCGCGTTCCGCGGCGTTATCGAGGATGAGTCTTTCAAAGAGCAGAAAGTGCTTTGGCTGGACTTGTTGGATGATTGAGGAAATGTGAAGGTAAGAGCATGAGCACATGTATTCAATGACTGGTACACGGCAACGCACATCCAGTCGCTTTGGATTGTCAACCTAGTACAGAAGACGGCTATGGTATCCTTGGCGTTCAGGGTTGTCCGCCTGCGGGGGACTGGATGCATACATCGCACCACCGCCAGAAGCGTACCATCAGGCCAAGGTTGACGCTCTTGTCGAACAGCGTCACGCGTATTCCACCCAGACAATCATCGTCCACGTCGTAAGAAAGCGCAGTCTGTACGGTAAATGAGCAAGCAAGCAGTGCACGTGGAATGATGAGAAGCAGCGATTTGTTTATATAGTCGAATGGAGACGAGGTCATTCGCTACGTAACAAGTGCAATAACCAAGTTATGTCTTGATCTGCTGATAACTGACTCCCCCCAAGCCATGCACTGAGCGTGCGCATCTTGCTTGGCCACGGTCGTCCCGACTCGTATCTCGCATTCACAGCCGGATTAGAGGGCCGAACATGCTCAGCCTCGCGACTTTCGTCACCGAAAAAGTTGATATGTATCGCTATCATATTAACTTGTGTTGTAGGTGTCTGGCATTAGTTGAATCATCCCTTTTCTGTCGACCAACTCCACTTCAGTACTATCTCGCTATGACATCGCCCCTTCCTACTGCAAGCTCTGGTATGCGGGGTTCACTCTACTCTATTGTATAACCACTACATAGCTGACTTTTCAGAAGCAGAATCCGAAGGCACGTTCTTAACACCTGGCTGTGCCATGCACGCGTCGCAAGAAGCAGGCGCAGACACGGACGCCGATGCAGCCACACTTGTCAACGAGCCTAGGCGAACGCCAGGAACATCGGATCGGGCAAAGTTCGTTGAATCACTGTTGCTGGGTTTGTGTTTGGTCATGTAAACTGGCCACGAAGCAGAACGGGAATAGATATCGTACATGCTGCATATTCGGATTTGGAGCGTATAGAATGGACGAGTGTGGTGGGAAAGACTACGACAGAGCGACTACATGATACTATGGGCGAACAGATGGTTTATGATAAAGCGGCGAGATATGCGACAGTGTTGATCTACGTCTGAGACTGTTCAACTATAAGCGGGTTTGACAAAGACATGCCTTTTCCTTGCAGCAGCTTGATAGTGTCATAATCCGCGTATTCATTATATACCCTTACTCAGTTCGAGAGGACTTGTTCAGAATCCCACGTCGCTGGAAGCTCCCATTGGTATCTCATGCGTCTTCTATTTTTTTCAACATAGAAATGTTTACTCTTGCTCTTGTGTTCTAGAAAGACCGACATGAAGACGTATACATAATAATTTTGGTACAGATCATTCTACTCCTATACACCCGTTTGCAAGCCTTCCATACACTCCAACGCCTTGGAAACACCTAGATAGCATCCAGAAATCATGACCAACGCCGGATGTTGTTCGTAATGTCTTTTAGATTATCATCGTGATGATAGACATTTGTATACAATGCTCACACTAGTACCGCGGCTCACTCGGCGTATATTGCTGATGTCCAGCATAACGTGGCTCCTCCATCTCATGCATGGAACGCTCTTCCCGCTCACGTGTACGGTCTTCGGAGCGATGAGAGCGGTGTTGACGCTCCTCTCGGGGGGATCGTGGAGTACGCTGAGTCTCCCATAGTGACTCGCCGTGATGCCTGGAGTGACTGCGCTGTGAGTGCCGTCGCTCAGACTGGAAATATGCTTGTTCGGCGGCTTGAACTGGCACTTCTTTCGGGCGCTCGGCTCTGCTTTGAATGACTTCCTCTTCGTCGAATGCGGGGCGACGGGTATGCTGCTGCCTCGTCGACTTTGGCTTTCCTGCACTTTTCCACTGGCGGAATTCTTTGATGCAGATTCCTGCGACGATGATCTCGGAATTGCTGTCATGTGTTAGTTTAAGAGTCGATGAGAAAGTTACCCAACTCACACGATGACGATGGCGATGACGACTACGACCCAACTCAAACCGCATGTTGGCCCTTTGCAATAGCTGAGATTGGTTTGAAACATCAACCCCGCAACGACACTCCAGAACACAACCTCAATACAGCTGATTATGGCATGCGCTTTGTAACTGTGCCAACGCTGGAAACGTGGACTATGCTCCGAAAGTATGAGGTATATGAGTAGTATGAGGGATTTGGCACCCTAGGTACAAGAATTAGTAACCAGATTGATACTCAAGAGTACATAGATATAGCCAAACTAGGAAGTTTCAACATACCATGCCCAATGCATATGTGCTTGCTCGTGTGCGCGGAACATTGGTAATGAACAGACGAGGAAGCGTAAGCGCGATGGCGAGAATAACGAGAACGACCTGAGCGACGTGGATAGGGAACTTGAAGCGGCTGCTAAAGATGGGCTTGTCAAGGAGATTGAATACTCCCATGTTGAAGTTGTGAAGAATATGGTGTTGATTTCGTCAATGTCTCGTACAATTCGTATCGTAGTTCGGTCGTAGTTTTGATCGTAGTGGTCGGCGTCAAGACTTGATCTTCGCTGTTGTGAGATGGTACAACGAAGCACGTCAAGCATAATATACATTTTCTGCTTGTTAGTACCTGCATCAACGCGTACGTTTGTATGCTTCGCCGTCTCGTACGCGTTGTTACATTTCTTCTTGGCAATGTCAAAGTCCGAGTACGGTGCGATACGAGTGCGAGTGCGGGTACGAGCAAGAGATGTGATTGGTGCGGACCTGCCAAGCCCACGTGCTTTCAGCCCTACCAGTCCTAAACTCATTCTTCGACTGACCAGGTTAGACTTGCGAGTGGTTGCGGACGAAACAAGAAGCACCTTCTATCGTTCTCAACTCATGGTAGACCCTGTGGTTGTAATCTTGGTTGAGATACGGAAGAGTAAACATTCGAAGCCAGTTATCACATTGGTCAGGATATCCAGTCATGTCTAGTTGAACTCGCTCTCGCATTTGGGGTATATTCTCAAGATTACATCGTCCTCGTCGGCGGCGATTAATTCGGCCCCGTCGGTTGCGGCCCATGCACATGAGGGTTTCCAGGCATATTCGGAACGCCCTCAGGACCGATCATCGTCCCAATATCCGCCCAATTCCACTCATGGATGTTGTTGATGGTAAAGTCCATAAACTGCATCTGCGTCGTTCTATCAAACCGGGCATTAGGATGCATTGAGGGCGCCATGTAGGCCTGGTCTGGGTATATACGACCTGGCATAGGATCCGCATACATATACGTGCCCACGCCGGGTGGTGACTGATGGTACATGTGCGGTACAGCATCTGGCTGTGACAGTTGCTGCGCTGGGAGTGAGCTCTGCGGCCCGGTGTCGTGGGTCTCCATTTCCGGTTCCGCAAATCTGACGGGCGAAGCTAGGGAGTCGGCCATGGAATGCAACTCTGGGACGAGGGAAGCGAACTTCTCAATAGTACCAGGCATGAATGGATTCCGCCTATGTCGCTGTGCCAGATCTGCGAGCTGAGACAACAGAATCCTGGACTCGGACATGTCCGTACCACCCAGCTTATTCAAGCATACCAGATCAAGGACTAGTACCGAGCTCGATGCAAGCGTGTACCAAATGTCACATGAGTAGACGGCGTCGAACTTGCCTAAAGATTCAAGTCTCAGCAGTATGTTAGCCAGAGATCGGCCAGACTCTGAGCAAGCTTCTGCCATGGCTGTGAGTGCAGAGTTTGTGGAGTCTTGGCCAGTTTTGGTCAGGGTAGAAGCGCGGGCAAGCAGGGCTGAGCGGCACAAGACAATGATGGTATAGTGGTATACACAGTGCATCAGCATCAGGGCTCGTTGCATGGGCGAAGCTTCTATGGCTTCGTATTGGAGATGCCGGGGCAACTGCTCCTTCCATCGGACTAGATCCCGGAGCACGCCGGCGGCGGGTGATAAGGGGCCAACGTAGGATTCGTCGCTGGCGTTGGACTTGACGGTCTTGGGCGCGCGACATGTCAGGCCCAGCAGTATGAACAGGCGCGTTGAGCATGCGAAGAACTCTGGGGGGCCGCCGATAATCTTCTCGTTAGGAGCGCTCGTCTTTGCGCCAGGATTCTCAATGGCACTCGGCCGGTCGTAGGAAGATACCTGCATCGTCTCGAAGGCGTACAGCGTCCACCACAGTATCTTGCGCGACTCCCTGGCCAGCGGTGTTTGGCCGGCGTTCACTTTGTCCTGATGCAGTCCGATGGCGTGCGCTATGCGAACGGCGGCGCCTGTCAGGTTCCAGCAAGCGTCCCGGTGGTTCGTGTTGTGGAGGTGTATCGCAGCCAGTAGCAGGGCCTGTATGGCTGTGATGCTCGAGGTGAAGATGACAACAGGAAGGAGCGTCTGGGTCCTCTGCCACCACAGCCGCTCCTGGTCTTCTGGAAAGGGAATGCGCGCCACCCGTCGACCGAGCAGCAGCACACACGTAAAGGTGCACAGCCATGCCGGGTCTGCACTCCTGGGGTTGGCCAGCCACGCATCGTAGGCCTCGCGGAACGAGGGCTCATGCAGGACGGGAAAGTCCGGGTGTATGTGTTCGAAGAAGGCGCGTATCAGCAGCTCGAGGTTCGGGCGCTCGCTGGGGTTCAGGTGGCGGCCGTGGACCGCGACGGAGTTGTGGGCGGTCGGGGCGGCGGTCGGGCCTGGCAGGCTGCGCTGGTCGTCGCTGCCGGTGGGCGACGATGCCTGGGCTGCGTTCTTGCCAAAACTAGAGGTGGAGCAGTCAGTCGATGTCGCCAGAGGCTTCATGCAGGGGCGTTACTGACAGTACAAACTCGCGTAGGGCGCCGCGTCCCACGAGCGTGCGCAGCTTGATGTGGAACGACAGCGAGCTGCCCGGCCCAATGTACTGCACCTGGCCCTGCTGGTCGGGGAGCAGCGACACCGTGTCGTCGCCTTCACCCTCGCCGCTGTCGTCCTGGTCGCCCTGCGCGTCGTGGGCCGCCGCGTCTGGCAGCGGGATGCCGTGCGACGTCGCGAGCTGGCGCAGAGCCTCGGTACTCGAGACGTCGGCTTCCGGCAGCAGCCCCTTCACCAGCGCCTCGAGCAGCGCCAGACGGGTGCCCAGGCCCTCGACGCTGCCATACAGGCGCTTCTTGCGCGGCTGCGTCGTCAGGCACTCGATGTTGTGCACGATGCAGTAGCGACACGCCTCCTGGCCGGGCTCCTTGCGGCACTTCTGCTTGCGCGACTTGCACTTGTCGCAGCTCGTCTCGGTGCGCTTCCGCTTGTCCAGCGGCACGCGGCGCGAGCTGCTTGCACTTGCATGGCTGCTACCCGTGGGTGCGGGTGTGGAGGCCGACATGGGCGTGGACGGGTAGGTGCGGCGGATTTCAGGGCGCAGGGAGAAGAAGCATGGCGCACATGTCGCGAGAGCGCTGCGAACGCATTGAGACGCTCTTGTGCCGGTGGAAGATGCGACTGCAACTTTACGATGATGATGCAGGGGACTCCGATCTTGCCTGCGCTATCGCGGTCTCCGGTCCATCGGTAATTGAGGCTGCCGTCTCCTCTCTGGTGGGCCTAACCGGCGAGCTGCCTTGACCATTTCTTCAAGCGGACACCACAGGCACGTCCTCTTCCAAATCATCGAATCCGTCCGTCGTTGCCCCACCGCAATCGATGGCTGAATACCCATCGAGCGGGAACCACTTCAAGCTGAATGCTGGTCCTGGTCATGGCACCCCCTCATCGGTGCCTGTACCAGGTACGCTTGATGCGGCTAACAGACGGACAGCAGCCGCCGAATATGACCAAGCATATCTCGGCCGTGCTAGAGTACCCCTCGAGATATGGCTGAAGACTCCCATCCTCCCTGAACAAGATTGACCAGAGCAGGGCTGCTTGATCTGGTAGGCACGAAGTCGAAAGAAAGACTGAGCCGGTCACTGTCCGGTTGTGATTGGTTTAAGCGTGCGGCAGCTGGCTCACCTTCCCTCATGGGGTTGTGCAGGCACTTCCGATTACTCCACAAGCATGACTCGGCAGCGTGACCCAGTGCGGCCAAATGCCATAGCCACTGAATCGAGTTAGCAAAGATCCAGCGTTCCAGACATCGCGAGACCCACATGGCACCCATGCCGAAGATGACTAGAACGACCGCATTTTGTCGCAATCCTGTGCTCCACTGCCCTATCGCCTGTGCCGGTACCACAAACGCTTCCACCTCACCAACACCGCGCAGGAACCACGGCCATGTTCAGCATATTGGGATCCACCCCCTTCACCACCGTGTCTCCACTTTCTCTTCTGTAGAAATGCATACCACAAGCACGGCTGTGTACATCATCGCCGTTAGCGATCAAGGATCCAACGGCGACGCAGATAACAGCACCGCGGAGCGTCATCGTGAAGTCTTCTTGACCTCTAGAGAAGTAACCCTCCTGGCTAGTCCGCTAGTCGCCGGATAGCAGACAGGCCTTATATCACCGATCCAGATGGTATCTACCAACACTGCAAGAGAGTAATTCCGCATGTCGTGGCAGTAGGCGAGTTACGAAAAAGGTCCCCACGCTGGCACAGACTTCCCCGTACGCGTTAGCATAGGCGCGAATGAGCACGAAAGGTAAGACGAAGGATTGTTGTCGTGGTGCCTGCGATCGTGGTGGCAATGACGTCAGACCCCAAAGAAGCCACTGCCGAACCTGGTGGTTGTACGCGAACAACAGGCAGGTTAAAAGATATCAGGCCTCGAAGGATATATAACGGGTATTTGGCTGACATGTGCAGTATAGACATCCTTCTTATATCTCTACGTCATCGCTATAGCACCGCCTCTTCCAGTCTTGCACACTGACCTCACTGGACTCCCTGCCAGGCGATGTGTCGTCGCGTACGGATGTCCCTTTCGCGGATCATCCATCAAACCATGGTGCAGCCTCTTCCCAGCTTGCATCCTGCAGACTCAAACTCCTAGCGCTTTGACATACTCTGGAAAGTCGTGAGCGATCACAATGCCGATGAATGTACCGTCAAACCCTCACACAGCCTGCAAGCTGAATTCCACGGCGTTGAGGCGAGGGGAGTGTCGCGCCGCTGAATGAGAATATTTGTGTTTGAGCTCCCTTGGGCTGAAGTTGATCTCGTTTGCTCGACAAGCGAATCAACCACGCCTCAATCGTGCATTGGCGCCATCACTGGTTATGCACGATGGATTGCGCTCATTGCGGGCCGAGGCGCGCTCTTGGCTCGATCTCTAATTCCGATCTCAAGAGCCCTATCCAATTAATATGCTATAGCGGCGACGATTCGTAACGAGATCTAGAGCGCACTTTGGTTCTTTGAAACTGGACAGCCAGACCGCAACAGCACGACCTGGTCATTTGCGCCGCACAGTTCGTCGTCCTCGTCACTCTCGATGGTTTGAGCAACTAGAATCCTTCGACTGTGGGCATGCTAAATACGGTGCACGGCATGGCAGGCGGTCTACAGGTAGCCAGCGCCAAAGATGTGTATCTAGATGCCCGTCACGTCCTTTCTCAGCCGCCTGGTGGTAATGACACAATGATCACAGTATCGACGCGACGCATCTCTGACGATTCTTTAGCCGATGCTCTTTGTGGTCTCTTCCAACAGCTTGTCGGAACACTCGAACACAACATAATCATCCTTTCAGGTCTTCGGTGTACCTCCTGACCTTGTCGCTCCCCGTATCCCGAAAAGTATTACTTCGAGGTATCGCCAGACCTGAAGATGGCAAAATCAAGCCCTTCAGCGAACACAGAACGAGATATGGTCGGACGCTGAGGCTTTCAAATCCAATCTACACGTCGTTTTCTCAACACTGTCGCGTACATGCACGCTCATGCATGTCCCTCAGCGGCTGCACATCTTGTACGACCATCCCAGGCACACCCTCGTCAAACAAAGCATTCATCCAGTAAACTCGTAGGGGCGTTTTGAATCAGCCATGAAAGCAGCGGTTATTTAATGCTGTCTACAGAACCATGAGTTGGATATATAAACACAACAATTGTCGACAAACTTCGACCCAGCCGGTGCCGTTATTCTGCTTAGCTCAATCAACCATTCCCAACCCCTCGATGCTTCCGATCACGCTCTCTCGGTCGGACGTTCGAATCGCGCTATCTCTTCAACTACCAAAACTAAGAGAGAAATTCGACATCGCAAGCAATAGCTAAGCACACGAACCTGCTGCGCGCCCTTACCAATCAGCCCCTGCATTCGGAAGACAGCCACCAAGGATTCGTGGATGGCCAGACGAAAGTTGTGCCTCAGGCAGAAGCCGCAAGCTCGTCAACCGGACAATTCAGGCCGGTCGGGAGTCGACTGCCTGACCGATAAGAGATACCCAACGGCTCGACAGAGGAGACCAGCCCCCAATCCTGAGGCCGTACTTGGATCCCAACACCCATGTCAACGAGGTGAATATCAAAGCCAGGATCAACGCTTGAGGTGCACTCGATGGCATGACAACAAGACGCTGCGACACTGTGTTGCAAGCTTTGCGACGAGCACCACATCCCTCGAAGTAACCAAGTCATCGAGAGTTTGCCGAGGAGGTCAAATTTGGGCAGACAGTGTGGCAATGGATGGATTCTCGCTCATTATCGTATGAACCGGACTATTATAGCGCCGCTATCCAACCCACCATCCATATGTCCATCTCTGAGAAAACTCAAGCATCCCGACAAGTTAGCTACTACACACACGACGTTGATACCTGCGGTTGCTCTTGGGAAAGTCCTACGACGATGCTTCAATTGCTTCTTGGGTTTAAGAGCCATGAGCCTTCGCACCCGTTCGTGTCGGCTCTACCATCTCTGCTGATCCAAAAGAGCGATTCTAAGGGCGGTAACACTGTTGATCAAGCGGATGACGACAACCCGGGAATAGCACGCTCACCTCTGCGCCTAGTCTGAGGTACGCGGAGAGGGTCACTGTGGAGGCCTCGACTGTCTTGCACTTCGTCCAGGATAGCACCACTCGGTATCCACTGTTTGACGTATCTTTTTGGTATATCCTCCTATATGTTCGCTCCTACGCCGCTTTCTTCGCTATGGCGGTCGACTTTCACTCAATGAACCCTTTGACTATTGTCGTGATTGTTCTCGAGTTCACACGTTTCTTTGCGGCGCGCTCTATCACGAAGAAGTCTTGACAGCTGTCACGGAGCACAAGACTCGGCGATAATAGGTCAGTTTCAGTGACTGCCTGACATCTATTACATTTCTTTCATAGCATACTTCTCCAGCCATCACTCATAGAGCTAGACCTACAACTGTGTGGGGTAATCCAGAGTCTCAATCTTCTCCGGGTACACAAGCCCACCCTGCTTCCGCACCTCATCCATAACCTCCATAATCAACACACTCTCATCAAGGCCAAGGAAGCGACCCTCTTTCCTGCCGTTGATGATAGCATCTGCCGCCTCGTCGGCTTCCCAGAACATGCCTTGGCCCTCGCCTTCTGATTGCAGTGAGCCACCGAAGCCATTGTACCAACCGCTTCCCTTACCTGGGCCCGGAATGGGGAATTCTTTCGACTCAACCTTGCCGTCTGAACCGATGATCTTGGTGGAGAGGGGACGGAAGGAGTGCCCGAAGACTTGGATCTCGCCCTTGGGGCCTTGGATGCGGACGAAGGGTTGGTCCATGTTGCCTCCGGGCGCTGTGGCGACGCGGAGCGAGGTCGTCGCTACGGCATGAACCTCGCCGCCTTGCTCTTTTGAACGGGGGAATTGCAGGATCACGGTGCTGTGCTCGTCGGCCTTGCCAGTTGGCTCGTAGTTCTTGACAAAAGCCTGGAGCTTGGGTGCCTGGCGCGAGTTCTCGGGCTGGGTGTGGTAGATGGTCTGAAAGACCCAGGTAAGGGCATAGATACCGAGATCAAGTAGGGCGCCACCGGCCAGGTCCGGGTTGACCATGCGGTGCTTCCCGTCTGGGAAGTTGTTCTCGGGGTCGAGTGCCATGCTGTTGTCCGAGATGACGCGTGTGATGGGTCCGATGCGACCAGAGGTGATCTGCTCGCGGACGTAGATGGAGAGCGGGAAGTAGCGCGTCCATACAGCCTCCATCAAGAAGAGGTTCTTGGACCTTGCGACCTCAGCCAGCTTGCGCGCCTGGGCGGCATTGACAGTAAACGCCTTCTCGCACAGCACGTTCTTGCCGGCCTCCAAGCAGAGCATAGCATTCTGGTAGTGGTGCGAGTGTGGTGTGGCAATGTATACGACGTCGATGTCCGGGTTCTTTACGAACTCCTCGTAGGAGCCATATGCCTTCGCGTCGGAGGGTGCGCCGACCTCCTTCAAGAAATCTTTGGCGCGCGATTCGGAGGACGAGGAGGCGGCAGCGACGACCGTGTGCTTTAGGTGCTTAACGCCACGTGTAGTAGGGTCGCAGAGGAGATCCTTGGTACTGTCTGTCTATTAGTAAACAGCTCCCGCGGGGTGTAGCGCGGGGTAGTTACAAGGTGACGGCGATGCCTCCAGTAGCGAGGATGCCCCAGCGGACGGTCTTTGGTGACGACATGGTGTAGATAGACGTTGTCGTAGTCTCTTGGTAAGTTGAAGGTGAGATTTTGGGTTCAACGACGAGAAGCACTTGGCGGCATCAGGCGATTGACTTTGTAGCTGTAGCTGCAGAGCTCCAACGTCATGACGCCCACCGAACTTCGGGCAAAGCGCCGCATCTCAACCCCACTCTTGCCCCTCCATCGTCTTGCCGGTGCCTAAAGGAGCAGACGGCCCGCGTCGCGACATGTGGCGGACTTAAGATGCGATTGCCGTGTGCTGGGAAGTTGATGAGTAAGGAGTGGGCGTGAATGCTGGACGGACCCGTGGACGCGTCTCGCCAGAGCCGATGCCAAGCCTCCCAACCTCCACCAGCACAACGATCAAAGCAATAATCATATACGCAGAGACGATACCAGTGTCGACAAGCATGTCATAGCTGCACTGCGGCTAGATTCCACAATCACATTCGATAGATCTGCCATACGCGTATGCACATAGATGATACCACAGTACGTTTTGGATATATCTGAAGACGAGCTCGTAGGTCTTATTGTCCATAGCAAAGCCACAGGCGGGTCAGTCCATAATGAGAGTTACAGCTTCGCCTTGCTACTGTTCTTCACGCTTTCATGATATCGGTCCCGCATCTCTCTTCTCAGCATCTTACCCGAGGGGGTTCTGGGAATCTGGAAAAGTCGTTAGCACCAGCAGCTCACGTTGGGTGAGTACTCACCGAATCCACAACCTCAATGCCACCAGTCAGCCACTTATGTCGGCTTAGACGTCCTTCGATCCACTGATGCAGCTTCTTTGAGACAGCCTCTTCCCCTTGCTTCTGGCCCTCAGTGGTTAGCACAATCCACGCCCGGACGAACAGAGAGCCATCGCCGCGGCCATTATCAACACCCGCTACGCACGCATCACGCACCAGACCTTCTGGATGGTCGAGCAGCGTATCTTCAACCTCCGTAGCAGCGACTTGGAGACCTTTGACTTTGATCATCTCCTTCAGGCGATCGAGATAGTGGATACGGTCACGCTCGTCGCGCATCACGAGATCGCCAGTGCGTAGCCAACCAGGCTCAGTAAAAATGTCCGCAGTAGCTTTCGGGTCCCTGAAGTATCCAGGGGTGACGACTGCTCCGCGCGCCCAGAGCTCGCCCTTCTCGCCTTTGGGCACGTCGTTGAGTGTCTCGGGGTCTACAACCCGAGCCTGCATACCCGGTAGCAGATAACCGATCATGCCGGGTAGTGCAGGCTCCAATCCAAATATGCCATGCGCAGCCGGGCTCGCGATACTGGCTGCTTCGCTCAGACCATAGCCACTTGGCACTGGCATCCCCGAGCCTTGAGGCAGCTTTTTGGCCAGTTGGTATGCGACATCTGGTGGCAGATATGCAGCGCCGCTCGATGCGCCGATCACAGAGCTTAGGTCGTACTTTTCAGTCAATGGACTCTGGGCGAGTTGGCGAACCAGAGGTGGTACCAGTGGAAGATGTGTGATCTTGTACTTTTGTATGCTTTTCAATGCCAGCTCAAGGTTCCATTTCGGCAGCATGACGCTCGTCTGCCTGATCATATTGACGCGAAGGATCCAGATGATCATACCGTATGAGTGGTACATTGGTATGACGCCCAGCATAGTAACGGGTGTCAACGGTTCGTCTCCTGCAAAGCGCGCGGCCTGCGTGGCAGTGATAAGCGTCTGTATTCCCGAGTGGTAACCATTACTGTGTGTGATCATCATTGCCTTTGGTAGACCCGAAGTTCCTGAAGACTGGAATAGATATGCCATTCGGTTTCCCCCAAGCAGCTTCCGCGGCTGCTCCAGCAGCTTTGAACCCTCCCTCACGAGCGACTCGATCGTACGATATCCCGACACGGTATCTAGCTGAGAATTGTCGCTAAGCACGATGACTTTGTGAGGATTCAACTTGAGCTTGAGGGGCAAATTGTCGCCTTCACCGGTTCCTAGCTTGAGCGCCTCTCTCAAAACTGGAAGTAGTGTCTCATGGCACATGATGCTGGTAATTTGCATCTTCCTGAGCACCCACCAAAGCTCATACGGTGTACTTGCCGGACTGATACCCCCGAAGACCAATTCTGATCGAAAGCATGCGTGCGCTACCATCGGATAATGCAGGTGGTTTCGCGAGAATAGCGCTAGGATCTCGCCATTTTCCTTGTCGTCTATGGGACTCTTGTCTAAACCCAATGGATTTGGTCCGTCATAACGGAAGACACGCGCCAATGCACATACTCGAGCATAGAAGCTGTGGAGTGTGACGACCTCTTCTGTTACAGCGTTGATGAATAGAGGATAGTCTTCGGGCAATGGATTGTTCGACGGAAAGCAGAGTTCGTGAATGTTGAGATCATCCGGTGTCGGTGGAAAGGGTCCAAATGGCGACGAGAATACAGCCTCGTCGTGAGGTCGATAGGTGTCTTTGGCAGGATCTGGAGCGTCAGGGCCTAGGTATCTGGACCAGTGAGGTTTGAAGATGCCATATGTCATATCGGGATTTTGAACGAAAAGATTTTGCAGAGTATTAATGATTTCCTGCAAGATATGGAGACATGGGCGCGACTACACAAAAGTGTCCCGCCAATGTTGCGTTTCTGTGGCCCTTGTGGGCTTCCGAGGTGTACTGCGCGCCCCGCGTTCTCTCCACATTTGATCCTGACGTCGCGTACGCGAGTAAGCCCAGAAACGCCGCATTATAGCCTTTCACGTGGGGCAATGCCGTGTGATGAACTGAAAGGGATGCTCTGATGTAGGGTGCTGGCTTCTTGAGGAATGAAATGACCGGAGACCAAAATGGCAGGCGGCGCTGCTGCGGTGGAACCACTTCCGTGGAGTCATTCCCTCTTCAACTTTCGTGACAGCAGCAGTCAACATCCTAACCCCAGGCGCATACCACACAGTCCAACGATATTCCGACAAAGCAGTGGCCTGTCGCGTAATGCAGTCATCTCTGGAAAGGTCCAATATGAGCTGGCATTAGACGCGTGACTTGCTTAGCCCTGCAGCTGTCGGACCCAACTTCACGTCTAGCCCAAATTGGATATTGCACGTTTCAGCTGACGGCGCGCCAAATTCGAGGATTCAGCCAACGCGATATCCCTACGACTTCTTGACGCGTCTTGATCTACTCGATCAAGACTGCAGAGAGATTATGGACCGCCTGGCATATCTGTTAGCTCTCCACACCCGCATACAGGCGCGCGGGTGTACATAGCTGGAAACCTCGCGTATGTACGAGCCCCCTGATGCAACTAGAGATCGTCGCGCTTGAGTCTCAGCCTTCTCAGCCCTCAGCCCCCAACATCGCCTTGCAGCCTGCCCATCTATAAATCCATCTCGCCACCCGCTCTGGCATGGTTGCGCGTTGTCAGTGTCCGTACCCAGGTAGCGACTATGTCTACTTACTCCGACAACAGCAATGGCAAACCCTCCAAGAGAGGCACGATCCCCGCACTTTGGTCTGCGAAACATATTCCGCACAGTGCAGACTTCCCTGACCCATATGAATTGATTGGAGATGCATACGAGAGGATACCAGTCGCAGACGAGTGGGAATTACCGGACCCGTAAGTTCACAGCATCGACATAGTCTTCCAGGTCAAGACTCACGTAATGCAGCAATAGCAAGAGCCGGCCGTATTTGGCGCACATCAAATCGCTGTCGACTTCGTGGAGGACTTTACGACATCTAGCGGACTGGATGCAGGTTAGCACTACCCCACTACGCTGGAATGAGATCAAAGAGCACCCAGAGGAACGCGAAACCCGTGCGAATAAGACAAACGTCACCTTCGTCGAGTATAGTCCTGCCACTGCACCAAAAGCTACAGCGATAAAATCACCTGCTTTGCTTCAAGAAACTCTTCAAGCTCTGTCGTTTGAGCATACGAAAGAACCTCCCCTGCGCCTCTTCATAGTAGAAGACCTATCTCGACAAGTCATTGAGCTGCTGGGAGCGCGTTTCGATATAGATCCATTGTTCTTTCGAGAGCAGATCGATGACTACGTATGGCACAACACCCGTGACCCCTGGGCGTCACCACCCAGCCTAGTCTCAAGCATGAGACATCGGCCCTGGTTCAAGATGCGCAATATGAGGTTACGATACCACAAAACAGAAGAGGACTACTTCAACTCGAGGCTGGAAGCAAACTCTTGGAACGTACTCAGACGGCCTGATAACGATGAGAACCATTGGCATTATCAAGATGGAAAGGGAGCAGTCGTGTCCATTATGCGCACGCGTACATCCATGTGGATCGGCAAGGACAAGAAGTGTGGTAATGGAACCGTCGGTATCGTCTTGCTAGATCCAACTGTTAGCCAAGGCCGGCCACTCTGTAAGTACTAACGCAACATGACAGTAGCTGAGGTACTGAATTGCCTTACTGACACTGTAAAGGGTATGATCGTAGTAACTGGTTGCCAACACCCAAGATGGACACCAAAGTTTACCCCTCAATCAAGTCTTCAGTATCCTGGTTCGAAGACATTGTCCAAATGACGACTGCCTTCCCGTGGTTTGAGCGGAAAGACGGAAATGAGATTAACGCGCAAGTCCTCGCCAAACCAACTATATACACCATCTGCGCAGAGTGGCTCATAGTGTGCGACTATGTAAGAGCTCGTCTCAGCCAGATAGAGTGGGAACTCGAGATGCCACGCCTCTTCCGCTCGAAAGGTGATGCCATTGACACTTCGCTCAAGCGTCTGCATACCTGGCGTCGGCAGATCCCAGTGTTTCGGGAGATGATAACGGAGACGTTGGAACATGCGCTTCCGGCTGCAGCGCGGCTTACTACCCCGTCTACTCAGTCCTCCGTTGCGCCCACATCACCTCTCTCGGTACGCTCGCTCTTTTCCGACAACCTGACTATAAATTACGACAATGTAGAAGGGTTCGAGGACATAGTGCCTGACTTCAAACGCGTTCTTGCCGCTGTCAATGAACTGCAGGAGCGAGTCGACCGCCTGACTAGTATTGTTACATCGGAGATCTCCATCGAAGATTCGCGTCGCGGGCTCGAGGAGAACCATAACATGGCGAGGATAACATGGCTGGCGACCATCTTCATCCCGTTGACGTTTATATCTGGGCTGTATAGCATGAATGAGAGTGTTTCAGCATTGAAGACGACGTATGGTTGGTACTTCCTAACGGCCGTGCCATTCACGCTGATCGTCATGGCAATCGGCTGGGTGGCAGGAGGCGGCAGTCTGACACCATGGAAGAAAAACACTACGAAGCAAAAGGGCATGATTGGGGGAAGAGACAACAAGAAAGCCAAGTGACTCAGGGGTAGCGCACTCTGCTCTGTCACAATGTCTTAGGTGGCAGACTTCTCTACGTTTGTCTGTCAGACGACGTACTAATGTAGTATTCCTCACAGCTCCCACCCGGGACCACCACCAAGGCTTCTTTGGCTACCACTTCCTCTCGGCTACAATGTGAATCTGAAACTAGGGTGCTGATGGCCAAGTCTATCTGCATCCGCTCGTAGCAGTCTATCATCCCGTTCACCTCTCTCTCGCTTTCTGTTCTCCCAGCCTAGGTACCAGCACTGTATGGCGGCGAGTACGATCGTTACTACCAATGCACCAAGGCTTACAGAATGGCCTAGAACATATTTCGGCGCATCGCGCTGAAGATAGATAAACGTGCCTATGAAGGCGGAGCAATTGGCAATAGAAATTACCATACCAATTCCGACTGCGCGGACATAGTGAGGCGCAAGATTGTTGGACGCCCATCCCTGATGACGGATGAGTAAAGTAATCATTTCGTATCGCAAGCGAAGCTTACCATGAGCATGGGCGAACCCTGAAAGACACCAATCGCGACCAGGAACGTCCCGGCGTACCGCACGGCATTCGTTGTCGCCACTATCAACATAACGTAACCGCATATCCCTATCACACAACCTCCTATGATGAAATAACCGCGATTCTTCAACTTGTCGGAGGCGTACGCCGTGCCAATGACCGTGATGAAAGCAGCCATGTTAGGTGGTACCGTAAAGAGCTGCGCGGTGGTGCTTTGATAGCCCATGCCGGCAATGATACTAGGAAGGAACAGCGAAAAGCTCTGTTAAGCTTTAGCATAGTCTCCGGCATTTGAGATCCGGAAAAAGCTTACATAGAGCGGAACCAACAAGAAGAACCAGATGAAAGCAGAAAGGTACGTCTGCGGGGCTTTGAGTGCCATCTTGACCCAATACCAACTGAACTTTTCATCGTCGACATCAACTTCGGTGGATCCTCCTGCGTCAAGCCTCATGCGTCGCAATGCCCACTCCTTCTCTTCATCACTCAAGAATCCTGCTGCGGCAGGGGTATCCGGCATGAAGAAGAAGCATACGATGCCGAACAAAACAGTGATTGCGCCCTCGACTGAGATCATGTCAGCGCAACACCTCCGCAACGTGAAACATTAGCGAGAACTTACTAAAGAAGATCCAGGGCCATCTTCGATACCCCCCAACCTCGATGGTTGCCAGTCCCGAAGCGAGTAGCCCACCAAAAGCCCCCGATAGAGGCGCGGCGCAATAAAAGAGACCGCTTCTCAGCAGCATCTCGCCTCGCCTGTAGAACATGGCAAGGTATATGATCACGCCACCGAGAATGCCTCCTTCACATAATCCCAGCAACAGTCTGCATGCCACCAGCCCAGCAAATGACTGCACGAAGCCCATGAACGTACACACTAGACCCCATGCCGTGATCAGAGCTGGTAGGTATATGCCGGCGCGCAAACGCTTGACGAGTAGGTTAGACGGTACGTCGACCAGGATGTACGGAATGTAGAAGACGAGGAGGGCGATGTTAAACCGAGTACCGGTTGTGATGGAAAGTTCGTCAGACAGGCCGGCTATCCTTGCGTTGCCGATGTTGCTGCGGTCTATGAACGAGAAGAGCCTAGATCTCTCACTCAGCATGGGCTTTAGAAAAGTGTGGGATGGCAGAATACCATATCCCGAACAACCAAGGCAGAATACGAAAGTCAAATTTGCGATTCAGACGCTTGTCCAGGGCTGTGTCGATCGTCTCGTCTAGTGTGATCGCCTTTTCGATGCGTTCAGTGTCTGTTTCCTTGGGCTTATCCATTGTGGCTTGTTAGTAGACTAGTCACATAGAACGCGCTTTCACGGGCAGCAAAAGGAGAAGAATGTGAACAGAAAATGGAATACAGATTAACAACACCGAAGGATCTAGCTAGTGTATCGCCTATGTCCAAGCAACTGTACATCTTCCCGAACCAATGTTCATAGGCTAAAGTCTCTCCACATTGCGGGGAAGTTTCGAAGGATCACCAATGCTGCGGGGATATCTCCAAAGAGCATGCCGAGCTATGGAGAAAGGCTTGTTGACCAGTGAGCTTCTCGCCAAATGTCTTGTGCAAGGGCGATGTGACGGATAATGTTTCCCCGAGCAGTGGGAATGAGGAGAGAAGCTGCGCGGCTCGTAAGCGAGATGTCAAGAAATGTGGCTGACGATGGCCCGACACACGTGCCGGTAGCGCGCCGTTGCCGCCACCTATTTCGTCATGAACGCCCAAAATCCTCTAGCCAGAATAATGCTCGGCAAATCAACAACACGGTAGAAAATCTCTCCAACTATAGCGACCAGCGGTGCGCAGACCAAGAAGCAGACAAAAGTGCTCAGAGAACCGTTCATGCCGGCGTCGGCCATATGCGTGTATAACTTGATACCGGCGGTGCAGATGAGTATCGATTGGACGAGGAAGTAGCCTGGGATGTGTAAGTAATTGTTCAATGACTTTGTCGAAGGGTTGCGACTTACTAAAGCTCCTCTTGCCTAGCGAAACGAAGAAGCCTCCGCGAAGGATAGCCCGGGGCAGTTCGAACGTCTCAATCAGAAGCATCGACCCAAGGATGATGAGGTAGTTGTCGACCCTCGCCATCGGTTGGTCTAGATCTACGTTCTCGTTCAAGAATCCGTCATCGTACAGCGCGGTGTGACCCCATAGCTCATTGTCGCGCATGTCTGGTTTTCCGGAGATGAAGGCGAACTGCAGCACAACACCGGTAAGGACCATCGCAGCATATAGTGGCCAGACTGGAATACCGAAGTTGCCGATCTTGAATCCTCGTTGGGACCGGGCCTTGAAGTCCATGTTGAGGACCGCATCAGCAATGATTAGGCCGGTGACGCTGTACCAGGCCCAGCTCTGTACCCAGAACGCTGCTACGATGAAAGCTAGCATAGCCTTAACTCGCCATGAGGTGCGTGTATTCGGAACAATGACCATGGTGATGTAGACGGTATAACTTTGCTGGAAGAGCACGGACACTATCCAAAGCGTACCAGATGGGAAGACATCGTTGGCGGCTTGACTAGCGTAACGCTTGTTGACCCAGAAGATCTCAAAAAGGGAGTTGAAGTAAATCAAGAAGTTCTGGATCCGCGTCGGTGCGATGGTGGAGATGTTGCCAGTAGAGGCCAAGAAGTCGGAGATGTAGTCGGTCGAGGTTGTGCTGAATGCTGCTGCCGCAAAAGAGTAGGCGATGAAAGTCGGAATCCATAGTCTGATGCCACGACGGAAGACACTCGATGCGCCGACCTCACGCGTCTTGTTGGCGAGGTAAGGTAAGCAGATAGTTCGTGCGGAGAGGAAGATGATCCATGAGTAGATCAATGCCTCGTTGGCGAAGATTACTGAAAATGACTTTCGAAGTGCGACCTGGTACGCCGGGCCATCAACATTCTTCGAGTCTGGAAGGGCGGCTGGAAGAAAGGTCTGGAAGAACACGTAGAGGAATGATTGGAATACAAACAGGCCACGAAGCCCAATGAGGTAGTTCTGGTCAGCCGACAGGGTTGTCGTTCCTTGCTCGGCCGACGACGAGGGGAAGATAGCCTTGAGTTTGGATGAAAGGGTAGGCTCCATTGTTGCAGACATCTTGTTCGATATCGCGGTAAAGATGAGGATCTCGGTGATAAAGAGGAAGAGCAGCTTACAAACAAGGCAATTTACCCTCGACTTCTGATTCCACACAGACAACAAAACCAGCACGACCCTTGGCGACTACTCGCGGCAGTAGCACCACGTCCCGTACCAAAGACCCCCCGTGGGAGACCCGAGATCAGCACCTTGGCCACCAGAACGACCACGTACCTGAAGGCGACTTTTCTTTCCGTGACTAGCACAGCATCTGCCTACCGAGCACGGGAAGCGTTGAGCTTAGTTGCAACGCAAGCTTCCGAGCACAATTCAGGCGCATGCATGCCAAGGGTCAGCTATGCTTTTTGTGGCGTTCTCTACGTCCCGCTGAGCAGTTGTTCGATAAGCGTTGACCCTAGTTGAGGCTGGCAGCGGGTAACTTTGGCGGCATACAATAGTTCGCATTTCTGGCAACCGGACCACTTACACGAGGCGGGCGGCTGTTGATCGTTATCTTGATCTCGGATTTTGAAATGTCGGCCTGCCGACTTGTAACGTTGCCGTCTTCATCATACACATCCCAGACGCACGTCGTGACGTGCTCGATGAAAAGCACCCTGATCTCTCAACAACCAGGTACCGCCGGGCAACGGCCTTCCTCAGAACCTTCCACGTGTGGCGCATGGGGCAGCCCTACTTGGGCATCTACACCTGTCAGTGACCGCCATGTCAACTGCGGCCGTCCGTGCACATTGATTTTCATACCGAACATCCGTGCGATAGGCCACGAAGGGTCGTGAAATCCGCACGTTTTCCAAAATCCGAGGGGCTGACTCGTGTGTTCACACCAAAAAAGGAAGGTCCGCGTTCCGGAGAGCAAAAGCCCGCTGAAACAGATCTTACTCACCGAAGATAACGCCGTGTCGAATTTTTCTAGCAAGTTTGCGGATGGTTCCGCCGGCCTACGATGCTGTGCTACCCGCCAGGTGTAGTGTGGTAGGTAGCATCCCACGCGGCCTAGGGAACGCACACTTGCGAAGTGGATCTACGCGCTAGCGAGCGCGTGTCGATCGCCCGCATAGTCGACTTGTAATGTCCCGGCCACCCCTGGTGCTGTTGATTATTTCCTTTTTCATGTCGCTAGGCCGATGCTTTCTGGCAACGCATCAGGGTGCAGGGTCCGTTTCAGTAAGGCGCTGCCCTTCGGCCCTGCTTCATGCTAGGATTTTACTTATCTCTGAGTTTACCTTCCGTGATAGACTGTGCGTGACAGATCGGAAATCGTATCGCCGACGTGAGTCGCCCGGGATAAGGCTGATGCTCTGCATTCCGCTGTGATGCCGCGCGTTATCTCATAGATCGAGTTTCACATGTTGACCACTCAGGAGCCAGGACAACAGAGTCAATCGATGGACAATGATCATTGGTAAATGAGAAGAGCGCGTCATTTCTCGAAGAACCTTATTTGCAACAACGGTCATCATGACAAGATGTGCAGAAATGATTTGTAGTAATAGTGATTATGATGTAATTAATCGGGTATTATATACTGATGCGTGATTCATGAAGGCCTCAGCCGCCGCTAATGGCTTGCGAGCTTCATCCCGAACTAAACGAGAGCATCCAAAGCCTTGTGCCCCTTCCCTATGATATTGACAATAAAGAAAATTAAGAAGATAATATGATATGGCCCTACTTCCTAGCTGTTGGGTTCCAGGAGCTGTACTTGACAAGCTGACGAGCGTGGCCGTAAAGACCGATTGTGGCGTTGAGAACCAGGTAAAACGGGTACAGAACCGAGAAGAGGATGATCATCCTTCTGGAGATGTACTCGGATTTGACCTGGTTGGTGATCCAAAGAGTAGCAATCAAGCAGACAATACTGTGACACGACACCGTTAGCAAGGTACAAGATTACGTCGAGGGCTGTACGAACCTGATAATGAAAAGCCACTGTGACACGGGGTACTGGAAATAGACCAGCTTCCAGAGCTCCTCCCCGGACGTCGGGAACTTGACGATAACGAATGATGCGACTAAACACGTGTACTGTGTGACGAGATAGTACGAGGACTCGCGGATGAGTAATAGCGACAAAACACCGAAGCGAGCAGTGAAGCTGCGCTTGGCGTGCTCTTCGTGCAACGGATCCTTGACACCATTCCAAACCATCTTCATGTGTCGCATACTCGCTTGAGCCCAGCCCTGGGCCCACCGGAGACGCTGCTTCCAGAACGCGCTGAAGGTTGTGGGGGCCAGCTCGTAGGAAGTCACGTTGAGATCATGAACGGTCTTGGCACCTTTGGAGAATGCGCGAAGTGCAGAGTCGATGTCTTCAGTAAGCATTGTGTCGTCCATCTTCAGATTGCGAAGAAGCGATGTGCGCCAGTAACCGTTGGATCCACAGAAGAGACCAAATCCCCACATAGTAGAACGACCGGGATGAGAGACAGCGTAAATCTTGTCGAACTCGACTGCGATCATGTTGGTCATGAAGCTGTCGTCGGAGTTGAAGATGATGCAGCGGCCTTGGACGATGTCGACATCCTTCTCGGCAACGAATCGTTCAGCGGCCCATCGGGGTGAGTTGGGGTGAGGGTAGTGGTCGCAATCGTAGATGGCGATGATGTCAGATCCAGTGTCCAGCGTGAAGTAGTAGTTGAGGTTGTCTGCCTTGGAAGTCGAGTTGGGTACCTTGATGACTCTTGCATGGGGGAAGCGCAGAGGAAGTTGGTGCAGCTCAGTCTCCAATGGCTCGATTGGCTTGGGGGTGTTGTAGAGGACGACGATGCGGATCTTGTCAGAAGGGTAATCGAGCTGTTCAAGCGCATAAAGAGCGCGATCCATGATGATGTCCTGCTCATTGGGTAGGTAGGCGACGATGAGAAGATCGAGGATGGGTAGCTTGTGGTGTGGCGTAGGGAACAGCCACTGCTTCTCCTGCGCTTGCGTGACGATTGCTCTTGCCTCGCGGCAGGGCGTGATACTGAAGAAGGCCTCCAAGACAGTTGTGCCGGCAATGTAAAAGTTGGTGCACATGTATATGAACCAGAAGATGGCAATCAGCCCGTTGCTGCAGTACATGTAGAGGCATACCGAGAAGACGTAGTAGGAGGCGACCAGACCGAAGGGCGTCCACTCAGAGATCCAGGAAGATGTCCGTCCGATCGTCTCAGTAGCGATGGAAGGAGTTTTGGTGACCGACTTCTCGTTGGCCGTAGGAGAAGTGACCTCCCCGACCTCAATTACGCAGTCCTTCGTGGTGTCAGACATCTTGAAACGAGTGTGTGATGTGACAGTTAACGATGGAAGAGGCAGTCAAAGCGAATGGTGACTATGATGGAGGGGGTGAGACTACTGACAAGGAGCGGATACAGAACATATATTCGGCCCTTGATTGCACAATTGCTTAGTGCGTATGGTAAACACCGTAGCCGACACGCAGCGACTGTAGAAGGGGCAAAACCGCCGAAGGGTTCATGTCGAAACCGTGATTACCGCCCGTGGGAGCTGGTCTCCATGCAAGCTTCGTGCTCAACTGAGATCAGCATTACCTAGCATCAACAGCGCCAAGTTGTGATAATGAGATTGGAGTGGGTCGGCCCTGCACGTTGGCCATGTCGACCCCGGTACCGCTCTACAGGTCGGGAATGGTGAATATGCCAAGTCACATGTCAAACCCACGTCCACAAGTCTGGCGGGCCAACCAGGTGCTTTTTACCAGTTGACCGCAGTTTGGTCAACGTCAACGAACATGCAGAATCGGGCGGGTTGGGGAAGGAACATCGGAGGGCCACATGCCAGCCGCTATCTTGCGGTGCATTTTCCTGGCATCCGGTGTCCACGGTGCCACTCAGGCTGCAGAAGCTGAGAGACGAGACACTGCACTGGGTATTGACACGACAATGGCATCCCGCAGCGGCGTGCTGAGCGCATGAAGCACGGCTGGGACTGGCAGTGCGATGCGGACCCTTGTCGCCTTCCGGAAACGGCTGATATCGGTCGATGCTGGCACGAAGATCAATGATCGAAACTGGGATGGTGATGAAGTTTCGTCGGGTTTGTTGAGGCAGAACGAGCGCGGGATGCATTGGGAGGAAACGTCTGTGCTAGCGTCGATGCACGGGCAGGAGTGCGGCGCACGTTTCCGACCCACCGACAGCGCGGGCACGGCATCTTCCTCAACCTTCTCGTCTGCACGTCCTACGGCGGCTAGTTAGCCCCATGCCACGACGTCCATTCTGCTTGCTATCAAGTACGGGCCTGCCAAGGAAAGCTTGCATACCTTTTTTGGCCTTGTTGCAGGGCCGCGCGCTCCCCGCTGAGGCAACGCTCCGATCATGACCCTCATGAAGCAGGCTAAGACTTTGTCCAAGATAGGGGACTTTGCAACGCCGTCAACCTAATGCCAATGCTGATCGGAGAAGCAAGGCGGCTCCTCCCCGTCCGGAGAGCAGTGTTGCAAGCTTAGGCCGGGGTCTTTACACAGGCCTTGCACAGCTAGCTGCATGCATATGTCGCAGACAAATACTGCCTTTCTGACTTGAGCAGCGGATCTGTCCCTGTTTCTGTTCAGTCACTCTCTCTCATCAGCATGTTTTCCTCTCATTTGCTCGGTCTTGCCCTGGTGCATATCTTGCCTGCGCTTGCGGATGTCACGCGTGGGCAGGACAATTGTACCTGCGGTTTCTACGACACCCAGACATCAGAGCTCTTTACTGACTCCATCATCGTCTACTTCAACGAGACTACCCAATTACCGATCGACTTCATCGCCGAAGACTTTGCTCAGAAGTATGCAAAGGATTGGGTCCGTCTGCCGTGAATGTGCCTCCAAGTCCATAGCTAATGCTTCCCAGAATGCCGTCTATCGCGAAGGCGCCTCTCCCGACAATCTCAGATTCAACAACGACTCTCTTCAGCTTGTTGTGGAACCTTCGACTGCCGAGCATCTCGTTCGAGGTGCTAGTCTGCGGACAAAGCGACGCGACATCCAGCATGGCTCTTTCCGCACTCTACTCAAGTCTGCAGACATGGATTCTGCGGGCACAGCGGCATCCATGATGTGGAAGTACAATGAGACCGAGATCACCGAGCTCAGTGTCATGAACATGAACAACCGCCGAGACCCATGGGTGGGAACCTTTGTCAACAATGAATTCACTACGCGCAACCTCGGAATGAACTACAGTCAGCTTCTCAACAGCACGGCTGCGAACCGTAACTATACTACCCTTGGTGGCGGCCTCAGCAATGGCAGCATCAACCCATGGGAGTTCACCGAGTACAGGATCGATTGGACTGCGGACTACATCAACTTCTACATCGGTGGCAACCTCACTAGGCAGGTCCTACAGAAGAACAACGGTGGCATGCCTTCTGTTCCCTCGGCCATGTTCTTCAAGCATTGGTCAACCGGTAACCGCTACTCCATGCGTGGTCCGCCTGAACGCACAGAGTCTGTTGCCGAGGTTGGCTGGATCCGCATGTTCTTCAACTCTTCTACAATGAGCGTAGATGCTCGCGAGGATTTTGTCGCCAGGTGCCCGTTGACCGATGCGTGCTCGATGGACGACATTGAACTCCGTGGTTCCACACCGTATGGTGATGACGCAACAGACAAATGGGAGCAGTACAAGGGCAAAGACATCAGGCGCATGCCGGCACTCTGGCTCTCCGTGTCATGCATCATATTCTCGACCGTCCTTATCATCCACGCCCTCATCAGACGTCTCGCTCCCAAGCTCAAGAGTGAAGCCCCGAAACCTGTCCCAGCTTCCTCCACAGAGCCGAAAGAGTCCGAGGACGAAAAGAAGAATCCGTTCAGCGACAGTACTTTCACAGTGGCTTCGCACGAGATCTTCTCTCGTGGTGGTGCCGACCAGAAAACTCCCTCCGCTTCCGAAAAGCGCAACTCAGACGACGACGACATGGCGATCGAGAGGCTCCCCGGTACCTCGACTCTCGGTGGCTCTACACCCAAGGATGGTCTCTCCAGACCAAACTCGGTATTCTTCGATAGCCGTGGGCCAACGCCTTTCAACAGCAACTTCAACACTACGCGCGAGGATCTCTACATACCTATGCCACCGATGCCAGGAACGGCAGTGTCAAGAGGAGGCGACTCCATGTTGACTATGGTCGATCCTCACGCATCGATGATGACCCCAGGCACTCCAGGCACAGCCATCTCAAGAGATCGCAACTCCATGCTCACTTTGATGGACCCGCGCGCCACCATGACCCCATCCGTTCCCATGATCGCTCCCCATGACAAGATTACAATGGAGACCGTCACCGAGTCCGCCCTACCAGCTCCTCGTATGCGCCCCCAGCCTCTACCTCAGCGACAACGTATCGACCATCTTGCTGGTCTGACGGCGCTCTGCTCTCTCGTGGTCACCCTGATGCATTTTGGTCTTACCTTCGTCCCTGCTATCGTCACACCTGGTGCAGATGCACACAACGCATCCGAGCCCTGGGCCCAGAGAATCATCGGTCCCTTCTTGCTCAACCAGATGTGGCTTGGTGTCTTCTTCACAACCTCCGTCCGTTTCTTGACCGCACCTTATTTGCGCAAGGGCAAGATGGATGAGATCGCCAAGGCAGCCGTACGCCGAACACCCCGTCTTATGATTCCCGTCGCTTCGATGGCCCTGCTGGAGTACTTCTTCATCGACGTTGGCGCGACCAAGTTCTTGCAATACATTCCTTCGCTGACCTGGTCGACCTGGCCCTACGTGAGCCGCTACAACAACTTCGGCCAGTACATTTCTGAAGTTCTCGAACTCATGTTCCTTGTCCCCAACGCCGTCCCGCAAATCACTCTGCACTACTGCACCGGTGTCCTCTGGACCATCGCCGTGCAACTCCAAGGTTCCTGGCTCGTCCTTCTCGGTGCTGTCGTGGTCTACGAGATCAAGACACCATGGAAGCGCATGTGCTACTACGCCTTCTGCCTCATCAACCACTGGTACGCTCAGTCTTGGGGCACATACCTCTGGCTCGGTCTGCTCCTCACCGACCTCGACGTGACCTACAAGTGGAAAGCGTTCCTGGCCACACGACCAGGAGCATACTACGCCACCATCACCTTCTTCTGGGCCTGCGTCGGCGCCAGTTTCGCCGTCAACGTCATTCCTAACTGGGTCGACACGGACTTCAACTTCTCGACTGCGGAACGCGGCATCCACCCCGATCCTGTAACCGGCGTAGCCATTCAGGACACAGACCAGGCAGGCTACCCGCCATACTACACGCCGCGTCTCAACGGTGTGCTCTTCGCAGGCGGCATGCAAGCCATTGTCGAACTCTCCGCCGCGGTACAATGGGTCTTGTCCACGCCTCCTTTCCTTGTGCTCTTCCCCCACGTCTTCACCATCTACCTGCTCCACGGTCTTGTTTTCTGGACCTACGGATCCTGGCTCATGGTCGCACTAGCCGAGCGCGGATTCAGCTACGGCATCAACGTAACCATTGTCGGCATAACATCCTACGGTGTGCTTTTCGCCTGTCTCCCCATCGTCACGCCCATCATCGAGGCGCTGGGTAAAGACATGACGGCCTTGGTATGGATGACAGCAACCAAGAAGTCGCCACCGAGACGTCGCACGCTGTTCCCCTTCCCAGAGGACCTCTTCACTGGCCGCGCTGTCAACGCCACTGCGGACGACAAGAAGGACGGCGGTGATGCGGAGAACGGCCTAGGTAACCGTGCCTCCGATGGTAGCACCCTCAATGGAAGCACCCCGAGTAGCGGCCGCCCCAGCAACGACAAGGGCAAAGGTGTTTCCACGACGGTCATGGAGTACAAGTTGAAGGCGTTCTCTACCGATGAGGATAGGAAGGACACGCATCCTTCGGCGCGCATGAGCCACTTCTCAACAGACTGATGAGTGAAGCTCTGTTGGTTGACTGGGACATGCAATACCCAGAAAATGTTTAATGCTGGGTGGCGTTTATTTTGTGTTTTTTATCGTACACAGTTGTGCTTTTCCTTTGCGGTCTTTTTCGTTGTAGTTATTACTCTGGAATATCGATTTAGAAGTTCAAGAAACGTTCATGTCTCAACCTGATCAACTTGCATAGTGACATTACCTAAGATTTCATGTGAGGCGAGTTTGTGTTTGTCATGATACCATGCCAAGGATCAATGGGAATGCTGATGATGATGATGATCTATCATTGCTATTCAAAGGGTTATGACTGCTATTTCGTGCCTGCGCTTTTCAGGCTCTACCCAATTACGATCCTATACACAATACAACATAGAAGGGAAAGAACAGCATCGTGACAGCCATTACAAGGAAAGCAGCTCAGCGATGCTTACTCGACGATCTCCAGCTCGCCCGTCCTGTGCTTGGCAAAAGTGTCCTTGTGTTCGTGCCAGATGCGCATCAGCTCGTCGACGTATTTCTGATGTATCTCGTTGATATAATCGTTGTCTGGGTGCGTGTCCTGCATCACCCTAATCGGGCGACCGACAACGATGTTGATGGGTCTCCGGTACGGCATCATGCCTACGTCGTAGTTGAAGACACCCCTCGCGTGGAAGATGGGTACCGTAAAGCCCATGAACTTCTTGACGAGCATCTGGAACTTGTGTATGTAGGGATGCGAATCGGTATCGAGTTGGTCGTAGACGTCGTTTTCGCCGAAGGCGAGGACAGGGACGAGGTCGGCGCCGGTGCGTATGGCCATCTTGACAAAGCCCTTGCGGCGGTTGAGGACAAGCTTTATGGAACCGGGGCGCGCATCGAGGGATTCACGTGCGCCGCCTACGACGATGGTGATGGCGCGGCCCATGCCTTCGTTGTTATAACCGCCTTTGGAGAGGATGTTTTCGCAGGACTCGCGAGATACGGAGGCCATGCCGAGACGAAGGGCGTATTCGCGATAGATGGGGTAGCGGAAGTTGGAATCGAGGGTCAGCAGGGCGTTGGTGATGCCAGGGAAGAGCTGCGAAAAGCCAAGCGCTTCCGTTGCAAAGGCAGCGAAGGCGCCATGGGAGATGATGCCATGTGGGTGGTAGCCGAAGATGTACTTCCTAGTAGGCTCCAGCTCCTGGGAGCGATGTAGGCGGGCGGGGTAGTATGAAGCGAAGAGCGACCAGACGGGCAGCCGGCGGAACCAGTCGCTGCGGAACGACAGCTCACCCGACGTGCCCGCGTTGGAGAAGAGGACGTAGATGGTATACGGCAGGAGGATGGGCCAGAGCAGGGGTATGCTGCAAAGGAAGAAGAAGATGGCAAGGCCGCCGACGATGCTGAGCGTGTGCATGAGGACGGCGAGGGTCTGGAGGCGGCGCTGGAGGGGAACGTTCATGGGCGCAAAGCGTATTCTGCGACGGTCAGCATTGTACGCCTCGAACGGAGTGCATGTCAACTTACTTGCTCTGGGACCATCCCGCGCCAGCCTGTCGTCCTGTGGTGAGCTCCGAGTTTCTGCGCTTGAGGTCGGTTCTGCGGTCTGCTTTGGCGACCTGGAACTCCTGCTGCGGCTTCACACTCGTCAGCACGTCGCCATTGCCCTTGCCATTTCCATTCGTGTGTGCTCCGTTCATGTCCTTCTGTGCCTGCTCGCCCTGTTTGCGGCCGAGCGACCCGTGAGAGCCGCGCGATGAGACGCGACGATGGCCCTTCACTGTTGGACTCCGGGGCTCCTGACCCACGCCTTCGAGCGATGTCTTGTCTTCTTCAGAGGGGACCTTGATGCCATTGGTCTTTACCTCGTTGGCCTTGCCCAGTATCTTCTTCCCGTGGTGTTCGGCGGTGCCGTCGGTGCCGTTGGCATGTGATTGTGGCTGCTGGGGCTCCAGGGCCTCTTCGGCGGCGTCGGCGTACGACTTGGGCGGCAGATGGTGCTCAGCCCGCTCTTCAGGCGCCGAGGGCTCGGGATTCAGCGACATGGCTAGCGATGGGCTGGGACGGGAGCAGTTGGGGGGAGATGCTTCGTAGGGTGGGTGCAATGGGCATGTTTTGGGTTTTGTTGGCGCGCATAGCGTGCGTTGGACCTTCCTGACATTCCGCGCGTGGAAATGACGTACCTCGGTGGCTGCGTCGTTCCTTCCACGGCCCGGCCATCGCCAGGAAGCCGACAAACAGGAACATCAACAGCCACCTCTCAACATTTTGATCTATCAATTACAGAGTACACGCCTCTAATAATCCGTCGCTTTCATCCATGCTGCTTGACGTACACATATTACGCGATTCTCCATGACCCCGTCGTCCCTTCTCCATGCCAGCTGCTCGCTCCTACCTAGCCAGCAAGCGAGGGTGTGGCGCATGCTCCACCGCGGCCTCAAAGCCTTCGACACCGCGTCTCACATGTTTGCCACTTCCTGATTCGTCAATATCAAGACATGCTCTTACTGCGCTGCCATGATGCTCTTTCCTTATCTGCAACTCAAGCGCACAGAGCATATCTCTCCTGACTGACAGTTCGTGTTACTTCGTCCTTTTGGGAGCGAGACCTGAAACATGTCCTTCCAAGCTACAGCAGCACACTCGTCTCGCATCACCAAGCCAAGAAGAAAAAGTGCCGTCGCAGCACTGGGTCTCAAACGAATAACTCCATCACCCTCAGCAGCGAGTTCAAAGAGGCGGTCGCTACCGAACGACACTACCACTCCCTTTGATGATGACGAGGAACTAGATGATACCGGTGTGATAGCCTCTCTTTCCGACGACCTAAACTTCCGCGATGTCCCACAATACATGGAGTACATCCGCAACAGGATGTTTAGCGACATGCCAGAGAAGGCCGGTATGAACTCGACCAGGATAGCAGAGGTTTTGAATTTCCGGAGAAGATTGCCACCGTTTGTCACAGTAGCGCATATCGACGCACTCAGCACCTCGTCAACACGAATTGAGCGAGAAATCGCTGAGCTAGCGAGAGCGGGTATTCTGCGAAGGGTGACGATTCCAAATCGGGGGGTTGGTGCTGCTGCAGTGGGTGATGGTATTGCTTCGGTGAGAGAGTGGCAGAACCTCGTGCAATCTCATGCTGAGCTACCTGAAGATCTGAAAGGTAATCAAATTTACCAACTACTCTTTCATCTGTCATTAATGTAGAATCAGAAAAATACATAACAGCCATGAACGCCAACCCGACATCTACATCCATCCCCGGCACAACCTTCACCTCTCCCCAGCTATCCGCCCTAGTAACCTTTGGCTTCCTCACCTCGGCCTCAAACTACCCTTCCCACACCTCGCTTTTCGCCTGTCCGGGCGTCAGCTCACTCCTCGCCGTCTCCACATCCGGATCCCGCCACGCAGCCGGTTCTCTAGACGCCGTCGGCGGCACGCAAGCAACCCAGCACATCCACGGCGGCACTTCATTATCCGGATCTCGCCCGTCCGTAGCAGCACAGTACAACTTCTCTCTGCCTAATATGGGCACACACATTAAGCTGCTGGTTGATGCACGGAACCACCTACTCACTCTGCTGAAGAAGACAAAGCATAGAGAGATGCCACTTGATGTCCTGCGTGAGAGATGGGACGGTAATGTCGCGGCGCATGATATCAAAGCGGAGAGGAAGAAATTGAGGGGCGAGTTTGCAGGCGTACTACCTGGGCGAACGAAGAAATGGAAGACATTCTATGGGATGAGGTTTGAGTGGGTCTTGGAGGAATGTCTAGGTGCTGGCTTAGTTGAACTCTTTGAGACCGGTAGCGTTGGTAGAGCTGTGCGAGCGATATCTTGACTTGCACTCGCTTTCTCATGTTGTTTCGCAGCCAGACCTGCTGCACGTCCAATCGTTATCAGCTCAGGTGAACTCAACGATCGACATCCCACATTCCTCCACGCGTACGACCCAACGTCGATCAGTATACTTGAAACATAAAGTGGGACTGATGACGCATACCAACACACCATTAAGCGCAAGGGATGCCAGCATCAGTTTGGTCAATTATTCATTTCTTTGTACGATGCTGCACTAAACTGCTCTGCTATCTGCAATTTGTCTTGGTACACGTTTGATACCAAAGGTGCCGACCTCCATCCTGCGTGATATGCTTCATAAACTCCTAACCCCTGCTGCACTGATGTCGCCTCATCGCGTGAGCATGACAATCTGGTTTCGTTCATTCATCGTGACCGTACGCCTGGACTGATAGAACATGAGATATGAGTTCGACATAATCGAGTGAAAACGCCATAAATTCCACGTCGTGGAATGCAATCTGCCCAAGTCGGCAAAGAAAAGCGTTGGTTGAACGATCCTAGTGCATGCTTCCAGTAGTGATTGTTGCACATGACGATGCTTTCCGAGTTATGATGGTGCCAGGTGCAGTAATCGCCGTTACGTGCCTGGTTTCCACGAAAGCTGTCTTTATAATCCTTCGATCGCTCATGGCCATGAGCGATACGAAGGCCTGGTATAGGGTTGTTCTGGAGTATGAAAATTTCCGTTTCGTAGGCGATGAAGTACTGATACACGATTGTGAAGGAGTCTGACGTCTCATCTATGAGGTAGATGTCCTATAGATCGTGGAGATTAGCCACTACAAAGCAAGAATGTGAACGATGTGACCTACCGGAGATCTAAATGTCAAGTCATGTAGAGAAGCTAGTCCATGTAAAAATCGCCCTTGAGGATCCGCTCCTGCATGGCATCAGGCACCCTAGGCTTGGGCATCTCACGAACGGGTGGCTCCATGATCGTAACGCTCTTAGCACGCTGGTGCGTCGGACCGGACGGGCTCAGCATGGGAGGGGGGCCGGAGATGGAGCCTCGCTCGGCTCGCGATCGGAGGTTCTCAGCGAAATTGTAACCTTCGCCTGTTGAAGACGACGTTAGCGAGTAGTTTCCAAGTATGTTCTCGGACTGCTCTGCAATGGTGGAGGGCCAGATGTGTGATATGGAAGTAGATCGCCGCGAGTGTGCATGGGTAAAGGGACGAAGCAGGGTAGCGGAAGAGGGCAATGACTGTGACAATGAAGACAGACCTCGACCTCGACCAGTCGGGGGAGAGGAAGCTTTATGGATGGGTGGTCTACCATTTGGGTTCCCAACGCCTCCGTTGCTCTGCCTAACATCCCGCATTGCACGAGCTCCAAAGCTCAGCCGTCGAGCAAAGGGTGTGGCTGGATTGCTGCTGCTAGCAGATGTGGAAGGGGCGTAGTCATCTTCGAAGGGGCTCTCGTCGACCGAGCCAGAGTTGGCGCTGGAGATGCTCTCGGTTCGGGTTCGCGGGGTCTGGAGGAATGGGGACGTCTGGCCAGGTGAAGCACCCAGACCGATGGTGGTGAGCGAAAGCCGCCGTCTCTGAGCGTTGGCAGCAGCTGTCGTGATGGGGCCCGTGGCAGCCTGTCCTCCGGATTGCTGGCCTACATAGCCGCTTGACCGGCCGAACAGGTCCTGGAACGTCTGGCTGGTCACTGAAGCACGTCGGCGAGGGTCCGGCGAGGCGAGCGGGGGAGAGTTCCGGCCGTTGGAGGACATGATGTGCGTGGCAACGAGGTTTGAGGCAGGTTCAGGATCTGTGTGAAGTGCTCAATTGAGTTGAGGGGTCATGCGCGTAGAGCAAATCAAGATGGGGTGCGTAGAGAAACAAAACAAGGGGTGGGATGGTTGATAAGTCGCTAGGCGCACGGACGGGGTGTAGTACGTCAGTCAGCGGGGGTTGATGGCGTGATAAGCGATTCACGTTGGCCGCAGGGAAACCGCGTAGTATAGGATAGACTAGCAGAACACGTGTCCGATGTTGCAACAAGACAAGAGAAGAAGGTCGAAAAGAAGAGGAGCAGGAATGATAGACAGGAGAGTAATATGGAAGCAACACTGGGTGGCTTGGCTGCGCTTGCCAAAGGATGCCCATCTGCGCTAGGGCCGCGAGCGGCTTAGCGTCAATCCCTTCCCCGCAGAACGTGGATGCACGATGCGTGGCCCTTTCATCTGACATCCAACCACATTCGAGGGCAACTCGAGCCTAGCCGCTGCACTCCCCGCAGTCGAGCCCTTTGACCCACCCTCAGTGCCCACAACGACTATCGCGATCAGCACCGACACGGTAAGTTCCTAGCTAGCATGAGCTTGGTATGAGCTATCTCGCCACCTGGGTGCTTCACATGTTTGAGTCCATGTGTACATAGTCATGGCACTTGCTCTGCACAGATCGAACCGACGGCGCCTACATCATGTCCGCATCTGTTCGGAATCTTCCCGGAGCGGGTGTCTGCTACATGCAACCGCCTTCTGTGGGGTGCCGGGTCCTGGATGCAGGTCCAGGTTGTGCGGAGCCTGCGGAACTTCTGACAAAAGCAGCCTCCATAAGACGTCGCATACTGCGGGGAATATACAGTAAGCGTCATATGCGCCATTCCAGTGAGCGCGAGCAGAAGGGGAAGGTTTGTCGCTAGTTTGTGGATTTCTTGATTCCCACACCGGAGCAACACCCACCATCTCGAAGCCCAAATGCACGCAACATGAACGACACCCACTTGGGCCACATCGTGTGTAGGCCAGATGGGTTCCACGAACTTAGCGTTTGGATAAGCGGCCAGTTACACGTATAGATGACAGAGTCGTTGTACGACATGTAACTGGGCCATGCATGATTGGCTGCTGTGGACCTCCGGTGCCGACCTGTTGTCTTGTATGCGACAAGATGCAAACTCCCGACATCCACACCGAGATGAAGCTTGGTCTAGCACTTAGTGTTATAGATACATGGATCTCATGGTGCATGGGGACAGTCTGTCTCTGGCGCTTGGCCAAGCGCGAGAGCCTACAGCATGCGAAGCTCAGCTACGAACTGCGCCAGATCCACTTCGTTCGGTCCGGTCTCGTCTTGAGTCAGTCAGCCGTCGGCCACGCTCCCAATTCCGCGGAATCTTTCTACATATCGGAGCTTGGCACTGTATGCATGCGGAGCCGGTATCAGCTGAGGCCTGCAGTCTAGGGGGCGCACTCCACCGCTTTTGTGTTTACTATGCTAAAACCAATCACGCATTGACCTTTCAATTTCAGTGAGCTCGTTCTACTTCGCACTATGCGGACGATGATGGATTTGCAGCGTACGGCGCCAACGATGGACCGCTGTATAAATGTGTTTGTGTAAATTATGGATACAAGGAGTGTAGAGAAGAGAAAGTGGTACACCAATTGTACCCGGCTAAAAGTACGGCAACATCAAAAGCTCCGCAAGCAACCGGTCAAAGAAAAGGCAAAGGAAAGAATCGGAGATATATAGAATCATTCGGTTACCCAAAAACCGAAATCGGGTGGCCTGAAGGAAAGACAGAAAGCAACATAACAAAGGCCAGCGAATACAGACCGAAGTCCGGCGACCTTGAGTATCCAAATGAAGAATTCAACTAGCGTGCGGACAGCCGTAACGTCGTAAGGAAAGACATGAAGGTATTAAAAGGTGCAAAAAGTCACAGAGAAAGGAATGGAAAAAGTGCAAAAAGCCGCCAACGCCAGACCAAAAGGAAAAGTGGGACGACTACATACCAACTCAACTGTTGTGTTGAGCACGAGGTAGTCCGCTTGCAGATCGACATTACTGCATTGCTCGCTTCGATTCTCGTTCGTGTACCTCCGAACCCGACCTCTTGCGATTCTCGTAGACGACATTGCGAAAGAGAGCCATGTAATGAGTGGGCGCATGAGAATCTGCTAGCTTGCGTTCGATGTCTTGTAGCATTGCCCAATGATTACGGTATACGTCTTCCTGGGGCAATGACCCGAGTGCATCGAGAACAAATGGCGGGTCGTCATCTGATGCTGCTCCAATCAGCGCAACGTATAGGTTGCTTTGAACAGGGTCTGATAGGGCCTCCATGACACTCCACTTGACGCCTTCATATGCATTCTTATCGCGGTCCGTAACACGGTCGAGAATCGTAACAAGTGCCGCCGCTGCTCGGACGGCCACGTCCTCGACGTGAGCATGGCGTTCATAGAAGTCATCAATGGCTTTGACTAGTGATGTCAACTTCTGTGCACAGCTGGAGACGTCGAACCGAGGGGGGCCTTGGGAGAGGTTGTATGGTCCCTTGGCTATGTACTCATCCAAAGCGTCGAAAGTGGAAGAAATGCGCTTGTCGATCTTTTCGAAGAAGACGCGGCTTTCGAAGTCCGGGTCGATGATCTTGCGCATTTGGAGATATAGGCTGGGATACCAGTTTGCGTACTGCGTAAAGAGCTCTGTCAACTCCTGGTACTTCTTGGACCGTTCGGAAGTAAGAGGCGACTCGGGATATCGAAACTCTCCAGGAAGTGCATCTTGTGGCTCGTAGCACGAAAACATGTCAATAACTGTCAACTTCAAGTCGTCGTCTTCAGGCAGATTGTCATCCCGATAAACCCACTTCAGGTCGTTGGCGATATTGGCTAAGCCTTTGGTGTCCAGTAGTTCCGCAGGCTTGACGTCTTCGATCTTCGAGCCATCGGGAGAAAGGTGAAGAGGCGTCTTGACCATATCGTCTGGAGAAGTTGAGATGATCTGGTCTCCGACCCAATAGATATGCTGGGGCTACTTTTAGTGATGCGTCAATGGTTGTGTATGAGAGAGCGTACCTTGCACGCGAGACCTTTTTCGTTTGCGCCACACGTACACTCAGGTCTTCGTAACTTCCCACCCATCGCCACAATGATGTCGTCGTCAAGATGGAAGAACTTCTTTGGGCTGCCATTCGGGCTATAATCATCTTCCGAGACTGCGCAGTACTTGAGCCTGATATCGCTACCTTCCAGTCCTCTTTTGGCCCGCTTTCGTAGGTCGGTGTCGAAGGCCGAGACATTGTAGTGAAGGTTCTTCGTTGATATAACCAGGGAAGGCGTAGGGGAAACGGTGGACTCGACGGATGGTATGGGCTGATCTTCCTCAGAATGCCCCGATGATTGTGTACTAGCTCTTGCGGCCCTTGCGGCCCCGGCACGAGTGGTAACCATATCCTCTCCGAGAGAGAGCTTTGAGAACTGCTCTGCTGACATGGAGAATCTTCGTTATGGGGTACTTTCATACTAAAAGTCCAGTAAGGAGCTATATATCAAACCAACTCCCCCAGCTCCACGCCACCATCTTAGTTGATCCATCGTGTAGGCAGAGCATGTCCTCCATCTCACGACGGCGCTTAACGAGTAGGCCTTCCGTGCCGTAAGGCATTCGTACGTGTGAAGCGGATGTGGCTTGCTCGGGGAGAACCGAAAGTAGGGCAGGAAATCTGTCAACGCCGCAGTACTGCCTGGCTTACTAGAGCGAGTGCGGTAGGGTGACCACGGACATTTGCCGCGATTCCGTGCACGTTGGTGTCTTTATCGCGTCAATCATCTGCTTTTGGCCAGCATAACTGTCATAATACCCACTTGTTCACGAGCATTCCTCGTTGTGCACCAATGACATTGCATCGGTAGACCGAATGCCCAGTCTGCTTGAGGCGAAGCGATGAAAGCTTTAACCCGACGCGGTTAAATTAGGGGCGGCCGACGATCAAGGAATTGCCTTCTCCAGAGAATTATCTCGTTTTGCCGCCGGACCTTAATCTCAGAAATGCCGCTAAATGGTCAAGCTCAGCTATTGCAGGCTGAGTCGCAGTGATAATGCAAGGCACGGCGTTGGCGCACCGCAGCGGAGGCGAGGCTCGTGATCCAGCTTGCAGCAGGAATGCTACTTCCCATGCAAACCCGAATCCGTGCCGACACGCTGTACACGAGAAGCTTCGCTGCCAGGGATAATTAACGTAATTGCAAGCCTGGTGAACTTGCTCAAGTCGTAGGCAGCATCGGTCCGTAGTGGTGGAGTAGCGAGAACTGACGTTACTCAGCCATGATGTACGGCGCGCGCGAACCCTGTAACTACCAGTCAATATCTGGACCTCGAACCGTTATAAGGCTGACTGGAATGAAAGGAGTAATACGCTTCGAGTTAAGCTTCTGACCGCATAAACATCTATTTCATGCGTGGCACATTCTGATGATGTCCACTTTGTTGAGGATGCCTTGGGCCGCGCATCAACGACCTAGGTAGCCAGGTAGCGCTCGAGACTGTGTTACACCGACGTAATTCACTAGCAGTAGCGACGGCTTTGGGGGCTGTGGAAATGCCTAGGTGTCGAGCGCGTGCCATCGCTGGTGGATGCATCGTGTGCATCCATCATGGTTCCGAGGGTTGAGGGTCAGGTCGCGTCGCGAAGCCCGTCTGGCACCCACAGCCTCACCGTTCGCGCAGCGGGCTATGACGAGGGCGTGAACTCTGCCATGCGATCACAAGCTCCATGTCTTCAGGATGGCTTTCGGGAATATTTTTAATCGATGGGGCGCCGCTTGCATGAGCCATGGACGCGTCCATTCAGCAGTTTCGACTAACCGCCGTGCGAGTGCAAGAGACGGAACGGCCCCGGACGAGCAACAACGAAGATCTAACAGGTACGAGGTGTTGTCACAGATTGAGACAAGCCCCCAAATTCGAGCGGCGCAGTGTGTTCATGCTAGGAGTGGGTGAGTGTTTGCGAGGCGTGGATATCTGCAACGGCTTCCAGCTGTTGTGTTAGGTCATGGCGTGACGGCGTGGATCCCAGGCACAACACTCGGGATCCGCGCTAGCAGCCTGGGGATCCACCACACGGGACCGACTCCGATCAGAAGTTGTTGGAAGCATCGATTGTTGCTGCCTCGCCCAAATTAACGCGATGTGTTGTGCAGATGGGGCCATCTCCGTGTGATGGAGAACATCTAGGTAGCAGGCAGGCACGGACAACAGGCTGCGATACTGTGGTAGTCGACCTCACGCGTCACCGCAACAGAAGATCGAAGCTGAAGGATTCAAGGTGCAGCAGGCCTGCAGCACGGGTTTGTTGGTATACGAGTCTAGTCACAAGCGACCTAGTCTTCTGTGCCATCAATGCAGCACAGAAGCAGCTAGACCCACTCACGCGGGGTCCAAAGCTGACATCTGCTCAAGCACCGAGGACACGCATCACACATACCATCCACACCATCACGCAGATTATCGTTACTCGATACACTGTCCGCATCTCTTCATCGAATTAGAGCTATTCATTGCAACCGAGCGGCAATCATGTCTCAGCCCACGGCACCCTCCATACCTGCATTCTATCGCATATTCTTCACATACCTCGACCCCATCATCTGCGCTTGGGGCGCAACCATGGACTTCTTCATGCCCACTGTCGTCCTCTCTTCACACATCCCCTCACCCACCCCAGACATCGGCCACGCCATGATCCTCAAGCAACGTGGCGGGGGCATGCTAAATTTCGGAATCATGTCTGCTGTCCTGCTACGATACACAAACGACATGAACGTCTGGCGTATTGTCCAGTTGTCGTGCTTCGTTGTCGATCTGGCGTACTATTGGGCAGTCTGGGAGGTGTTGGCAAAGCAGGGCAGACTAAGCGTAGGCACCTGGCGGGCGGAGGATTGGGGAAGTATAGGCATTACGGCGTTTGCAGGGCTGGTCAGACTAGCATTCATGGCAGGGGTGGGATTTGGTGAAGCCTCTAGGAACGACAAGAAGGACTTGTAGGCCTTGAAGAAGAAGTCCTACTACAAGTTTCATTACGAGCGTATGAGCGCAAAAGAGTTGTTCGGTGCGAGATCATATTTTGTTCCGCTTGTCTGCTCATCATTTCCAGTCGCGATCCGTGGTGTTGAGATCATTGTTGGGCTGTGCTCTGCGTTTACAGCTATATTACCCCAGGACCCAGCGCGAGCCACTCGGCTATGTCTTGCCAGCCGTGTGCTACACTCGGTGCTGACTCTTGAAGTCTTTGCAGCTCAGCTGCGAGCACGACTGCCTGTCTTGATCCAATCCTCAATGCAACAAAATGGAGAATGCCAATGACCCATTGCCGCATTTGATGCGAAATAAGCAGACACGTACCCACTGCATACAGTGGCTGGACGAGCTGCATTAGTCTCGGTGAGATGACTGAATCGATAAAGGTCCCCGGTTCTCTCATGATAGGTCCATCTTTTGTTTCATCTTCGGGTGCTAATCCAGCAGCAGAGAACACCGGGGATGGCACCATGCCGATGGTCTGGGGTACTGCGGCAATGATTGCGGCAACGTTAGCTCGTAGCACATTCTCCTCATGCTGTATGCATGCTTTCAAACTGGCAGCGTCGTAGAGCGGGGAAGTTTGTTCCTCACGAACCCTCATCAGGTTTGCTCTGATGATATCGTGCACTTGAATTCCAATAAACCGGGTGTAATTCCACAACTGCGCCATGACGGGAAAGAGGCAGATGCTGAATGTGTTTCCACAGTAGTGAACTGAAGGTACAACAAGATGAACCCTTGTTGGATGCCAGGCTGCAGGTAAAAGAGCCTTGATATCCTCTAGCTCTTGACTGAGATTTCTCGCGCGGTTGATTGTTTCCACGGGATCTCGGCTCTTGTCTTGACCGAGTCTGACGACTTCGTCCATGACGTGCAGAATGCCGATCATGAATTTCTTTACAAGCTCGTTGAATCCCGATTCCAGGGGGATGCTGTCGTACAGCTCTTGCAAATGTTCTAGATATTGGTGTGCGATGTCAGTTCGTGTATTACATGCAGTCCGCCCAGGGTTGTGACTAACTTGGAATACCCGTCCCTAGTTCAAGCGTGAAGAATAGAGCGACGCCGTATGACTGCTGGAATATTCGCCGTCCGAGTTCTGTCTCGAACTGTGACTTGCCGCGTAACATGAAGAGCGTGTAAGCACCGCTGACGTGCTTTGACCACCTATCGATGGAACTCTTATCTGTGTATACCGTGCCCTCGTACATGCCAAGTAGGATGACCGAAACCAAAGTGCTATCTTTGACCGCGGCTTCGTGCGACATGAGCGCTCTGTTTGTTTCCTCCAATGCAGAACCGTATGCGACACGCGCTTTTCGCATGACGGCAGGAGACTTCGCTGCATTGGCGAAGATTGCTAGACTTAGGGCGCGGAAGCTCTCACGGAGCGTACCCTCGATATTCGGCCGTGACAGCAGCTGGGGAATCCATTCGAATTGGCCTCCTTGAGGGAAGTCGGCAGCGCCTGCATAGTTGGTGAGGAAGAAGCCTTGCGCTTGGGCGTCGATATTCGGCGTGGGTTGCAAGGCCATGATCTCAGCCTTGGGCGGACTCTGCACCGGATAGATCCGCTGTACGCTTCTGATCCTGTTGGGTTCTCCACGTCCCAAAGGTGTTCTTGGTTCTTTTGACTTGGCAAGCTCTTCGTAACGCTGCTCCGCTTTCTTTGCCACGACGCGACTCTCATTCTTGAACATTAGGGAAGCCACGTCGCGGTATCCATGGCATTCTTTGCCTGCACGGAGACATTGCGAGCAGGAAGGCCGCTTCTGGTCACACTGGAACAGCGGATTAGTGGCCCAAGTATCTACTCACGCGTGCATTACATACTTTGATCCTGCGGTCCCTACATGTCTTGCAGCCTGGAGAAGGTCTGCCAACATTGGGCATTTCGAGAAATGATGACTAATTGCCCGGTGGTGATACGACGCAGTCCGGACCCGCACTGCTAAGTTCTCACCTACATCGATGATGGGAAGAAGGGAACGCCACGTTTGTGTTTGGGGAAAGTAAGCGAGCAGCAAGGAATGCAAGAACCGCTCCCGGGCCTATGTACCCCACTATTGAATCGTGACTAGGCCGGACCGCAAATGGGCAATTGTGGCGAGCCCCCCTTGCTTTAATTTCACAGTAGACTCAACAATCGCACGTCGCTTGCTGCCGCACCAAAGCTTGAGGCCGCGTAAGATCACAGCACACTAGCATCTGCAGAAACATATTCTATTACGACGAAAGATGCATCCTCTATTTACGACAAGTCGATAATTCGTCACACATAATATTTACAAATCATAAAGCCTCCGTGGCGGATCTCACAGCTCAAATAGCATCCCTAGAGTTGACCTGCTCAAGATGGGCCGAGACACCCTTTTTCTCGGTATAATCGCTCTCGGTATCACTGGAATGGAAGCTGTCAACGACCGTGCTGCTAAACTTCCTAGCCGGGACACGCTTCTCGAAGAGGATATCGAGCTCTCCGTAAGTCCTGCCCTTTGGCTCAGGAAGACGGAAGAACGCCCAGATAAAGCAGCAAAAGCACGTTCCGGCGTAGAACAGACCACTCTTTGCGCCCCAATTCCAAGCACCGGGGTTGAGCATACGTGGAGTAATAACATTGCCGATGATAGAACCGATGTTGTAGAAGTTCCTGGCCAAGACGACAGTCTTTTGGCGAAGACGAGTGGATGGAATCTCTGCGACGATGGAGTAACAGACAGGTCCGACCGTGCAGTTGTATGCGGCTGCAAAAAGTAGGAGCATGGCGCCGATACCCCACTGCGCGCCAACGTTGCCGGCTGGAATGAAACCGAGACCTCCGATGATACACAACAACATAACCATGACGAGATCGCCATACACGTACAATGTGCGACGTCCTACACGTTGAATGAGGATCCAGGCCATGAAGACACCCACGCCACCAATTGCGTATTGTCCTAGACTCATGGAGAACGCATCCGCGTCGCTAAGGCCTGCTTGCTGGAAAAAGTATGTCGAATAACCGATAAGACCTGCTCCGCAGAAGGCCTGCGTAAACCACGCCATGGCGGCGATTTCAGTTCGGCGGAGATCTGTACCCTTGAAACAGTCCAAGTACGAAGTACCTTCAGAGACCGCCATCTCCATGGCGTTGGTGTGGCGCATCATAGCAATGGTCTCATCGGCATTGAAGTCGGGCAGCTTTTCGGGTGATGTGAGGCGCATCAACATCTTCTTTGCTTCTTCGCATCGGTCTTTCCGTACAAGCCACCAGGGAGATTCAGGTGCGAACGAGATGCCGATCATCAACGGGAGAGGCCAGAGCCACTGCAGGGCGTATGGGATGCGGTATGCCCATTGGTCGGGGCGCTCGGCTACACCCTTCAAAACGCCAGAGGCGAGGAATTGACCGATGACCCAGCAGAGGTTGACGTATGTTGTAAGAATTGGTCGAAGTGGCACCGGTACGACTTCGGCGGCATAGGTGCAAGTCAGGGTCTGGAATACACCCCATGGGATACCGCACAGGATGAGACCGCATAGAAGCATGGTGATGTTCTGCGCGAAGAAGACGATGAAGATGAAGAAATTCACCGCGAAGAGCGCGCCGATCATTGTCTTCTTGTAGCCGAAACGATCCGCGATGAGACCGTTCAGGAGCAGACCTGTGAACTCTCCAACGTATGCACCGTTTGTGAGGCCCGCTTGCCACGCAGCGGTGAGTTCGAAGGTGCCATCTGCAAGTTGTTCGCCGAACTTTTGCTTAAAGGCAGGAACCGCCATCAGGTTGGCGATCAAGACCTTGTCGAAGCCTTCCATGATGATGGCTGCGGAGAGCAGGACGGACCAGGCGATGGCCTTTGGGTATAACTTGATACCCTGGCGCAGGGTCATCTGCTGCTCCGATCGAGTCGCGTTGCCGGCATCGTGGGCGACTTGTTTGATGTCCGTGACGGCGAGTGAAAGGCGGCGTGCCTGTTCGGCGTCGATAGCGACGACACTGCTGTTGCGGCGAGACATGATGGTCGTGTCCGAGGATGAGACGATGTCCAGGTGGCTTGACAAATGTGGGTATGCCCAAAGGATGAAGTAGGATGATGTGGGTCAGACCCAGACCTCTCCTGAACGTGGAGCTGGTGGGACTCGAAGCTGGATGGTGATCTCTCCTGGTGGATACCGTCGTTCTACTTATACAACTTCACGACCCCAGACACGCGATACCCATGCATAGACAGAGCTCGTGCCAAGTCAGAAACCGGGGATGGTGGAGGCAGTCAAGGGATGCGGGGGGGACGCCACTCTTGCAGCTGTGAGGCCATCTTCATCGCGCAGCACTATGGCTTGAAAGGCTAGGCTGTTGCTGGTGAGGCCCGCCGACACGGGTGTGCCATCGAAAACTCGGAGCAGGAGTGAAGGTCGTGATTCGACAAGATGCCGGACCGAGATTTCAAGGTTGCGTGCACGAGCCCCGAAAGCCGAAGCGACCATCACGTGTGGCACGGAAATGCGACTGAGCGTTCCCACTAACGCGGTTTGCCTTTCATCTCGGACCGAGAGCATGAATCGATAGCCTGTCGCGCCCACCATCTCCCCGCATACATCCTCGCTTAAATCCCGCAATATCGGACACGCGGGAAAGAACGTTGGAAACACCATGCGATGGAAGACATCTGTGGGGAAGACTGTTGCTGGGTTGTGTGGGGATCGCCATGTGTAGACACGATCCGGCTTTGAGCCAATCGTCATTGTACCGAGAAACTTTCCGGTGGGGGGAACCTCCACGTGCGGTCCAAACACAGCGACCAGATCTCAACGACTACTCTCCATCTGATAAGATCCCATTGCAAGACGCTTATAAGAAAGCCACTGGTGCCATTGCAAGCCACCAAAGAAACGCTTGCCCTCATTGACGCTGCGTACCATCTCTACCCACCATACCTAGGTAATCAAAATTACCCCAAAGAGCACGGGGATCCAGCAGCAACACAATGACCGTTCCTCAAAGACCCTGGTGGAAAGATGGTGTTGTATACCAGATCTACCCCGCTTCTTTCAAAGACTCCAACGGCGACGGCATTGGTGACCTCAATGGCATCATTTCAGAGCTGGACTACATCCGCTCCATTGGTGTTGACGTCATCTGGGTCTGTCCCATGTACGATTCCCCCCAAGTAGACAGTAAGCATTACCTCTATACAAATTGCACGTGGTATATATATTGACCTTCTACTCCAACAGTGGGGTACGACATCCGTGACTATGAGGATGTGTACAGGCCGTATGGTACTGTCCAAGACATGGAGAAGCTGATCGCCGAGACACATTCGCGAGGCATGAAGATTATACTGGATCTGGTAGTCAACCATACATCTGACCAGGTAAGTCTTGAAGGTGCAGCTGGGCACAACCCTGCAAAACTGACTTCTCCAAGCACAAATGGTTCTTAGAATCACGATCATCGAAAGACAACCCCAAGAGAGACTGGTACATCTGGAGACCAGCTCGTTATGTTGACGGCGAGCGCAAAGCTCCCAACAACTGGGTCGGCAACTTTACAGGTAGTGTGTGGGAGTGGGATGAGCATACCCAAGAATACTATCTACATCTCTTTTGCCCCGAGCAACCTGACCTCAACTGGGAAAACCCCGAAACGCGACAAGCCATCTACAAATCCGCCATGGAGTTTTGGCTACAGCGCGGAGTCGATGGATTCCGCGTCGATACCGTCAACATGTACAGCAAAGGTGAAATGCTTGACGCACCGATCACCGATCCTGGTTCGGAATGGCAGTTTGCTGGATACCAGTACTGCAACGGCCCAAGGATGGCCGAATTCCTGAACGAGATGAACCAAATCTTGGAGAAGTACGATGCCATGACCGTCGGCGAGTGCCCGCACACACCAGACATGAAGAGAGTGTTGGAATATGTTAGTGCTAAGGAGAAGCAACTGAACATGGTCTTCCAATTTGTGAGCAAGCCCGAAGACCGCAAAAACAAGAAATCAGCAGTACTAACTAACAGCATAGGACGTCGTCGACGTCGGCCAAGGCCCCTACAAGTTCCAAACTACACCGAAGAACTGGACACTCCCACAGTTCAAACGTGCCATGGCCCGCACGCAAGACCTCATTCGCGCCCCCTCAGATGGCTGGACTACCGTCTTCCTCGAGAACCACGACCAAAGTCGATCAATCACACGCTTCACATCCGATGCGCCCGAGCACCGCGTCGCAGGCGGTAAGATGCTCGCGTTGATGATGGCAGCACTCAGTGGCACATTGTTCATCTACCAAGGCCAAGAAATTGGCATGACGAACTTCCCTCTGACCTGGGATATGAGCGAGTACAAGGACGTGGACTCGACAAACTACTACAAGATGGTAGCTGCGCGGACAAAAGACGACCCCAAGGCTCTTGAAGATGCGCATAAGTCGCTTCAGCATCTCGCTAGAGACCATGCTCGTGTGCCGATGAGCTGGTCGACCGCAACGCACAACGGCTTCTCGCCGCCTGACGCTACCGCGGAGCCGTGGATGCGACCTCTTGAGGACGCAAAGGTCTGCAATGTTGCGCAACAAAAAGGCGATAAAGATTCCGTGCTCGCTTTCTGGAAGCGCATGCTGCAAGTACGCAAGCAACACAACGATCTCCTTGTGCATGGCCAGTACGACGATCTAGATGTGGAGAGCCCAGACTTCTTTGTCTTCAGCAAGACATGGAATGAGAAGAGGGCCGTGTGCATTTGCAACTTCACGGACCAGAAGAAGGATCTGGCCTTCCCAGAAAGTGTGAAGAGCGAAAAGATGGAACTGCTTGTAAGCAGTGTGGATGACTGTGAGGAAAAGAAACTGGCTGCTTATGAAGGCAGGATCTATTTACTTGCGTAGATAGTGCCGCATAAACAAAATCATTGCTTGAAGCTAGATTTTACTGAGCTACATGAGCGACCTGCATGGACAAGCGTTGTGAAATATTGTTCCATGTGGCCAAATGTCCACTTCTCGCCTCTGATCTTGGAATTTCTTGGGCTTGAACCTGCACTAATCCGTCCGCCATATCCTCTAGCCCTGCAGCTGTCTTTGACTGCGTGACTTGATACCAAGGGTCGTTCACCCCACCAGGACTATTCACATCGTGTGGTAGGTTCGGCGAACTGGCATTGCTGAGTGCCTCAGGGAACATCGTTTGGAGGCGCTCTAGCTTCTCGAGCAGTATGCTTCGACGCGTCTGATCAAGGTGTGGAATCAGCAGGACAAAGTCTAGGATGAAGAGGAAATCGTCAATCCTCAGTGCCGTCTCATCGATAGTCGCGGCGGGAACGTGGATAAGAACATCGGCAATCGTGTCTGTGATCTCGAAAAGTTTCTGAGTGATGCTGCTTCCGTGTACTTCGATGTCGTGGCGCGACATACTGGATAATTGTTGCCGTAATGTCTGTGACAGCCTTACCGGGAATAAGAGCGACAGGCAATCCTTCGAAGATCGAGAAGACAAGAGGGTTTGGCTCATAGCTAAGCGCCAGACCAGAGTGCGCAGCCATTCACGCGTGATGCACAGATCGGCTCGTTGCATCATGGACAACATGGCCAACTCCCGTGCGTCAGCTTCAGGGTCGCCTTCAAGCTCGCGCGACTTGGCCTCGACCCACGTGCTGGTGACGTTGCCTCCTTGCGTGTCAAGCCAGCTATCAAGGAACTCCGTATCAAGCATGCGGAAAAGCTTGATGATCTGATTGAAGCCCTCGTGGACCTGTATCGGAAGTGTAGGGTCGTCTTCCGGCAATGTGTAGAGCGGAGGGAGAATGGCACGCCGGTAATCCAGGATAGCTATGAATCGCTCGTGTATGTACGCTTGCCAGTAGAGCCGCTGTCTTCGGGATCGTTCGGGAGGAGACAGCTGGGCCACGTTCTCCGGCTTGTCGATCTGCAGCAGCTGGATGATCGTAATGGCGTCTCGCATGTAGTAAAATGCGCTATCGCTACCTTGCAGACTCATAAGGCAGTTGTGTATAAACATTGACTGCACAGCTCGCATGACCGAGAATTGGCAATGCTTGTGGGTTCGCCTCATGGTATCGATCGAGTAGTCCATAAGGCCTTCGATGGTTTGCACGATTTCTTCTGTTCGGCGGTCACCATACCGGGTCAAGTTCAGCGTACAGCCTCCGAAAGCGTAGATGAATGAACGGACATCTGGGTCGCTGTCCATGACCTCGATGTACTGTCGGAGCTCATGTTCGGCAATGACCGGATGAACAGGATACACCCCAGCAACATAATCCGGGATGAGGTCGAGAAAGAAAGCCTTGGGGTACTGTGATGTGAAAGATGACGAAGGAGATGCTGCCCGGAGTCAGCAGTAGCACCCCAAATTTGAGTATAGATTACCAGGGTGACATACTTGGTGTGCCTCCATTACGGTCAAGTATCGGCGAGATGGGACTGTACGGCGTCTGAAAGCTAGCTGCTGCTGAATGAGCAGGCAGTATGGGCGGCGATATTGCTGGCAAATTGGACGTTTGGCTTCTGAACTCGGAGATGATATGGCCTCGCTTGCCCTGAGACCTTTGCTTGCCTGAGGGTGAGTAGATGCACCGCAAGCCGAGATGCGCGCACTGTTGACACCGTGCTTGGCCGTTACAACGCACTTTTCTCCTCTTGCACGCGTCGCATGCTTTCGATACTCGTTTCTGGGATGGCTGTTCCATGTTCATAATGGGTCCTGCTGTGTGCATAATGTTTTTGTAGAGCCTCGGTGTCGGGATGATCAGGCGATCTGGGGAAGGACTGCGGAGACGCGCTAGCGGAGCGTAGTTCCTAATTGGTCCACCTGCAGACTGGGTTTGATCGAATGGCGAAACAGGCAGGTGCGAGTGGCGTAGAAGGCGCGCCGAAAGGTCTATGAATGACATTGCATAGTCTAGAAATGCGTACCTGAGTCGGACGGAACAATTGTGGGGTCGACTGCATGTCAGCTTACATATCCTGGCATGTGAAGCCCGGCCTACATATGATACTCTACATGTGTCTAACAGCATCGCCAAAACAGAGGGTTGCGCTGCATGTGAAATCTCCAACAACTGTGTAGGTTTGCTAAGAGTGATGAGCATGAGAAGGGCTGGAGATACTCTGTGCACGACTGGGATTTGAGGAGCTGCTGGTAAGACCTCTTTGCCTGCTACGTTGCTTTCTTAACGTTCACAGCTACGAGAAACGACTCTATGTACGCAGCAGAAATATCTATGTTCCTGCCACTTACCGCGGGCAAAAAAGCGGGCAAAAAGAAAGAGCGCAGAGCTGTCACAACACAGTTTCGACCTTGGAGCAAAAAGAGATGACCACCTCCGTAATCTTTGGACATCTGAAACCCTTTTATTGCTTCTTGGGGCGGGTTTGTCACGACTGGCTATGTTGTGTATCTTTTTTTGCTTGGACAGTGTCCTCTTTTCGTTCCAGCCGCCATCCCGGTTTTGAGGTAGAATGGTTTAATGGAGTATTTCAGAATTAACAAATATTTATACACACACATATAAGAGTGGATAAAGAATTGGGGTAGATAGAGACTGTGGGGGAATAGGTAAGCAAACAAACGCGAGCTCGAGGTCGATCCGCTCTCACCTTCACTTTCACTGCGAGGTTACACAAGGAAGACGCGTCACCATGAGCCCAGAGATGAAGATTTTGCGCCCTCACCGTCACCGCTGTATGCGGCAAACGGTTTTGGTGGTCTCATATCGTCGTTGCCTTGACTGTCTTTGCGGCCTACAACGCGACACCACCACTACAACCACCACACCACAGTTGTCCCTGCAGCCTACATTGCAACACTACCTCCACTCAAACACACTACAAAAATCTACGTATTCCTCAACATGTCTCAGCGGACCGCAACACCCCTCCAGCAGGCTCTACGTAGTATCCTGCTGGCCGACATCGCCATGAATAAGGCGGTGGGGCCAGATGAGTGGATGGAGGCGGTATGTATAACAGTATTAGTGAAAGCAATATAATCTAACATCATGTAGTATACTAACTGGCATGAGGCCAATCAGTGGAGGGAGGAGATTGCCTCTGGAAAGAAGGCGGAGAAGAAGCTTTGGGAGCGGAAGCGACCTCTTGCTGAGGACTTTTTCTACACATCATACCCACCCGAGCCCAAACCGCGAGACGCGCGAAATGCGCTTCAGCAAAGGAAAGAAGATGTAAAAAATCTTCAAAGCGAGATCGAGAAGAGAGCTGAGTTGGGCGACATTGATCAAGGTCCACTCCCCCGCGCACAGCCTAGACACGGCAACAGTGTGGACAGGTCACTCAGAATGCGACTGACCATGAAAGAAGAACGCCTAGTCAGGGAGAAGAAGACGGAACAGTCTTAAATTCTGAAGTTGGCTTTAACCATTCACGCATGTATCGTACTATAGAAAGGCTGCCGAAGCCACCGCAAATATGCATGAAATCCTCCAATCACACCGACCAGAACTACTTAATCGAACCTGTGAGGCATCTCCGGAGTACCGTTACCACCATACATAGCTTCCTGCTCAGCCTGCTCCTTGGCCTGGAGGTACTGCCACCTTACACGGGCAGCCTTGAGCTCCGCCTCGGCAACTTCCAACTCCGCCTGCATCTTTTGGACAGCAAGAGGCTGGCCAGACGTATCCACGGTATCTACAGTCTCCACAGGGTACATGCGCGCATCTTGGGGACCTGGAGAGACGGAGAAGGCAGGAGTCCGGTGGGTGAGGAGGGACTGGGTACCGTGAGAGCTAGTATAGTCTTCATCGTCTTCGGTGACGATGGTCCTGGAGCGGCGAGTAGCGATTCCGCGACCACTGGGAGTGGTGCTGGTACGGACAGAGCGCTCACGCTTCTTGGCCCGCTTGTCGTGACGCTCGAAGCCACCATCCTCGGCACGGCGGAGACGGTTAGGAGCACCTACTCAATGTCAATAACATTGTTCGACGTTCGAAGTTTCAAAGTCGTCGCTGATGTATCTGTTGAACGACTTTCGGTATGACAGAGGAGTTGACTTACGTTTGCGGCGCTTCTCTGCAATGCGTGCTTCGTAGACCTCGTGGTTACCACGACGCCTCTTAGCGCCCTTGGGTTGATCTGGCTCGACCAGCTCTTCGAAGTAGGAGTCATCGGAAGATTCTTCAGAGGACTCCGGGATGACGACCTGGTTCTTGCGCTCTGGGTGCTCGTACTCATCCTTGATGTCTCTGATATCGGCCAGACGAGCCCAGGGATGCTTGGGCTCATGAAGAGCGACCTTAGCACGCAGATCAGCTTGGAACCGAGCTAGGTCTCCATTCGTGAGACGAGAAATAGACATCAGATCTTTGAGGAACTGTACACCCCAGTTGCGAGGGTCGTTCTCGGTCTCGTCCTTGATATGGTCGCGGCGCTCGCAATCCCAGGCGCGCATGCGAATGTCCTCAGGGATGATGTCCAGGCTCTCGGCGAGACCAAAGGAAGCTGCCAGGGCGGGCAGAAGACAATTCACCAGGTCCTTGGTGTCATCGTTGAGGGTTTCGAATCGGCCCATGGTGATAGCTGGTCCGTATGGACAGTGGACTTGAAGAGCTTGAGCTTGATGAACAAACTGCCGCCGGAGCGTTGAGGCAGTTATCTGAGCCGTAGAGGTTAGCAAGAGGTTTGGCGTCAAGTCTAGATTGGAAGGCTGGAGCAAGAGGATCGCCTCAGCAGATCAAAGTCGCGTCGCACTGAAGGACGAGGCGTCTGCGCCGAACAAATCGCACGAACTTACCTTGAGTCGCCGCGAAGAATCGCTTTGATCGCGCCAAATACTACTGAAGTTGTAGCGGCGAGTAAGTGGTAGAGGATCAGTGTTGGAGATCAGATATCGCTACCTGAAAACTCTTGTATGCGCTAGCAGTAACGGCTCGTTGCCTGCTACGAGTCTTGAGTCTTAGCAAGGTCGTCCAATGACAGGTAAGTGGGGTATATGTCCCGAGATGTGGTCTCGTGCGCTTGATGTGACGTGTTCGTAGAATTGAGAAGTGAAAGATTTGAGACACCACCGGGTACCCTCGGTGCTGTCGGTAAGGGAGGTAGACAGCCAAGTTGTTGTTTTTTGGCAAGTGATCATGTAAGTATAAGAGAGAGCAAAGCTATATATACGAAGAGGACGGTGGCTATGAGTTATATACCTGAGCAACAATTGGTTCAAGAAACCTAGTGAGAGAAATGACAGCCTTGACCACATCAGAAGTTCTTGCTTGACCGCCTGGACAACAACGATACGTCCCCAAAAATGAAACCCACATATGTGCTTGATGAAATGTCTTGTCTGGACAGGAGGGACGCGCATCGTGTCTTTCAAGAGGAGTACGTGCACAAACGACGCAGGAATTGTTCATGATTTTGGAAGAGAATGTTGTAAACAAATGACGAGATCCAGCCGTGGTGATCAGAACAATTAAATCTATAAGAGAGCTGCTAGTGGACGCAAAATTGATGGAATCTTGATGTTCAAAGATGATGTTTCGTGGAAGCAGCGCTGACAAGCTTCGCGACATCCTTTGGCAAGCGCGCTAAAGTCGCGCTTCCGCATGCGCCTTCCCTGCACGTTACCAACCTCCCGTCCCTTCTCCAACTTGGACCACACAACATCCAGTGCAACAAGCGCATGAAAAGAGATGGCCATGAAAAGGGAGCGCTCACCATCTCCGAAACCCACAACAGAAATATATCTTTCGTCAGCAATACAAGAGCAGACATCAACATTCAAAGCCGCGTTCTCTCCTAACCTATCCGCCAAAGCCTTGCAAACACTCCCCGAATTCCGGACTGCCACCCACAAAATTGCAGCATGGAGGAAACCATCACGGCAAAAGTCTTTGATGCCAGAATCCCGCACTTTGTATGATCTTGGCCACGATGATGACGGCGAAAAGTGGGCCGGAGGACGACTCAGCAATGTACTACGAGACACGCAGACCGAGGGCGTTGTAGTAGTTGCGCGCTGGTACGGCGGGCAAAACATCGGTCCCATACGTTTCACGCACATTGAAAACAGCGCCAAGGAAGCGATTTGGAAGTGGAAAGTCGCCGATACGGAGATCAAGAAAGAGCAGGCTACCAAGAAGCAAAGAGTCGATGAAGAAGCTAAGCGGGAAGAACTGATTAAGAACCTACAGGAAAGGGATTACAACATCTTTGCGCTGAGGAAGTTGTTGAGCCAGAAGAAGGCGCAGTTGCAGGATGAGGAGCCTGCGCCGCCGACGCCTCAGAAGATGCAGGATTATGGGAAGATGACTATGGATGCGCTGACGAGGGTCGACAAAGCAAGGGATGCTACGATTGCGTTCATTTTGAAGCAAATCGATAAGATCGATGAGGAGCTTAAGCTTGTGGAGGCGTTGGAGGACGGCACGCAGGGGGCGGAAGAGGAGGGCAAGGCTGGAGAGGAAAAGCCTTCGACGCCAAAGTGATGCGATGGCCATTATGATCATCGGATACCACAGAGCTCTCCATATGATTGCCGGTTGGACGTCGGCTTATGTACCCCCTATCAGCGCCAGTATGGAAGAAGCATTCGGGGTTACCAGGAGATTCCCATGCAGCTCTCTAGATATCGTCTCTGGAACCGACAACACCTTCCAACGCGGTATCCACTAGGATGGATCTCTAGTCCACTTCCTAACACCATCAACAATATGGGGAGAATCTAAACGCAATGCGGGTTTCGTCTCTACTAGAGAGGGTTTTCAAGAAATGGCTACAGGACCTACGTTTGTGGGCTGGTACCCAAAGAGACTGGAGCAGGAGGAATACCAGTCAAATAGAGACTCCGTGTAAGTATTTACTACTCCAGAAGATGCACGTTTCCCTGTCTTATATAGTACATGTCTCTACATGCACATTACGCATACTGTACATTCAATATACACAAGCGCCCTTGTCTATTTCCATCTCCCAGCCAGAGACCTCCGAGTTCAACACATGCTTGCCCGTTGAATAGGCAAACACTACTGCTGCTCTAATGACTGATATTCCACCTCCCCTTCTTTAACCTCCGCATAATCATCTTCCGCCCCTTCTTCGTCCTAATCCTGCTCAAAAACCCATGTCTCCTCTTGCGCACCAGATGGCTCGGGTTGTACGTATCACGCGGACCGCACCGAATCTGCATGCTGCCCAGACCAGGATGTGACGAGATTTTGGAGGCGAGGTCCAGCGTCTCGGAGCTTGAGGGGACCAGAGAGGTGGTGCCCGCGGGCGGGAGGGCGTTTGTGCGGGGCAGCATGGGGCGTCGGGGGGTGAGGAGGGATATTTGGCGGGTGGACGAGGGTGTGAATAGTCTGGAGGATGGGTTAGAGGGGTGGGGGAGGGGCTTGGAGGGAGGGTAGGTACGAGGAGGGTGGTGCTATGCGTGGTCGGAGGAGTGTGGATGCGCTGGTTGAAGGGCGCGCGACGACCCGTAGGCACCGAAAGGCGTTCATGATGTGTATGTCGACCGCAATTGCCTCCTCTTCGCTCGTTATGTCGTCTCCGTGGCGGCGTGGTCCTGATTTGTCGATGCGAGCGTGCAGTCTGGCATGCCCGTCGCGAAGTCCGCAGAGCTAACACATTCCTTGTCGTCCGTGCGCAAAAAGTTGGCCGTCGTCCCAAAATCCCAACCAGCAACTTCACCATTTCCACGATAGCAGCTACCCACCCAACCCTCTATTTCGCGCCAAAACACTGCCAAAATGATGCTCGAAGCACCTCCTCCCCGCCGCCACGTCTCCAGCGCGCCCATCTCTCTCGACGATGCGTCGGCCATCCTCGAAAAGTACCTCTCGAACTCGGAAACGTACCCGCATCTCCATCCCGATGCGACTATCACACCAGAAGGCGTCGCATTCAATGCGCAAGGCGGCGCTATGGGCAACCCAATCATGCACCACTTGCGCCGTGTAGCAGCGGGTATGCGCGGCGAGTACCAAGAACCAGAACGAGCGCTAGACGAGGAAGACGACCAACAAAACGCAACCACGGATGTCACTGTGAAGACTGGTCGCAAGGGCGGCCTCAAGAAGTCCAGCCAGTTCGCAGCGGTTGCCGAGGGAGAATGGCAGGACCTGGCTGAGTATCAGGCCGAGCAGGGAGATATCGAGATTGGAGAGATTGGCGACAGGACGATTGTTGTGCAGGAGGGTGGTGAAGAGCCTCAGGTACAGTCTACCAAGGGCAAAGACAAGAAGCGGACGAATGCGCAGGTGGAGGAGCAGGAGCCCGCGGATGGCGCCATAGACAAGGAAGCCAGGAAGAGGGCGAAGAAAGAACGAGACCAGCAGAGGAAGAAGGAAAAGGCTGCGAAGGGCAAGTCAAAAGAGTAAAGGTGTCAGATCTCACGATTTGCAAAAGACACATGGTGGGAACGACTCTGACGGACGCCTCGGCCATTGCATTTGGGCTGTATTCTACGAACTTTTCGTCGCACTTGCGACCCTGCGCGGTCAAGTTCCCATGACCTTTTATACCCGATATTGTACAAAATCCGATCGAGATGCACGCCTAGAGTTCCCGATCCGCTGCCTTGATAGGCTTCTCCTCGTCCGCCGCCTTGTCCTCCGACACCTTCTTGTCGCCAGTCCAGTTCATAGCCTTGAGGCGCTCCGTCAGGATGGGGTGGGAGTGATGGAAGCTGGAGTAGAACCAGTCGGCGTCCATGCTTGACAGGTTCTGGATCTGGAGCTTGATCAATGAGGCACCGAGTTCGCGCGCATATCCGAGCTTGACGGCGAAGGCATCTGGGTGTTGTTAGCATGGGCTGAGACATGGATTGGGACCAGGATACATACCGGCTTCGTACTCCATGCTGCGAGTCCAGATGTTGAGGAGGAGCTTGATGATGGAGTCCGTGGGCGACAGGATCTCGTTGAAGAGCATGAAGCCAACAATTGTCGGCTGCTCCCTGTGGAAACCAAAGTCGGCGTACAGCGAGCGGTTATCGATGAAGACGGAGAACAGGGCGAACATGTAGAATAGATGCGCCTGGCTAATGAAGAGAAGTCGCGAAGTGTGGTTCATCTTCCAGTGTCCCAGTTCGTGTGCCAGGACAGCCTCAACTTCCTTCTCCGTGCTCTTCTCCAGCAGTGTGTCGTAGATGACAATCTTCTTCTTGCCGATCCAGGGTAGTCCAGTGAAGTATGCGTTGCTGTGGGCGCTGCGCTTGCTGCCGTCGATGACCTGTAGTTCCGAGAGCGGGAAGTTGAGCTTAGACGCAAGCGCCTCGACAGACTCCTTGAGCTTGCCGGGCTTGAGCGGCTCCAGCTTGTTGAACATGGGCACAATGAGGATCGGGTAGATGGTCATGCCAGTGATCTGGATAACCAGCATGAACATCCACAGGTAGTAGAAGAAACCCTGGCCTGTCTTCTTGATGATAGCCAAGAAGGCGCTTCCAATGGGGATACCGAAGGCAATAGCGAGAGCCTGGCCCTTGATCATGTCCGTGAGCCAGAGCTTGACCGTCATCTTGTTGAAGCCAAACTTCTCCTCCAGCACGAAGCTGTGGTAGTAGGAGAAGCCGAGGCCGGTGATCAGATCGATCCACCCCAACATGTACATGAACAAGAGCGACTGGGGAATTTCACCAGAGAAGCGGACGGGCGCATAGCGAGCGACGACGGTGCCGGCGGCGGCCCAGACGAGCGGGTATACGTTGAAGTAGAGGACGGCGAGGGATTTGACCTGGTTGAAGAGAGCGGAGAAGAAGCTGAACTTGGCTTTGGCGCGGCCATATTCCTGCCATTAAGTCAGCGCTGGTAAGCATGGCGGGGTTGCTGCAATTGTGCGCGTACCTGGGATTTATCGAACGTCTCCCGTTCAATTTCCTTATCGAGAGCCTTGGGGACGGTGGTGCGTTGGAGGACACGGTACTGACGGAAGAGAAGCCAGTTCTCCAGGGCGAACTCTGCGAGCGAGAAGCCGACAACGAGGCGCTTCCATGGAAAGAGCGGCCGGTCGAGCCAGCGGCCCAGGCGCTGCATCATGTTAGTCATGGTAGCCTCATTTTATTTGTGTGCGCATTAACCTGAAGGATTGCCTGGATCATGGCGGTGGTGGTGAATGTTGGTAGCAGGCAGTCGCGCGAGGACAGATCAATGTTCAATGTTCCGCGTCAGCACTCCAGGGCTAGCGCCAGGCAGGGTTCAGCCACAGTACGTCACAGGGCTAGATATTGTTCTTCTCTTTCATCCTATCTTTCTCTGCGCGCCCTCTCCCAGAACAAATGTATACCCCTTCTAGTCTTTCTTTCTATGATTTCGTGCCACCACGACACGCTATATCACTTGGCGACAGTCACGGATGCATCCCAAAATGATACGCTTTCACGCGCGCGCGTTTGCTCGACACGTTACTCTACAAGATAATGCCACCTTAGCCCTGGCCTTGCTGTTTACGCCAGCAGGACCAACATAACATGCGTGAACTACCCTCGCTCAACGGGTCTGAACAGAGGAATGGATTCTACTTCTATGACTTCAGCCATTCATCACTGTCAGTGAGACTGCAGAAGTAGACGTTCGAGGTGAGCCCCAACGCGCTTGCCTTCGCAGCTGCGCGGTGAGAGGAAGGCGCAAGGCGTGACTGAACGTAATTTCGTTACACTCTGAGCGAGCACCCAAACAAGCAACTGAACATCTAGACCTTCACTGCAACCAAATCCAGTCTCGTCCCTGCAGCTACACTAACCCCACGCGCGACTACCACGGTTCCGAACATAGCTCGGTATGAAGCGTCAGAGCAGCATCTTCCGCGCCAAGCGACTGTCGAAAGCCTTTACATCGACACTGACTAGCGTCTTCGAAAAGGCCGATTCGAGAAAAGGCACCACGACAACAGCGCATCATCTCCTCTCGCCGATAGCCGAACGACACTCAAAGGACAGCTCTAGGCCAGGAAGCGTACAGGAAGATTTCGACTCCGCGATCCCTGCGGAAGCGCCCACCGAGTATTATATAATACAGGAGAACAAGTATCCTGCTCTACGGGCCTTGCGGAGCGATGCAGAGATCGGGGACGGAATATGGAGATGCTGCCACTGTCGTCATGAGAACGTCGTTACGCACTACAAAGGCGCATTTCCTTTCAAACATCTGGTATGCAGTCGCTGCAACGAGATACTGTGTTCTCAGTGTCACTCATCCGAGATTCTATCACCTCTACCGTACGGCATGATTCAAGCACCACGGCCACGCCTCGATCGCGAAGTTCGTTATTTCCACGTCTGCACTACCTGCGGACTGAGTCATCGCGCCGAGATGGAAGGTACGACCCTAGACTTTTACGGTGTCAAGTGTGCGGCTTGCGGGAGCACTTCATACGGTGACTGGCCACGCTACCACATCGGTAACAACGAGCCGTATAGGAGAGATCCGGATGCGAGCTTTGTCAAACTCATCGATGCAAGAGCTGATGATGCGACGAGGCTTACTTTTCGGTGGATCATTGCGAACGAGTATGGGCCACCATCGGGACTGAGTTGCAGGAACCCAGGATGATGTTCACGACTGTCTGAATAGCATTGGAGGAGGAGGATCCCATCACGCCAATGGCTGCCTTCGTCAGCTTCGATCTGAACCATTGCCATACGGATAAGACAGCGATACGTTGAGAGACATGCAAGTGGTGTTTACTCTATCTACTGATATTGTCTCAAGTAAGTCGTCTTACTATCACTACCTCATATCCCATTGTGCATTTATAGAGAGTACTGATCCATCACATTTCCCGGTATTTCGTTATATATGTCAAATCCATCGTCTATATACTGACAGTGATGCGGAGCCAGCCATAGTGATGATAGAGTGTAGCAGCAGCACAACTATTTCTTTATTGCATTGTTTCTTCCATGGCCGGGCATACAGCCTACCAACAACCCGAAATTTTACTCGCTTTCACAACAGCCCAAGATACAATGAGTATGATTCATTTCACAACGATTTCCACGCGGAGACTCTCATTAGAGAGAGTCGCAAAGGCTGTCAAAGCCGTTAACCCTTTCAGGCTCTCGAAGCGAAGCCCACGTAGACATCTCAACAGCGATGTCCATTTCCAACACGACCGTATCGCAGATGGTGTCTGGGCCCCTAGCTGTGGCCACGACATGAAACTATACCATTTCGCGGGACCACATCCCTTCAAGTATGTTAAATGTCATTGCGAACGCATACTGTGTCCTGATGATCGTACCTCCGAGATCTTGACTCCAGTACCCTCACTGAAGTTGGAGGTTTACGAGGAACGTTTCGAAGGCCAGAGGAGGCTAAAAGAGAGCAGATACTGCCAACTGTGTCGAGCATGCGGTCTCACACATCGTGGTAAAATCAGCAAAGGTCGCATTGAGTTTCCAACAATGCCATGCGCCTGCGGCCAGATCTCTAGCGAAGAGCCAATGTACTTCTATATTGGCGATAACGCTGCGTATCAGAACGATGCCGATGCCGTCACGGTAGATGTCCGCCTCACGCAAAGACTGGATGCATCCCAACGGTGTAAGAGCAACAGGATTCCTCTTGCCAATTGGGTTCCTTCCTCCCCTGGTGAGATTGAGAAGTATCGTCTAGCACTCGATAAGGGGGGTCCAACTCACGTCCGAGACGCTTCAAAGCCGGAGACCAAGCGTAATAAACGCCCTAAGCGACGAGCACATGGATCTACAACTCATGTGTTGAAGCCAGATTTAGATTGGGATGTCCGCGTCGATGTCTCGTGGTTTCCAGATTGAGCGGACGGAACGCGTGATGCTAGATTCGTGCGTCCGTTTCCTCGTCCACAGTCATCCTGCTATTGAGCAGCGTCTACTAATATACCTGTCCCTCACATCTTGTCTATGTTTCGTGATTGCAAGAAATAAGACGGAATCTATAGCTCTACACTGCGCGCCGGCCAGCATAGCAAATATTCGTATATACACAGCTCCCTTGTACATCGGCAACACAGACCTCAGAGTCAGCAGGGACCCAATGCATGACTGCATCCAACAAGATCACTAGACACTGTGAAACACATGGCAAACAACGTCTATTGAAGGCTCGACTGGATCTATATAACCTCATCCGCCACCCCCATTCGGACCTCACAAGAGAGTCTAGAAATATCAAGCAGTAGGAACAGACTGAAGAAAGATGACGAACCGCGAGCGATCCAAATCGTTGGGTGGAGGCGCATTCAAGATAGTGCGCAAACAACAAGGTTGGACAGGCAGTATATACCATGACATTGTCCCGAAGTCGCCTGATAAACCCTACGAGCCTGTAGCCGGCTGGCGAAGACACAAGGAAGATGGCGTGTGGCTATGTTGTAAGGGCCACGCTGATAACGAAAACCTTGTAACCCATCGTCACGGCGCGTTCCCGTTTAACCGTCTGGAATGCACCAGGTGCGATCACATCTTCTGCCCGGAATGTTCCAGCTCCGCGGTCCTTAAACGAGTTCAATCATCACATCTGGATGCGTTTCAGGAGCCCTCTTCAGCGACCGCTGGATTGGTCCCGTATTGTAGATTATGCCGCGCGTGCGGGAGAACTCAGCGGGGTGTCTTGAAGAAGGGTCGTCTCGAATTTGCTATTTCTTGTCCGTGCGGTAAGGCTACCGTGTACGACGACGAACGCATAGACTTCTTCATCGGCTCGAATGAGAAGTACCAAGAGGATAAAGAAGGTGTCACTGTACAATTGAGAATCGATCATCGCCTTGGCGCTCACCAACGTGTGAAAAGGGAACGGCGCGTAGAGCTCGATGACCAGACTTCGCGGGGCCCTGTCCAGCCGCCAAAAGTCGCTGTATCTAATGAGATCTGCAAAGCACCTGATCAAGCGATGAACGCAGGCCCGCGTCAATCCACGAGAAAGGATGTACCAGAAAGGTCTCGTGGGGGATCTCAACTGACGGTGAATACCAAAGGGTGGCATGAACATCAGCCATGGCCTGAGAATACGAGGTTTAAAACACTACCGGAGGGCGGGTTCGTCTTGGACGCAGACTTTGAGCACTCTGGTCTATCGCCATCAAGTATTGCCTGTAATTCGGAGACGTCTTTACTGCGGTAAGATGACTGATGTACCCTGCGCCTGTCTCTCTTTCTCCTAAACTCTAATGGAAATGATCTGATCTTATTAAAAATCCGAGTACTCATTCCAAACCCGTAGTTCGCTTGTTGTGTTATCTGAAAATGAAGTGTCGTCATATTTCTCGTTGTTTGTAGTCAGAGATTTCCGTCGCCATGGTGAAGGCAGAGGCAACAACAAGAGCAAAGTCGCGCCCTAACCACTACCTCAGCTACCACTACCAACCGCACAGAAATCAATTATCATGTCTAAGATACCGCGACAATTGTTGCTGCCCGGAGGCAAGCGGGTAATCGACGAACGATATGCCGAACATCGACACCGCTTGATCGGTATGCTGAGAGACTACCTGACCGGCTTGAGAGCGAGCCCGGTATCCTCTCCCGGGTTCCGCATCCATCGCGCCTCCCGCATGATTCAACAAATCTTCTACGCCTACCGCGAAGTTACATGGAGCCGGTTCTGCGCCAAAATCTCCCTTCCAACATTCTATGACGGCCTCACCATCATCACAGACGACCCAAAGAAGCTCGGGCGGAAGAACGGCTGGTTTGCAGACTTCCCTCAGCAGTACTTCGTTGGCAATCCTGAGGCCAAGAGCAAGGTGCTGGTGATTTCGCCGTGTCACGACATTGGCGTTCTGAAGAAGCTCATTGAGCAGCTATTCGCAGGTGAGACCCAGGGATCATTTAGATCAGACGGCGAATGTTAACTAGTAGACAACCAGGCCTCGATGTAGACATCGACGAAGTCAAAGTCCGCCTCAAGACGCCCAAAGAAAAAGCCATCACAGCTACGGACGAGCCTTTCGATTTCGAAAACCCAAACCCTACTGTGTACATCCACTGGTGCATGCGCGTCACCCACAGACCCACGGGAAAACAGACGTCGCTCGATATCTCCGGCGTGCAGTACGGAATGATTCAGGGCGACAAGCCTTGGCAGCCACACACCGACATCTTCGTCGACGAGATCCAGGCCATCAAACCGCTGGGTACACTTGCGAAGTACGCAGATGAAGTGTCACAAACCAAGGGTACGGAGGGATTGCGATTCGAAGTTGCGGCGAGTGCAATGAAGGCGTGGCACGAGACTGTCGATGCGGCGATGGAGCGCAAAGGGTTGACATGGGCGGATATACTAGGCAAGGAAGAAGAAGCCTTCCAGCGACATACGAAGAAGATCTTGAGCGTGGGCACAAAGGCTATGCAGAAGTATGCTGCGGAGACGAAGCTGACGAAGAAGAGGCTCAAGGCGGAGAGGTATGAGCAGAGGCATGAAGACTGGTTGATGGGAGAGCTCAAGGAGCTGGAGAAGCTGTATTTGGAATAGAGTAGAGAGTGCGCTTCTGAGCTCTGTGGGTTGACGTGACCCCGGGAGAAGATAAGTTGGGGTTGCACGAGCCCGGGAATCACATCGTAGCAAGCCAGTAGATGGTGGCAATGCGACTGATAGCTCGACCAAAGCTCATGACTACTGCGGTTAGCAAACAAATACTACCCTCCTTATGATGTCTGTGTGTTGAAGCGTTCCAGGTCCAGAGGAAGGGAAACTGTGTTCAGACGCACAATCACATGGTATGCATGACTCGCGCGTGTGACGTACGGTTCCGGACCGGCTGCGCCACACTCCGGGTGGCAAACCACCCTCCCCTTAAGACCTGCCTTCAGTCTCCACACTCTCCACCTCCAGCACTCAAACCATACACCTACATACACATACACATACACCCTCAGACCGCAAACATGGACGAAGACCTCATCGCATTCGGCATCGTAATGCTGCTCTTCCTCTCCTTCCCCTTCCTCACGGTCCTCAGCATCACCGGCTGCGTCGCCTACTCGCGCACCAAGACCTGGGACAAAGCGCGCAACCAGCGTGCAGTCAGCCTCGAGTCCTCCAATGGAGAAACCAACCGCTTAGTCTCTGACGAGGCCGACGAAGAGTCCGACTTCTACGACACCGACGACGAGGAGGAGCACACCAAGGCCAAGGCGGAAGAGGAGGCCGACAAGTACCTTACCTTCAACCAGAAGTTCCGCAAGGAGTTCAAGAAGGTCTGGTCGGGCAAGGGCAAGGGCGATATCCTGAAGCAGAAGGAGCGCGAGGAGCGCAGGAAGCTGGCCAAGGCGGTGGCAAGGGAGATGGACCGCAGGGAGAGGAGGAAGGCGAGGGCTGCTGCCAAGGCACAGTCTGAAGACCTGCCGGCATACACCAAGGCGTAGTAGGACTACGTCGGTCCGATCTTCTCACGGAGCAGCAAGAAGTGCTGTGATGCGATGATGGAGACGGACACCTTTCTCTCTTGGCCCTTAAATTGATACCCCAAATTAAACATATTACCTCAGCATTTCTTCCACGACAGATTTAGTATCTGGCCGAACCCAGCATCCACCGAGCTCCCCTGCACGTAACCGTTTTTGTTCGACGTACCCGAATCTACCGTCGCAGAGAGACTAATCTGAATTCTCGCATCCTTCTTCTGACACACCGACGCCTCCGTATCTGATATCTCACCGTCCTTGTGCAAAAGGAAGTCTTCCTCGAATGGCCCTGTTACAATCTTATGAATGTTGCCCTATCCTTCAAGTCAGTACCTCCAACAACACTTTCAGCCACCATAACCACGTACCTTGCCCTTCATATCCACGCCATTCACATCAATCCACTTCCACCGGCTAACCAAACTAGCCTCAACCCCCTTCTCAATGTACACATAGCCTCGGAAATCAGCCGAGCTGACATCGAACGCCCACCCCGGCGAGTTCATGCCTATATTCACCCTGCAGAAGGCGCGTGTCTTTGCAGTCCCTGCTTTTGGTCCGTCGGAAGCGGCGAAGTTGTCGAAGATGATGGTTAAAGCAGAGTTGTCGGAGGCGAGCATGACGCTGGCGTCGCCGGGCCTGCAGCCACTTCCATCGAGGTCGATGTCCAGGCTTGTCAGGGAAACGGCGCCTTTGGGTGGGAGGGCGGCTGCGGTGAGTGTGATGAAGAGAGCGAGTAAGAATGAGAGCATGAGTGACGGCATGGTGTGTTGAGACTACAAAGAGGAAGACATTAGGCTAGAAACTTGCACATCTTATGCTCTTCTTCAACCATCCTTTTCCTGCCTAGTAGACCAAATACCGCCTTTTCTTGCCGTGATCGTGGCACTTCGACATCAATCCTTCGGTTGCGGCTGAAGGAGCCGTCAGGTCAGATCCCAATATGTAGTACCATGCTGCAATTGGCATTACACTTGCCTACATATAGGAGCTATATCTAACGAGCCGCTGGGATCGCTGTCAAAACGGGTTAGGTCAGGGCTCAGCCTGGGTTTCCACGACCCGACAGACTGTTCGAAAGTAAGGCAGGATTTAGCCTATGTGACACGCGCTTCCCACGATATAAGTCAACACGCATCGTATATTGCTTACGTTGCACGAACCGAAACGACAATTGCTGATCTCATAGACTGCTTTGAAAATCGATAGACTGGGCTGTATAGTTGTGTTGGGAAAGAAGCGCGAGGAGAATTTGTGCTTCACTCATTACGTACAGAAAATGACTTGAACGTCTGTCTTACAACGCTCTGAATACATGGATATCACTAAAATACTTCTTACAATCAAACAGCCTCAGTCCGCTGCACAGGCGCCTTCTCGTGGTGCTCACTCTCGTAATCTACGTTCTTCCCATCTGCCTGCACAATGAACTCTTCGCGCTTCTCGAAACCAAACAACTGATCCATCTGATCCATGCGCAGTCCTTTCGTGTCGTGGATGAAGAAGAAGGCGTAGATACTAGCGCAAATAAGCGCGGTGGCGAAGAAGACGTATACGCCCCATTCCATCGAGGTGTACATTTGCGGCAAGGCCTAGAACAAGATTAGTATATCTATTACATGCGACTGATAGGTGCTTACCTTGGTGACTACTAGAGTCCATATCCATACGGATGCTGCTGCCCATGGTCCCGATATAGAGCGCATAGATGCGGGGAAGATTTCGCTAGAGATGATCCAGGGAAGGCCGTTCGCACCGAATGACCAGGCAGCACCAAAGATCATGATCATTGCGGTTGCAGCTTTGCCACCAGCGACTGTAGACTCGGACATGGGCTCGCCCACTGTCGGCTTTCCAAGCGCGATGTAGACGGCGAGGTAGTACTGGCAGAAAGCACATATCAAGGAAGAGATGATCCAAGGCCACTTCCGCCCAAACATGTCGATGAACCAGGTGAAGAAGATGATGGAACCTCCAGCTTTGATTATTCCGTAGATACCGGTCCAGAGAGTTACGTCGGACAATCCGATGGATGTAAAGATGGTTGGAGAGTAGTAGTTGATTGCCGCGGCACCACTCCAAGCTTGCCACATGAACATGAGGAATACCAAGAGGAATCTGTTTCGCATTCCTGGCATGGCTCCTTCGCGTGCTGCGGCTTTGATCGTTGTGAGGAAGCTTGCATGCGCCTCGCCATGTAGAAGTGCGGCACGCTCTTTCGCAATCTCATTTCGCACGTATTGAACATCCTGGGCAATGTATGGGTGGTCTTCGGGTAGGTTACGGAAGTAGCTCCACGACTTCAAGGCCTCAGCCTCGCGACCGCGTTTCAGCAGCCAGGTAGGAGACTCCTTCAGAACCGGTATCATGAGAGCTAGCAGTCCGGCAGGGATGAGCTGAACAGCCATAGGCACTCTCCAAGCGATGGACTTTGATCGGTCCATATTGTGTACAATGCCGTAGTTGATCCAGAATCCGATAACGGCACCCGTTTGGTAGAACGATTCGAAGAACCCAGTGAGGCGTCCACGAATAGCAGGAGGCGAGATCTCGGCGATGTAGATGGGCGACACAGCGGCTATTCCTCCTACACCCATGCCAGTGAAGAATCGGCCGGCGAGGACAAGACTCAATTGGTTCTTGGGGACTAAAGTGCACTATTAGTACTGGCACCTGGATGAGGTTAATGAAGATTGCTTACCAGTGCACATGATCGCGCCAACGATGAAGATGGCATCGGAGATGATGACTGTCGCACGGCGACCAAGGAGCTCAAGGAATGGGTACATAAGCAGCGCTCCTACGAGTCCTCCAGCCGAATATATGGAGGTGATGTTGCTGGTGATCTCGTTCTTGTTCGATGCATTGATGCCAAAGTCTCGTTGGAAGGACTCCTGGGCAATGGTAGTGCCGATAAAGGCAGAGTCGTAACCATAAGCCAAAACGCCCATTGAGATGACGAGCGCGGCCATGTAGACCCTCCAGTTGTACTATAGACTACATTAGCACCTTATCATCTCACCATCGCTCAGCACAAGAACTTACAACTTCCGGAGGCGTTGGCCTGTCTTCGGGCGCGCGAGCAAAACCACCCATGATGACTATCCACCAGAACAAACAATGCTCAAGTTACCGGACGGATGTTGAAGCTGCAGAGTTCTGCAGTAGTCTTGATGCCGATCCCAAACCTGGGGCTCCCACGTTCTTATGAACCAAACGCGCTTCCCCACAAAACACCCAGGCCATTCCGGGACGGAGAACCAGGTTGCCACATCCGACCACGACCTTCCCCAGTGGAGTCTCCAGAGATGGCGCACTCTCGTCGCGTGGGTTCGGTGGCGTGGTGTGGGAGCTCGTGGGCCTAGTGCAGCCGACACGCGAAGCTGGCGATGCGAGCGTCGGTAGCCCAACGTCACCGTCGCGGTCGTAGCCGACGGCGAATCGCGCGCCTTGGGAGCCGATGGAACATCCACACGTCTCCACGCCGAAGCGCGTCTTCTCGCATACTCCATCGTACTACCGGAACGCGTCGCGCAGTCGTGGATGCCAAAATGCGGCGGTTTCGCTCTGCTGCAGAGATGTCCTCCACATTCAGTTCCCCTCCGTACCTGCTCATCTCTTGACATCCTCACAAAATGCCTTCCGCAAACGGCACCAACGGCACAACAACATACTCCTTCCCACCAGGAATCCATGTCCCCTCATTGACCTGGTTCAAGAATGACACCAAGCAAGAGATCGATTGGGATGTCCAAGAAAAGCATTTCGAGTTCTTGATTTCCAACGGTCTGCACGGCATCGTCATCGCAGGAACAAATGGCGAAGCAGCAACATTATCCTCGGCCGAGAAGACGCAACTCGTCCAAACCGCTCGCAAGACGGCACAGCGCCTCGGTCGCGGAGACCTACCCATCACAATTGGAGGCGTAGCAGGCTGCACACGCGACGCGATACAGCAAACCGCCGAAGCAAAAGAAGCAGGCGCATCATACTACCTCGCACTGGTGCCCTCCTACTTCCACTTCTCCATGAACCAGGATGCCATCGTAGCCTACTTCCAGGAACTAGCCGACGCATCCCCCGTCCCCATCGTCCTGTACAACTTCCCCAACGTCGTAGCCGGCCTCGACATCAACTCCGAGATGCTGGATATCCTCGGCAAGCACAAGAACATTGTAGCCGTCAAGCTCACGTGCGGAGGCATCGCAAAGGTTGCGAGGATTAGTGCTGCGTTCGACAAGTCGGAGTTTGTGGCGCTGGCCGGTCAGAGCGACTGGCTTGTACCCGCGCTAAGTTTGGGTGGAATCGGAACCATTACTGGTGTTGCGAACTTGTACCCCAAGGTATGTACTATCGCCAAAGTGTTGCGTGTATGGAAGCTAACAGATCAGTCCTGCATACACTTGTTCAATCTCTACCAATCAGGCAAGCACGACGAAGCATCAGCCCTCCAGATCAAGCTCTCGGTCACGGAATGGGGTTTCGGAAAGGGTGGCATCAATGGCACCAAGTACGTCGTTGCGCATAAGAGGGGATACCCGGAGAGCAGTGCGGACTGCCGTAGGCCTTACCCACGATACACAGACGAAGAGAAGAGGAAATGGGTCGTGAGCCAGGTGTCAGGTCTTGATGAGTTGGAAGCATCGCTATAGACTGCTGCTTCGCAATAAAGAATTGAGACGTCAAAATGTTTCACTTCGGGCATCTGCAATCTTCAGTCTCAGTGGCGCCAACAGAGCCTTTCTCTTAATCGTTGTGTTGTCACCTCAAAACGCCCATTGCTCTCTAAGATCCCTCAAGACGCCATCCGTCCTCCACCCTATCAGTCTCTGCAACTGTTCCAGATACTCCACACAAGCCTGCTGCTCCCGCGGGTCGATGATATAAGCTCCACATGCACTCAGAATGTGACTACCCTGGAACATAGCATTACCACAATGACTGTTACTCACGCCATACCCTATCGTTATCCTCATGTGCTTGCGAACAGCCGCGTCGGTAGATTTCCTAGCCCGAACACCTGCCAGCCCGACCAATGATGCATTAGGCGAGTATATTGTGAGCAGTATCTTGCAAAGGTGGTAATACTGCAGCCCGACTGCCACGATCCCCTGCGGACAGAGCAGTTCAGGCCAGCTTCCCTCAAACTTGTCGCCCGCATCGGGTTCGACGTGGAAGGCCGAGAAAGTCCAGGGCTTCGTGCGCTCCCATTCCTCGACTTCATCATTCAATTCTTTCCATGTTTCGCGGCTGATGTTTTCGCTGCCATTGTTGGTGCCTCCGAAGACAGTTTGCAGGACAACGGCGAACAGGAATATGATGCGATTCGCCCAGCTTTCGTCGTCGAATTCGCTGAACACAGCTGAGTGGCGGTAGTTGTCAAGGCTGAGGTTGAGTGGCTTTTGGGTCGTGAGAGAGACGTAGATGTGTTGGCGGAGAGATACCCAGGATGCTGATTCGCGGAGGCCACCGTCTGCGGCGAAGGAGGAGATACTGTTGAGTATACGGGCGGTACCCTGAGATCACCATGTGGTCAGGAGAGATATACAGTCAAGCTTAAGAGCGAGAAAACGTACGAGGTGGTGGCAGTGTTCGTCGGCATCGCCCATCTCTTCGTGAAGCCGAAGCAGGATAACGGCTATGAGGAAGTTCTCATCCCAATGTGCCAACGGGTCCTCAAGTGCTACGATTAGCGCCTGTAAGCACTGATCTACATAAGGTTGCGACACGTCTTCTACGGCCTTGCCCATCAGCCAGGAGTGTCTTGCAGCAACACCCAGTATGCCATTGAGAATGACGGGGAAGTGGGCGGCGCGTTTTGGTACCTCAGTAGCAAAGTGCCGCCGTGAGTCACACACATCGATCCATGATGTGCAAAAGAAGAGGTAATGATGGAGGAGACGGGCTTCGTGTGCGTTGTTCACGGGCCACCTGAGTGTTGGCGCTGAGGAAGGGCTGAATGCCGTGGAGTTATAAGGAGATTGATTATTGTTGATCGATCCGAAAGGGCTCTTCTTGGATAGACTCGGGGACTGTGACAGACGTTGAAGTGATCCTGGGCTTGCCTGCCAGTTTGTGTTTACTATTTGACTTATCGAAGACACGGCGCGAATGCTTTGCGGCGCATTATTATTGGTACCGCTCGTGACGCCGATTAGAGACGGTGGGACCTGAGTGTTCAGGACCTCGTGGATGGAAGGTAACTCGCTAGTGTCGTTGAACTCCGAGCTTGGAAGGTCCGCGAACGAGGTTAGGTCACCGTACGTCGACGCCAGTCGGCTTTCGCTAGACACTCTGTTCAAATTCGAGTTTTGCCGCCGAGCTTTTGATGCAACGTCAAGAGTGTTGGGCGTGCTTTCGGGATTCGCTTCGCTTTCCGGCCCAGCTTCGTACTCTTCTTCGTCGTCGCTGTCCTTGTTCGGCTCAACAAAGTGCACTACACCACTTTTCATCAGCGATTATCGCTATTTAGAGATTGGTTGCTACACACATGAGGTTGGAATATCAACCCACTGCTGTCCCACCTGGAATTCAAGGGACTGTTCGGCGGATCCTATGTCTTCGCCGGCGTTGAACTTCACCGCCGTAACAGGTCGGAAGCGAAAAGCATTGCCGCGAATGCATGGCTTCTTGCGCTCGGTGCAGTATTTGCATTTTTCCGAGTCACGCAGCTTCACGCCTATAGATTCCTACATTAAGCGTTTGGATGGCATTGGATTGTAAGAGCCCGTACATTTGATGTGACGCTCACGACAAGCTTTGCTGTTCAGCAATCAGCAAAATTCTACATGCGGGCAATTCCGCGGCTTTGACTAACCATCCGCTTCTCTGTCTCATCGTGAGGTCGGAGACCCAAGGACTGTGAATGATGGAGTTGCTACGTTGAGCCGGGAAATCGATCCCATCTTGTCGGTTTTCCTTTCGGGTCACTTACCCCGCCCGCTTCGTATGCAACGTCCTAAGTCTGGAAGCTTGCGGGGCATCTTCCGATGGAGGAAAGCTTGGAACGTAATGCGCAGTTTGATTGGTATAGGTCTGAGCCGGAAATGACAAGTATACGCGCATTGACCTGTAAATGGCAAGGCTTCCCGTATTCTCTTGCGCCGAGATTGTCGCTCGATACCTGCAAGAGACTAACAGAATTGCGACTGACACTCGGCCGCGTGTTTCTGGTGAGCTTCAATGTGCGTGTTGGAGCTGGACTGAACATTACACGATTGCGAAATGGTTTGATGATGCGAAATACTCCTGGCTGACCAAACGCACGTCGACTCTTCGCTTGCCTTCATCCTGCCGTCTTTGCACTTCTTCCAGCAGGTCTGCGGTAGCTTTGGCGTTGGTAGCGATGCTCTCGAGACTGCGGATGGCTTCAATGATCCATCTTCGTTCCTCCAAGTCGTCTTCTTCGCACCCCCACATCATCAGTGGCCACAAGACATTGACCGGCAGCGACTCGTCTGCCTGCGCCATCAGATGCGTCAGACGCTTTATATTCATTTTAGCATTTATTACATCCTTGGTTTTCGGGTACTGCACGTATGCAACGCGATGTAAGTGTATGAACGACGCGTAGTAGTTTGCAAGGTAGGTCCGGAAACTCCGTGTGAGTGCGCCTGCTAAGTTCTTGGCTAGGTGTTTTTCGGTGAGGTTTCCAGCAACCGCATGATCCATCAATGCTGGTCTCTGGCCGTAAAGTGCATGTAGATCCTTGGAGATTTGTGCTGCGATGGCCATCACTTCAGTCTCATCCTGAACCGTGCCGCGTGTACGACGCCACGGGTCAATGCGTGTGATGCGACCGGCGAAGGACTGCACCTTTTGATAGAACATGATACCGGGATGATATAACACGTCAAACAGAATTTCCTCGATTTCGGTATCCGACGTGTCCGGATCTGACCCGGGATTGGCCGCAGGCGACGCATCAAAGATGGTCTCGTCTGTGTCAGCCAAGAAGAGTCCTTCTCCACCTGCTGTTGACACAGCGCGCGCGTCAAGTAGGCGCATCCATGAGATGAGTCGGCGTTCCGGTGCTGAGAAGGTGGTCTTGCTGGCACTCTTAATAAGTGTATAGGCTTCGCGTAGGTTCGTATGGGCTCGTGGCAGCATTTCCGTAAGAAGATCGGTATAGGTCAGCAGGAAAAGGGCAGCGAGCATGTGTCTGAGGTCACTGTCCTCGACTACTCGCGTCTTTGCTAGGCAATTCGCTACCTGTCTGGATGCGGTGTCATACAAAGGCCTCCAGTCTGCCTTGGCCATGTCGTTACCCAGCCCACTGCGCTGCATCTGCATCGCGGCGAAAGCCATGATGGCACTCTTGACGATGGGTGACTCTGCAGCCAGAGTGGCAAAGAATGCCCGGGTAGATGCCCATTTGGGACCAGTTTCTACCGGCGTCAGGATGGGTGGCATGAGCATCTGGAGAAATGTGTGCAAGAGGTAATCTTCGTTCGGTCCATTCGACGCGCCCTCGGCGGAGAACGGCGAGGTCGAAGCTGGATCAGGCTGGTGAAGTCTACGCTCTGGCAGCTCATGCACTTCATTGCTCGCAGAAGACGTTACTCCCAGGGTCTGACTTGAAGATCTATGAGTCGGCCGGGACTGGTGAATGGACTGCGAGACCGGGTCCGAATGTGTTGCTACGCTCGCGAAAGACCCGGTGTCAGTTGGCCATGAGCTGGGACTCAACAGCATAGCTTCGTCCCAGGTACCCAAGCTCAACGGCCCGGATAGGTCAAAACCGAACCCGTACCCTTCCAAGGGTAGTGGACCAGAAAAGAAGGGCTGGTGCTGGCCAGTGTTGAATGACTGGGATGGATTGGTAGTGCTACGAGCCTGCGTGCGGTTCCAAGTGCAGTCGAGATTCAGTCTTTCGCAGTGTCCACATCTAGGCCTCTGCTCGTTACATCGCACTTTCCGCCTCCTATGTCGATGAGCGTTGTTGGGGAGTAACGAAGAATTTCCGCGTACCTGCACGCATTGCAGCCGTTTTTTGAACGCGCAGGGCGTGGTTGGGCTGGCGAGGATTCAGACACAGGCGCCGAAGGCACCAAGGGTGGCTGATTCGGTACAGGCGGCTGCGACATGAGCAATGATGGATTCTCGATTCGAGATGGAGATGATTCTGATTGCGATGACTAGGGTAGAACCGTTTTATGTATGCTGCACAGCGGAGTAATAGTATGTGTGTGGGGGCCAATCAGCTCAGGCGCTATCTCGGTGTTTATGCGCGAGTGGAGCAAAGGAACGGTCGCGGCGCACGCCTGATCGAGATTTGCGCATCGTCACTGTGACACTGTCTCTAAACTGTACTACCGGTGCTATATAACGCGAAAACGTGCCGTACTCGTGCCGTTTTATCCTGTCAGTTCCACGGGTCACTGACGTAGATTACAACGACATTTCCAGGGTACAATAACCTAAATACACTCAGTAACATGGGCTTCTCCATTGCGATGTAGACGGTTTGCGACATCCTTTGAATGGGACTATTTTCGCATATCTATGAAGCTCCAAACACATCTACTCTTGCTTCGCCGATGTCCGCTCCCGTCGCCAAATCTTCACAGGCATCTCCCCCAGGATCCAGTTCATCGTCTCCAGCCGCTGAAGCTCCCAATTCGGACTACTCAGCGCAAAATCATACCGCCTCAACACACTCGCCAACACCACCGTCTGCTCCAGGTACGAGATGTTGCGTCCGATGCAGCCTCTTGCACCCGCCGAAAAGGCCAGGAAGTAGGGCTGTAAGGCCTTGCCTTCTTCACCCAACCAGCGCTCCGGTATAAACTTGTCGGCGTGCGGGAACACGGACTCCTGCCGATGCGCAACATATGCAGACATGGCGACGGAGACTCCGCCCGGAATGTAGTCACCCAGGATGTTGACGCCTTCGGCTGGCGTCTGTCGCGGGAGTCCGTGGGGTGTCGGTGGGAAGAGCCGGAGCGATTCGTCGAGGCATGCACGGAGATATGGTAGGTGTTTTACCCTGTCGTAAGCGACCACCCCATCGCCTTCCTCTTCATCGTCTTCCAGTGCCGAATCGATCTCTTGCACCAACTTCATCTTGATATCCGGATGCTTGATCAATTGGTACATGACATTGGCCATCGCAATCGCTGTCGTAGCAGACCCGGCGTTCATCATGATGCTCACTTCCGCGACGATCTCGCCCCATTCCAGGTTGTTCGGATGGCCGTTCTTGTCTTCCATCAGCGTTTGGAAGAAGTCGTCGAGCTTCTCCCCTGCCCTGTACCGCTCCAGGCGCTTGTGGGCGAGTTGAACCGGTACGCCCTCCCATTCGTTCGCATAGTCGCTCATGCGCTTGTAGAAGGGGATGACGTTCGAGAGTTTGTTGATGAGCGGATACCAGTCGTATGGCCAGATCAACAACGACTGCTTCCGAGCTGTGTTGTAAAGTGCTGGTCTGAAATCACATTCGTATGTCGAGCCGTCTGTCCTCCGTCCAGTAACCCTGTCGTGGCCCCGATCGAGAAATCCAAGCTTGTCGGAAAGTCCAATATCGGCGATAGCGTCTAGCGTGAAGAAGTTCGTCCACTTCCGATAGTCGAGGTTCACGTCCTCAGGCTTCGGTAGCTGTCCAGGAGACAATGGTGAGGTGCAGCACTCGTCAAAGTACTTCAGTAGCTTCTGCGTCTTGTCGGCTACCTTGTGCTCCCAGCCCTCCAGATTCTTGATTGCATACGCAGAGCTCATCAACTTCCTCTTCCGCGCATGATCATGCTTGTCGATGGCATCCGCAAGATGGTAATGCGAGCCTGCAGTGACAACGTACGATCCATCCTTGGTACAGGGAGTGTTATGACCGTAGATATCTTTCACAGCTCGAAGGTCGCCATACGAGAGGAAGTTGGGGCCCACACGAATTACTGGATGCTTTCGATGTAGTTTCTCAAGGTAGGTGGACCGCGCTCCGCCGTGCGCAAGCACCATGAACGGGATCGAAGATATGCCCGAGAGCGGGTGCATGTTTGGGTAACGCCGAAGACCTGAGATGTCAGTCGATGTTATTGTTGTACTTGATGGCTGACATACCATTCACATCGCGGAAGTAAACGACTACAGGATAAATAACAAAGTAGAAAAGAGCGCACGCGCCTAGCGCAGCAGCATACGGAATGGAAATGACCGCTGGAGACATCTTGAGTCGCGATCAATACAACAGCGACGTTGAAATTAATCTCATCAGCAGCTTTGCGTAGTGATAGTATACATTGTGCGATTGGAAGTTTACTTAAGTGCTCGTCGTGGTATCTCACTGCCCGTTGACGCAGCCGCAAAAGTGGATGACCGCATCCCAAGTTTACCAAGAAGGGTATGCTTCGGAGAATGACGGCCTATTGCGGAATGCATTGCTACGACCGGTATATGCGGGCTTGCAAAGTTAAACCGGGAACTACGCGTGGACACCAACTGACAGCTAAAGTGTGGGGTAACGCGGGGATGCCATAGTTTACTCGCGTCATGATCAGCACTGCCACGAGCGTTCAAGCATCACAACGGACTACCGAAAGCGTCGTGCCCAGAAATGTTTGGTTGTTATCGAAAAATCAGGTCTGGCAGTCATGCCCGAGAACGATGGGTTGGTGCAAGTACTTGTGCGGCTGTCATCAGTGGCCCACGTGCTCTTGACTAGTTGAAGGATACCATTTGCTTCTCCCTGGCTATATCGTCGCCTCAGCCTGTCAAACCTTTGGAGGCTATTTTGCTTCCTTCTGTTATCATGGATTCACTTGCTTTACCACTTGACATGTCAGAGTTGAGGTCACAACTCAATCCTCTTCTGCAAGCACTCAGCACAACACCGGTGTTCAGCAGTTTGAAGCCCTCGACTGCAGCAGACGGACTAGCTGCATTTCTATTTCTTCTTACATCGCTCGGGTACATCACTCGTGGTCGCTTTTGGGACAGGCCAGACCCGAACTACCATGTAAGGAGAATATCTCCACGCGACTTTGCATCCTTGATGTCACAGCATTACTGACCATGCTGTTATTATAGGTGTATTTTGAGAGACCACAGGTCGAAGAGGGCTTCTCAGACGGGAAGACCAATTCTACGCGCGACGTTTGCCAACGCCTCGACGAGGGCGGCTACCATTGCGTCATCTTTTGGGGCTCACAGTCTGGTACATCAGAGCGCCTCGCCGAGAGCCTGGGCCGAGAGTGCGGCGCGCGCTATGGAGTGAATGCCTTGGTTGCGGACCTATCCGATTACGATGCCGAAAGTATTGCGAGGATCCAGAACAAGTATTTCGCCATCTTCATCCTGAGCACATATGGCGAAGGCGATCCGAGCGACAACACTACCGGCCTTTGGGATTGGATCAAGCGGCTAGGCGACGACAACATTCGGCTTGAGAGCTTGCGATACCTGGCATTCGGTCTCGGTAATAGCAACTACAAATACTACAACAGGGTCCTCGATGTTGTCGCCGATGCCTTAGATGCTGCAGGCGCTACTGCGCTGATGCCACGGCAGAGAGCCGACGATGCCAATGGTGGCACAGAGGAGGACTATCAAGCATGGAAAGATGATGTCTTCACTCTGCTTGCTCAGATGGGGTTCGAAGAGAAGGCTGTCACTTACGAGCCGACGATGAGGGTTGATCTCGCCGTCGTGAGCCCTGGTCCCGAAACAAATTCCGTCACCTCGGTGCACCACCAACGATCTGCCTTGAACTCAGCCATAGTTCCTTTGACCATCAAACACTCCCGCGAGTTGTTCGTGTCGGGGGATCGCAACTGCGTGCACTTGGAAGTGGATCTGGGCAATACGGACATCGTGTACAAGACTGGGGATCATATCGGCATCTGGCCCGTCAACCCTGAGGAGGAAGTCAACCGACTGCTCGACATACTCGGCTTGCAAGGCCGTAGACACGACTGCCTCACCGTAGCACCGAAGAGCGGTTCCGACAAGCCAAAGATACTGTCGCCGTGCACGCTCGAGACAGCTTTCCGCAATCATCTAGAGGTTTGCGCGCCTGTGGCTCGGAAGGCTGTGCTCGACGTTGCTCAGTTTGCGCCCACCCCTCAAGCCAAATCGAAGCTCCTCGGCATTGCGCAGGACCGTGGGCGTTACGAGCGGTTCACGTCTTCTGCACACGTCACGTTCGCTCGGCTGCTCGAGCTTGCCAGCCCTGATGCTGCGTGGACCTCGATACCGCTCGCTTTCGTTATCGATAACTTGCTGCCGCTTCAGCCGAGATACTACTCCATCTCTTCGAGCTCCGTAACGTCTCCCCGGCGCATCGCAATCACCGCACTAGTAGTCAATAAGACGATCACGACTGAAGACCAGTCAACAACCAATATTCCTGGCCTGACGTCCAATTACCTCTTATCGGCATCCAATCTTCGCCCGGCCGGGAATACGCCAATTCCCACCTATCACCGCTCAGTCGGAAGTGGAGATGTCCAGGGCCAAACAGTTCTCGCGCACGTGAGGAAGTCGAAGTTCAAGCTGCCCATCACATCTTCGACGCAATTGATCATGGTCAGCGCTGGTACCGGCTTTGCTCCTTTCCGTGCGTTTCTCCAGGAGCGCGCCAAATTGCATGCGATTGGTAGGCCGATTGGCAAGATGTTGCTGTTCTTCGGATGTCGGAACCAGGAGGACTACATCTACCGTGACGAGCTGGCAAAGATGCAGGAACAGCTCGGGGAGAAGCTAGAGATCGTGACTGCATTCTCGCGAACGCAAGGGCAGCGCAGAGTGTATGTGCAGGACCGGGTGGCCGAGCACGCGGGCAAGGTGCTGGGCATGCTGGAAGGAGGGGCCAACATGTACATCTGCGGCAAGGCAAGCATGGCCCGGGAGGTGGATATGAGGCTTGGAGAGGCCGTCCAGGGTGCGCAGGGTAAGACCGAGGCCGAAGTCAAAGCGTGGGCTGACGGGCTGAAGAAGAGGGGCAAATGGAAGGCGGATGTTTGGGGGTGATTTCGGTTGAGATGCTGTTTACCATAGCGCGTTCGTACGAAGGGAGGGCCTCCCCACTTTTACCAATTTACCCCTGCCAAGCCAAGCAACACGGGCAGAGCCCATCCGCGCCCCAACGGCAGCTTGTGCGCCAGTTATTCCGCCACCTTTTGCTCACACCTCAAATTTTCATACCTCTCTTTGCATAGCAGTCAACAATGGATGTCGCTCTGGAACTCCTGGATCCTCTTGTCCTGGACAAAGCCTACGCATGGGCTCTCCCCTCGCCCGGCTTCAGTGTAGGGAACTCTTCGTTTTCAGACTTTTCGGCCGCTAGCACAGCGCCTGCGTCCCAATGGCCACGCGACAACATTTACCGTCAAATTCTATCGATTCTCGTCATTACTCAGCTCGGCGCGACTTCTCTCTACCTCTTTTTCAGCTCGCTATCCTACTACCTTGTCTTTGATCGCCGGCTCGAGTACCATCCACGCTTCTTGAAGAACCAAGTCTCCCAAGAGATCAAATCATCGCTCTTCGCCATCCCCTTCATCAACCTTTGTACCCTGCCAATTTTCCTCGCTGAAGTGCGCGGCCACAGCTTGATCTATACCAACACGAGCGAATATGGCTGGCCCTGGCTGGTGGCTTCGGCCGCTCTGTACATGGCTTTCAATGATTTTGCCATTTACTGGATTCATCGCCTAGAACACCACCCTAGCGTATACAAGTACATCCACAAGCCACACCACAAATGGATTGGTAAGTGTCCCCGGTCCCTTTCAGATGTCTTGCATTTTTGTCGCTCTCAATAGCAATGCTGACTTCAACAGTTCCTACACCATGGGCTGCGCTAGCCTTCCACCCGCTTGATGGGTTCGTCCAATCCTTGCCATACCAGTGAGTATTTTCTAGGCCATTTCCTCAAAACCTCATTGCTAAATCTCAAAAGCATCTTCGTGTTCATATGCCCAATGCAGAGGCATCTGTACATGGTCCTCTTTGTTGCTGTCCAAATTTGGACCATCTTCATTCACGATGGCGATATGATTACCGGCCATTGGACAGAAAAGTGGCTCAACAGCCCCGCCCATCACACACTGCATCACATGTACTTCACAGTCAACTACGGACAGTACTTCACCTGGGCCGACACCTACTTCGGCTCTCACAGGGCGCCGCAGCCAGAGCTGGACCCTATTCACGATGCGCTCAAGGTCATGCGTGCGAAGGGCTTAGTGGACGAGCAGGGCAACCTCATCAAGCACGCCAAGAAAGAGTAGACGAGTCACGATATCACTTCCTGGGGGAGTTCATGAGTTTTATAGATTTCTTTGAGGAGACAAGACGAGATATGGCAGATCATTGGTTAAAGACAGCCAACTAGCTTCTCAGGCCCTCACTTTTTGGACCTGCGGGTCATTTTGGTATGATAGATCTCCTCGTTACAGCGAGAACCTTATAGCAATATCTAATGTTAATGTAATACCAAGAAGCGCTCGCTCATACCAACACTGTCATTGATGAACGATTATGCCGACCTGATGGTGTTTGAGTAGCATTATCAATCAACGATTGCATGAGCACGAATGACACTCCAACGCCCTAAATCACACATAGTTACACACGTGGAGAAGCTTTGGCTCCAATTGAGAAAGTTGTTGCTTCCGCTACCCCGACTTTTTTCGTCACGTCACATCGCAAGATTCGCGAATCCAACAAGTTCGTCAAAAGTCGCCTGGACTTCGGTAACCTTCTATCGGCTTTGTGGTATTCCCATAGGACGGGTCGGGCGATATCCATCCGATCGCAATGTTGAAAATGGCAGGCCCGCAGGACACGGCCTTTTGACTCCGAGCCTTGGCGCCCAACGTAGAAGTCTATGCCGCAAACTTCCTATCCCCGACAATCCTCAGCCGCACGCGCGACCAGCGTTCTCGATCCGCCATGCCCGCGTCAACCAATGTGCAGCATCCGATTGAGCTGTCAAGCGGTTCCAACACGCCGGTCTACCCTGTTCTCTAGGCTCCTCCCCCGCATTTCCCCATGCACCCCAGCATTGCGAAGCGAAGAATGACGCATACCCGATAGGTTTGCGGAGACATGCGAGTAGAAACCTGGGGAAGGTGTTGCCAGTATGGTGCGACGGATCCCAACGTGGCAATCCAGGTCAGCCTGCGAGAGCATTTCGCATCGAGCTTGGTTGCGCGTCGTGCCGGCCATTGTCGGAGCGCGACCTTGAGGCTACACGAGTAGCATAAGTAGCACGCGATATCTCCTGGAGTATGGCTTGAAGTATCGCAAGCTCTCGAGCCTCGTCTGTCATCATCACATTGTTGACTCTGATCATCACATCTGGAACATTGTCCAAACTCCTCACCACTGCCAATTACAGGTCAATATGGCTCAAGACTTGAAGAAGGCTGATGTTTTCAACGAACGGTCGTCCAGCATCGACAAAATTGAAGATATCACGACTGCACGCGAACATGCGGATCAGATCGCAAATCTCTCTGGCATCGAAGCTACAGCTGCTTCAAAGGCTGCTTGGCTAATTTCCATGACTGTTTCTCTCGGTGGCCTCCTTTTCGGTGCGTAACTCTATTCCTAAGTTGGATTCTGAGATCCGACCTTGCTGACTTTGTCGAGGTTACGATACTGGCTACATCTCTTCGGTGCTCGTGACTATTGGCTCATCTCTCGGCCACGAACTCACGTCCTCCGAGCAGGAGCTCGTCACATCACTCACCTCTGGAGGTGCCCTCGTGGGAGCCGTCATCGCTGGTATGATTGCCGACAAATATGGTCGCAAGCTGCCAATATTTCTGGCATGCGGCGTCTTCGTTATCGGCACCATACTCCAGACGGCTGCGTATCACCTCCCACAGTTCGCGGTAGGCCGCTTCGTCGTAGGCCTGGGTGTTGGCTCGGCGGCTATGATAGTTCCTCTCTACATATCCGAACTGGCGCCAGCCAAGTATCGCGGCCGGATGATCGCCTTCAACAACATGAGCGTCACCTTTGGCCAGTTTCTTGCGTCATCCATCGGTGCCGGCTTCGCACAAGTCGGAGGCGCCAACTCGCAAGCCTGGAGAGCAACAGTTGGCATCGGTGCGGCACCCGCCATCCTCCTTGCCGGTCTTCTGACTCTCTGCCCCGAGTCTCCCCGCCAACTAGTCGCACACGGGAACGTGGACCAAGCCAGTATTGTCCTCACGCGCATCTACCCAACATCGACCGAAGAGCAGCGACGCGCGAAGATCATGAGCATTGAGATGAGCATCAACGAAGCCACACAGACTATGGTGGATGATTCGGTGTTCAAGACTTTGGCCCGTATCTTCACCACAGCGTCCACTTTCCGCGCCGTTTTTACAGCATGCACGATCATGGCCATTTCGCAACTGTCGGGCTTCAACACACTCATGTATTACTCAGCGACGCTCTTCAAGATTGTCGGCTTCAACAACGCGACCGCTGTCGCCATTACCGTTTCCGCTACGAACTTCATCTTCTCGCTCGTCAACCTTGTCATTGTCGACAAGTTCGGCCGCCGTCGCATTCTCTTAGTAACGATCCTGGGGATGAGCGTCTGCCTTGTCATCGCTGCCGTCAGCTTCTCTTACATCCCGATTGATCTCCGCACATTGGCTGTTCAGAGCGAAGAGATTGGCTGGCCAGGTTATGTCCTCATTGCCACGATCATCATCTTTGTTGGCTTCTACTGTAAGTACCCTCACTATGCTGAAGTCGTTTTTGTCTTCTCTTCCGCTATCACTAGACCAGTGCTAACTTCAATCAGCTAGTGGTGTGGCTACCGTGGCATGGATCGGGACCGAGCTGATTCCTATGGAGGTCAGAGCTGTTGGAACGATGTTGAATACGGTCACATGCTGGAGTACCAACATCATCATCGCCTCGACTTTCCTTTCCATGATGAAAGGCATCACCCCATCAGGGGCCTTCGGCTTCTACGCAGGCATCTGCTTCGTCGGCTGGCTATTCGTTATCTTCTGCTTCCCTGAAGTCAAGGGAATGCCACTCGAGGCCATCCGCGAAGTGTTCGAAAACGGATTTGGCGTCAGATATGCGAGGAAGTGGCAGAAGGAGAACAGGGAGTTTGCCAAGATCAATGCAGGCAATTCACAAGCCTTTGGTCACTAATCAGAAGTTTTCATGTATGGATGACATGAGGCTGGTGAGTGGGTTCTTTTCATGTGGATATTTTAGTTGTGCTTGGTATGTCGCTTCGCGCGACGCGACGAATACATCGATGTGCTTCATCTTGCACAGGTCCTAAGCACACATGTAGCATGCATGCGGTGAAGTGATGAGATAATATCTCGGTGTTGGTATCAAGTCCCCTAACCAAGTACCACGGTTCCAACACCGGATCCCCCAGCCCGTACCCCTACCAACCGGCTCCCTTACCAAGCCAACATATCAACAACACATGCAAAACACTCCTCTTTCCAACCCCTCCAGTCATCTCCGCCTAAACGCACAAGCAAAGTCATCAAGATGCGCAAAGCAAGCCTCATCGCCATCCTCGCAACCGCCATCACCAGCGTAACAGCCATCGACAAAATCGGCCGCTCATCTTCCAGCTGCATCGCCTACGCCGTCACAGATGAGGCCTGGACAGAAAACAACATGAGAAGACGGCGAGTCGTATACGATACCACGAAGAGCATTCTGCATTACGATCAGACCATGTATAGCATTGGGTGGATGTGGTCGAACGAGAAAGAAGGTGTGTATTCTACCATATCCCATCGTTTGGAGATCGGCTACTGACTGTTGGCATTCATAGCATGCAAAGCTCGTACGGTAGATACCGTCGTGTACTACAACGGCATCGTCGTTCCGGCAGGCGCATATGTTATCGACAGCAGCGAGATACTGAGTGAAGATGGGGATCGCGCGCATCAGTGTCTTTTGGATGTGTTCCGGACTACTTTGGGAAACAACCTGAACTGCACGGTATAATTTGGGTGTGGAGTTTAGGTAGTGAGGAGAGAAGGGCTTGGCATTGAATCTAGGGGGTTGGGGACTTGGAGTTACATTTGCAGACTATTGAACGCGGAGGTACATTTTGGATGGGATGTGTTGCGCTTCGAAATAGACGGACAAGCTTCTTCCTACACCTCCCACCTCTTCGTGTTATCTCCACTCTTCACCTGCAAGTAGTTTCCAGCAATCGGGGCTTTGAGCCTAGCATCCACAATGAACTTTGGCCAGTCAATGCCGAAGCGGCTGCTAACAGCCTGTTGATGCGCAGCCGGGACCGCGAAGTTTGCCGGCTGCTCATGCAGCAAGAATACGTAACGATGAGTGGGAGGCGCGCCAGCGGGTGGCGCAGGACCAAAGTACGACGAAGGTGTTGTGGCTGTAGTAGTGAGGACTGATGTGCCGTTCTGCTTGGTGCCGGAGGGCGTGTAATCCTGCAGAAGGGCATGCAGGACGGTTGATGCACGGCCGTTCTGGGTGACATCGATGTCTGAGCAGTGTCAGTGTGTTGCGTTTTTGATGGTGAGAAGGGAGAATACCGATCATTGCAAGCAGGTACTTTCCGCTGAGTGTTGTGTTGGTGAGACCAATGACAGGGGCCTTTGCCGTGGCTGCTTTGCATAAGTATGGCATATTCTTCTTCGCATATCGGGCTCATACTTGATTTCTTAACGATGAGACCGGGACTGATGTACTGGGTCCCGTAGTAGACATCCAACGTTGCATTGGTGGCAGGAGTGAACCCCGAGGGCGTGGTCTGCGCGGTGGCCGACACAGCGAGGACCAACGAAGATACAATTGTCGTGAACTTCATTTTGACACGTTTTTAGTAGGAGTGATAGATATCAGGGTCTCAGATGGTGATTTTCTGAGAGCAGTCGACGAACAACATCATAAAGGCCCCACTGTGACATGATGTGGTCTGGCGCCTCCACTACAGCCATGCTATCGAGATGCGGGTGCTCTGCAACACGTTGAGTACAGGCCAAGAGAAATTTAGAAAGGCAGGATGTTTATAGATGAGGCTTGAATCTAAGCGAATCTGATATGTTGCAGGCTGAAGGGGCCTTCATTCCGACCCCTGTCGCCCCCGCAAACTATACATACGTGTTATCGGCACTTGACTTGCGTGTCTTTCTAGCCGTCGCAAGCCATTTTCCAGTGTTGAATCTCAGGATGAAGCCCTACCTCGCTCTTGCTATAGGCCTGTCTGACATGGCTTTGGCGTGGTCACATGATAGACGAGCCCAACTTGATGTCCCAGCTCCGGGTACCCAATTATATCAGCTGCGGTCCTCATCGTACGTCTAGTCCTTTGGAATCTTCTATATTGGGTCGCTGACTATCGCACACAGCGACGATCCGTCCCTGGACAGCCAATGGGTGTCTCTGCCAGTCAGTTCTTTGGACATACGCACCTACGTGCTCAGCGACAGCCGGGATGCCGCTAGCAGCTTCTATCTCGTGAAGTACAATGCAACGAACACGTGGGAGCTTCATGCGGCCGAGGATGGGGATGGACAGGTGGTGTTGCATAGTCGAAATCAGTCTAGCGAACTCCTATACATGAGCGATGTACTGCGTCCGGGTTTGACCGACGTGCTTGAGGGAGAGCTGGCGGAGTGGGGGGTCTTCATCTTGGATAACAACATCCTTGATGTTAGAGATGGGAGTGCGCTAACGGAAAGGTCTTTCGTAGCTGTGCACCCGGAAGCTGAAGGTGGTGTGTATGAGATTGCGTTGTATGATGGTAAGTGCTTTCCTTCGAGCGGCCGGACTTTGATGATGACACGGTTCAGGACACGGCACTGCTTCTTTGAGGACGCTAACCGGTATTGAACTGAACTTTGTGAGGCTCCCAAGGACTTGAAATTGTACATGGTAAACTCAAGTAATGTGACATCGTCAAGGCAGCAAGTGGTTCTGGCTGTTGGTGTTGTTTGTCTGTGCGGCTATCGATAGCGACTTCCCAAAAATCCAACTCCAATCTTGGCATCCCACCAACGCCGCTCCCATTGTCGACAATCCACCAGCCCCGCCCCTGCGCCCGCCGCCTACACACTGCCCCGATATCAGTCTCTACTACTCTCACCATGCCGGGCGCCAAGACCACGCTGCTCATCGAGGGCACCTTCGAGGAGCTTACCGACGAGTTCGCACAATACATCGACAGCCTCAAAAAATCCCAGGGCGATGAGAGCGCCAACCTCCAGGGCGAGAGCGCGGACCTGCTCAAGGAGAACAAGAAGGACGATGTGCTCAAGAAGCTCGTCGTCGGCAGCCAGGCGCTGAACCAGGCGCCCGAGAAGGGTACGGCTCCATCAATGACTCGAGGGGTCCTTCTGATGGAGAAAACACCGGGCTAACAATGAGTGCGCAGAATTTATCGCGGCCTACAACCTGCTCATCCACCTCGTAAACCAGTCGCCAAATGTCTCCATCTTCATCCCCAAGATGTGCCAGAACCTGAGCACGCCCATCTCTTCGTCGCCTCTGAACGGTGGTGGTCTTGCGCTCTCCATCCTCAGCACCATCTTCAACACCACCCAGCCGGACAGCGAGACGCGCTACCACGTGCTCCTTGCCATTCTCCGTGTCATTCGCGCCACATCAAACTTCGAGACACTGCGACCACAACTCAAGCAGCTCGACAGCTGGATAGCTGCATGGAAGACTGGGGAGGAGGATTCGCGCAAGCTCTACCTTGCTGTGAGCGACGTCGCATCGGACGCAGGCGAGGAAGAGCAGGCATACACATATCTGCTACGCGCACTCAGGACATTCCCTTCAGAGCAGGCTTCGTCCCCAGAGGCTCGCGAGCTCTCTCTTCGCGCCCTCAAGTCGGCCCTCACACACCCGACCCACTTCGATTTCCAAGATCTCACCGATCTCGACTCGATCCAGGCCCTCCGTAACTCCGACCCCATATACTTCCAGCTCCTTGAAATCTTCAACTCCGATCTCCTGGATGACTACAACGACTTCAAGGACGAGCACGATGGCTGGGTTGAGGAGTCCGGCCTTGACGCCGGTGCCTTGAACCGCAAGATGCGCCTCCTCACCCTTGCGTCCATGGCTGCTTCAGCGGGCCAAGCCAGGTCGCTACCTTACGAGAGGATCGCAAAGGCACTACAAGTACCATCCGAGGACGTCGAGATGTGGGTCATTGACGTGATCCGCGCTGGTCTCGTCGAGGGCAAGCTCAGCCAGCTCAACCAGACCTTCCTGATTCACCGTTCAACATACCGCGTCTTTGGCGACAACCAGTGGAGAGAGGTAGCCTCAAGGTTAGATTTGTGGCGAAACAGTCTGCAGGGTGTTCTGCAGGTCATCCAGCAGGAGAAGCAGAGGTTCGCGCAGGAGAAGGAGGAGGAAGCAAACAAGGCCGACCAGAAGGCCGATATGGCGTCGCGGTTCGGCGGAAGGGGCGGACAGAGGAAGCAGCAGAGGGCCATTGATGACGATATGGACTAAGTGGTTACGTCGTCTTGGTGCGCGTTTCTTTCTTTCAAAAGGGGTCGGCTTGGGACGGATGCATTATGAGGCTTTTCAGGTTCATGAACAGCAGCCCTCGAGCTGCATGATAGACAATGCAATTCAGATATATTGATTCTTGGGCGTCTCCCCATAGACTATGAAGCCTGTGTCTGCACAAAGGTGATGTTGATGGGCTTGACGCCACGCTCCTTGAGCTTCTCCACAACGTCCCGGTAGACCTGGTCAGGCTCCTGCTCTGCGTTGATCTTGACAACCCTATCCTGCGACTCAAATTCATTGACCACGGGCATGCTTGTCTCCACGAATGTCCTGAAGCGCTTCTTAATACTCTCGAGGTTGTCGTCAGCGCGTCCCGATGTCTCGCCGCGGACGAGGAGTCGCTTCTCCATGACAGCTTCGGAGCACTCGAAGAAGATGGTGAACTTGGAAGGGCAGACGGAGCGCTCGAAAGCGTGGGCCTGGTCGAGTTTGCGCGGGAAGCCTATCATGTTAGACCATGGACTGGAAAGTAGCTGCATGGGTCATCATACCATCAATCAGGAACAGTTTTCCGTGGTTCTCTCCGCTCTCCATGCTGGCCTCCATTGAGTTCTCCAACAGCTGAACGGTAACCTCCATGGGCACAATAGTGCCTTCCTTGATGTACGTCTTGATCATCTCGCCGAACTCGCTGCCCTCGCGGTTCTGCTCTTCGCGCAGCAGATCGCCAGCAGAGAGATGCTTGAAGCCATAGTCACTGACGAGCTTCGTACATTGCGTACCCTTTCCGGCACCGGGGCCACCAAGGACGAAAAGGACGGTCACTTCGTCGCTGGACCAGCGGGGAGACTCGCGCGAACCCGCGGCAGTCTTTTCAATGGCAGGCATCTTTCTAGTGGGGATGTGAAGGCTTCACTTGTCCTTTGCCGCTGGGGGAATGGCCTTGAATAGGTCCTTTGGGTTGGTATCCCTCGCCTTTTCGCTGATCAATTATCGCGTTGAACAGGTATGTGCCTAGTCCCAATATCGCGAGGATGGGCCAGACTTTGAGTGGGGATTTCGAGGGAGGTGTTCGGATGTGTGTCGGAGGCTGCAGAGGTTGAGATAAGAGGTCAGTGTATGCGTCGCATGTATTTTGTATCATCTCTACTCACTTCGTTCGGGCCGGTTGGTTCGCCGGGTTGACGGAGGCGAGATGCGTTTATCCTGGAGGAGGAGAAGGCGCGAGCTGCAAGAAATTGAGGCTGGCGAAGGAGGATACGTTGGCGCGAGATTAGCGAAGACATGATGGTTAACATGGCGGTATGCAGCAGGGGCGACTGTCGTGGCTGCCCGCAGTTGCTCTGATCACTAGCCCAAACGCGACTAGCGTCCACGTACGATATCAGGGCCCAAGCACCCAGGCTCCACCTCCAATGTTCCATGGTTCCAATACAGACACAGACTTTCACCAGCTCGGTGGCATCTTGATACTTGCTAACAAACATTTCCGGCTAATTCACTAGCACAGCAAAACATTGTCTTACAAGCTTCCAAGCTTGTCAACCCGGCGGTCATGACCGGAACTAGTCTCTTCTCCCGCGCTCACAAGCCAAGAGTGTCTCCGCCCAAGAAGATGCGCGGCTTCCTCGCCTTGCCCGGTGAGATCAGGAACCAAATATACGGCTACTACTTCGACTCTGAGTGTCGCTGTGAGATTGCCAGCAAAGGATCCCGACTCACGGCGCGAAAGCCGCCGCCGACTGTCAAGTTATCATCAAATCTGATTGCTACGAAGAACACGACAACTGCGCCCACTGCTGAGATAAAAGCTACTCTTCCTATCGTGGTCCGCTTCTCGAGATCTCTTGGCAAATATAACGCTGTTCAAGGTCTCCGAACGAACTGGCCAGGCTCGCTATGTGCGCTAAGTCTTGTTTGCAAGCAAGTTTATGCAGAGACAGTGAAGTTGCTCTACCAAAACACGACTTTCGTCTTCGATGCGCCAAAGCGGATGACAAACTTCTTCAAATATGCCTCGTCCATCCACTTGGGAAGCATTACCAAATTGCATCTCCACTACAGTACTTATGGAAATCCAAACAAGACCGTGGACGTAGTTTGGCAAGAGAAGCATCATCAAAGTTGGTAAGTATGGTTGCGATAGTGACGGACTTTGACGTTGTCCGGTATGCTACACCCAGAAATAACTAACGCCATGTTCACTTTCAGGCAGCGAGCTTGCGAAGCCGCCTCGAAACAGCTTACTGGCTTACGCGAACTTGAGGTCTGTGTAGAGCTTCACCATGGCCCTCGAAAGATCAGCCTGCGAGAGAAATGGATGACACCTCTGCTTCATTTTCGTCGGCTAGCGTCTCCAAAGAAAGCCGCGCGCGGGACCGCGAAGCCACCACCGCTTGATCAGCGACAGCCAGGTCTTCTGATCGTCAAGGTCAAGTTTCAGCATCTTTACGCCAATTATGCGTCGTATGCTGGTCTCCGCGGATTGGATCAGGCAAAAAGGGAGTTGTACATACTCTTCGGGCAGGCTATCGGTCTGGCAATCACAGGGGCGACGGAAGAAGCGGCCCTGTCTGGGTTCAGAGAAGCGTATGAGGGGAGGCATGCACGGTATCAACGCTATCTCCCATCCTCTTGGGCGGGTCCGTAAGGTTCCCGAAAACATGGCCGTGCCGGGTGTTGAGAACGTCGGTCAAAGAGAAGTTTGGGGGGTTGAACATATATTCAGAGGGACCTGATGTGGGCACTCTATGTGCCACTTGGTATTGCATTAGAGCATCATCCTCATGCATATGAAGGCATCAAATATGCTCACAACTCATTACTGGATATAGATTGATGGTCTTCATTGACATTCACTAAATTCTATGGTCTACGCAATGTCTATCCTCTAAGTGATCGCAAATTTCCACTGCCATATAGTCCAGCAAAACACGACTCTCAGATCTAACTACAAATCACTCAGCTCAAGCGCTAGGGTTCTGCTTAGTAGCCTCATCATCGACTTGCGCCTTATTCGTAGCAATCTCCTCTTCAACCTCAGGCGGGAAGTCACCAGGTACGATACCAAAGACACCGACATCACTACGACCCATACCGCCACCCTTCTTCTCCGTCTCCTCGCTCTCCTTCAACACGAAGAACCCAGGGTTCTTCTTCATCTCCTCGCCGTCGAACTCAAACACACGCCAGTCGGCATTGAAGAACATGCGGTTGCATACACCTGTACGCAGGAAACCCGAATGCGAGACAACAGCAATGACTTTCTCGGGGCGGGAGTAGAGATCCTTGAGACACCTCTGTCCACGTGCTAGGATGGCCTTTTCGGTGAAAGCATACGGGTTCTTGGATCCACCGGTGGTCTTATCTGGGAACGAAGGGTCGACGACGGAGAAGTCGTACTGGGGGAATTCCTTGGAGATCTCATCGATGGGTGTTCCCGTGTCACACGGCTTGTCTGCGTTTTCTTGCCAGTTCGCGTCGGGGATTACTGCAGTGCATATCAGTATTAGTCGCATATACATAACACGTCTTGCTCGGTGACATTGCTCTTACCCTTGGTGCCTTTCTTGATAAGCCAGTCCAGCCCGATAGTGGCAGTCTGGAGCGTCCGCCTTTGAGCGCTGACAACGATGAGTTCAACTTCATTGCCGATCTTGCTCTCTTTCAGACTCTCATGTAGCTCGCGACATTGCTGCTCGCCCAGCTCAGTAAGTGGAGGGTCCCTGATAGACCAGTCGCTGGTGGCATTGTGTTGTGCCTGAGCGTGGCGAATGAGTATGAGAGTTGGCGGCATGATGATATATTACAATTGGATAAGAAGAGTGTATTTGGATGGTGGGATAGACGCGTGACGTAAGATACTTATGGATGGAATTGTTGAATGGTTTTCAAAATCGGATTGCAGGGTGACGCGCTAGTGGGGCGGATGTACCTGCATGGCGAATCTGGAATCGTCGATGACGCAGTCAACTGTCAATCCAGAATTGGCAGGAGCGACGAAGCGAGCTTGAGAAGCGGGCCGAACAAGAAGATGATAGTGCTAGTGCTTGACTTTCGTAAATGTTGTTCATTGATCGTGAAAGGCAGTGAGAGCCGCTCGTTATGCATGTAGACCGTCTACGCGGTGTTGTGCAGTCGTCGTCTACTCTTCCATTTTCTCCTCCTCCTCGTCATCATCGTCGTCTCCTTCCAGCGCCTTCTTTGCCAGCTTCTCAGCTTCTTCCCGGATGTCCTTGGGCACTTCCTCGTGCCTGCCCTTGGTAGGACCGTCGAGACTGCTGATCCATGTCATCTCAAGCTCAAACTCCTTGTCCTTGTTGTCATCGTGTGCGACGTAGATGATGCGTGCTGCCTCCTTGACACCCTCCTCCAGTGAAAGATTTCCCTCGGAGAGATTGAGTTTCTCGAGCTCTGACTTGGCGACCTGGCGGCCCTTGCCTGTAGCGGCACCGTAGTAGCCCTGTACACGTTAGTTCTTGAACATATTTAGGTCAAAAGGGTCTTCATACCCAGTATAGACCGCTTGGCTCAATCATGTAGAGCGATGGCCCACCGTGCTTTGCGCCTTCTTTCTTGCCTCCTGAGCCAACAGTAGGCCCTGATCCGACTTGACCATCTACTGGTAGCTCGGCCTCGGAGTCCCAGCCTGCAAGGATGGCGGTTATACCAAAAGGACGGACACTCGAGTAGAGAGTATACGCTTGGGCATAGCTTCCCATGCGGTCGGCGAGAGACGAAGAGGGGATGGGTGCCTTGTAAAGCTGCCGCCATTGGGCTGCCTCATCGCGGGCACGGGAGACGAAGTGGCGACCATCGGGGAGGAGACCGGAAGACACAATGCCCATGTTGCGGTCCACAGTTGCTATCCGCTTGTTCGCGCCGGGCTTGAGCAACTTGCTGCTGACGAGCTTCTCCAGAGCGAGTACGACGCCATCCTTGCACTTGATGCCGACCGCTGTGCCACCGTTCTCTACTGCCTTGACCGCGTATTCGACCTGGAAGTTTCGACCGTCGGGCGAGAAGACCGAGTTGGACAGGTCGTAACCTGTACCTATTGACGTCTACGCCATGGTTAGATCGACTGGGGTGCTTCAGCTGTTACGGTGGGGTGTTTACCATGGTGGGCGGTGTGGAGACTGAGAAGGGCGCTTTGTGTGTTCCGGGCGATCAAATGGACCGCAGATTCTAGGGAAGCAATTACGGGATTGTCAAAGGTTGGCAGTCGTGTGTCTCGGTGTTGATGATTCTAGGCAATGGTGTATCTGCGCAAGCTCCAGGTAGCTCACTAGCGCGCGTGCGTGCCAAGGCCGACACCTAGAGGCATCAACCCGCGTACGTGAACAGCAACTCGCGAGCATTGCAACTCTCGGTCCTCCTTGCTTCGTCCAGAACTGTTGGCGCGATCCGCCTCCTCGTTGCTGGCGCTACTGGTGTGTTCGCTGCCTGCTGTCCCGGCTTCTTCCGTCTGGGCCTCCAATTGCCCGCACCTCACATCCAAAAGTGCATACGCCCATACACATTTGATGAGTTGTCGTCCCAAATCGACCACTATTTGCAAGCTCTCAAGACACATCATTGGCTGCCAGCAGACTAGCCGGACAGGTTGGGTTTCAGCTTCGTCACTAATTGGATGTGGGCGACAAAATTATCAGAATCATCCCGCCTACACGCATGACCCCGACAGCACGCTATACTCAACGGTACATAAAGAACCACCATCACGCTGCTGCGAATTTTCTTCTTGCCCCCTCTTCACTGCTGACTTGGTTCAAGTATATTTGAATACCTTTCCGTTTGTTCTTGACTCATAAAGGCACCCTTTGTCATCCCCCGCCGATTGTCGTCAGCGCCCAACGCAAGCGCGGACAAGTACGATTCCAAGTTTCCATATACTAGCCAACGGCGAATTCTGAGCTCGAGTCTACAAGGTCTTTCAACGATATAGTCCATCACTGTATGCGCCTTTGTCGACTCCTCGCCTAATACAATACTTGAACCTCCGTCTTCCAGAACTTGCCCCTCATCCGCTTGCTGTTGAGACCCTAGAGGACATGCAGCCCATGCTCCTGCACCACTGCGACTGCACTCACGACACGCCCATCTCATTCAGTCCTTACGCCTTTTCTCAGAACATCTCTTGCGCAAATGTAAGCTCGTTCGTCTTCGGCGCTGGTAAAGACTAACGTTACGTCATAGTGCGGCACAATATCTACGGGCATCAACGTTCAGGGGAAAGCAGCAGAAGACGCAAACATGCAACAGGATGAACTTACTCGGCTGTTCTCAGCAAACATGAACTTGTCCCAAGGCAACCCACAGCCCATGCAACCACAGATGCAACAGGAACAACCAGTGCAACAACAGCAACAGCAAGAAGAGGCTCCCAAGCAGATCGTCTACGCTTCTCAACACTACACTCATTCATATCATGTACCTACCCGCAGTACCTCCGAGCCAGCCTTGAAGACACACATCGAATCTTCGGACCTCGCTGCCGTACTTTTGAGGAACAGTATTGATCCTTCTCTTCTGTTCCCTTCCCAGATCGATCTCTTCCAGAATGCAGACGACGATCAGCGGCTACGTCTCCTCGAGCTCTGGCGTATATCTCCTCCATCAGGTCGTCAAGGACATCCAGCAGGCGTGGATTACAACATGTCCCGACAGCTCTACGATTGGCCACCTACCAGTCTCGCACAGGAGGAGGCCATGGCTAAGCTGAGATATGAGAGACAACAGGCGGAGTCCGCCCAGCAAGAGGCTATCCAGCAGCACCAGCAGCAGTTAGATCAGAGCATGGCGGCAGCAAGCGCTGAACCATACATGGCATCAGGCTACGAGATGATGGCTAGACGCGAATACGAGGAGTCATGCAGAGGCGAGAATGCGTTGAAGGAGTCGACCAAGTACAACCAGGCCACCGATCCAGTCTACAACAACACTGGCAGCAGCAACGGCCTCTGGCAGAAGAATGTGGGCAGCGTAGCTGACATGGAGAACACTTACGGAGCATACGCATATGCACGAGAGTATGGGCTGCAGGGTGGTTATGGCGACGAGGAGATGGTCATGTGAAGCGTCCTCTCGTTATGCCGGGCCTCGAGGATAGCTCAGGATGGATTGTTAAGCGTGTGCATGCATATGTGCATATCGAATTTCCTATATTATACCCAGAACTAGTTGTACACACGAACAGTAACGTGGGAGGTCTGTCAAGGATGAGATAGTTCAGTCAGTAGGATACCCGGACATCACTACTTTGTGATTAACCAATCGAGCCATGTCTAAACCTCGTTACATGGAAGAAGAGAACAGTGTCCATGATATTGTACATTTGAGCGGGATACTCTATTTCTTCGCCTTTCCACTGGGCCACTTCTTCCAACCTCTTCCGTGACCCTTCTGCTTCCATTCCTGGATCAAAGCCGGCATGTTCAGCATGGCCTGTCTCCTCATCTCCAAGCGTCCCTTCAGTGTTCGCTCCCAAAGCTTTCCCTTGACCTTCTGTCCTTCGCCTGTGCCCTTGACTTGCAATCCTCTTTCTACCCGCCGCCTTTCCTTCTCACCAGGCTTCTTCACAGTCCATGGCAGTAGGTCGACGACACCATGCTCCGAGGCAAGCTTAACAAGATCGGCTTGTTTCCGTAGACCATACGCGGGGGAGTGCCACCGTCCAGTTGCGAAGTTCTTGTGTGGGAGGAATGGATTTGGGTAGGGCAGGTCGTGTGCTTCTGGTGGTATGTTCGAATTTGAGGGCGCATTTGCGGGTCTTGCGATGGCCTCTGGCGCGGATGTCTCGGTCACGGAGGCATTGGGGTTGGTTGGTGGGGTTGTCGATATTGTGCTCGGGGTTGCGTGTGAAGTCGGTGATGCGAGTTGAGATGACAGACTGGGGAAGAGCGATGGTGGCGGGTACTTTTGGAAGAAGCGCAGTAACCGCGGGGGCAGCGACTTTGCGATTTCGACAGACGTTTGGGCGCTCATGGTGGGTATCTTGTGGGTTGCGCTCGATGTGGGCGTGTCTGTTGGTGCATCTCAAAAGTTCGGTGCCAAGAAGGCGGTTTCGAGCTAGGTACGAGTGTCCAGGGCGGCCCGGGGAGCTCGCGCCTCCGCGTAACACTGTGAGCTGCCTGCCCAGCTGAGTACATCACAAGCACCCACAACACCACCGTTTCCCACATACTCCGCAGAGCTCTACGTCCCCGTCTGCTACTGTATTTGCCAATCGAGGGGCATCCCACATCACACACACAGCCATGGTAAGCTGCCCGCAGTCAACTTGGAGTCCATAGCTAATCGCAACAGTCGTCACCATTCTCAATAAGTACGCCTCCACCAAGAACCACCCCGCATGCTCTTCTAATAACTTGAACAGACGGTGGCGCCTGCGTGGCCATGGTGGGCAAGGACTGCGTAGCCATCGCATGCGACCTGCGTCTCGGCATGCAAGCCCTCACCGTGTCCAACAACTTCCCCAAGATCTTCCAGTACGGCGACGTCTTCCTAGGTCTGACCGGCCTCGCCACCGACGTATCCACCGTATCAGACCTGTTCCGCTACAAGGTCAACATGTACCGCCTCCGCGAAGAGCGCAACATCAGCCCCCAGACCATGGCGAACCTCGTCAGCTCAAGTTTGTACGAGAAGCGCTTCGGACCCTACTTCATCAGCCCCGTAATCGCCGGTATCAACCAGACAAGCGGGAAGCCCTTCATCTGCGGATTCGACAGTATTGGGTGCATCGACTTTGCGAAGGATTTCATTGTTAGCGGAACAGCAAGCGATCAGCTGTTCGGTACATGTGAGGGACTGTGGGAGCCTGATCTAGTGAGTTATATCAGTACGTGGTATTGGGCTAGGCTAACATCGTGATAGGGCCCCGAGGACCTCTTCGAGACAATCTCACAGGCGCTGCTCAACGCTGTCGACCGAGACGCACTTTCAGGCTGGGGCGCACACGTATACATCATTGAGAAGGACAAGGTCACAAAGCGGTTACTCAAGGGCAGGCAGGATTGAGGTGTTGTACGGCACGTGGTGGCATATAATCATGTTTATGAGCTATGAGGAATGCTACAGGCCGCCGGGGGTCTACCTCGAGGCTGTGACAGGAAAATGGGAACGACCAAACTATCTTATGATACGTACGCGGAAGCACCCCAAATACGCCAATCTGAATAGTAGACGGCTAGACTTGGCCTCTGAATCAAAGTATCTCCAAGTCCACATATAATAATCCATGGTACAGCTCCTTCCTCGGGCTTGGAAGCCCGAAGGTAACAGTACCCAGCATCGGACTATCGGTTGGACCGGCTCTACCCCTGCGTATCAAGGTCTACCTATTGTGTGTGACACTACTCCAAGGTGGTTCCCTAGATGATACCTGGGAACCACATCATGCAGTGGGGCCAGGGTACTATCGATAGCAGCCACGCACGTGATCTGGTGTTGCCTTAGCGTACATGCACCTTATAGTTCGCGCGAATCCTCCTCCGCAAGTCCACGAACCGTGACCCCCGCGAAACGAAGATGACTGCCGCCGTTCCGCCCCCAGCTGCTCGCAAGCAGCCACCGAGTATCGACGACATCCTCAAGGCCAAGCGCGAGAAAGAAGCGGCTGCCGCAAAGCCAAAGTTCATACCGAAGGCCGAGAGAGAGCGCATCGCGCTTGAGAAGCGCCAGAAAGAAGTTGAAGAGGCGCAAAAGAGGCGAGAGGCTTCGAACGGAGACAGCGACGCATGGAGACATTCGCAAGACAACAACCGCACAAATGGCCACAACAGCCACAACGGCTCGTCCTCATTCGTACCCACGGGGCCGCGCTCGATGCGCGATGCGCCGACTGGACCGTCGTCCATGCGAAACGATCGCAGAAATGGAGACATGGCGCCTCCTCCACCGCCGGATAAGAAGGGCAACAAGCGCCCTGCTGACGACACCGAGGCGGCCTTGATAAGGCAAAGATACATGGGCGCGGAACAAAATCAGTCGACGTTCTCGGCCAAGAAAAAGCGCAAGAGGACGACGGAAAAGAAGTTCAATTTCGAGTGGAACGAGGAGGAGGACACGAGCCACGATTACAACCCCATCTACCAGCAGAAAGCTGAAGCAAGCTTCTTTGGGCGCGGCCGACTAGGCGGCTTCTCTGAGGAAGTCACCAGCGCAGCAACAAAGAAGATGATCGATGCGATTATCGAGCGAGACCCGGAACATGGCAGAGAACGAGCTGAGCAGCTACTTGAAATGGAGCGACGGCGGAAAGACAGGGGCGGTCGCGCACAGTTGGACATGCACTGGAGCAAGAAGAAGCTGGAGAACATGCGAGAGCGCGACTGGCGCATCTTCAAGGAAGACTTCAGCATTGCTACCAAAGGAGGCGCAATACCGAACCCTATGCGCAACTGGGGTGAGTCAGGGCTTCCGGAGAAGCTCTTGCGCATCGTGGACGAGGTCGGCTACTTTGAGCCCTCACCTATTCAACGTGCGGCTATACCTATTGCTCTGCAGTGTCGCGACCTGATCGGAGTCGCTGCAACGGGTTCGGGTAAAACCGCCTCCTTCGTCCTGCCACTGCTTGCCTACATCTCACAACTACCTCCTCTCGACGCGTTCAACCGACACGATGGCCCGTATGCCCTCGTCCTCGCACCAACTCGCGAACTTGCTCAGCAGATCGAAGTGGAGACTCGCAAGTTCGCATTACCACTAGGTTTCAAGACGGCTGTCCTCATCGGTGGTCACTCCATCGAGGAACAGTCGTTCCAGATGCGTGACGGAGCCGAGATTATCATTGCCACGCCCGGTCGTCTGGTTGACTGCATTGAGCGTCGAGTCCTTGTTCTTAGCCAATGCACTTATGTCATCATGGACGAAGCTGACAGGATGATTGACATGGGTTTCGAAGAGCCCGTTAATAAGATTCTCGACGCTCTACCTGTCAACAACGAGAAGCCTGATAGCGAAATTGCTGAAGACCCCACTGCCATGAAAGCAGGAATGTACCGTCAAACCATGATGTACACAGCTACTATGCCGCCAGCTGTAGAGAGAATCGCGAAAAAGTATACACGTCGTCCTGCCATCGTTACAATCGGTAACCAGGGCGAGGCTTCCGACACTGTTGAGCAGCGTGTCGAGTTCGTCCAGGGAGAGGAGAAGCGGAAGAGGCGTCTCCAAGAAATCTTGAATACGCGCGAATTCGCCCCACCGATCATTGTCTTTGTCAACATCAAAAAGAATTGCGATGCGATCGCTCGCGACATCAAACATATGGGCTTCGCATCGGCTACAATCCACGGTGGAAAGACCCAGGATCAGCGTGAGGCTGCTCTTGCATCCCTCAAGAATGGGCAGATCCAGGTGCTCGTCGCCACAGACGTGCTCGGTCGTGGTATTGACATTCCAGATGTTTCCCTGGTTGTCAACTTCAACATGCCACCTAGCATCGAAACATACACGCATCGTATTGGTCGTACTGGTCGTTTGGGAGCGGACTCTGACAAGCCCGGTGTTGCAATCACTTTCTGGGGTAACGAAGATGCGGATGTGCTATACGATCTTAAGCAGATTCTCATGAAGAGTGAGATAAGTAAGGTACCTGAAGACTTGAAGAAACATGAGTCGGCGCAGCAAAAGGGCAAGAAGAGCATGGGCAAAAACATCACTTAATGAATTGTAGGACCAGCATCCATGAGGATGAAGATAGGGAAGTAGTTGATTACATAGCTCTCCGTTCTTACCACAGAGAAGCACGGTGCAAGCCGCGATAGGAAGCAATAAAGCACAGTCGTCATAATTTTCCGAGACATGGGCAAACTGCCAACTGCCATGGCAGATGGCCTAATGCGCGACTCGGTAGTGCCGATCTACCCCGGACTGCCTGCACTCCTAAGCTGCAACCCGTTAGCAAGTGGAGAAAGGCAGCGTCACTCGGACGCTCCGTCCTGTTGGTTTGCAATGCAAGCCGCGCGTGGTCAATTAGTGCACGCGCACCGTTGACGCTCGTACACGGAAAATCCCCGCCTCGATAGAAATAAGCCCTTACTCGATGTCGCTTCCTACCGGCCCGTTTCTCCTGTCATTTCTGTCGCCCTGCTGTGCGTTACGGTACCCGTCTCCTCTTCGAACTGATGGCGTCGCAATTCTGCCTCTTTGTGCCTGGTTCGTTGTTGCACGGAGGAGCTGCGTTTTGACCAGTTTGAGACGGAAGGCTCGGAATGGCGTCGCTCTCTGTCAACCTTGCTTCTAGCGTCACATCGTCTGTTTTCGCGGCGGAGTCGACACCGGCGCTGGGGACACTCGAGTCCGCCGGCGCTGGAATCACTGGAGGTAAGCTTCTAGCTGTGTCTGAGCAACGCGATTGTCCTGTACTGATGCCTTTGTAGGCTACACCGGCGATTCTCTTCCCCTTAAGATCATCATCGCGTTTCTGCTCGGTCTTTCGCTCTACAACGCTATCGAACTCATTGTTCTCGCTTTCGTTACTTTCCAGCGCTACCATGGCTTGTACTTCTGGTCGCTCGTCATCAGCGCATTCGGCATCATACCATACTCACTGGGCTTCATCATCAAGTTCTTCCGCTTGTTGGACCCTGCGGCAAATGCTGGATATGTCGGCGTCGTCTTACTCACGCTTGGCTGGTATCCCATGATCACTGGTGAGTTCAGTCAACGCTGGAGACCCCGAGGATGTAGCTACTAACAACACCCAGGGCAATCAGTCGTTCTATGGTCGCGTCTCCATCTCGTTACAAACTCGCGCCGAGTCCTTCGCTGGACTCTCTACATGATTATCGTCAATGGCGTACTGCTCCACTCAGTTACGACCGTCTTGACCTTCGGTTCCAATTCGAACTCGCTTTCCGATGCTACGCTGCGTCGCTTCGTCCGCGGATACTCGATAATGGAGAAAGTGCAGATGGTGTGCTTCTTCGTGCAAGAAACCATCCTGTCCATAGTATACATCAAGGAGACGGTACGACTACTGAAACTCTCGGAAACGGTACAAGACGACGTACGCAGTTTCGACGAAAGCGCTGGAAACCAATCCCACGGGCACCTCAAGAACACAAACGTTCGAAAGACAATGTACCAGCTCCTCACTATCAACGTACTAATCATCGCCATGGACATCGCCTTGCTCAGCGTCGAATTCGCCAACCTGTACCTCATTGAAACCACCCTGAAAGGCGTCGTGTACTCCATCAAACTCAAACTCGAATTCGCCGTCCTGGGAAAACTCATCCAACTCGTGCGCGTCCGAGCCGAATCCGATCAGAGCATGAACAACGCCTACGCACGCGGTAACAGCTTCGAACGTCGGAATACCCTGACACTGGAAAAGACACAAAGTGGTACAGCGAGTGTGGGCGCATCGGCGAGACTCAACGGCAGCCTGCTCACGCACGATTTTGGCGGATCGCAATACCCCGACTTTGTAGATCCCCGACGCATCAGCCCGAACGTTACGCATGCGGAACCGGCGAATGGTGAGACTGGGTGGGAGACGCGAGGGCAGCAGGAAGATCAGGATAAGTGGAGGAGGCGGGTTAGAGTCAAGCGGGGGAGCTGGATCGATGAAGAGATGGACAAGCATAATATTGGGTGAAGTGGCAGTCTATACCTGACGGGTTAACATGCGGATCTCGACTTGCGTACGAACAGTACTCTGTCCGTTTCATCACGGACCGAGTGAACTTCGCGCCGTTATGTCAAATGCCCAGACATGGGTAGGACAACACGACAAGATCTCCGCCATTTCATCGATATCGAAGTGGAAGACTTGCAGCGTTCACAACACGAGACTATCCTTGTGGATCCTCTGTCCTCAGTGCGACGGTCTCTCAACAGATCCGATACATCTCGACGTCTTACTCAGCAACCTTCATGCTGTGTATCACAACCTGTTCGTATCATTCCCGGACGTCGGAAAACCTGCCTCCAACATAGTTGCGGCTGATATCACTGCAAGCGCTGCTCGATGGCATCTGCATAATGGAATTTCTGAAGGAAATGTCTGCATACACTAGCTGGACCCAAGGCGAGGCACGAGAAGGGGATCTCCACGACGCCTATTATCAGAGTCTGGAGACGATGGCAATTGGAATGGGAGTCTTATGTGGGATCATCAAAATCTGTGTGTACACGTTCGGTCCAGGACCGAGCTTGAGTTTCAAGCGTCGTGCTTGGAAGACACACTACGTAGATCTAGCGTAATTCATAGGTGCTCTTTAGTATATAGTATCTAGTAGATAGAATCTCCATTGTATATACAAACAAGGAATAGCATGTTCTAATTACCTTGGCAGTTACGCAGTTTCTCTTTTAGAGTAGATGATTGCAACAACCTAAGACAAAGCACCTTCCTCGTAAGTTGAAAGTCTCGCGTGAGTGACGTCTCTCCCGTGCCTGAATGCTACCTGCTTTCCCTTATTAAATATTACATCTTCCACTTTGTACCATAGACCTTGTCTGCTAGAGAATCTAACGAGAGCCGAGCATCTCAGACCATTCAGATGCACAGGCTGCAAACTACACCTTACGTCCTAAGTGTAGTATACCACCTAATGCCTGCTGTCTGCGGTAAAGTCACGCATTTCACCGACACATCCATTTGGTGCCAAAGGCTACCAAGGAATATAAGCCGAAGAGGAACTAGGGAAAGCTGTCGGGACAATGACAATTGTGCTGCTGAGATAACGAAAGACACGGCCCGACTTCGAGACAACTAGACAGTAATGTATCTATAAACGAAGTTAGTGTTTACCTTCAGTTGCGCAAAAGATATACCATAAGAGCCACAGGGGTTTTAGTATGTTTGACTTGATACCGAAAGACTTAGACTTCACGTGTTTTCTTTCGTTATGCAAAACACCAAAGCACGAGATATCTATGTCGCACTCGAATAGCCGAAGACCTTGGAAGCTGGTCTAAAAAAGACAAGATTCCATTACCAGTACACCAGAGAACGTTGTTAACAACAAAAGAATGCGTCTTTCACTCGGACCAGACCCTAGTCTTGATTCGAGCTGGTCATTGAGATGGTACTCCTCAGCTTCACGCCTTGGTTCACTTTGTTGCTGCACACTACCGCGACGGCGGGTGTACACAGGTATGAGCATGAATGCAAAACAAAGCCGGGCGGCACCAACTCCAGCAGATCGCCAGGATGCGGTTTCTATTCCCACCTACAGCAGATGATGAATTGAAATCACGTAGAAGTCTACATTGCGGGAAGATTTTGCAGTTGGTGCGTTGAACACCCACGTAGCCTACAGGGCACGTGTCTAGTTTGTGCATTGAATGAGATGCTTCAGCTTCAAGTGCGAAAGATGGCTAGGCAACAGTCCATCACAAAGTTGCTCAGCCTGCTTCGTACTGTGGCTGAGCGTGGTCGAATGTGTAGCCGAGCGAACAGTGCAGCCAATAGTAGGGGAAAGGGGCGCACACCTGGTTGACTCATATGGGGTTTGAGAGTAACACGTGATTGGAATATGGCAGAGTGTAGATACGTGGTATGGATACTATTGCTAATGGACAAGAGAATGATCGAATCACAAATAGGGTGTTCCAAGGTTGCTATGTACCTATGCAAGTGCGCGTCCCACGTCACCTGGGCAACCTGATAAGAAAAGATATCCTGGAGCCTACGTTAACGTTAGTCACCTACTTTGCAGGTTTCTGTCTTGATGTAGTCTGCAAACATACAGATTATGCGCTACCTATACAAGTGCGCGTCCCCTGTTAACCTGCCCAGGTGACGTCGACGTTAGTCATCCACTTTGCGCGTTCTTGTCTTGATGTAGTCTGCATAACCCAAGAAAAACTAAACACCCTGGAGCCTACGTTGACGTTAGTCACCCACTTTGCAGGTTTTTGTCTTGATGTAGTCCGCAGACGTTTTCGTGTATGAGGTGTCCCATGGGTGAGGTAGCGCCGGAGACTAACGCCGATCATGGCTGAGACCCGCAGCTGTGGTCCCCCTCACCTGCGTGGCCCTATAGGAATATTCCCGTTCCAATCCTACTCGATGACTACCTAGGTACATGAGGCTTTTTCGCATTGAGTAGTCATTAATGAAGGCGATTTGATGACTGTTTGCAAGGGTAATGTCACCATACTGAACCATGGTTGTAGTGGTGAGTCTGTAGGTAGCGTTGGCCCGTGGCGCACTTCCGCATCGCCTAAATCTTGGGAGAGTATATAGCTTGTGCACGCCCGTCCGTTAATCTTACCCATAACATCTCTCACCCACATCCAATCAACACCAAGACATCAACATCACAACGCCAAAATGTCTTACAACAACTACACGAGGACTAGCACTGGCCGCCCAGAGCCAATTCAGCAACAGCAGACCATGGCGAAGCCCACCAGGAAATACGACTTGGTTGTTGAACAACAACCGATCCGAGCCCGCATGTGCGGCTTTGGTGACAAGGATCGAAGGCCGATCACACCCCCGCCCTGCGTCCGCTTGGTCGTCTACGACACCCACACGGGACAAGAGGTCCCCTTCAACGACATCGACAGCACGTACTTCGTGCTCATGGTCGACCTCTACGACGCGCAGGGAGTCAATGCCGTCAACCTGGTGAGACACAGTAGCGCGGCGCCGACCGTGTCGATATCAAGTAGCACCACCACATCATACCCTCCGCCGCCCGAGCGAACACACCACATGTTCACAGCCCAAGTTCAGTACGACTCCCGCGGTGGCATGCCGCAGCAGCATATGGTCCAGTACGGCGGAAACCCCGTTCCAGGGCCCCAGGGATACTGGCAGGCCCAACCACCGGGCTACCCCATGCCGCAAAACATGTACGGGCAGCCCCCGGTGCAAATGACAAACACAATGATTCCCGCAACACCCATGGGCTCGAATCACACGCGCAATCTTATTGGGATGAACGCTGTCAATGCATGCCGCCTCCAAGATCTCGACCAGAAACCCGGCTTTTGGTTCGTACTCCAGGATCTGAGCGTGCGCACCGAGGGCACATTCCGGCTGAAGCTCAGCCTTTTCGACATTGGCTCCAACGACGGCACCAACGGCACCATTCACATGAACGACGGCAGCAAAGGTAAAGGCCCATGCCTTGTTTCCAACTTCACCGAGCCCTTCACCGTCTACTCCGCCAAGAAGTTCCCCGGTGTCATTGAAAGCACCAAGCTCAGCAAGTGCTTTGCGCAGCAGGGTATCAAGATTCCCATTCGCAAAGATGGCCCCAAGGTGCCTAACCAGGCTGAGTTTGATGAGGATGCGTGAGAATTGGTCAGAGGCATACGAGTTGACGGCATGGTCGTTGGCAGATTACGGATGATGGATGCATGTTCTGAATTGGCGTTTTGGGATTTAGGCGTCATCGGAGGTGTCTATCAATACGTTTTGAGTGGTTTTCTGTAGGTATCGCAAACGGACAAATCACTAATTTACTCATTCTCGTTGCTACTGCTGATGTGAGTGTTCTGTCAAATGAAGTTATATAGAATGCACCCTGAAGATATACACAGTGTTCTGGAATGACGATACACAGCCTACAACACATCGATACCCCCAGGCTCTGTTATCGGTGAACCCACCTTATGCAAGGAGGAAAGTCAACAGGCGCAATGAAGCCTACATCACTCTAACAACGGACAAAGACGAAACACCGAGACAATGTAGACATCTAGATGATTTATTTATAACAGGAGTTCAACATTATGCCCACTAACCCCACTGGAAGAGTGTCTGCTTCTTGCCCTTGTTACCCTTCTTCTTCCCTGCCGCTCCTGCATCCTCCAAAGCCGGTGTCGATGTACCGCTGTTCGTGCCGGATGGGCCAGCCCAAGGGTTACTCACTGGAGTGTTGCGTCCGCTGTTGTCGCGTCGTAGACCGTGGCCAGTGTAGCCGGGGCTGAAGATTGTGCTGGTGGGTTTGGCTGCTGCGGGGAGAGCTGGAAAGGCGTCTGCGGCAGCAGACTTCTTGTTTACGTTTGTTGATGATGCGACTCGCGATGGCATGGGCGAGGGGCGCGCGCTCGTTGCGGCAGATGAGGAGGCCCAAGGCGTTTGGCCGGGCTTCGCACCGACACGACCCGAAGGTGCTGGCAAAGCTGGGAACGGGTTGCTCGACGATGCGTTCGACCAACTGGCTTGCTGGTTGGCTGTGGATCGAGACGATTGCGCTGTTGAGCTCTTCAGCTTCAGTACCCGCGAACCTCCTCGCGCAGTCGATCCGCCGTTCAAGCCTGTCGCAGAGCCGGGTAATGATGGATAGTCCTCGTTGATAGCCTTCCAATCATTCCAAGCCTTCAATAGAGCTTCCCGCTTTCCAGGCATTTCGAAGATGTCCGCCAATTCTTTGATCAGCTTCCCCATCTCCTTCGAGTTGGCGTCGAATAGCGCAAAAAACCCGTCGATGAGCTGTGGCGCGGATACCTTGGAGTTGCGATAGGCCGATACCGCGGCTCTGAACTCTTGCAGCTTGATCTCGCTACCCCGAAGCATGTTTGTGGCCCGTTCCGTAACTGCATTGTGACGCAACAGCCTAGCCTGGTCCTGGGGTGTCTGTGGAACTGGGTTGGGTGGTTGTGTGTCCATGTTTAGTTGAGCGACACCATTTGTGATATTGTTGGCAGCCGCTGGGGTTGGGCGCGACGCAGTAACGGTAGGAGGCTCTGAGGCGCTTGGAGGAGGTCTAGCAGCGAACGCCTCGCCTGGAGTTGGTGCAGAGAGCTGGCCCCCAAAAGTTCTTCCTGTTACCGAATGAGTGTTCTGAGCCTCCCTCTGCCGCTGATAAGCAAGCTCTGCTCTGCTCAAGGGCTGCGCAGACGACGCAGGGACTGGCTCAGCGTTCGGATCCCGTCCGCGTCCACGGCCTCTGCCGCCCTCGCGTCTGCGCTCGTCTCGCCTGTTGTTACCCTGACCTTGCTCGTGAGGCGCCCTGATTTGGAAGCCAGACATGTCAACTCTCCGGGCATCCCGTAAAGCGTCCTTGGAAAGACCGTTGGGATGCACCTCCAACTGGTGCGCCTTGAGGTCCATCTCAGAATCGAACACGACGAACTTCTTCTCTAGACACTCTCGGTCTGGGCAGAGGAAATGGTCTTTCCGAAAATGCACCTCGAGCGAATCGTAATTGACGTAGTATTGTTGTTTCCTGCTTCCTCCCTCCCGGCGGTCGCAGATATGGCAGCGCTCGTGCTTGTCTCTGCAATGGGTGTATAGTTCGTCGTCGCCGTAGAAACGCTGGTTGCAGAAACCGCACTCCGGGTGCCCTTTGAACCCGCTTTGATCTATCGCTCCAGGATTATCGTCGCCAAACTTCTGGTGCCGTCGTAGCTCGGCCATCGTGAATAGGACGTGCTCGTGGGTAAAGACCTTTTTGTTCCGCGTACAGAGGTCACTTTATAATGTTAGCCGGCATCATTTGTTCAGAACTGCAGAGTACACACCACATGACTTTTCCATGCGCCGTCTTGACATGACGATGCAGGTCCGGCCAACCTAGACAGGCTACATCGCACTCGCCGTCGGGGCAGTTGTACTGTAACAGCAATCGCGCGTCCTCAAACACGCCAGAGTTCTCAAAGTGTATGCCCAGGGTATCGTCGGATTTGAAGAACTCAGCGGTGGAGAAGTCCTCGTAGTTCTTCTCGGCGTCGTCTGTGAGGATAACGTGGTCCGACTCGGTTCGACAATGTGCACAGGCCTTTGTTTTATACAAGGCCCGCATTCGGATGGAGCAGATGTGACATGTGCGGTGGTTGCAAGGAGCGACGGCTGTGTGCTGAACGGGCGAGGCGCAAATGAAGCAGACTTCAGCATCGTCGTCTTCGTTGTCCGATTGCTGGAGGTTGGGCTTAACGAGAGTCGGTGGAGCGTGTCCGCTCTCTTCTGTGTCTATGGCAGGCGCCTTGCCCTTCTCCGGCGCGTGTCCACCGCGAGTGCCCGCGCTGTCTCTGTTGCCGCGACCTCGCCCGCGGCTCTGGAAGCCGCCCCGTCCACGGCCTCGCCCTCCGAAGTTCTCGTGGCCATCTTCTCCACCGTGTGCACCTCTGCCGCGCCCACGCCCTCTTCCCCCTCTCCGTTGCGGGCTTGCAGGAACTTGCGGGGTTTCTGGGGCGCCTGTCGAGGCCATCGCGGGGTATTGTTGCGGGTCTAGGGGGTCAGTATAGAGGGTTTTCAGTATGCACGATTCCAGACAGTTGTGCGAAAATGAATGGTCAGGCAGAGGCAGGCGGGCGAGGCCTCTTTGTACGGTAGGCCTTTGTTGGTAGTTTGGCGAAAGCTACTTGCGATGACGCCCTTCACAAGCGAAAGCTGTTAGCCCTGGAGATGGCCCATGCTCAAACATGACTCAAGCACTGCCAGACCGAACATGGCGCAGCAGTCGCTCGAATGAGTCGAAATGATTGTACACTATATTGTCTGTATGGCCGTAGTTATGCCTTACCGCTATACCTGCACAGACACGTTGTAGCCTCCTCCATGGCTACTCCGAAAACACACTCCACAGACTTCCCGAGTTTCACAATTCACGTAAGCCCAGTTCCTCCTCATCAAACTCATCCTGGTAGAAGGACCTCAGTATCTCCAGGTATTCGTGCCCTCCACTGCCACCACACATAGTCTGCTTAACCCAGCCCTGCATGGCGTAAATCTGGTCGGTAAACTTCTCAGCGTCAAGATGAGCCTGCTGAGTTTCGGCGGCTTTCTTCTCCATCTCGACGGGGTCTTGCTCGCTGTACGCGGCTAGCTCAGCCCTGAGCTTCTCGAGGTCTCTGGTGAGGTCCGCATGCTTCGTAATCAGTGTCTTGCGGTCGCCACCTACAAGTGATGAGCATGAGTGCAAAGCATGGTAGATTGGTAATTACCTGTCTCCATGAGCATCTCCTCGTCATCAGCACGAGCTGCACCTGCATCATCCACTTTCGCCTGAAGTTCGGCTACAGTAGCGGTGGCCTTGTCGAACTCCTCTTGGGCCTTCTTGAGAGCAGCATCTTTGGCTTTCTTTTCGTCGGCTGGGAAGCTCCAGTACCAGTTGCCGCTACCAATCTTCTCGACACGTATCTTGTTGTCGTCTGAGAGTGCTTGGAGGTAGTCCTTGACCTGCATGCCGTTGATAGAGGATACTTGTGGCAGCGTCTTTTCGAGGTCCTTGATGCTATGAGCCTGTGCCGTCTTATGGAACCAGGCAAGGATGGATGCCGCCTTCTGCGGGTTGGGCTGAGTCTTGGGTGCCTGCTAGTGTTAGTGAGTGCTCGAGCGGGAATCGTGTCTGAACTGACCATTTTCGCTCGACTAAGAGGACGAATGCTCTTGCAGCGGAAGTGAAGTAGCAAGGAAAGAATGAGAAGCGATGACCGCGACGATCGTGTGTAAGACTAAGGTCGCGAGATACGAGCGCGCTTTTGATCGCGTCTTCCCGCTTGGAGGAAGGCACGCTAGGTTCCCGGCTGTGGTAGGAGGCAGGCACGACCTCAGCCCAGCTAGAACCTCGGTCGCATCAACACTATTGGCACTCATCTACGACACCCGGTAATCTCCTTTCTGCAGTAGAACTTGAATATTACGGCGTGAAGATCAGAGGTGTGCGTTCAAACGGGCCTACAAGGCGGTGATACACATGGCATCATCTTTGACCCATCAGGTCCTCCTTGCGAATCTTTTGGCTCCAGGTCGAAATGAAAACTTTTCACTCCTGAACTTCGCCATTCCACGTATTGTGATACTCAATCCAGATCCTCTTCAAAGTCGTCCGACTCTTCTGAGTCATCAAACGACGACGTCGATGACGACTCATCGGACGAAACCCACGTCACATGCTTCCCTGTCTTCTTTTCAACAGGCTGCTTCTCTTTACCAACACTTGGCTGCTCCTTCTCTTTACCGGTACCCTGTTTCTGCGCACCACTCTTCTTCGCCCTCTTCGCCTTCTTCAGACTCGTGAGAATTTCATGTTCATGTTCCTCAGCGGCTTCGGTAAAAGCCAAATCTCCCGTCTCACCCAGTGCATCGCGCGCCGTTTCTTCCATCAGGATGCACAGAGCAATGAGCGCGGTTTCGTTCAGGCCTCTCCACGTCCTTCGCATGAGCTTGCGCGAGAAGCGGCGGCGTCGTCCAGTTTTGAGCCACAGCCTCTCGACGTAGGCTTTCATTGCGGTGGCCAGATCTCCACTGGGCAGCTTTTGATCAGGAGGTAACTTGTTGTGAGCGGGATAATAGTCATCTTCCTCGTATCGGATGGGCGCATTCTTTCGCTTGAAGAGCACCTCGTCTGGCCGAAGCGGTTTCCTGGATGCCTTGGGATCAGAGATGTTGTGAATCAGACCAGTTCGGGCGACTCTGCCTAGATATCTTTAGATCAACTGTCTTAATGATGAACTTGGGCGTCTCTTACGTTTGACGGCATCGTAGACGGTGGATCGGCGCTTGCGAAATTTCGTGCGTTTAATCTTGAGCTTTTTCTTGACAGCAGCCATGCAAGATAGCTCCGGGATGTTTGTCGTGATTGTCGTGCTAAGGTAAGGCGGAGTGCAAAGGTACGCGGCTCGCTTGCAAGGATTGAGCGCCCGTTGGTGAATGTCTTACGACTGCAGACCCCTGTCGCCTGTGGACGCCAGGCTACAACGTCATAACCTTGGAACCCTCTGCGCCTTCCAGGGTTCTTCTTTCCCTCGCTCCAACACACACGAAGAATGTAGTCGCATATGAACGCCCAACACGTGCTCGACCGCGCGTACGGCTTCATTCCCAACCATGTCCTCAAGCGCGCCTATGCCTCCCGTCTTACCTACGCGCTGCAACCGTCTTCCGCCGTGACGTTCAGTCAGCACCTACCGGCTCCAGACAACCCACGCGAGCGCATACCGGCGCATATATCCGGAGTAAACGCGCTCACAATCGACAAGTTCGAAGGACGATATCTGCTTTCTGGAGGTGCCGACAGCTCCATCGCGGTATGGGATCTCGAGGCGCAGACCACGGCAACCGAGGCGGGAGAGACACATCTGCCTTTGACGGCGGTGAACAAGACGAGCGAAGAGCACAAGCTGGGCATTACGCAGATACAATTCTATCCCTTCGATTCTCTGGCCTTCCTCACGTCCTCGTACGATCACACCGTCAAGCTCTACTCCAGCGAAACACTTGCGACGTCAGCGTCTTTCGATCTCGACTCGGTCGTGTACAACATCGCCCTGTCACCTATCGCATCGCACCTTCTCGTCGCATGCGCCACCCAACACCCCAACGTCCGTCTCGTCGATCTGCGTTCTGGCGCAACCACACACAGTCTAGCGGGCCACTCAGGCGCAATCCTCTCCACAGCATGGAGCCCTGTGCGCGAACACATTCTCGTGAGCGGAGCTACAGACGGCAGTATACGCTTCTGGGATGTACGCCGCAGCGTCGGTGAGCTGGGCGTACTGGATCTTGAGGACTCAGTCGGCATACTAGGGAAGCCCGCGTCGTTTACACGCAACTCTACCAACGCACAAGCGCACAGAGACGCCGTGAACGGGCTCGTCTGGACAGAAGACGGCAAGCACCTAGTCTCGTGCGGCCACGACGCGCGGATACGCGTCTGGGACACAGATACCGGCGCCAATACCCTCGCCAACTTCGGCCCCATGGTCAAGAACTCGGGGCTTGCGCCGCGTATCCCCGTACTTGCACCCACGCAGAACCTCCAGCCAGGTGCCGATCTCATGTTCTATCCCAACGAGCACGAGATACTTAGCTACGAGCTCTTTGAGGGCAAGCTTATCCGCCGTCTGCGCCGCTCACAGCAGCCCCAGACGAACAAACCACCTAGTACGTCTGGTGCAACAGCAAAGGGACAACGCAATATCAAGGATAGAATCACAAGTCTAGCGTGGCGGCCACATCATGTAGAGATGTATTCTGCGCATGCCGATGGCAGTATAGCGGCATGGACGCCGCGAACGGAAGAAGACGCTGAAGCAGACGAGGACGAGCAATTGGAGCGGGAAGAGAAGGAGGTGGATAAGAAGAGGAAGAGAGGCGTGCTAGATGAGATATACCAAGGGTTGACCAAGAAGCAGATTACATTTGGCAACATGGGCTTTTAGCCAACTGATAGTAATATTGACAAGATGAATTGAATCGAATCGCTCAGACTGTTATATTACAACACATGCTACCCGCTGCGTCTCTTCATATGCCCATTACATATCATCATAACAGTACAATATACGCCTTCATCTAGCAATCCCCGTATATCTCTCCGTCTATTCCAGTGTCTATCCAGACCCAAAATGCGGTAACCTAGCCGGAACAAATGGCTCTTCACCAACTCCCCCTCTTTCGTGTTCCTCTCTCACCTCATCTTTAATAGACAACGGTCGATTCGGCGTGACAGCCTTACTCGAGTAATCGCTCTCATCCACGTAGAACGCACTACTGTCCGGCATCGTCTGCGTATCTACGAAACTCGGGAAAGGAATCGCATCGCTCTGGTTGATTGACGGCGCAGTCTCGCCAACGGGCGTGCGTACAAGCGGAGATACAGTCGAGTCTACTGTTGTCATAAGTCGCGCTGGCGACGCAGAACGAGGCGTACTAGATTTGGTGGAGAGGGGTTGATCGGGCGCTAGACCGCGCTTGACGGCGAGTTGTTGCGCTTCCTGCCGTCTGCGACTGACTTCCCTCTCCTCTTCTAAATGAAGACGTTCCTCTTCTTTCGAGAGTTCGTCGAGCGTGGGGGGAACTTGTTCGATTGTTTCTGAGACGGAGCGCGCGGAGAGGGGCGGTTTGTCCGAGTTGCTTGTGTTGCGGGAGGACAGCGTGCGCGTGGATACGCGGGATGCGGAGGGGCGCTTGCTCTTGCTTGAGCGGGCCTTGTTGCTGCTGGGCGTGTCTTCGTTCCATTGGCCCGTTGTGCGGCGCTCGAGGGCGATGGTGAATTCGTCGTCGAGGGGCACGGCGTCTTCCAGCTCGTCCTCGCTCGGGAAGATGTCGCCTCGCGAGCTGAGGGAGTCGGTTGTGTGGCCCGATGTGTGCGTGTTGCTTCGCTGTCGGCGGTGGCCTTTGTTCTCGGGCCCGTCGAGCGCATCCTCGTCGCTGTCCTCTATCAGTGGCTCTTCCTCCTCACGGTTTCTTCGTGTTGCGCCTGGGTGCTCTATGAGGTCTGCGGCCGAGGGCTTGTATCGCAGTCCTCTGCCGCCAATCTTGAAAGGCAACCGTCCCAAGAAGCCAAAGTACGAGGAACTCGGGATGAGAGTCGGGTCCTGGGCGCCATCTCGTGGCAGCGTCGTGCTTTTCCGGCGCGGTGTATTATATCTCGGGTCGCGATTTCGCTGTCCATAACTCATGCCGCTCTGTCGACCAGGCTGCGTAGTTGCGCCATAATTGGAGGCGCCGCCGAGGAAGCGGTCGAGGTTGTCGCTGCCCCAGCCCAGCAGGCCGTCGTTCTCATCGTCCTCCCAGTCGTCGTAGAAGTCGAAGCTGACTTCTGCCCGGCCTCGTGACCGCCCGCGATTGCGCCGGCGGTCGTTGTGCGCTGGGAAGCATGGCGCCGTGCACGCGTTGACGCATTGGGTTATCGACGAGAAGCACGGATTAACATAGCGCTGCGTGAAGCCGTAGATGTTCTCCTGCGCCGATTCGTTTGCGTGCTCGAGGTTCTCTGTGATCTGATGGAGCGTGCGATTCCACCGCGGGTCGCTGCGACGGTACATGGTGACGATGACGACGACGGTGCCTAGCACTCAGTGGAAGCGGGTGGGTATTGCGTGGAGCAGCAGAGTGCTGCGATGCGACAGCGCATTGGCTTCAACAGGACAGCAGGCGCATTCACGCTGACACGCTGAGGTATGACGACGTGGTCGATGAGATGCGGCTCGGTTGGCGCTCTAGGTTCAGATTCCCCAGCCCTGCGCCAGCCGTCCCAGCACCCCACATCAATCCAGCCCTTCACCCCCACAGTCTTGCTGCTTTCGGCACGCCCCTTCCGACCAATCCTACAATGAACCATGCGATACATCCGCTTCCTCAAAAGTCCCCGCGTAGTCGCTGAAAAGGGCACGTCGAGAAAGCAAGTCCACTGTCTGATTACCATTACTTCAGACCTTGGAGATTCTTTTCTCCCTTACGACATCCAGCTAGCAGCAGAGTTGTCAGCAACTGCAGATGGGTCAGAAGAAAGCGTGATAGTATGGTCGACTGTGCAATGGACAGCCGGCATGCGCAGTCTGCCCATCACTTTCCCGCTCCCTAAATCTCAAGCTTCTCACTCGAGTTTGCGAGTCAGAGTGGGTGGGGAGCCGAAACGAACACACGATGACTTTGCAGCCATAGCAGAAAAAGGTGCTCGAGGTGTTGTATCTGCCTGGAGCCCGCCTTTCGCGTCAGACCAAGATGCTCTGAAATTAGTCGAAAGACGGTTCAAGCTGCCAGATGGACCCATCACTACTATCTGGGAGGAGACGGGAGAAAGCATAGCGAGGCACCTATGGTATGCATTTCCAGTTCTAATACAAACCATTTCAGGTGCTGATCATATATCAGGGACGCTGGTATCACACTCTCATGCCAAATGACAGCTCTGGATAATCCAAAATCCAGCCTAGCAGAAGCTTTACTACCATATGGTATTGCATCTGAACCCCATCTGAATGTCCTCGAACTTGGCACTGGCTGCGGGATGGTTGGAATCGCAATCGCTCAAACTGTCTCCAACTCCAAAGTTCTCTTGACCGACCTTCCAGAGGCTAGAGAGATAGTTGAGCGAAACATCGACTCGGCAGTCAAAGCACCAGGTGCATCACTCGCGTTCATGGAACTGGACTGGGATGCAGAGTTACCTGGTGAAGTACAGTCTAGCTCAGAGCCTCTCGATCTTATTCTTGCTGCTGATTGCACCTACAACCCAGACAGCAGGTATGCCTCCTCTCACCCACTCCACATGCCTGTAATGCTGCTGACTTGCAACTACAGCCCCGCACTAGTCAAAACGCTTGCTCGACTCTCCAGAGCAAACCCTAAAGTCAGGATTGCCATCGCAATGAAAATGCGCCACTCAAGCGAAGAAGTATTCTTCAAACTAATGTCCGATGCAGGATTCCTAGAGACAGACAAGATGCAGTTTCCATTGCCAGGGGATGTTCAAGTTGGCGAGGAGACTGTGTACTTGCACGTCTACTATAGGGCATTCTTTGCTCCTACTTAGCCAGAAGGTCATCTGCCTTGGGTATCGCTAGGTTCTTTTCCCAATCTGATGAGCAACTCACTCATTCATTTACCATCACTTGTCACATATGGCAAAAGAGGTGCATACAAGCTATTGTATTCAGGACGTTCTGTACGCTTACAAGGCTGCTGCAAGGTAGCTAGCCTGCCCATATCGTATGACACCAACCGCACAACAAGGCACGCCAAGTCTGTGGAAGCCAGACAAAACCTACCATTCTCCAGCGTCTACAGCAATCAGGTAAAAACCAAGTATTAAACGAATCAACATGCATCCCCATCCCACTTCCACAAGACAACCCTCCACCGCATCGATCATCCCACACCCTCAAACCCACACCCTCAGCCTCGCCCATCCCAAACCCACCACACATTCCTCCCGCCCCCACACCTTTTCCACCTTACCATCCACGCCCCTCCCAGGCCATTCCCACTCCCCGCAAGCTGACCACCCCAAAACCTACCCTAAGTAGCAAGTCCGGCGTGGGGTCCGTCGAACCCAGCACTAACAGCCACTAACGCTCATGCTGGTAAGCACTTCGAGCGCTAGCGCTTTCCGCAAGGACTACGCCGCTACGCCGCAGTAAACTAGTTAGTCCGCTAGCCAGATGGATGGATAGAACGAGCGGCTTTCCCGAAGGTGCTGATTGAGGCGTGATGGTGTGGTGCTTCGGGTACTAGCTGCTGTATCATGCGCGGCTTTGGTGTCGTCTTGCTACGCACGTTACGGATTAGTTGGACACACGTGAGGCTAGTGGTGTTGGGATCAAAGGTCCACAATCCATTCTGTATGATTATTGTAACGATTTCCATCTTGTATATACAGTCTTGTCATGCTATGTACAGTTGATTATCAAGTCCTGCAGCGATTATAGTACGAGATTGCGCTGATGACCCGTTCAAGCATGTGTTGATTCCACCTCTTCGTTACTACATACAGGCTTCAGGGCGATATTTTGTACGTCAGGCGACGCGATTTGGTTATGAAGGAGTTGATGGCTTCGGTGAGGGTGTTGGAGGGTCTTGTGCTTGCCTGAAGAACACCGTTAGCGTCGTTGTATTGGGTTTGGGGGTGAAGGGTGCTTACATCTGGTTCTCCGTCTGGCGTAGCGGCGCGGTTTACGATGGCCTTTTCGGGCTCGGTTAGGAAATTTTTGATTGAGCTGTTGGCGGATACGCGGGTTATGTTTCCGTAGCCATCGTATTCTTCGATGTCTTTGATGGGGCTTCCAGCGGCTTGTTGTCGGGCTGCTTGTGCGCGCCTTCTGTTCGATCGCATTATCAGGGTTACACCGATGGCGAGGAGGATCGTGACGAAGCCTGTGTTCACGTTAGATTCGTCGTGCAAGACTCTGGTGCGGTACTCACCCAGTACTCCAAAAAGGATGAACAGTGTCCTTGCAAGGGGTGTCAAGCCGTGCTGCGGCTCGACACTAACGGCGGTGGCCAGACTGGAAGGTATGGCTGATCCGGAAGCTAGGGACAATGTCCGAAGCCCTGAGGATACGGACTGTCGTGTGGTGACAGCTTGTGGCGCCATGATAGTTTGAGTGGATGGCTGTATGTCTTCTTTGGCTTCTGCTGTTCGCGTGACGGTGACAAAGGTGAGAACTGGAGGTAGCGATGAAGGCTTTGTCGTTGTCGAGGACGCTGTCGGGGATGAAGTCGAGATGACCAATGTTGGCGGCTGGGAGAAAGAACTCGCAGAGGATTCAGTGGCTATGCTCACTGTCGAAGAAGACGATGTAGTTGACATAGCCGTTGAGCGGGAGTCGCTCAGAATCATGAAAGACACTGCAGAAACATCCATTGTAGGCTTTGGTTGATTCTTTCCAGGCATAGGCTTTCCCACTGTCATCGCCGAAGTTGCAGACGGTATAGCTGTACTCTCAGGGGTTGCGAGAGGTGTCACTACAGGTGTAGTCAACAGTACAGGAGCTTCTAAAGAGATGAAAGTCAACACTCCGTGCACGTCCCCAAGGCGTGTTCTTCATCGGGAGCTTACCTTGGTTCCTTCCAGGTACTGTTCCCAATGAAGGGTCGTCTTGGTTGACACCGGGAAGGGCTGCAATTTCATCCTGTGCGAAAGAGTCCGCTAGAAGGCCTGGGACTGCAGTTGAAGCAGGTTGGATGGTCATGGCCTCGTTCATCGCGACAGCATCTGCTTGCACAGTAAGGGTTGGCCGGATGGTAGATGCTACAAAGTTAAGAGAGAAGGTCGAGGTGGCATTCATCGATAACGAAGGTGCGGTGAAAGCTTGAAGTGTTGATCCCTGGCCATCGGTAGGCGTTGGTACGGCCAGTGTTGAGAGCTGTTCGGACTGCGATGGGAGTACACCCTGTGTACCCATAGTAGGGTCCATTGACCATGACGATGGCATCGGTGGTGGGCCGTCCGGAAGTTCGTTCTTGCTCGTATCCGATTGTTGGGATCTCGTCCCGCCTGTCCCCAAGTCCATGTCCATATTCTCCTCATTCTTGCCCTCGACTACGATGGGCGTAGCTACCATCCTTGGATCATTACGGCGTACCAGCACCGGTGGGGTATCATATGGTCTGCTCGGTGCAGCCATTGCGAGGTAAGATTCCCATAGAGGCGAGGAAGATTCACAGCACGCGAGGATATTGAAATGGCAGTAACGCGGGTGCCATACCCCAGCCGGCTATTAGTGGTTCCATACAAAAAGTACCAGATGCCAAAAACGTGCTGAAGCGGGTGAACGTTTCGGTGTGGGCTGCTACCATGAGATGCGGTTGGTCAAGGGAACGCCCACTGCGACTTTTCCGTACCAAACATGACCAGCACGATCCCTGTACCAGGGAAATCTGTCGCCTATTTGAGACCATGTGGTGCGCCAGCTACGGTTTTCGGGGTATTGTATCCGCTTCATGGGGTCCCTCCAAACGTGCACTTGTTTCGCAGAGGACGCCAAAGTTTGTGTCGACACTCGAAACGTAGCGCATGCGGCGGGAACTTCGAGACCGGTCTGAACAATGATGCCACTGCGATGGCCGCGTGGTACGTATCTAGTTGATGGAGGCCGTCCGGTTGATGATACAAGAAAAGGAACGGTAGCCTTGCCGACAGCTCATATAGGCCAGATCTACAGATGACTTGTACTCTGGATAAAACAGCAGCGCATTGCTGATTCTTGCCATGGAGAGTGTTCCAACATATTCGTCTTTTTCTCGCAATCAGAAACAGTAATGATGGACTGGTTCATTATGGAATTGTCGCGACATTTCGACGGTGCCAACGTGAGGCATGCTCAGCTCCGACTCGGCAGACTCATGCAACGAGCGTGGCTGTGCCTGGCTTCGGCACTCGTATCCGGCCTCACGCAACGAGATGTAATTCAGCGGTATTCTCGCATCCGGGATGGGGTAGTAGAGCAGAGGACCACTGGGTGTGAGGCTCGCGGGTGCATCGGAACCAGCCTCTGAGGCCTCGGGCGCGGCGAAGTGGATCAATCCAGCAGCCGTCCGAGTCGATGATGCTTGCCGTGCGCCACCTCAGTCTAGGTCGGTATTCTCTTGTCGCATACTTATTGTTCGTATTCTGGCATTTCTGCAACATGATAATCGCGTGTTCATAGCCGCTGTCGTCGTTCTTTTCGCACGTGTACCCCCCCGAATGGCCGCACGCGACACGCCCGAGCGCGCGGTGCCGGAAACCATGGACCTCGAGCATGGGACCAAACGCGACCCTTCCCGCGACCGCGTCGCACCGAATGGTCAGAACTTAGAAGTCACCCCGCCATGGAGGAAAAGGCTCAGCGCGCGCACGCCGGCGCCCGTCGCTCGCTGGAGCCGCAAGGTTGTCGACTGGGTCAAAGGGCCGAAGCCGCCGGGCAGATACACGATCACGCCTTTTCTTGAGCGCTGGCAGACGTTGCCTGTGCGTCTGCTTGCGCGGTTGCCAGAATGGCTGCGCATCTGTGTGTATGCGGCGGCATGCATCGTGTGGATCGTTGTCTTCGCGGTAGTCATCAGTGACGGCGGGCTTCCGTCTGACATCGGAGGGTTGGGGGCGCCTGTCAAGCTGTCGTGTATCAACAACCTGTGGTAGGGCCTCTCCTCTTGTACTCGCAGCTGTGATGACTGTACTGATCGTCGCCAGGCCTTCTACAGAGAGCTGCGGACCCGATGGCCGCAACTGCCTCCCCTTCTCCAACGCCTCGTTCGCCTTCGTCTGCCCCGCCGGTTGCTCGAGCGCCCAAGTCCTGAACCCTCGCGCAATCGGTCCGCAGGTTATAAACTATCGATCCCTGGTGATTGGCGGCACGCCGGATTCCCAGGGCGATGGGCTCGTATATCGCGGGGACTCCTTCATATGCTCGGCGGCCATCCACGCTGGAGTAATCAGCGATGGCAGCGGCGGTTGCGGTGTTCTCTCCTTGATAGGAGAGCGCGACAGCTTCGGCGCTGTGACACAACATGGCATCAGCAGCATTGGCTTCGACGCGCACTTTCCAATGTCCTTTACCTTTGGCGAGGCTTCGGCCAAATGTGAGGACCCGCGCTGGAATCTGCTGATCCTCTCGACCATCTTCACTGCTCTGTTCGGCATCTTTACCACGAGCCCTGCGACGTTCTTTGCGCCCGTCTTTACGATTCTGTTCTTCCAGACCGGCATGGCATCAGATCCGCCCTCGTACTCAAACTACGCCTCCTTGGCCTCTACAACACTTGGCCGCTTCTTGCCTGCGGCATTGGCTGCTGCCCTCTTCTATCAGTTCAGTGTTCGCAAGTCTCTGCATAATTGCAGGGCGCAAATCGAAAAGACCATACTCTGGATAGGCGGTGCCTGGGTTGGCGCACTGGGTAAATATACATTTGAACGTATACCCATACAGCGCCTTACAGGAAACGACATCCGACAACAGCCTGGTGCTATCACAGCATTAGTAATCATCGTGCTGATTTTGTTTGCCGTCGTTTTGTACCAAGCATGGTGTTTCCGTAAGGAAGGGCGACTGCCACGCTATCTTGCACTATACGCTACATTGGGCCTTGGGCTGGGTATCCTTGCAGCTATGCCGAAGCTTACACTTAGGATACACCACTACATAATCGCCCTCCTACTCCTTCCAGGTACTGCGATGCAGACACGTGTGAGCTTGCTGTGTCAAGGCTTGCTCGTTGGACTCTTCGTCAATGGTATTGCACGATGGGATTTTGACTCTATACTGCAGACTGCAGCGGCGCTGAGAGGGGATGGCCAGCTCGGATCTGGTGTCCCAGCCCCTTTGGAGCTAGTCGTGACTCGTTCGAGCATTACATTCGCATGGGAGAGTCTACTCAGCGGATATGAAGGCGTCAGCGTGGTGGTTAACGATGTGGAAAGGTATCGGGGCATTGGTGGAAGCGACACAGGAAACTTCACCTGGAGTCGTTCGGATGATGCGAAGGATGAGTACTTCCGGTTTGGGTTCATCAATTATAAACTGTTTGGCAACGTAGCATATAGCGACTTTACGAGAGCGGGTACGTGGTTCTCGAATGGGACCTGGTCTGGAATCTCGCCAGGCCGTACATGATAGAACCCGAATGAAATCATCCTCGGGAGGTAGAGACCTGTTTAATCCCTTCATTGCCCTCGTTCCTGCAGATGTGACCAATGAGCCACTAGCGCGTTTACGTCACCGTTCAATACATGGAAACCTGGGCTTCAGGACAGGCGATCGACATGTGGAAGCGGTGATCCAACGGTTATACAGACACGTCTTGGCCAACCGCGGCAGCCATCATGCCCTCTCCTGCGACAAATCAGGTCTGGCTCAGATTGTTCCTTCTGCTTTGGGTGCGGGGGTAGTCCGAACACGGCAGTGGACATGACGTCACACCAACAGAGCCGAGTTGCTCCAGGGCTTGAATGACCGCGCCTGCACTAGGTCATTTTCCACAAACACGATGCCTTCTCTCCCTCGGAATCTCTACTCCCTTTGACCCTACCCCTCTACCTTCCGGAGCCTCAAAGGCATGGATTCACCCCCGAGACGTGAAGCGCCGGCTGCTTCCAAGCGAAAACCTGTCCCCTCGCCGACCGCACCTGGGCCTTCGCTTGAGCCGGAACGCAAACGCGAGCTTACCAGTAGACTAATACCGGATGCCTTTCTCGCTGCCACTCTCTTGGCAGCCCTTACTCTCTCCTGGCCGCTACGATGGGTTGTCTCTGGAGCGCCCATACTTGTCTACGCCATCCTACTAGGCGAGGCTTATGGACATCGTATCTTACCCTTCGTTCCCGTGTGGACCATCTTTGCAACTGTCAACTTCATTTACGCAGTATGCGCGACATCATGGCTTCTGTACTGGGTATTCTGGTCCCTCTGCTGGCCTGTACTCTTCATCACCTGTCTCTTCCAATTCGAAGCACCTGCTGCACTGGCGCGCCGCACGCTGCGAAAGACTTTCCTACGAGACCTGCACTTTATCAACGATCAGATAGCCTTCTTCGACCTGCCTGCTCTTGAGATTGACACCGAAGTCAAGGGACTTTTCGTCGTCCGGGGAGTCACGCTCTCACTATCCACAATGACACTTGTTGCTCATGGAGTTGAAGCCGGGATAAAGCTCGCTGACGACATTGAACTCGGCATTCAGGTCGACAAAGTCGTCGTACCCCTCTTCCGCGAGATAACTGTCGACGATGTGTATGCGAATGTGAAGGGTGGGGATTGGGAAGTCACCTTTGGAGACGTACAGTACGGCGTTCCAGAACCAGATGACGATGAATCTGTAGTCGTCACCAACACTGCCATCCTCAGAGCGGCAACGATGAAAGGCAACGCCAACGGCCGCCCGGCTAATATGGTCCGAAACCTTACGGCCGGGAAGATGCCGACCGAGGCTGAAGACACCAAATCCGCATTCTCATCTGTCAAGAAGATCTCACCAGATGAGGAGCGCGCCCACACAAAGTACAAAGAGCTGGTACGCTATATCAACGACACAAGCGCCATTACAAAAGCAAAGGAGGGGCTGGTAGAGGCCTCGAAGGCACGAGCGGAGGCTAGCTTGACCGACGACGAAAAGGACACAAAAAACACGAAGAAGTCAAAAGAAGAACCGGGAGTGCGCTTGGATATTGAAAACCTCGATGATTTCCGGGCAGCGATTTGTACCCAGATCCACGGGCAACCCTCGATACCTCACCCACCGACCAAATCGATCAGAGTCTCCACTCTTCGCAAAACATCGTACCCAAATGTAAAGAAATTCTTACATCGGCTACCCTTCCTCTATCGCTTGATGCTCAGCCCCATCTGCTACTTCCATCCTGTCAAGTTCAAGTCCGTCACGGCAGCTGGCTCAGGGAAATGGTTCACTGTCTTGATGCAAAAATACTTCTTCAAGCATTACTCAGCCCAAGATGCCGAGATTCGTAGATTGGAAGCGCGGATATCAGCCTGGTGCGCAGATGCCAATTTCGCTGTGGAATTGGGCCCGATTGCTAGCGAAGCCCACTTCCCCATCAACACCAATTACAACATCACGACCCACTTCAAGATCTCCGATGTCATGGCTTACAGGATCCTTCCGGATGCCGTCGAACTTAAGCAAGTTGTACGATTAGGAGGTGCGGATGCTGTTCTCACGATTCCCACATTCCTGTTTCCCCACCATGAGCACATCTTCCCGGAGAAGAAGAGCGACTTCGACCTGCTTGAGATGGAATCTGCCATAAAAGAAGCCGATCCTACCCCGAAGCAGGTTCGGGATCTCAAAGAGCTCGAAAAGCTAAAGAGAGACGAGGCTTCTATGCATGTCAACGCACATGCCCATCTCCCGGCACAGTTCCACCAAGACCTTCTTAACTTTGTCGCCGCAATTGTCAAAGCCACCAAGGTCATCGAGTCGGATAAGGACTTCGAGGAGGCCAAGGTCCTTCGCGAGCTGAGGCGTGTCACTACATCTGATAGCGAAGCTAGTAGTCTTGCATCAGTCAACACCAACAGCAGCGAGGTTTCAGGGACCACACTGAATGCCAATGACGACAATGGCTTCAAGGCATTCCTAAAAAAGGTGGACTCTGGCTTCAAGGATGCGTCGAATAAGACCATGGTGGGCATGCGCAAGGCCGGCCAGAACACTGTACACGCCATGGCCAACGATCGTTGGATCGCTCGGCTTGTCGGCAAAGTGACTAGGAAGCTGGAGAAGGCGCAGGGCGAGCTGGGGTACAGTGGAGAGGTTCCGATCGCTCTGGCTAAGTACCGCGAGCGACATGAGTTCGAGCAAAAGCTTTTGCCTTGAGCTGGAGAGATTTGGTGTTGGGGAGACTGTTGATGAGTTGCATGATACCCCTTTGAACTCCACGTGGTTGAGTAGTTTACTTCAGTACTGGATTACGAATTAATGTCTACCTAAGATCTGAGGACCATGACTCATAGTGGTATGATTCTTTCAAAGTATTCTATCGTTGTAGCTAGACTAAGTGAGAGCCCTCGGGATTGTTTGCACTGTGAGCGAGGAAGCATATGCTCATACTTTCGACCATTTCAACAAGACTGCCGCCAACACTACCGGCAGTACACTGACCAGCTCTCCCAAACCAGCAAACTCCGGCGGTATCCTCGCATGCACGAACGCGCCCGCGCCCAACAGAACAGCGAAAGTATTGTAAACGAAGCTCCATCCAAAGTTGAATGCAACCCTGTGAATGGCCTTCCTACTCACATTGATGATAGTCAGCACACCCGAAAGGCTAGGACGGACGAGCACAACATCGGCAGCGGATTGCGCGATATCAGTACCGCTTGAGACATGGACGCCGATCGTAGCTTGAGCAAGAGCAACGGCATCGTTCGTGCCGTCGCCTACGAACATGACAATCGGCTTCCGCGATTTGCCACTTGATGGCGCTGTAGAAGGTGCTGCGAGCAGATCCTTGATGTACGTCTGCTTGTCCGCCGGCGAGCAACGAGAGCGGACGGTGTGTTCCGAGACGTTGAGCTGCGCGGCAATGGCTTTGACAGCGCCGTCGTCATCGCCAGATAGAATGTGGACACTGATACCGCTGCGTCGGAGATGATCAATAGTAGAGGCTGCATCAGGTCGTAGCGTGTCTTGTAGACCGAAAACGGCTACGAGCGCGTTGTCGACGGTGAAGCAAACCGTGGTGAGGCCTTCGGATAGCATGGAACGGACGCGCGCATCGTCGGACAGCTCGAGCCATCTCGAGTTACCGGCGCGCAACTTCTGGCCGTCAACCGTTCCTTCAACACCTTTACCAGTCACGACTTTAGCATCCGGTACCGTTAAAGCAGACGATCCCTGCGACGCGAGATGTGTGGCGATGGCTGCCGAGACGGGATGTTTAATGTTCTGCAGCAGACCCAGCAAGAGACGCTTCGCTTCCCCGCCCACCTCCGCATACTCCTCCCGCACCACTGCCAGCTTCCCTGCCGTCAACGTACCAGTCTTGTCGAACACTACATCCGTGGTTTTGCATGCGACTTCTATGCTGCCCGCTGTCTTGAAGACTACACCACGTTTGGCCGCGACGCCGGATGCGACGACGATGACCATGGGGACTGCGAGGCCGATGGCGCAGGGGCATGAGACGATCAAGACTGTGATGGCATACGTGATGGCTTCGATGGTCGCTTCGGAGCCTGATTGATGCCGTATAGCGACGCCGATGGCGACCCAGATGACGAACGTGATGGTTGTCAGGGCGACTACGACGGGAACGAAGTAGCTGGCTACGGTATCGGCAATCTCTTGGATCTTGGGCTTGGAGAGCTTTGCTTCGTCAACCATGCCTGCGATAGTCGTAATGGTGTTGTCGCCAGGTAATCGGGTGAGGCGCACGGTGAGCGTTCCGCTTCCGTTGATTGTGCCAGCGATGACGGCGGATCTGGCGTGCTTCTCTACGGGTTGGGCTTCGCCTGTCAACATCGACTCGTCGATCTCAGAAGAGCCGGAGATGACGGTACCGTCCGTGGGGATGTGCGAGTCTGGTGCAACCTTGAAAGTATCTCCGTATTGCAGCAGCCTGGCATCGATCTCTCGCTCTTCTGCATCCTCGACTAGTAAGGCAGTAGGAGTTTGTAGGGAACGGATGCTGATGGACTCTGCTGCCTTTTGGCGCGCCAACGACGCCACCCAACGACCGACCATGATAAGAGTGACCAGCAGTGTACTCGTCTCGAAGAACTCGCCCGTCGATAGAGGTTTTCCACTGACCAAGAAGCCAAAGGAAACAACCGAGAAGATGTACGCGGCGCTTGTACTCAGGACGATGAGCAGATCCATCTCAATGACCTTCGAGAAAACCAAAGCCTTGAGAGCCTTCGGATAGAAAGGTCCGGCGATGACAACTTGAACGATAGTTGCAAGTGCAAGCGACGCAGAGCCATACGCGATCTCGCGCTCGGGAAGAGGAGCCCATGCCATGACCAGCACGGGAATGGTCAAGATGGTAGAAAGCAATGTCAACAAACCCATGTTGCGGACGTGTCTGCTGCCAGCTTCCAAGGAAGAATCGGGACACGGTGGTGCGAGTTGCAGCGACTGGCTCCACTCGTCGCTCATCAAATCCCTCGCCCCTATTATCTTCGCATCATAGTCCACGCGTATAGTTTGTTTGCCCAGGCGACGCACATCCAGCACTCCCTCCGGCCACTGCCCATTGACCAAAGCTGAAGGGTCGCCCGAGCAGACGAGATCCAGACTACAGCCTTGATTCGACACAATCTCGCATTTGAATTCGGTTGTGCGGTGCAGGTGTTTGACGACATCGTCGGCGGTCGCGAGGTTGGTGTTGATGTCTAGCTCGACGCGCGCGAGGACGAGGCTGGTCTGCAGTTTGCTGACGTAGTTCAGACTGCCGAGGGTTCGCTGGAGTTTTGTCTCGCATCCTGTGCAGGTCATGCCTGAGACGCTGATGGCGATGTGTTCGCGTGCGACGCCGCCTTTTTCGATGTCGGTGTTGTCGTCTGCTATCTCGGTGGTGTTCACCACAGCGGCTTTCTTGTTGCTGCAACATTTCGACGCGTCTTTCGGGGGACAGCAAGATGTTGGTTGAGGGTTTGAACACTCCTTGGGTGCCGATGTACAGCAGGAGGACTTTGGTGGGGATATGGCAGTCTTCACACCGTCAGTGTTCTCGATTGCGCAACAGCTGCTGGTACAGGTTTCCCCAGAGATGCTTTTGCTATCATTCGCGCAGCAGTCATCTTTGGTCTTGCCAATGCAGGAAGTTGGTGTGACCGTTTTGTTCGAGCTGCTGCTGCCACACCCTCCCGTCTCGGATTTCACCGGCGTAGACGATGAGCAACATGAGCCCTTCGGCTTCGAGGCTACAATTTCCGATGGTGATCCGCAGGAGTCTGTCGGCTTTTGCTCTTCGGGCGCTGATGAAGAGCAGCAAGACTTGGATGCTTTCGGATCTTGAAGAACTGATGGTTCACAGCATGAGCTGGATGACGTTGTGTTCTCAGGTGCCGATGTTGAGCAGCACGACATGATCGGCTTGGCCTCTTCCGCTGGCTGTGTCGAAGCACAAGGTGCTTTCGCTTCTTTTGACTGCGGAGTTGATGATGAGCAGCATGGACTCTTTGGCTTTGTTGTCGCATCCTCGAGGTTGTTGACGCTAGCGCAAGAGGCAGTAGGCTCAGAACTAGAAGAAGCGAGTGTTGCATTCACTCCGGGCTGGCTAGTCGCCGTCGCGCTGCTCGATGTCTCTGTTGACTGCTCAACGGTGGCTGCAAAAGCGACATCTGAATTCGCGGTAGATGCCGCTGCCGCATTCTTGGGGCCACAGCAACCTCCTCCGCACGCCATGGTGAAGTCGTCGGTTGTTAAGGTGGGTTATCGAAGAGGTTTCGCAGTGGAAATTACGATCTGGAGAGTTGGAAGGCACAATGCTTACCTTAATACATGAACTAGTCCGAGATAGTGAATTCGATAGGTCACCGCTTTACTGTCGATAGGTCACCGCTTCGGCCTACGTCGGCAACCTCAAAGCAACGAAACTTAGCAGAAGGGAGGTAAGGTATACGACTTTTATTCTTTTTACAAGCTTCTGAAGCGATTTCATCTCCGCCGATGAAGACTCAAACTAGCTCGCATTCGATCAAGCTCTCTTGCGAGTGCTTAACGGTCCAGACACGAACGATCTTCAATCCAAGTTCCGGCGACTCCAACAGCTGGCTCCATTGCGAGTACGTACGCTCTTTCGAAGAGAAAAGGGTGATCATCATCATATCCAAAGCAGTGGCTTGCCAGTCCGCGCCCTTGTCCGGAATGACGTTTTCGTTGATAAGAAGCTTGCTGTAGCCTTTCTTCATGGCGCCAGCAACTTGCTTCAAGATGCTCTTGCACACGTCGTCGGGCCAGTCGTGCAACACGGAGTGCATGTAGTATGCTTTCGCCGCTGGGAGTCGATTAGCGTCTGACGGGTAACTCTGCAGCTGCCAGACGTACCTTCCAATGGTTGCTTGGTGTGAAAGTCATACTCCATACGTTCGATGCTGGGATCCAGTCGCTCGATCCCATCAATAACGGAGGGTCGATCTTGAAGCACAAGACGACCAGGTACCTGAGGATACTTTGATCTAAATGTGCCGTAAGCATACGAATCTGGACTAGGCCTTGTGGCAGCATACCTGAATTCTTGGATGTCCTGACCGTAACCGCCGCCGATGTCTACTAACAGGACGGCGTCTTTAGAGTTGGCCATACCGTCTATTAGCTGCTCCTGCACAGGGTAGAAGTTCGAGTCCATCCAACTTGGTCGACCCTGGCGATAGCCACCCATGTGGTTGTTGAATTGCTGACCCAGGGGCGGATGTGTATCCAGATACCGGAACATGTCAAGCTCAGTATTGAAAGCATACTGATACGGCCCATTGGTTATGTCTGAGGTGAGCTGGTAGTCGTTCTTCTGCAAGTACTCCGAGAACTTGCTGCAAGACTGGTGGGCTCCACCGCCACTGATTTGATCAGCACCGTACTCAGTTTAGCAACGTCTCAAGCACCGAGAACACTTACAGGGCTGGATAGCCATCTCCAATGATAGGGATAGTCAAGGCCTTCGAGAAGTTTGTCGCCATGTATTCATCACTGTCGGTCTCCGTGATGTAACCCATGGCTGCAATGTGCCTCATCAAGCGAGCTACCAGTGTAAGCGAGGTCGCGGAACGATTCGCTAGTATACAAGCTTACCCAACAGTTCGCGAGGCTTTCCAAGCTTGTTCGCAATGTCGTCCACCTTCATTGGCTTGTCTCCAAGTACACCAAACACACCTGCATTATAGCAGGTGGTGATGGCGGTATGGCAGCCGGGCTAGTGACACCACTTAGATACAGAAAACTCTACAAAGATCTAGCACATACCTGGGCCCAGTTCTGCTCGATCATGGTCTCACGGGGAGTCTGCAGCGCCCTGACGAGCGCTTTAGCCTGCGAAAGCATTGCCATGCGAGTGTCATTGTGATCAACAGAGGGTTTGCCCCCGAATTCTGACAGCTTCTCCAGTAGGCATGGAACGGCGCTTGGGTCGTTCGCACGCACAGCAATGCCGAGATCGACCAGCATGTTTGCAAAGTTCTGACACGTTCAAAAGTAACGAGCAAGGGGTAAGAGGAAAGTAATTGGGCGGTAAAACGGGTCGAAGGTGAAAGGATTCACGGCACTGCTGGATGTACAGCTGATACGTTGCTTCCTTATAACTGCAAGTCAATTCCTTCAGTCCAACTCCCGAGTCTCCACAGAGATGGACAGCAGCATTGCCGGTGTGGTCAGCGGCTTGCGACTCATGGCGGCGTGTCATCAGACGGGAAGGATGTTTTGGCAACAGCAGGCGAGAAGAATACCCTGAGGCGGAAAACGGCGCAGCATGACAAGCTTCAACTCAAGGACGATGAATCCGCGGAGCATTCACACCCAAGTCGGTGGGCCTGACATCCACTTCAATACCATCGTCCGTCTTGGCACTCGAATGATGGCATGCTGGAGAACGGACCCCACTTGAAGGACCTCTGATCAGCTATAACCAACATTTGTCAAGGTGATCCTCCGTAAAGAGAGCAGGCTTGCAGTTGCAATCTAATATCCCATCGCTCGACTTACTCATTGGAACGTTCTGATCATTCCATGAGCTTCAAGATGGAATGAGACAAACACCAATAGAATGTCGCGATCCCTTGTAAAGGGGAACCATTGTCGCGAGTGGCGTGAGTGTGGGGAATGGGGCTCGAAAAGAGTCAGTGGCAGGCCGAAACCCCCACACGGCCCGTGGCTTTGGACCCGAAAGAGCGGCTGAGCGGCAAGCCGGCTAAACAGCCACATTAGTGCGGCATCGGCAACGCAACCGTCGCTAAGTGGAGACCAATCAGCTCATCCAGGCACCACAAATAGTCACTCCATCGATGATCCTACAGCTGCTGTGAGACGCACACTGTGGAAGGATGTGAAGGATGTATGTGGGCAGATGCGGCGTAGTCTCCATGAGTATAGAATGAAAAGATCGGAAACCCCAAGGCAACACAGATTGCCATACTAGTTGCTTCTCTTGTTGCTTCCCAAGATTATGTTATCGACTCCCGCAGACGGAAGGCCCGTTGATCAATCGATGAGTCGAGCGGGCTGCATGACAACGTCCTTCATCCCTGTCATTGGCAGGACGTCTGCTTACCGCTGGCTGAGCAAGTTGGCGACAGGAGCAGATACCTTGTCCACCGGAAGTCAGATAAACCCATGCGCGAATGCATATCTGAACTGCTTTCGTAGACCTTACTTCAAGGCTGTATGCAGTCTATTAGAAGATATTTCTGACCGGAATGGCTATGATTGGGTTGGGCCACCCGTTCAGTCGATTCTTTTGACGGGCCTATGCATCCGATGTACGTGCGAGCACGTGTGGGCCTGGCGTCGCCCGCGCTGCATGGAAATGATTACTCTCGCGCTTCCCAGTTTCAGAAGATAGTCCGTAGACTGACACACGATCGTCATCTTTCTGAAAAAGTACAGTCGTTCCGGAAACCATGCCCGGCACCAGGGGCGGTGCGAACTTCTGAAAGCTCCCGAGTCTAAGCCGCATCGCTACATGACGAAACTGCGCACGAACTCTTACGACCCCTGGTGTTGGTGGTCAGAGGGCGATAATGCTTTTGCAGGCATGCGCAGGGGATAAGCAGAGAGTCTGATGTCCAGTCGAGCTTATATCAAACTGAACCTAGGCTCCAGCACTGTAACTTCTTCCTCATCATCTGGTTCCCCACCTAGCCTTGTTGCAATATGGCAGTATCGCAAGATCTCTCCGAAGGCTTTGCCCAACAAACTAAGGGTCCAACGGTTTTGGCAGTATGCATCTCGTTGACGACGGTAGCGACTGTTTTCGTTGCGGCCAGACTCTATGTTAGAGTCAAAATTCTATCAAGACTAGGCCTCGACGACTGGCTGATCATAGTGTCGATGGTGAGTACTTTCTTCATAATTCTCTCACTGGCTCAGCATGCTGACGCGTCGTGTAGATATGTGGCTACATCATGCTTGGCCTTACGATAGCAGCCGTACAAGCTGGAAACGGACGACATTTCTCCGTGCTCACCGACGAGCAAAGGTCCGGTGCTATATTGTACACCCTCGCGGGCTTCCCTCCCGGTATATTCTCGTTTGGAATCCCCAAGCTGGCCGTGGTCGCTCTCCTGACGAGAATCACCAACCCTAGCCGGAAACATAGGATATTCCTGTGGGCTATGACCGGTGGCTGTTTGCTGATTCTGTTTGGCTGTGTCATCATCATCTTCGCACAGTGTACGCCGTCTCGGTCGCAGTGGGACTTCTCCGTTCAGGGTACTTGCTGGAGCCCATGGATCCTGATCTACTACGCCATCGTAGCGGGAAGTAAGTTCACAGCCAGCAAATCTAGTACTTGACTGACCGTCGCGGAGCCATCTCCGCCGTCGTGGACCTCTACCTCGCGATATATCCCGCCGTTGTTCTGTATGGACTACAAATCAACCTCAAGAAGAAGATAGCCTTGAGTGCCGCGCTGGGACTGGGTTCTATGTAAGCTTGCGTATGCTTGTCTTGGAACTTCCGCTCACACTTAAACAGTGCGGCAGCCGTAGCTGTGTACAAGTCGACTCGACTTCCAGCGCTTGCGAGCCCTGACTTCAGCTGTGAGTAGACTCGCATTCGGTGTTGAATCAGCCATGCTAATAACGCGATACAGACGATACGGCCGACATCACTATCTGGACCAGTATCGAGGGAAACTCTATCATCATCGGCGCCTGCATACCGACTTTGCAGCCATTATTCGACCGCATCTTTGGCCGGGGGATCTTTGGTAGCTCACGCGGTGAGCAAGGTCCAAGTGGATACAGATCGCGTAGTCGGTCGGGTGTGAAGCTCGCTACGATCGGGAGCAAGACTCTTCGATCAGCCAAGCAGCATGGGAAGTCGGGCGTATCTGAAACAACCCTGGGCCACGATAGCCAGGACAGTATCTTGAGCCCGGGCTTTCGGAATGGTAGCGAGGAGAGTAAAGTGGAGCCAAACTCTGGCATTACGCGAACGCAACACTTGACAGTCGAGTACGAGGATGTCACCGAGCAGACGAGGCCGAGTTATAGTCCTTGTGACACACGAAGATAGAAGTAATATGGGGCCTTGGTAGTACTCTGATGATTCGTCCCGTCGGGACTGGGACCTTGCAAAGACAAGCCGGGTCAACACTTGGAAGGATTCGCATGCTTGAACAAAGTGCAGGCATAGAGAAGCATCAGGCTCAAAGTTGAGGCGCGGCACGGGGATGAGGTGGTCGTTGCAACACGGGTGAACTTGGTTGCGGCAATGGGAATGGAACGGCATGTTTGGCCGGCATGATTGCCGATGCCGCGTCGGGTTCCCGGCTGCCATTGTGGGTCGTCTCGAATTGCCTTATGTAATGGATGCATTAGAAGTGCATTGCTGCATCGCGTGCAAGTCATGAGCATTTGCAACTTGGCAGGTAACAGTCCCGAAAATAGCGGTCGGCGGCTATGATCCGAGACTGAGGCTTCCGATATGGAGGACAAAGTGATGTGCGACACTGTACATCAGTGAGTGGAACCACTGTCCTCGGCCTGAGCTGGCAACTCCACAACCTCGCACCGCTCTAGTAATCTCCTCCAAACCAGCTTGCTATCGTCTACAGTCTCCGCTGCCCCTACACCTGTCAACGTGTTTTTGTGCCCAACCAACACAACACCAGCTTTCGCCCTTGTCATGACCACATTCAGCCGTCGCATGTCATCCAGAAATCCCAAAGCGTAATGAGCGTTGCACCGAACGGTTACAAACACGACGACGTCAGCCTCACGACCCTGGAAGCTATCGACGGAGTAGACTTCAGCATTCGGAATTGTTGTTGTAAGCAGAGTCTTCTGACGAGTGTACGGTGTCAATATTGCGATAGTAGGGGTTTCGATGGAGTCCTTTGGGATTGCAGTCGAGCCACTAGATGCCGGTGATGCCTTCAGAAGCTGGATGATACGTTTGCAGACGTCGCCTTGGCCAGCATTCGACTTGGATTGCTGGAAAAGGTCTTCAGGTGCAGCGCATTCAACCCAAACCATACGATTTGTCTTGGGCCAGGGAAAGAGCGAGGGAGGCAGTGGACGCGCGTTGTCAGCTACAGCAGTATGGAGTTTACTGTCGTAGAACTCGGAGGAGCTGAAATCGCAGATGGAGCGGTGCATGCGATATTGCATGTCGAGCATGACTTTTGCGACGCCTTCTCTTGGTGCTAGATTATAATGGCGTTCAAAGAGTGAGACGTCATAACCGGTTACCACAGCAGTTTGTTGAACCGTCGCGCGAAGCTGGACATGGTCTCCAACTAATATCGCAAGCGAACACCCTTTGACAAGAGGCACCAGGGTTGCGGGCTCAGTAAGCTGTGAGGCTTCGTCAATGATAACGACATCGAAAGCCTCGTTACGAAGCAAACCTAACGCAGCTCCAGTGCACGTAGTAAACACGAGACGGGCCTCTCTGATCCTCTTCTGCGCCTTACGCCGAGCTGGGAAGTTCGCGCTTAGGTCTTTGCCGACCATGGCGTCACACGTGTACGTACGTAAGTCCTGAGCGACTTTGGAAAGCTTGTTATGATGTGAGTATAATTATTAAATGTGTGTGAGGTAACCACACTTACCTGCGTCGATACCCGAACAGGGACAATGCCACCATTCTTCGCTTCAGGGTAGGCCACGAACCTCCTCAGCATGTTATCCACTGCATTATGCGTTGGCGCAGTAACGAGGAATCGTAATTTGGGTAGTTTTTCCAGCAGCTGGGTAATAATGACGACAATTGTATGAGTCTTTCCTGTACCCGGAGGGCCCCAGATGAACGTCAATGAATGTTTCATCGAAGCAGCGAGCGCTGCGTTCTGACTTCCGTTCAGTGATGGGGCGACGGTCACCGGTAGCTCGATGCCAATCGACTTATCTTGTTTTGACGGAGGAAGACCGAGAAGCATCGCGTAGATGGCACTACAGGTTTCGCGCTCGGTGTAGAAAGCAGTTACAGCGTCGAAAGAGGTCTTGCTTGTAACAAAAGATCCACACTGCGTAACACTCCAGGCGCACTTGCCAAGGTACGACGGCGGATGATGAAGACACCGAAATGCAACCTTGCCTGGTTCAGCTGATGACACAACAGCATCCATCGAGAAGAGCCTTGCGATAACATCATTCTGCGGTGGATCGGATGCTGTAAGACGAACGTGATCGCCAGCTTTGAGCAATCCATTCAAGGAAGAATCGATACGAAGTGTGCCCTTGACCATTGCGCAGCCGTCGCTATGGCCATCCAGGCGCAGCTCGAGAAACTCTCGCGACTTTTGCTCGCGAGCACTAGACGCTTCATCTACATGGTCAAGCGCGATGCCGAACAACGATGACGTGAATTGCCGAATTGCAGTCGGCCGTCCTACCAGAAGCCGCGAGCTTTCAGGCTCTAACACCCCAAGAAGAAGATCCAAGGCCGTTTCGGAAGAGCGGACCGTAAGCGAAATGAGCTCCACGATGTCGGCGAACTCTCTCAACGAGATGCACTTCAGTTCTTGCAACAGGATTTGGATTGGACGCCGGATGAAAGTACCCATGTCCTCCGACAAAAGGACGAGATGTCTCAGTAGACTAAAGGCCATATGGATAAGGTGTTCGTCCAACGAGGACTTGTGAGTCTCCCACGTTTGAGAGTGGAAGAATGCGGGTATCAGGTACACCGCATTCGGTAGGAAGTCGAGGAGAGTCGACGCTACGATCGTCCGGTCTAGCGAGAGGGCGGAGCTTGCTTCAAAAGCAAGAACATGCGAGAACGTGTCCAAAAGCATCTTCTTTTCACCATGGTCGTTGAGCAAACCAAGGATGGTCGACAGGTCTAACACAGACTTCAGTTCTTGGAGGTGAGCAAAGTCTTTGTCGCGAACCACGGCAACTACTGTCTCGGGGTAGTCTGCCCAGTCTTTAGAACTCAATCTGGGAATATCGTAGTTCTTGTTCGGTTTCTCAAATAGCGGTAAGACTTCATCAGTGTCGACGAAGGTAAGCCACTCGTCAAGCACCCGCATTGAGTTGATGTCTCTGTTGCTGATGACATATATTTCCTAAATGTTATCAGTATCACGGCAACTGTATAAGTCCGGCATAGAGAGCGTCAACCTACCGCACCCAATACCCCATTTTGCTGCACCTTGCCGATATGCTGCTGAAGTCCTCGACCAACTTTGTCCAAAGCAATGCTAGCTTTGCAGTCAAAGTTGACTCCGTCGCGCACAGTAGTCTCGCGTGCTCTGCGTTTGTCTCCTTTGTTTTTCTCATTTCGGTAGAGCGAATCGTCAGCCTGAGGACGCCTCAGAAAGATCCATGTGTTACTTCGCTGACGTTCGTACAATTGAAACATATGCTCATCGCAAAACAGCCTGTAATTGACCTTGGTTGGTAGCATTTTGTAGTTTGGTGAATGTAGGCCTTGTGAGTGGGGGAAAGCGAAGACTACGACGCCGGTGTCGACTTGAACTTCGCTTGCTCTTTCAATCTTTTTTGGTACGTATATCGCAACGCTCAGACGTTCATCCACCGTCAAGATGAAGAGTTTCTTGTGGAAGATTTCCAAGGCCTGAGAGACGGTAGGCAAGAATCTTTGCATACGGTCGGTGGACGATCTGAAGACCGGCTTCCAGTGCAGGTGCGGCTGATCTAAGCGAAACTTGCTCACCTCGTCAGGCGTGACGAGTTCTGACTGGAGAAGCCCGTTCCGTACCAAACTCGGCGCAGTTGCAGACGGTGGAAGGCAGCTAAGAACCCATATTTGCTGCTCATCGCTCAAAGCACTGAAATCGAGATGGTGACTGTATTCGAGGATGTCTTCACCGCTATGCTTACACCAGCGCAGTAGAAGATGCAGTAATTCGAATTCAGACATCGCCATCTTGTCTCGTGCGAGGAAGAGCTCCATCACGTCGACCTCATCGCAGTCGTTGGGTCGTGTGTTGTCAGCCTGAAGAATGAGCTGGGTGCAAGCATCATGCAGAACATCCAAGATGAAGGGAGCGACGGTATGTTTAGGTTCAGACGGATCCTCTAACTTCGTGAATTCCTTGAGGTCGTCAGGAATCCGGATGTGGTTTCCATCGACGCATTGAGAAAACAACCGATTGAGTTGTTGACATTGCGGGCTCATGGCATGACCGAGGCGCGCCCATCTCATGTAGAGATTTTTGACTTTCCCCAGGGACGCACTGGTGTATCGGGCAAAGTACTCCGCTCGGGCGTCACCGGTCACCTCGCCGAAAGTTACAAGTTCTTTGCCTCCTGGGTACTGGGCGGGCTGTGCCATCGTTCGTGGAATGATATCTGGATCCCAAGTCACAAAGACTAGAGATATTTTAGCGAGTTCGAGACAGATGCATAGGAGAGGTTTACATTTGTCTCCATCGAGATCACCACCTGACATGAGATCAGCGCTTGGCCTGCTCCCTTCAGTTGAGAACACGATGCAGTCGACTAGATGAGCAAACTCCGGGATATCTACTGCCTTGAATTTCTGAAGATCGCCTGGATGCAGGCATGGATTTCGCGTTACCATCACCTCGGTGTTAATGATGGTATGCGCTCGCCCGTCAACATCAGTTATCCGCACAAAGCATTCACCTTCTCTGAGCTTTCCCGGGTGACCATTCTTGCTACTTGGGTCGCAAACACCGAAGAGAAGCCGTGAGCGGCGGATCAGAATCCGACATCGTTGTTCGTCTCGTTTGTTCAGCATCTTGGTGTACTCTTCTCGAATCATCCTTCCTAGGAGCGTGTGGACAGATCCAATGCCTTCTAATAGAAGTCTCTCTGCTAGATCGAGTCTGCCACTGTATGAGAGATACTGGAAGGCTGCCCCAGGATAACCTTGGCTAACGTTATTGAGGAAGTGCAGATGCTGCTGCTGCTTGTCGAGAAGGATATCCGCCGAAATACCCAACGTATGCAAGAGCACCACCACCTCATCGTTTAGGCTACCATAGACGTAAGGCTAAGTCCAGTCAGCTCAGTAGACCAAGAGACGGTTTGGAAATCTAACCTTGGAATAGTCTACGACGGCGAAACTGTGATCGGATGCATCCCTGAACTTCCTCATAGATTCTCGAAACTGTACCTGTTCCTTACCCTGAAGGGTAGGGTCTAAGGTCAATACGCCCTTGTATCCACGATATCGAATTTGGAATACGGACGGTAAGTAGCGCTGATTGCGAAATATTATGTTGCGTCTCTGGGCCAGTTGTCGAGCGAGTTGAAGGGATATCAGACCACATCCGTCGGTGAAAACGTAATCATCGCGTTTGACGTCGTCGATGTCTCTGCAGCGTTCCGGGGAGAGATTAAGCGCGACCTCTGCGCTAGAGAAAAGCAACCCAATTCGTTTTGCTTTCTTGCCTACGGACTTGAGTTTCGAGAGATCACCCATAGCTTCGATCTTGGCAGAGATGCCTTCTTTCGATGCGCCATACATGAAGCAAGATCTGGACTTCGTTTGGCTGTTTGAATGACCAAAGAAGTGGTAGTAAATCCCATTGAGTACAACGCCAGTGGTGAGTAGTCTTGTGACGTAATCGCCGTTCTCTCTGCCAGTGGCTACGCGCGGTGGGTCATCTGGCGACTTTGAAGGCCAACGCAAGCGGAAGTCCGCCAGCGAAAGGAGGAGGAGTCTGTCCAAAGGCTCTTTGCGTGTAACACGGTTGGAGGGCGCGCTTTCAAACCGCAGGACGATCTCCTGCACCGTTCCCGAAGAAACAAGGGAAAAGCACTTGACAAGTCCAGCCGCGTTTGTCTGCCTGGCCTGCGGGAGGTTGGCAACTGTGTAATTCCATGATGTGATCTCTGGATCGATATCACGCGAGAGCACGACGCGAAAAGTTCGCAAGCTGCTCATTGTTGTGATGGAGAGGAGTGCGCCGCAGTGTTGCAGAAAGAGAGTGGCTTGATGCGGGGTCTACACAGACGAAAGTCTTCGTGATTCGTGAAGGATTGCGTTTGCTTGTGCGACGTTACACCGAACTACCCAAAGCGGCAAAACAAGACTTACCGTAAGAGCAGCGTCTGCCTTGACTTCTGACTCTTCCCCAGCACTCACCACAGACATAATGGCGAATGAGGCAGCCCTCAGTCGCTGTCTTTACATTATCGGCGCCCAATGTACCGGCAAGACGACGCTCGTGAACGCACTCGAAGACGCGTTTCATCAAGGTGACACAGCCCTTCCAGTTACAGAGGTAGCCTCGAGGCCGGTGATCATCCGAGAGGTCGCGCGCAAAGTGTTACACGACAAGCATTTCAGCCGCGAGGACATCACTGCATCGCCGTCCCGATCCTTGCAACTGCAGAAGCACATCCTCGACGCGCAATTCGAAGCCGAACAGGCTGCCATCGGTCTTGACACGCCGCCGACCACATGGTATATCTCCGATCGCTCCGGTCTCGATCCTATCATATACGCGCAACTGTTCGTGGGCGAAGGAGCGGCAGGCGAGATGCTCGCATCGGCAAAGTGGAAGGAACTCGAACGGCGCATGAAGGCGGGCATTGTGGTGCTATGCGAAGCTGGCTGTAGTTGGCTTGCCGACGACGGGACGCGATTGATGCCAGACGGGACGGAGGCGTGGATGCGCATCGACGACGCGTTCCGAAAGCAGCTTGCCGGTCGGGGCATCCATTACACGCTAGTACCCAATCACGTGGTCAGTCTCCAGGCTCGCGTGCAATTGGTACAGGAGTGTTTGAGAAGCTCATAGCAGTCCCAAAGGCTTGTGAGCGATATCTGTACATGTGACTACGCTGTCGTGCGGTTATCCCTTTCGCTCTCACGTGCATCCTCTCATGCGGCTTCCAAGGTTAGCGTGGTTTCCCTTAAGGGGGCGGACGCTTCCTCCAACAACAATTCAACCAGCAACACACGATACTGATACCTCAAGCTGAGCCCAGCCACTATACTCGTAAACGCCACTGACGCATCTCGGTCATCTTGGTCCACATGCCAGTTGCGATGATCTCACGTACAAGGCCCGCCTGGCTCGCGAAGCCGTGTGCCCATTCGCTCCGCAGTTGCGCGCGCAACGATGGCGACGAGTTCAATTGAAGGTTTTGATCAAAGGAACTATTTTACACGGTGACAGCGATGGTGGTATCCGACTTGTTCGAAGGTCCGTACCAAGTTGTAGGTTTCCGTCTAGGAAGCGACGTCTGTCTTGGGTAAATCAGCTACGATAGCAGGAAGTAGCGACCAAGACCGAACAGCATCCCAAAACTGTCCAGGATTCTAGCCTCATGCGTCTCTGGGAGGTACCGCAGTCGCGTAAACAGCAACATCGCAGCAAGCACGACGCCACGGATTGTGAGATCTGTGTAGAGATCCGTCGCTAACTCCCCTCTGCAAGCGCTCCACGCACTATCGGTTTCTCTCAGGAATACATGCTGCTGGGCCGATTCAGCTAAACATTAGCCCTAGGTGTCATTCAGATCGCTGCTCATCAGGAACACAAGAACCCCTCCCACACCCGCATCATAAGTCGGCCGACCTGCGATGAGCGATCCTGCATTAGGAGGTCTTCCTGTACTACCGCCCCCGAGCGCGAAGAGAGAGGAAGCGACCAGGGAGATTAGCTGGCGTCTAAATACTCTCGCGATCTACCCGAACGGGAGTTTGGGACATACGAATTGACGACGAACAAATTAGTGCCCGAGACATACTTTTGGCCCTGCGCAGGTATGCCGTTGTCCTGGGAAGAGCCGTCATGAAGATCTCGACATCAACATCGAACACGAAGCGCAAACCAGTATGTTCGCCCGGCAGGCGTCTGTAGCAAAGGCTCGAATCGATACAGCGACGGCTGTCGGATTTACACCGGATGAGGATCAACAGAGGATATCTTTATTTTATCTACACACTTGACGGCCTGCGTCGCACCCGGATCTTCCCACCATGCAACGGAAGTTTTAGCCACACAGTATCCAAAGGTTTCGGCCTAACCGCCATGTGCTCAACGTCATAGTTCAACAGCATGTGCGCAATGAAGACCTTCATCTCATTCAAGGCAAAGAATCGCCCAGGGCAGGCGTGTCGGCCGAACCCGAACCCGAGGAAAGCATCGTCAAGCGTAGCAGTCGACTTGCCTTTCCGCTCGTTCGTGTCCGCTTTAGCAGCCTCAAGGTCGTCTTTGGTTGCAAAGTTGTCGACGATGCTAGTCACATTGTTCGGGTCTGCAAACCGGAACGCATTGAAGCTGCGTGCTTGGGGATAGATACTCTCGTCATAGTGGATTGGCTCCATTGGAACCGCGATCATGGTACCTTGAGGCACATGAACGTTGGAAACTGGGAGACGAATGCCTTCGGGGTGAACGACCTGCACTTCGTTAATACCAGTCCTTTAATACTTGTTGGCATACATACTGTTCGCGGAAGTCCGACAATGGCGAACGGATTAAGCCTCATTGATTCACGGATCATTGAATCGATGAGCTTCAAATCCCGCACCGCATCGCGCGTCCATACACCACCAGACTTGGCGAGCACGGATGCAGCTTCGTCTCGCAGAGCATCAACATACCCCATTGCCGGATCCGAGCTGAAGAGATCCAGGATGACGTTCTGCACAGTGAAGCTGGTCGAATGAAGGGATATATCATTGACCAACAAGAGCCGATGCGCCACTCGCTTCGGCTCCAACTGCCCTGCATCTCCCTTTGCGGCTGCGGCGTAGCACTCATCGATAAGCCATTGGAGACCATCTTTCTGGGACCGGGTAAGTATGTTGATGCGCAGCTCGTTAATGCAAGGGGCGGAATCCTACCGGTGGTGTCCACCCGCACTTCGGGTCAGCCTTGAAACGGGCAGTAGCGTTCAATCTCTCTGTCACAAAAGGCAAGCAGCCCTTCATTGCTTTTCTGCGCAAGTACCAGCAAGTCGATCCTACAAGAAAACCAGTCACTGGCTTGAGCGGCTTGGGGGATGCGTTGATTAGCATAGCGCCGGCAAAGATGCTCATTGCGTGATCCCTAAGATCGTTCAAGAACTGTTCATCCCGGCCTGCGACACTATCAGCGCTTGCGCATCTTCCTAGCAGGCACCACGAGCGACTCACATAGCGGCGCGCCGCAAAAGGCGCCGTTACTTGCACCAGCGATCAACTTCAAGCAAGCATCCCATACTGCGACCTCCTTCCACTCTGTGTCACCTTTCCCTCCCCACCAGCGTTCGAAGCCTCTGTCAAGTTCGTCGGCCATCAGCGGCGTCAAGTGCTCGAGATTCCGCGTAATCTGATGGCGCACGACGTTGATCTGGAAGTCGTTGTCGGCTACTTCTTTGTCCCAGACTGTCCATTTCGTTTGGATAGTCTCACTCTGCGTTGCGTGGATATCGAGCGTGGACTCTGGTAGTGAGTAGACCTTCTTGATCAGACGAGGCGGAAGAATTATCATCGCTCCTCTGTCGATACTAGGCAAGATGAAAGGGCTGTTTACGCTGGCAAACTAGAAGATTAATAATGAGTAGATTTCTACTGATATTGAAGACTATCATACCTTGCGATACCCTTCGAACGCCCAGTCCTGGGTCTTCCGGATGGACTTCAAGGTCGCCCACACCCATTCAAACCATCCTTTCTGGAGGCCCACGACTGGCAGCTCCTCCCAATGCTTGGACTCTGGCTTTCCGAAAAACAATGCCCGAATTGCGTGGTAGACTAAGAACAGAACCGACAAAGGCACGAGGGCCTGTGTGGGCGTGATGATGAGCTCCATGCTTAAGCTAATCAGATCATAGGAACAACGAAGAGCACTCGACACTCCAAACACTTAAAGTATGCTGATGCCAATAGACTGCCAGTGACAGGAAACGTTCCGCCGCTCAGCTCTCCTCGGAAGCCCTCTGCATTAGACTGTACATCCATTGGGCTGTTTGCACGAGCAAGGGTTTGATGCAGCAGGTAGGTAACAGCCGGATCCTCCCAACAAGCTAGCACTGTGCTCTGCATGCATCGATGTCGATGTTGCAAACGCGGCTACCGACCCGTACATTCTGCCGAATATACTGTTAATTGCGGCGTTCACCGAGACGGCCGAGCCAATGATCGCAAAGCGACAAGCTCGAATTTGCAATCGATAGGCCTCCCGCGACACTTGTTGCTAGCGCGACTGAGCGGGTCATCGAACGGCATGATTTTCAGGGTAGTACCTAGGGAGTTGCTCCGGTATTGCAGCATGCAATGCACCCACCGCGTACTACTCACATTGCAGTAGCTGCCATTTTTTGAGGAAGGTTGTACGACAGTGCGTCAACCGCGCGGCTCCACACACGGCTCGGGTCGGCAGACTTCCATATCAGGAATAGGCGTGGGGTCTCTCAAAGCGATATCACAAATGTCTCGTCTTTCAGTGGCTTGGTTTGGTTTTGCATGTGACCGGAGAATCAACGTCGAATTATGACTTCAACTAAAAGATATTGCGTGGAAACAAAAGCAAAACCATTGGCTATAAGATCATGCAAGAGTACAGCAGAGTTGCAACTTTAGTCGCAGCACACCACTACGATTGCAATTGCTCGCTCGAGCAACCTCGACCAGGAAGAGATGCGTCATGTGGCGCGATTTGTACAGATGCTCGACTGGATCTCGAATTCTGGTGGAGAAAGACATTGGTTGCCAGTCACCATCTTCCCCCCGCGTACACGTATGCGGATGCTATGTGCGCGCTAGTCGGTCGCTTCTCGAGCGGTGCCCGGGCACAAAGTCGGTCTGAGCTCGTTTGCACATGGAAAAAATACCTCGACTACTCGCTATCATCCGGTCGACATCCGGTAAATCTACTTGAAGTCGATCGTATACGCCAAGACGTACCATGGCAGCGCTGGCTCTAGCTACAATATGTCCGGACGAAGGATTTTTCTCGCCAGCTCGTCCTGATGGGGTACTAGGACATGCAAGCCTCTTCGTATATCTCCAGTTAAATCGCAATCGTACTCCGGATGTGTAATTGGAACCGATGGCCTGCTTCAATCCTTAACCGCACGTGCGTAGGCATTGCTACCAGGATCCAAGCCGGGCCAGTGGGTGTGTCCGCGTCATCCGTATCCAGACACGTGGGAAGAGGTGTGCATGATCAAAAAGAAAGGAACCCATGGAGAAGCGGGCCTGGGACCTCATTGCCTGCAGGCAATGCTACCCGCGATGTTACCTTTGTCTCCCGCTATCGATATCTCTGTATGCACGCAATGACGATTAAACCTTGTACCGCTTCGAGAGACCCTGGAAGATATGAAGGCGTGTTAGGTCACCTGGCGGCTTGCACAAGGACGGCCGAGGTAGGTCCTTTTGCTGGTCTGGGAATACAGCGGTAAGTAGGCTCTGTCCTTGAAGTCGCTTCCTTAGGTGCAGCGAGGTACAGATGCGATACAAGACCGACGTCGGATTTGACTCCACCAGAGCTTTTGTCCTCCAATCAGACGTGAGCGGTCGGCCCTACCTCTTGGTAGTGGTGCCATGTGGGGCAAAACCCGCCTAAGCGCGCCTTTGCAACTGTCACTTTTCGACATCGATAGCTTGCCGTGCACTCACCTATTCGCCATCTTGGTCGGCGGCAGTCCATCAAGGGTCGCGGCTTGACCTAGCCGTATCGATAGTCAGGGGTCCTGAAGGGCCTCTTCCGTCATCTAGCGCACGGAACATTTCCTCATCCAGCTGTGATTCGCCCACGCGTTCGTGCGTTTGCGCACAAGCCTCAAATTAGAGCCGCAGCCTCGGACTCGTCCAGACGTTCACCGTTTTCCCCGATTCCCACACTACACCCTTATGGATCGGACCGTTGGTCCTTCCAGCATGACGGACGAGGCGCTTCGTGTTCTGCGTGGTAGTTGCATCGGGTCTACTTACTTTCTAGGACAGCAGACGTTGTGATAGCGCTAGAGAAGGGTGGGTTGCTCGTCTTTTCATTGACCGCGGAACACACGATAGGTGAGAGCGTCCATCAAGCGACGCAGCTTGTGTAGCATGCAGATGGCCTGACATTGATCCGATCGTACTGCAGTGCAGTGGCACAGTTCAGCTAGCCAACAATGACTTTAGTTCACTTGCATGGAAGCTTAGACGTAATGTAACGGGTCGTTCCAACCGGCTCGCCCGCGCAGCAGAACCTGTATCTAGAGCAACGTCGATATGGTAACTTTCTATATGTACCAATGCTTGACACCCCGCGCCTATTAGCCCAATCTAAGGTCTTACTTCGTAACCAAACTTTACTGCCATCATGGACTTCTTAGAGATGCAAAGCGTACATTTGCCAGCGCTCAGCCCATTGGCGGTCAATGCTGCGAGCAGCATCTTCGGTTTGATATCGATTTTCTTTTGTTACAAGGCCTTGGTTGCGAAGAAGCTGGTATGTACCGAATGCACATCCTCAGTATGCATTATGAGTGCACACTGACTTGTTCACCAGGCTTCTTCTCCATCAAGGATCTTGAAGACCATCTTCAAGCCTATCACCAAGCGGTACCAGGCATGGGCATATCTCTTCTGGGGCCCTGAAATCATCCAGAAAGCGTTTGATGAGGCGAAAGGGAAGCCATTCGAGCTCTTCGCCCCGGATAACCGCTATGTCTTTGTCTCCGACCCTCAGCAGATCAAGGAGCTAGACAATGCGCCAGATACGGTGCTGTCACTTCAGGCAGCGTCAAAACAGGTGAGTTCTTGGGCAGCTTTCGTTCTTGGCCATTATTGACAAATTGTAGATGCTACAGCCCCTCTACACTATGTAGGACGACCCTCGCGCTTCTCGAAGGCAGTCTTTGTGCATTCGGTCTACTAACGAATCGCAGGCACGGCTTCAACTGGTTTGACCGACGTGGTACTGAGGGTGTTGGGTTTATCCGCGCTCTTCGCACACTTTTGACCAATAACTTGCCTAAGATCCTTCCTGACCTCACTTGCATCATCCGCACCAGGTTTCAGGAGCTACATACTGGACACCCAGTGATCAACGGTAATACAACGCCAAGCTTTGACCTATCTAACTCTGCTGACAACTATCAATAGGAAAGAAGCAGTCGGATGTGTATCACATGACTGTGAAGTTGGTCGTCTTGTCGAATGCAGTATCTTTCTTTGGAAAGGATCTGGGTAAGTCTCGTGCCATGCACTTCGCTCATTGCTTCGTGCATGACTGACCGAAGGCAGCAAAGGATGAGCAGTTCATGGTCTCCGCCCTCGCATACATCGAGGAGACTTTGATCTGCGCTGAGATCGTTCGCCTGCTACCTGGGTTCATGACCCCGTAAGTGCTATTGCCGAGTCACATCAGCCCTCTTTACTAATTCGTACAGCATCGTCGGCGGTATCATCGCTCGCACACTCAAGTCACACGCTGTCATCTTCAATAGGCTCCTGCCCATTGCCGAAGAACGATGCATCGAGCGAGACGCAGCCAAGCTAGGCCAAAAAGTGCCCCAACACGCCGACTGCATCCAATGGATCATGGAGACATCACCCAAGAACGCGCCCTGGACACCTCAGCGTGTCGTCCACGAGCTGATGGCCATCTGGTTCGGCTCCGTGCACGCCGTCTCCACAACCGTGACTTTCGCCATCCACGACCTCTGCCTCCACCCTGAGTACGTAGAACCCCTACGAAGGGAGTGCGAGTCCCAATACGCCGCGTTTGAGCAAAGCGGTGTTGGACTTCCGCTTCTCGACAGCTTTATCAAGGAGTCTGCGCGCTTGACACCCGTTGAGTCGCAAAGCACACGTCGCTCAGCGCTCCAACCTTTCTCTCTCAAAGACGGTACTCACGTCAACATTGGAGATTGGTTCTGCACACCCGTCCGCGCCATCATGACGAACCCCGTCGATTACCCCGAAGCAACGACATTCAGTGGTTTCCGCTTTGCTGACCCGCAACTCGTTAAGAGCCTGGAGAATGCTGATGGCGCTTTCGACATTATGCAGAAGAAGCCAACGAAACTGACTGACTTTGACATGACATTCCACGTCTGGGGAACGGGCAGAATGGCCTGGTAAGTCTCTTGCTGTATCTCGGTTGTTGTGAAGACACTGCTAACGATTCGTTGTAGCCCCGGAAGGTACTACGCCTCAGCTGTCATGAAGGTCATCCTCGGACAAGTCATCTTGAACTACGACTGTGAGCTTGTAAACCCGACTGCGAAGCGCCTCTTCACTTGGCGGTCGACCATCTTGCCTAAGCCTAGTGCTAAGGTCGTCTTTACTCCAATCAGGGAAGTGAACTAGAGAAGGAGGTACATGGGATGATTCAACGTTGATGCTCGCTGCTGGATATGCAGAGCAATGACGCAACGGACGATGCGGGAATGGCGTTATTCTTCTTTCTTTTCTTCTGACTGCACGAATTTCCTAGACGAGTACATGATACAACGACTGCTACACATGAATACACGCCACCTTATCATCATGACGCCTACTGCTACATTGAGCTGCTCGCCAGCCAGGGCGATGCTCGCAACCACATCACTCATAACATCACATTGCATACCATGACACACCAACTTCTAAAATCCATACATTGAACGCAGGGTATCTCCCAGAAAGAAAGCAAAGAAAGACACGATCTAGCCGCTGAACGCCACCCATCCCAATACCGCGACCGTTTTCAGCGACAACTCGCCTACTAGCGCCCCGGGCAGCCCTGATAAAAGAAAAGCACCTCCTAGCACTGCCGGTCCTCGGCCCGATTGAAGACGCGCCTAGTGTGCGCCGCCGGTAGCTAAGAGCATTCCAATTCGGACCACGTCACACGTTGGATGTGGAGCAAAGCTGCACCTAGCCATGCCGATACGGCAATACTGCAGACGCCATTCGCGCGGACAATAGTCGCGCTCCAATGCTGCAGACGCAAGATCAGAAAAAGGGAAGAAAAGAAGCAGTCTAGATCTCAGCCGTTAGCTTTAGTTGCTGTGCTGGAAAATGTGGTACGTACTTTTGTTATACAAGTTGTTGGGGAATTGATCCAGTCCCAGATTTCGTCACTGGGTGGACGTGTTCAAGTGTTTAGTCGGTTCAAGAGATGTCTTGACTGCTCAATCACTACCAGCCCGGTCCCTGGCCAAACGGATACCGGTGGCCGGCATCTTCTAGGAAAGCATGACCAGTCTGGCTCTTGGTCAGGTGACCGTTTGCCCGTGCCATCTTCGTTCCGGTCTGAGGATGAAGGAACTGGGTGTCCGACTGCGACCGTGTGAAAGGCATGGCGTCTGCAGTAATATTCAACTTGTTCCACTCCGCCCAGTTGGTATCGTCACGAGCTAGCAGACTGCTGTAATGATCAATGTCGCGGCGTGGTGGAGATGGGGCTGAAGCAGGCCGGTTTGCTACGACGAAGCCGCGCTGTACGTTGTTCGTGGGGGATGCGTCTTCATGGGTCGCGACCTTGCCGATAGAGTCATGTTGGGGCGCGGGATGAATGTTGGAATGATAGTTCAGTCTCATCCGCTTGTCAAAGGTCGCAGGGATGAGATATCTCAATTCAAGGTGGGGTTGGGAAGGCAATGGAAGCGCTGCGTCAGAGTCGCGATCCTCTCTAATCCAGGATATGATCGAGACGGGCGGTGGTGTATTGCTGACATCGTCATTCTTAGGCGAGACTGGTTTGCGTCCGGCAAAGAGTTCGACGATCCAATTGTGCCATACGCCAAGAGAGGGCTTTCTTGAGCTTCCCGTCGATACCTGAGCCAAAGTTGCTGCAGTGATGGCTACCGCTGGAGTGCGATCTGTTGCAGTAACGGCCACAACTGGAGTCAGAATTGCTGGAGCAACTGTCGACACTGAAGATGGGTCTGCCGTAGTGGTTGTCGTCGCTGATACTGGATGTTCTGTGACTACTGTTGATGCGGATGCTCCTGCGACCGTCGTATCTGGCCTTGTCGACGGTGAGTCTGGTGTAGCTACTGCCACTCCCGATGATCCATCTGCTGTAGTCTCCTCCGACACTTGGGAAGGGCCCGCTGTAGCATGTTCGGCGACAGGAGAGTCATCTAATGTAGCTTCCGTTGCCGCTGGCAGAGTTTCTGGCCAAGACCAGTCTGACTGAGGATACCAAAGTGGCGCCAGATTCAAAAGAGAGGCGGGCGGGTCGTCATCTTCGTCTGTGAAATCCCCTGGCGCGCCGGAACTGCATGGGACAGCAGAGGCATCATCATCTTCTGATTCATTTCGATTATCGCTCTCGCAGGTACCGCTCGTCTCGTGATCTTGCTCATCCGTAGCGCTACGGGCTGCTTCTGAACTGTCCGTGGTAACAGGGGCTCTGTCACGTATTAGTACGGTTCGAAGACCGCTTTTGAAGGCGCCGGCAGACTCTTGATCGTCAGTAGTTAGTACATGGCGCCTGGCGAAGGACGATCCGTTATCGTCAACAGGGTTGCTATTGTCGTCATAGATCGGGTCGTTGGATCCAGCAGAAGAGGTATACACTGAACCAGTCAGTGGATTCATTTGGTTGATATACCGTTTGAAGTAACGATGTCTACCTTTTGGTGCTTTTGTAGGGCTCTGCGCATCGCTGTTTGTTTGTTTTGCTTTCGGCTTCTCGACATGGTGCTTCTTGCTGGTTCTACGCTGCTTCGCTTGGCTACGGAGCTGGGCGCGAGACTTGACTTTGGGCACAGTCATCGCGACACGTGCAGCTGGGTTGGATGAGATTAGAAGGTTAGTGCATGCCACTCGTAGCACGAGCGATGCGAGTGCGGCAATGCGTGAGATCTGTAAAGTGCAATTCAAAATCAGACGTAGAGGCGCGGCTTGTTGTTGTGTATGCTAACAGTAGCTGCGCGTAGACAAGTCCACAATGTTTGCAGGGTCCAACAGCGCAGTGCGCGTCGCGACAGCGCAAAGTCTAGGTGAACCAGTCGTAAGACAGGGATTGCAAATTTAGGAGACAGTGACGACATGGTGAAGGAGAGCGGGAATGAGAAGAATACGTATATAGCCTTCACCGTTGACCATGTTGGGGTGGAGGTGACGGTGAGTTAATACAGAGGACGGCGCTCAGTTACTTAAGGGCAGTTCAGAAGTTTGCGTGACTGTCACTTGCACCACCCGACAATCAGCTTTGATATTGAATCATTCGTGGAAGCGTCAGGTGTATACCTCATGACAGTCGTCCAAGCTCCTATTGGCGCTGAGTACCTAGGTATGTGTAAGATACGGGTCATCGATCATCACGTGTGGCTTGTCGACGCGTCCACCCTGCTTCTAGACTAGAAAGCCGCGGCTTCTCATGCCTTGTCTGCGCAGATGTATGTGACTGCACGTCCGTTAGTACTGAGTGAAGTGAAAAGCAAAGTGGTGTGTTGGATACCATTGTTACCACGGACGAAAGCATCCCCCCAATTCCGAGTGACGCGTCCCTCAGACACCTCCTTGCATCGCTCCAGTGCAATGTTCATGTAGCCATCTACTGACTGAAGGTCGCCTACATGGAGATTAGTAATTGATGTGCATCATAGGCACGTCAAGGGCTACCTTTGTAGATGATACCAGAGTTCAGCTTGACGGTGACGGGAGCTCCGATGATTTCACTGAGGAAGCCGCTAGGATCTCTAGAGTCACCGGCGGCGTCAGGTGCTGGGCTTTCACCGTTGGTGGACATGGTGATGAGGGTGGTGGTGATGCTGAATTTTCTAGCAAACAATCAGCACCTTGTTACGACGCGTCTAGATAGATCTTACGTTGATGCTTAAGTAGGCGTAAGCGTATAATTCTTGAAATCGGTCGCTGATGAAGATGGAAGTGAGAGATGGCGATGTTGGGTGGTGTGGAAAGGCAGAGTGCACGGGCCCAGTCTCTTCCTCATCGCGAGAAGCGTGACTGCGCGCGTTGAGGCCCCACCTGCACCAACCCGCGCCTGCCCCGACAGCGGCCTTCCAAGGTTGCCCTTTCCTACACACTACCCTGGGGTAGCACGACACCTCCTCCGCCCACTCAGACCGCCCATGGCACCGCCCGAACCATGACCGACACACCCGCAAGCGTCGCACCACCCAAGAAACGCAGCCTGTTCAAGCGGGCGGCATGGCAGGATGCGCCCAAGAAAGACGGCGAGGACATGTTCAGCCACTCCAACGAGTTCAATGACATAGTCGCCGAGCAAGCGAGGATCCGCGCAGAAGAGAAGAAGCAGGCCGAGGCAGCCAGGAAGCGCAAACACTCTGAGCCGCGCGACCAGAAGCGCCGTCGCATATCAAACGACACCGAAGAGCCCGTGCCTACCAAAAGTAGCTCAGCCAGCAGAGAGCGGGCGAGTAGGACCGCCAGCAAAGTGTACGCATCAGGCCCTGCATCGCAATATTAGTACTAACAATAGCTCAGGCGCAGCAAAGTATCCCCCTCGCCCGCGCCATCGCATCCGCCGCCGGACTCGCTCACGGCCCGGTACGACTCCCTCACCAAATCCGCCTCCTCGAGTGTTTCATTGCCACAACAGACGTCTTCCGTCATTGACCTAGGCGATTCAGACCTGGACGACGACTCGGGCTATGTTTCCAAGCCGCACAACGACAAGTCTGAGTTGGACTACAAACCACCGAGATCCAATGACAAACAGCCCATAGCCGTTCGACCATCGAAGCCACCTCCAATAGAGGTCAAGGATGACGACGACGACGACGAGGAAGATGAGGAAGGCCTGGATCCTACAATAGCTGCATTGCAGGCCAGGGCACGAGCGCGCGTTGCAGCGGCCAAGGCGCAAGCCGCAGCAGCTTCAAACGGCGACGCTCCGAAAGCACCCATAACGCAGCTCTTTATCGACCCACAAATACCTGGCGCAAATCCATTGATGGTCAAGGTCAGGATAGACAGCACCATCGAGAAGCCACGGCTGGCATGGTGTCAGAAAGAGAAGTTCTCGCCTGAAACAACACGCAATGTCTTCTTCACATGGAAGGGCGCACGCCTCTTCGATAGCACATCGATAAAACGCTTAGGAATAAAGGTGGAAAACGGCAACTTATCCGTCGAAGGAGACTCCAATATTTACGACGACGTCAACCTCCCCAAGATTCATGTCGAAGCGTGGACAGAGGAGATCTATAGGCAGTGGAAGAGGGATGAGGCTGCGGCGGCTGAGGCGAGAAAGATCGCCGCCGCAGCACCTGCCGTGGCAAAAGAAAAGACTCCAACACCAGAGCCCGAGCCTGAACCCGCTTCCAACCGGGTCAGGTTGATCCTCAAGGCGAAGGGTAAACCCGAGTTCAGGTTGACAGTCAAACAGGTGTGTGTCGACTGTCCCTTTGGAGTGTGCGCAAAAGTGCGACGCCATACTTCATCAGCCTTGTTCAAATGCTAACTAGTCATTAGGAGACCACCGTCGCCCACATCGCAAGTGCCTACAAGAACAGCCAAAAGATCGATAAAAGTCAGCCAATCACGCTTATGTTTGATGGTGAGCGGCTAATGCCCATGGATACTGTGGAAGAGTGCGATCTTGATGACAAGTGTATGGTTGAAGTTCTCTTCAAGTGATTAGGTCTCCAGTTGGGATACAACAGAACACCCCTGCTTTCTTGTTTCCTCTCCTACAGTTGCTTCTTGCTTATTTTGGCGTTGATTTTATGACACGACCGCAAGCATGGCGTTGGTGGAGTACCAGACAGGATATAAGCATTTGTTGCACGTGCATAGCGACGACTTGGCTTCGCTCATCTATTTGTTGATCCTACGGACTTCTCAGATATTGGGGTTCTTTCTCCGGTTCGCACCACCATCCAGAATCAACTCCTGCCCACTCAAGAAACCCGCACCCATGACGTACTCCACCATCTCAGCGAGATCTTCTCCTCTGCCCACTCTGCCGGCTGGATGTTGCTTGTGGTAAAGCTCGTCCAGGTCGTCCGCCCAGGCCTTCATCCTCAGCTTCATCGCTTCCTCCTCATGAGGTGCAGTCTCTTTGTACGATCCGTTTTGCGTCTCTTTGATCTGCAGATCATAAGCTTTGCACTCGTGCTGCACGCTGACCCAGCCCGGCGAGATCGCCATAACACGGATTCCCCAGCGTTGGCACGAGACAGACATGGCCTGTGTGAGAGCCAGTACACCGCCCTTGCTCGCAGCATAGCCTTCGCAATCCGGGTCCGACTGATGAGCGCGGAAAGAAGCAACGTTGATGATGCAGCCTCCTTCGTCGAATTTGTCATCGCCATGGAGATTCAGCGGCAACTGATTGAACTCGTCCGTACGCTTCAAATCTTTCGTCCGATCAACACCCGGCGCACCATCTTTCTGCGTGTTCTTGCTCTTCATGAAAGGAATGACGGCTTGGCTCATATAGAAGGGTGCGCTGAGATTAGTAGCAATGTACTGTTCCCATTGCTCCCCCGTAGCGACATCTTCCATGGTCCCATTTCCTGCGTTGAAGAAGCCTCGCGCTACACCTGCATTGTTGACAAGGACATCTATGCGACCGCCGAAGAATTCCGCGGCTTTGGCAACTGCGCTGCGGATCTCCTCTGGATTGCGGAGGTTGGTTATCGAAGAGCTGACGCGTGGTGCGTAGGAGGCCAGATGTGTGTTTACAGCGTAATCCAATTCGTCTTTGTCGAAATCGATGATGAACACGCGATGCGATGCTGGTAACGAAAGCAAATGTCGTGCTGTGCAGCGGCCGATGCCTCGCGCACCGCCGGTGATGATGATGTTCTTGCTCTTAGTAGACGGCATGATGTTGGATCTGAACTTTTCTGAAAGCGCAAACGCAGGGTCTGGACTGTATCGTACAGACAAGCCGCTTCTTATATCTATCCTATCCGCGTTGGTGGCGCCTCACGCGCGGCAGCAATATCAAGCACCTGGCAGCGGGGAGCACACACCCTTTCAGCCTATTCAGCCCACCTTGGCTTATCCAGAACAGTAGTTCAAGGCCGCTTGTCCGCGAAAGCCCTATCTGGAATAGAAAGGCAGCTTCATAAACGTGCGTGCTGTTGAGAAAGCTTGGTGGGTCTGCGTGTGGTGGTGGGATACGTATCCCGTGGATTGGAAGCAGGCCCGCGGTTCCGTCGTCTTGCGGCCTAGCTTGCTCCGACGGAACGTTGGGTTTGGAGATTTGATGACTGCATAGCGCTGTATACGTTGCCTCGGGCTGCTCGTTGTCTAAGACATGCTAAGCGATGTGTATTGGGCGTGCCTGCAGAGCCGTTGGAGGAGATACGGATTCCGGGAAGACGGATCGGCTTGCGGGCCGTGGAATGTGCTGTTAGCCAAAGGGATCCAACCAACACCGATGATGGCCCAACGCTGGTTCTCCTGCCCTTTGTTTCTGTCTCGCGCAATATTGTCTTCCGTTTTTGACATTACCGCGCGAGGTTCTCACTTCACGCGGTGGTTGAGAGATCCACTCTTGCCGTGTTGTCGATTTTGCCGAGGTTAAAATGCGTGGCCTAACTACTATCACGACTGCTCATCTCGGATGTTGCTACCTATCATCTCAATTTCTCCATGCGCTCTCACAAAGTGCTGCGCTACGATCATAATAGAGCAGTTTGAGCAAAACGATCCTTCTGATGGAGGGATACATTCACGATGCCCATGGCGTCATCATACCTCCACCGCCTGGAGGCCGCCGAACGAGTGTCAAAGCGGATAGTCTCCTCATCGATACCCCAAAAGCAGGACATACCGCTGGGTTACTCTATCGAATGAACCTGCTGATAACCTGATGAGGCTTCCTCCTATATATTGCCCTCGTCCCTCACAGGAAGTACTCAATATTTCTCCTACCAAATCTGAAGCCCTTGCGTGGATCTCTCGTATCCTTCCTATTCTAGACAGGCAATCGATCGTATGTAAGACATCGAATCCAATCTTCAAGTACGTCAGGAGGAGTATACAAAGGCAGCCTCTTTGACATATGTTTTACATTATGCAGCTGCGTAGACCACTACCTACAGCCCCTCGAACAGAAACAAAGGAACTGTGTGTCTCGAACACGAGATCGCTGCAGTGAAACTACGCACACATGACGCTTCTCAGAAAAATGGCCTCGTTGGTACATCTGATAGACGACTATATGTAATCACCTGCGTTCACCAAGTTTGCTCACCAGCAGGAACCAAAATGCGCATCGCTATCCTCACCGTTCTTTTCCCAGCAATACACGGCGCCATTGTCCCGGCTCCTCTCTTCTTTGGGAATCCGGAAGATAGTCAAGTCGCATCACTAATCGGGTTTCTGGAAACATACGTAGATCACATGCCTTCAACGGCGGATTCTACATTGACTTCTGTATTCAGTCAAGCTACTCCAGCTGTGTCAACGACGGTTTCATGTCTGTCTACCGTCACAAAAGATCCGTCCCTCAACACTGGAAGTACGCTCACCTCATCATGGGTGGTAGATGGCCCTGGTGCACCCAAATCGGCTCCTTCTCCAGTAACGCTTACCTCCACGGTATTGGTTGTAATCTCAGGAAGCGCATACCAGTCGCCGACTCCTTCCACTTCTGTCGCAACGCCAACTAGCTCAAACACCGTGAGCCTCGTTGTCAGCACGACAATGAGCGCGGCACCCTCTACATCCGACTCTGTGGCTCTCACGCCACCGTATACGCCCCAGGGCATACCACCAAGCCCCGAAGGCATACCACCGGACTTCCACAGCACATTGATACTTCTCTCGACATGGAAATCACTCAAATGGAAACCACTGCCCTTGCCCATGAACCCGACATCTCTAAAGCCGACATCTACATCAACAAGGATAGTCACAGTCACTATAGAACAGCCAGCCTCCACAACAAAGCCAGTCTCTACCTCCAAAAAGCCAATCTCTACATCCAAAACGCCGGCCTCTACCTCCAAAAAGCCAGCATCTACGTCGAAGCCAGATCTGGGCCCTACTGTCATCACGAGCGTGATAAAACCGGATACGCGCTGCCCGTATCCTTATCCGCACATATATTGTGGTAAAACGAAGACGACGTTGATAACGATGACGAGCAAGACGAGTTAATGAGTGAAGTCGAAGATGCGCGGTGCCGGTGTTCTCATCTTAGGAACTAGATGTTGTGTTGAGGTGTCGATGGCTTTGTCCACGGGTCGATGGGAAGTTTGAGTAGTCACTATTCTTGGTCAGGTTATTAAAAAAAAGCGGCCATCAGATACGTGTGAGGCAGCATGTATTTGGTACATTTCTCCCATTCCTATCTGCCCTTAACGTAACAGTGCTTTCCCTGTTTTACTTTACTGTTACAACAGGAGATTATACTCCATACTAGTCACTGCGTAGCAGACAATTAATGTGACATCGTCGCAGTGACCGCTTCAGCAACTACCTATCTTGTCGCCATTTCTTCCGACACTTCGCGTCCAGCACACTCCTGCATCATCCTATCTTGCACATTCTTCGCAGCGTGCGCATAAGCTACGATGTCTACATCCGTGGCCTTGCCATCTGCGCCTCCGTCAAAGACCTCGTAACTGAACCAGCCCCTGAAGCCTGTCTTGAGCACTGCCTTTGCAACATCAACAACCGGTAGATATCCTCCGTTGTAAGGAAGAGGTCTGAAATCGTGACTCCATCGTCCACGGGGTAACAAGCCGGCATCGTCACGCTCAGCATTGAACGGCTGAGGAACCTTGTACGCATCGCTGATTTGCAACAGGTAGATCTTGTCCTTAGGAACAGTAGCACTCAGCTCCTCCAAGCTCTTCTGAAACAGCTTCTCCAACTCCTCCTTCGACACATCCTCTCGCAGACCAGATGCCGTTCTAGGATCGCCCCACTCTCCACCTGCAGTCTGGAAAGTATCAAGACAAAGACCGATATTAGGACGGTCTACCTGCTGCACAATGTTCCAGACGTCTTTCCAATCAGGAGCATGCGTCGACCAACACCAGTTTTCATAGGCCAGTCGGAAGTTGTGTTCCTTGAGCATATCGCATAGCACCTGGAGATCAGAAACCATCTTGCTTCTGTCCAGTTTCTCGAGCGGTGAATCTGTCGATCCGACTTGCAGCATATCCGTCCCACAGGCCTGCATGATGCGGATCCAGCCGCGAGCGCGCTCCAGGGCGTCTTTGTGGCCGTCGGAACCTTCGGGCCAGCCTTCGTAGTTGGCAAAGGGCTGCAACATCATGATTCCGAGGTTTCGCTTGTCGCATTCTTTCTTGATCTCGGCGGCTACTTTGCATAGTTCGTCGTAGTTGGATGGCTCGACTTCATGGCCGAGGAGAGTATGGCCGTAGGACAGGATGTCTGGGAAGGAAAGCTCGACTGCACTGAAACCTGCGGTGGATATGGCGTGTAGGCGCTCGAGGAGTGGCGGAGGGTTCGACGGCGATCCGAGCGAGCATGTCGCGTAGCTGATGGGGATGGATTGAAGGGTGGTGTAGTCGAGCGCGCCCATGATGATTATGATTCGGAAAGTTTAGATACGTTAATAGTGATCTATTGTTGCTGTGCGGAAGTTACGATTTTGTGTATGGGTGAAGTAGCTATATGCTGGCGCGCAACGGCTCTTTCGGTATGGCATGGCTGTGACGTAGATGTGGTGGGTAGCGATGACGGCACACTTGTCAAAGTCTAGTCGGCAGCTCGTACAAGCTCTGTTTGGCTGTCGGAGCAAATTAGAGAGGCTTGAAGATAGCCGAATGTCTGTTAGTATCTAAAGATCTATCGCTAGATCTAGTGAGAAAGTGATAGTAATGTCCGCCTTGACGGGAGCTTCAACGAGCCCCGCGGTCATCATATTCGTGGAAGAGGCATCTACATTCGCTATTGAACATGTGGGGAGAGGTGATAGTGGGAACCAGTCCAGAGCTTTGTATTTCACTGCACGTAGCCGTAAATATACCAAGGTAAGGCCCGAACGGCCCTTTTTACACGCTCGGTGTGCGGGCGTGCCTGGACCGGCGATGATGATTGAAGCTCGACCCCGCGCCACCTGAAAATCGGCGCGAATGCACCAATGAGGATCCCGCCGACTGCCGTCATACCAGAAAACATTCGACTCATAGGGTCCGGTATCGTCTGCAAGGAGAAGAAGAGCAGTTAAAACCACTCTCGCCGTCCTGTTCAGCGCTCCCACTCTTCCCTCTTCCGTATACCCGACAATTGTCCAGTAGATCCTACGTCATCTCTAGAGACATGTCTGTACGTACACCACCATCACCACCGCCCCCAGTCGCTCTAACACGTCGTCGCAGTTCCACATCCAGAACCCAGCCGTGGGCGACCCACACAACTCGGAAGACTGGCGCATCAAGGGCTACAACCCCCTCACCCCGCCCGACCTCCTCCAGAGCGAAATCCCCCAGACAGCCAAGTCAAGAGACACGGTCCTCAAGGCGCGCGACGAAGCCGTCGAGATTGTCCAGGGCAAGGATGCACAGAAGCGGTTACTCGTCGTCATCGGCCCGTGCTCCATCCACGATCCCCCCGCCGCCCTCGAATACTGCGACCGATTGATGAAGCTCAAGGAGAAGTACCAGGATGATCTCCTCATCGTCATGCGCTCCTACTTGGAGAAGCCGCGTACGACTGTGGGCTGGAAAGGTCTCATCAATGACCCGGATATCGACAACAGCTTCAAGATCAACAAGGGCCTGCGCATCTCAAGACAGCTCTTCGTTGATCTGACAGAGAAGGGCATGCCTCTGGCCAGCGAGATGCTGGATACCATCTCTCCCCAGTTCCTGGCCGATATGTTCAGCGTAGGCGCAATTGGCGCCAGGACCACGGAGTCGCAACTTCACCGTGAGCTTGCGTCGGGCTTGTCCTTCCCAGTGGGCTTCAAGAACGGCACAGACGGTACGCTCGATGTCGCTATTGACGCTATCGGCTCCGCGAAGCACCCCCACCACTTCCTCTCCGTCACCAAGCCCGGTGTTGTCGCCATTGTCGGCACCATTGGCAATGACGACTGCTTCATCATCATGCGCGGCGGAAAGAAGGGCACAAACTACGATGCGAAGAGCGTCAAGGAGGCGCGCGAGAAGCTAGAGTCCAAGGGCATGAACTCGCGCCTGATGATCGACTGCAGCCACGGCAACTCGGAGAAGAACCACATGAACCAGCCCAAGGTTGCGCATGCGATTGCTGAGCAGATCGAGGCGGGTGAGACCGCGATTATGGGTGTCATGATTGAGAGCAACATCAAGGCTGGTACTCAGAAGGTACCCAAGGAAGGCAAGGCTGGCCTCGAGTACGGCATGTCCATCACCGACGCGTGTATCGACTGGGAAACAACCGAGACGGTGCTCGCCGAGCTTGCTGAATCGGTTGCGAAGAGGAGGACTCTACTCGGCCAGAACGGCACCCACTAAAAGGCCATTCTCTTTTCGCGCACTATGGTCTGCAGGCACGGCGTAAGGATGGGGTCGGCGTCGTCAAACGTCTTATATTCAAAAGCATGTACATGGGTCTTGGGTACGGATTACGATTCAAAACATTACAGGCAAACGCTATACTATTCACTACAACTCCATGATCTCTGGTGTATCGTCGTCACCGTCATCTGTGCTGTGTCTGGGGTACTTATCGTACCAGTCTCGCGGATTACCGCCTGGCAGACACAGGCCTAGTCGCCAGAAGTAATCGCGATGGGCAAAGAACAGCTGCCAGAACTTGAATCGGGTGGGCACGCCCCAGGCAGGCTTATCCTCATCGCTCCCGGCAATGCAGTGCGTATCCTCGTCGCCCTCGCAGTAGTGGATGTCGGCTACCGAGAAGGGTAGGCTTGACTCGGATATGAATATCTCTTCGCTGTGCATGCTGAAGCCCCATTCCGATAGCGGCAGCAAAGGTACCGGGTCGCCAATATGAGTGACACGGTGGAGTTTGTTATGGTCGTGGTCCGTGGTGATGCCAAAGCGCTCATCTACGTACTTGTTGAAGTGCTTGTTGCCTAGTCGTGGTTCGCCGAAGGTGGTCACATGGGGTTCCCATCCACGAGCCTTGAAGTCTAGCCCGGCGAGAGTTGCTATAGCACCGCCCAAAGAGTGTCCCACCAAGACCAGCTTGTAGTCGGGATACTTCTCCATAGCCTTGGACACATGTGGCAGGACCACCTTGCGTGTGTTGAGCCAGGAGGAATAGAAGCCTGTGTGGACAGTACAGTTATCGCACTTTGGCGGCTCCGCGGGTGGCGCATCGTCATCTACGTCTAACACAGGCGCGATGAAGTCTGAAGTATCGTCGTCATCGTCGCCGGGGTATGGCACGTATTCTTGTGGAATGGTGGAGAGGTCCGCGATGGTGTTGGCGACAGAGTAGGTACCTCGAAAGGCGAGGATCAGGCGCGGGTTGGTACGAGAATGCGAGAGCGCGATATAACCGCAGGAGTCAGACAGGAAAGGACCAGTATTCCATGCCTGTGTATATCAGCACCCCATGCGACACATTGCTGGATGCAGCGACGTACCGTGACCAACTCGAACGTCTCAAAGTCGCGGTCTCCACAGCGGCTGGCGCATTTGAACGGCTTCTGGATGCCCAGGCCCGCTGTGCCTACACAGTAGGATATGTCGACAATGCGCGCGAGTTCTTCGAGTTCCCAGAAGAGGGCCTGCGAGATCAGCGTGGTGTCATTGCCGCGGAGTAGGGGCTGCTGCGTCGCATCGCCTCTACCGCGGGCGACGAAGGATGCGCAGAGCACAAAAGAAGACAGGAACAGGCCGCGTAAGATGCCCATCAGTAATGTCGGTTCACATATCCACAGGCTGGGCGGTATTGGAGGATGGGCTTGGTGGTGAGGTCAGAGGGACGGATGTGAACTAGTCGCGTGAATCGGCTGCGTGTGAAGCGTCCCGAGGTCACCAGGGGATAACAAGGTTTGTCCCGTATACCGCCTGCACGCAAGCTGTGATGCTATGAATAACACTCGACGTAGATAACTATCCCATGTGGCTTGCTATCGAATTGTTAAAGCACAATGCAGTGCAGCCGTCGGGTGAACACGAATTCCGGTATGCCCAGTGGCGTCAGCGCCGAGGGTCCCAAGCCAGCGCCAAGAACGGAAGGCACTCTGTTCGCGCTTTCCCGAACCTTGGAAGCTAGTGACATCATAGGGTGAAACGAAAGCAACAAATGGGTGGTTCATATTTGCAGGCTACGGGCTGCACGCTGCTGACACGATACCACCCTTTCCCTCCCCCCAAGCTACGCCGACGCGTACAAGACACACGCTCACCCGTTGGCATCCGGACAAGACGCGACCGACTTCTCTTGTCTCCGCCGCATCCGCACTTTTCTCCTGGGCACTCCATCGTGCCACCGCTGCCACACAATGGCCACCGAGCAATCATCAACAGAGCCCTTGAGGCCCGTGACGCCTGCCGCCGATGCATCACGACCGACGACGGCCGGCCAGGCCGACACGCTGCCCGTCCCCGGCGTACAGGTCGACGGCGTGAGCGACGATGAACGAGAGCCGCGCAGCACGACGGCCGCCAGCAACGACGCCAACCTCACCCCAAGCGCACAACCAAGCCGCGCCCCGTCGCCCAATCCCCACGCCCAGTTTCCCCACACGCAGGTCACATACGAAGACCCGGACTTCACCCGCCCGCCGCCGCTCAACTACACGCTGCGCACGCGCAAGAAGTCCATCTTCTGGTTCTGGACCCTCATCATCCTCGACTGCGTCTTCATGCCCATCGGCCTCTACTTTGGCATGTGGTATGGCCTGACGCGCGACCAATTGTCTGCCAACGCCGTCTTCAGTATCAGCACCGCCTTGCTCGGAACCGTGTCGATTGTCGAGTACTTCATCCGCTTCCACAGGCTGTGGAAGAAGGGCTCCAGTTGTAGGGTCATTGGTGCGCAGAGATGGTACCTCGACTGGTTCCACTGGAACTTGTCGGTTGGCTGGTTCTTTGTCATGATTGAACTTATTGCGTAGGTGCTCTTTCCATCTCAAGTATGCCCAGCTAACAGCTCGCAGTGGCACATGTCCTCATGACCCGCCCATCCGTGTCCTTGCCATGCCAGCCCCGACCATGATGTTTGCCATCGGTTGCGAACTCCTCCTCGTGGACATTCTGCGCATCATGAGAGTACCCGCACCGTGCCGTATCTCCTCGCTACCCCAGGGCGCGCCTCTCCGTCCGGGTATCTACGCATACATTGAAGACATATGCGCTGTTGACGGATCCGGTGGTACCGAGTTCCGCCAGCGATTGAACCTCCGTTACCAGGCCAGCAAGGGCTTCCGCACGATGCTTCACCGGTTGACACTCTTCTGGGCCATTGGCGCCATCGTCACAGCTGTGGTTTGCACAGCTATCATCTTCACCATTCAGCGAGACGCTGCCTACGTTGTACGTATTCCCCTTCTCCACATGGTCCCTTCAATACTAACACCGTTCAGGTCGGCTGGGTTCTCCCCTTCCTCTGGGCCGGTATCTGGACCGCCCTCACCATCCCCTGGGTCCAACGTGAACTCAAGAAAGAGTACGAAGAGTGGACCACGGCCAACTTCAAGGCCTAGACGGTTTAGATTCCCTTTTTCTTATCATGTACAATACACATATATCACTAGGATGCAAACCGAGACAGGAGTTCTGCTACATTGGCGATGGCGTTCGCGGGTTCACATTGGATTTGGGCCGTGTTGATACATTAGATACCACTTTTTCCGCGCAAAATACCAGTATCGCATTTTCCACGTCGTAATTTTCATTCATCTCGTGTATCTTCGCCTATGTGGTATGTACAACATACCTCATCGCATCCACTTACCCACTCTACTCCACCCACACACTTCCAACAATCCAACCCACAGCCGCAGCGTACGTACGCGTTACATCAACAAAGCCTATGCAAACCGTTGACATCACGACATTCCATCAATGGAATCACCCCCTGTTTCGAATGTGGTTGATCAATCGTACGAGTAGTGCGTTTTGGGTGAGATAACTCGTACAATCCGGCTGATAACATGGGCTAAGCTTTTGCCTGATGACATCGTCCAAGGTTTTATGATGCATGGATCCACTTCCCGCGTCTTTCTTGATGCGGATTAGGGTGCTTGGTAGTTGATGTGGGAGTTATTTCCGGCATGTGACGGACATGGTATTGGACATGATGGGTTTCTTAGGTTTACGTCGGGTGCGCGATGTTGTGTAGATACCTGTCATCGCGATGGTTAATTTTCGTTGTATACGCAATGTCGCGTCGCATCACTATCTTCAACGATGGTCTCCAGCAAATCGGGTATCAATTGTACGGTCGTCCGCCCTACTCTTCCATCGCATCTTCTCCGTTCGTCTTGATCTGCTGCTTCATACTTTTATCCCCCTTGACACCCAGTCTAACGACTTCCACATCCCAGCTCTCCATATCTACCAGTACGATCTTGCCCGATGTTCTGAACTTGGGTACGCTAACAAGCAATACCTTTTCTCCAGCGGGACCCTCAATGACTCTCTTCTCAAACTTCTTCTGGCAGCCGGCAAAGTACATGTGCGGGCACTCTTTCAGCATCAAAGGATCTTCGTCTTGGAACGGGTAGCACCATAGTGTATCCGGGGCGGTAGGGGCTACGCAGCGCCAGCGCAGCATCATCTCCATAGCCTCTGTCGATTTTACGCGCTTAACGTATTTGAGCAGGTCTTGGACTGTTTGGCCTCCCGTGCCTAATATGCGGTATCCGTCGATGTCGCCTAACCAAGGGTTTGTGACTGCGTCGAAGCCGTTGAGTGTTGTATTCGTCTCTATTGGGGGTTCGGCGTAGAGGCGTGTCTTGGGAAAGAGTGCGGGGTGCAGAGGTTGTTGCGGTAGGGCGACGTTGGAAGGATCTGAGACTCCTGGGAGCATGGTGATTGGGAGCGAGGGAAGGATTTCGCAGAGGAATTCATCGAGGCGCGTGGTAGGTGCTGCGTTGTAGGATGAGGCATCGTATCCGTAGTGTCTTGCTGCGCTCTTCTTCGCGGCAAAGTCTTCTCGTGAGAGGATTGGGGAACCTTTTGCGAGTGAACCACCTGCTATGACGAGTCGTGTTATCTTTGCGGCCTCGGCCTGCGTAGCTGGATCTGCAGCTTCACCAGTCAGGTATTCCACCAATAGATCTAGCGACACCTCATCGTCGTCTGCGCCAGTCAATTCCAGACCTGAGACCAGGGCTATCTTTCCAGCCCTTTCCCGTTTTGGCGCCTTCTGCTTCTGCTTCGACAGCGCAACATCGTCACGCTCCCACCGCGGTGGTTGTCTCGGTAGATCTGCGCATTGGGTTGCAATAACCATGAATGTGCCGTCTGCTTCCTCCGTGCCCAGTGCTGCTAATATGCATCCCGTTACAAAATGTTGGTGAAGAGGCTCGCCTGTAACTCTGAGACGACCGGACTCGTCTTCCAGCATCATCTCGTCGGCGCCGGAGGAGGATACGTAGGTTTCGCGATGAGGGGGGTCCGCTATCCAGTGCTGTCGAGTGTCAGGGATGATGCTTTGTGTGTTCGCGAAGGGGAGCGTACATCTTTCTCAATGTCGTTCAACACGTTGGGCTTCTCGGCCATCTCCATGTATACTGTCCCTACCACCCAACAAAGCTCGCCCTGTCTCACATCCAGCACTCGTTCGACGAAGGTTGCTTTTTGCCCGCCTAGCTTTTGTGATGTTAGCATTCCTTTATACCGTGAAGTGTGTATCCCCGCTCCCACAGCTTGTTATTGCATACCTCGAAGTCGTTCCACGCATCTTCAGCTCTCTGCTTCACCGTCTTCTTCAATTGCATTAACCGCAAAAAGTACATATCGGCGAATTGTTGCGAATAGTGGCGCTCGGTACCCGGTGGTAGTACGAAGTCGTGTAGTGGGTTGTACGCCGAATGGTTTCGAGACGGTGCGGGCGGCGCATCCTCACTGTTGCAGTTAGTATTGGGCTTCAAGGTGAATACAGGCAACGTACAAAGGCTCGCCTTTGAGCAGCACGTCATTTGATTCGGCCATTGTAGTGGTGAAGTAGCTGTGTTGGAGACGTGGGTGTGCTTGTAAAGTTCCAAAGTTGCAGATCGCGGAAGTCGCGTCGCGCGTCATTCACGCCATCCCGAAGGGGAAGTTTAAGAGCCCCACTCTACTTACACCTTTCACCGCGCAACACTACATCTTGTGCAAGTCTTTGACCTCGCATAAGGAACGAATTGAACGATTGTGCTACAGTTCACACTAGACAAATACTGTCCTCCACCGAATCTGAAGGTATTGTATGCTTTAGTGCTAACAGCGTTGTAGGGGTATCTCAGATCCAAAAAAACTCAAGTCTCGAACAGGTGAAGGTAATGTATACTTCTTCATTGTTTATTTATGTTATCATCTGTAGGTAGTGCAGATGGCTATCCTATCAGTGTATCTGCCTCGTCTCTTCGTAGACTGTTAGCCGTCGACCATTTCCAGGCCTCGACCATTGCTATACACGAGTCTAGTCTATACATCTGACCGCATCCGTCTATACCATTCGTATGTTGCGCCGAAAATGCTAATGATCTCGTCCCGAGACCCTTGGTGCCGTAGTAACGCCGTAACAATATGCGCCGATGTTGAACCCAAATCAATTAAGGGGGTTGAAAGAAGGTGTAAAGTCGAGCAAGCGTGCTGTCAACATCTATAGCATCTGGGATCTCGTTAGGATATAGTTCTAGTATAGATTTAGTGGTATATTATACTTACGAGAGCAACACCGCCAGCGACGATAAGTCCAAGGGCTGAGCCGCCGAGGTTTGAGGCTCCACCAGTGAAGGGGAGAGTTGAGGTTGGGCTGGCTCCAGTAGGTTGAGCAGCGCCGGTGCCGGTAGGGTAGTAAGCGGAAGCTGTGGCAGTTCCGTTCATGGGAACGTATGTGGCAGTTGTGGTGGCGGCGAGCGCAGCGACGATGGAGATGATGGAGAACTGCATCTTGATTGTGGTTGTGTGAAAGGTTGCTGTTGAAACGGATATCGGTTGAAGGTTTGGATAGCGACGATAGACTTTGATAGTAGACTGGAGGAGATGTTTGTTGGATGACAGTATGGTAGAGCGTACCACAGCCGTGTTTATATCATCCAAGCCTCCGTCCACAATCACACCAGCTGCCAGCGCCTTCTAGCCATCTCCACAAGCCTACGTACACCGGCCGCAAACAAATCCACATCCCAGCCCTCCGTCACCCAGCCTTACAAAGCCCCTTGGATCCATCGTAACGGGCGATGAGCCAGTAGCACGAGCCTGGACGCAGGGTCACCCAGCCGACGGAGAGGGCGTTAGCTGTCAAAAGGCTGGGTGTTGCGCAATTCGGCGGGTCCGCGTGGCATGAAAGCAGGCTGGAGCGCTATTTTTGGCTGCGCCCCAGCCACACCCATCTCAGATCGCGGCTCTGCGGGTTTCGCCTCGTCACTTCTCACTCTTCTCATTCGTTGCCGTTCGACACTGGCCAACAATGTGTCGATAAGAATTCTCTCCTTCGTGGGCGAAGTCTGTTGGCGTCATCACTACCCAGGCAGCAATTGAAAGTGCGTCCAGTTGCGAGGTTGCGGCGCCGCCGTTGCGTACCTAGGTAGCACCCAGGTAGCCGCCGCGTGCCGAACGCAACGGTAACTCTGGGACCACTTCACCAAGATCTCCATCGAGGTGCCAACGCCGATACGTTTCGCAAGAGAGTTTGCTAAGCACGATTGCGCAAACTGTTGGTTCTACTTCATTGGATTACCTACGTGCACCACCTGGGCCGCGTCCACTGCTCATGTCCGCTCCCTGCAACGCCCTGGACCTAACGGTCGAGAATCCTTGAATGTTCGAAATACTTCCGAAGAGCTATATCATTGGCAAATATGAGCCTCGCGCTGGTTTACATTGCGTACGCAAAGGTAAATTGGGCCCCACATGGAAAGGAGAAGGTGCAAATTGAGGCAATTTCAAACCACTCTTTCCGCCCCAATCTACCGGAGATGACGCAGACTGGCGATATTTTGTTTACTGCTACATCTCTACTGTGAAGCATGTATCTGCTTTGTTTACCTCAATCTGGCCAGCTCCTCGATGCTCTGGTCGTACCGGTGTTGCACCGCAATATCCCATACAGTATCCCAATCTGCACACTGATGAGATGTACCCCAGCCGTTGAATCCGAATTCGTCGGGAACAACAGAATGCTCCAGAGACAAATCTCCTGCGCACATGATAGCCTCGAGGAGCAGTGTTAGCAATCGCATCCCTCCCTGGAACATGATGATGCAGATAGTCTCACCTGGCGAAGATAGTCGAAGCAATGGTTTACATGCGACTCTGGCGAGAAGGTCGCCCTCTTACGTATTCCAGTAGCAGTCTCATTCATAAAACCTTCCAGTATGCCGAGTCGCACTCGAACGGAGTCCTACGATGGTCAGCTAACAGTCGTGGCAGTAGCTGCGGAAGACTGACCAGGCAATGTAGCTGATGGAACATCGACATGGAATAGACTTCCGAGCCAGAGACGTTTCGGTTCTTGTAGCTCGACGGTAGCTGGTACCTCGACGGATCAGCTACAGAGATGATGCCATCGTCAACTGTGGGATATCGGTCAGTCCTTGCTGTCGGATCTCACACCGGGGCAATAGTACTGGGCATGAGAGCCGCCCATGCGGGCTCTCCCGCATCTTTGGCCGTATAGTGGAACTTTGAATCCACATCAAAAGTAACGATGCGGGATGGCACTGGATACCTTTGTCAGAATAGCTTCTCATCAAACCTTTGTTTGCTGCGACACATACCTGGCGGAAATGGTAATAAGTTCACCGCATGATTACCGTAGATCGAGTGCCTCTGCCCCAGAAACCAAGCCAGGCTACCGAAAGTCGCCATCCAGAGAACGAGGGAAGCACAGAAGAGGTTCCTGTACGAGAAGTACTGAGCGAGAGTGCGCGGCGGCAAACGAGATAACTCTGTCTTGTCGTATGGACTCTCAAGGGAAACATCGTCAGACAGACGAGCGTAAGCCATCACTGTCTTTCCTGTTAACTTCCCAACTCCAATCTCAATTACCCAGTCTCACAAAGTTCAAAGGTGTCAATCCAGTTGTTCTGATGCGCTGTGCGCCTTTTCGCTACCACGATCTCGCAATTAGACCCCTCTTCAGCTTTTTGGCTCCCGCGCTTCACCAATACATCATTACTCTGATCATGTCAAAATGCCTACTGCGCACGTATACTAGTGGTGGTCGGGTGTAAGCTGACACACACCTGACGGCTTCTTTCTCCGCAACCCGCCACAAGCTAACGCACCTATGTACGGCAACCTTCCTAATCAGCATAACCTTCTTCCTTGGATACGGTAGACATGCAGTAAAATGCCATCAGCAATGGTCACGAGCGGTTGTACCCGCCAACCCCAGCTTGCGAGTGGCCCGTACCTTATGCTTCGCGCGGATTTTAGGCTATACTGATGCTGACTACGGGTGTGATGCGTCGTACTACTGCTTGAAACAGTAAAGTTGAGATGGTGGGGGAGGGCGTCAGTTAAGAACTTTTGCTCGTGGCGTTGGCTAGGTTCAATTGAGGTGGTGACAGTTAATGATGGGCGCAGGCGCCGCTTTTAGTTGTTGACATCTGTTGCTCCAACAGTTGTATTTTCTTGGAGCTGCTAGATATCTGCTGGGCTTTGTTGTGTACGGTCATGGCTTGTACCTGGATACGTGGGCGAAGCTTTCGGCACATAATTTACCTACTGAGTTACGAAGAGAGGAAAGACTGGGAAGTAGTAGCGATAAGATGAATACTAGTTGGACACTAATATATGCCTTATTATGATAGTCCTGCGGGGAAGAATATCGAGCTCGAGTCAGTATTACTGTTCGCTACTAAGACCCAACTCGTCCAAGTCGTCACTGTGAGAAGGCAATCGCGTATAAGCTAAGCTTGGAAAGCTTGGTTGATTCAAGTCTGACGCTCACTTGCATATCCATACTCTTAGCTGCGTAAATACGGTGTTGGCTTACGGCCGAGACTACGACTCCATTCGACGATCCGTACCGACGAGCGAAAGGCCGAGTGCTCTTTCTGCAAGCTCTACTGCGATGAGCTTCTCGTAAAGGCAGCCACAGCAAGCTAAAGAGAGGGGGTTGACGCGTTGCTTGGAGATGGTGGGTAGGCAGTGGACTCTACCAGCAGTGTGTGTGCAACTCTGCCTCTATTCGGGAAATGCTACTCTACTTCAGTCTGAGATCGACTCACCGACGACCCGAAACCTCTTCGTGTGTATGCAGAAAGACCACAAGTCTATATGCAGCGTCAGCAGATGAACACTTCGTCGGCATCGCGGTCCGTTTTAGAAAAGCAGCACGCTCAGTACGACGGCCTTGTAGATTTTGATGAGCTTCAGCATCTATATAAGCCGTAGGCGATGGCATCTAGCCCGTTAACAAGCTCACAGATTCTACCTTCTTCACTCACAAACTTACCAACTTCCCATCGTCTTCCTCAAAACACATACATCAACACCATGCAGTTCACCACTCTCGCTGTCCCCCTCATCGCCCTCCTGTCTTTTGGGAGCGCTGCTCCTAGTGAGCTTCGTGACCGCAGTCCCGCTCCAGTCTCGAACTTCATCAAGTACCCCGCTGACCACAGCATCGATATGGTCAAGCGCGCCCATCTGGACGCTCGATGCGATGTTAGCTGCCCTTGCAGCTGGTGCGGCATGACTATCTGCTGCCAGTGTACCTGCTAGACATCGATGGATTGATGGCCTGGGTAAGTGCTCTGTCCGTTATTGAGCATCCATGTTGGACTAAGGCTTCGTTCATCCATAGGAGGTACGACTGCTCAAGTCCTGCCCCTGATGACATTGGATAAAGATCATTGCAGGATTACGAGAGGCCGGTCACTCGTTTACATCAGTTTGGCAATTCAGTGGTTCAAGACCTCATGTGTACTCTTTACATGATCCATGCGTGTGCTTGCAAGGCTCGTCTGTCCCTGTCTGGCAAAGCGAATGCGAAATCTTTGGATGTCACCTGGATGCTACCTCAAAGGTGTATAGCCACGTCAGATGCCAGGGGCCATGAGTATGGTTCGGTGGATGTACTCTTAAGACCTGTGCTTGTTCGATCGCGCATGCAGCCCACTGTAACGAGATGACAGCAAATCCCCGAGCTATGTAATGACAGGTATCGGCACATACCTCAAAGAGAGCCTGGCAATGCGACACTTGATCTTGCCCGCTGAGACAGGCAGGTGCATGAACACATCAGCCTTGGCTTGTCGAGACGCCCTGGCAGGGTCCCGCTGGCAGAAATTTTCCGCGTCGACGCCTCATCCATCCTATCTGCAGCAGCACGTGACACCTGCCTTCACCGATCAAGCAGGAATGGAGAAGACGCGATTAAGCTCAGAATCCAAACGTCTAGCGTCCGTCTATGCGCAGCCGATGACGTCGGTTGTGGTATTACACGTGGTGTGGTGCGGCGCAGAAGCCGGGAGAAGTCGTGCGGTCCCACGTCTCTTGCAGGAATCGCGCATGAGGAACTAAGTCGACAGCTACATGTCCGACTTGCATATCCTTGTAAGGCGCGTATTGTGGGCCTCCCGAGGATTCTCCAAGGTTTGCATTGCTGTATGCACGTGCATTGTGGCGTCGATTGGGCTAGCGCAATATAATCTGTACGACACGTCACTCTGACAGTCATCAACAGCCACCACTTCCAGCAGTTCGGAAGCGTTCCATGAACAACACAACGACTGCCAGCGCAGAGCAGATGAAGATTGAGGGTGTGCTAACCCCGCCTTGAGCCTCGTGTTGTAGATCGACTCAGCTGCGCCTTCCGCTTCAAGCGCGCAGAAGCGAATACCGAACAAGTGCCGTGTTGAAGAGTTGGCTAGCGTTCAGCGTGTCGGAGGGTTTGCGAGTACACCAAACCCATGGCCATAGCACGAACATCCAGGAACCGGACAGCCTGCAGAAGTGTGATGTGATATGGGCTGCATTCGATGCACGAACCTGGTGATCCTAGGGCTGAGCGGTTCACGCCAGGAACACATTCATTGATATTGACACGCCGTTCTAGGCAATCGCATATGCCACCTCACCTCACTCATGTGGGTCCAGTTGGAGCCATGAGCTACCCTAATCCCACGTTCTTTCGCTTAACGTTGCATTGCTGCGTATGCGACCTTTGCAGCTTCAGCACGCGGAGCATGCTGTCTAAGATGACGCGCTTTGAGATGGCATCTACAGATACGGTACGGAATCGGCACGGCCCTTTATTCATCTAACCGTAAGCGGGCCGAACGCCGATGGAACTATGGGCCAATCTGCGAGACACATCTGGCATTGCATCGGGGCCTTGAGAAACTAGCATGGCAGCATCTCTCGTCGTCCTCCAGCTGCCAGCACATCGCTTGAACCAAGCTTAACAAGGTAGACATACTCACCACCAAAATTTATCCGTACCAGCTCATTGGTCTCTACATCCCAAACTTGTGGTGCCGAAAACACGCAGCAATCCGTCGTAGTGTCTGTACCGGGTTCTGGCGGTTGGAGTTTCTGCCTTGCCGCGTTCTCTTCTCGCTACCCCCGCAGTTGCTCGCTGAATGATGTTTCTGCCGGCCAATTATGGCGGAAATAGGCCTGCCAACGCAGCATAGTATCAGCTTCATGCTTTGTTCCCAAGCACATATGTGGTACGGCGGCTGCAGGCTGAATCTATTTGAGATGGCCTTGTGGCAAAAGCGCTGGCCGGCCCTTACAGGATACCGAAAGTGAGGCTCTAATGTTTATGCCGGACTATAAACAGACGAGGAGATATGCTAGAGCGAGTGTTCTTTCCAGCCTTCGCACACGCAGTTGATCCTCTAGATCCCCACTCACGAGTCACTACCCCACACCAAATCCCTCGACAGCATCGCATTTTCATCCTTTCCCCCAAACCCATCTCGCACAATGGCGGCACCAGAGAGTTACGTTCAGAAGCTTCAGCGTGCGCAGACCACTGTCCCTGTGAGGGCCCAGCTAAACTTCCCAGACTACTGCGCCACGAACCAGATCGCCCAACCTCAGTTCCAAGATTACAGCGACCCACGAGGTATGCAGCCATCCGCTCTACATGTTGCCCCACCATTATCGACTCTGACTGACTCTCCTATCAGGTATACGAACAGCCTGGTCCAGCAGTGTCTTCGTACACGGTCGCGAATACCGAGCCCACCTCTGGCGAGACTACCGCTACCTCGAACAGTCCCGAGAAGAAGCCGCCGAAGTCGCTTGGAAAGCACTCAACTCCGCTCCTCCTCCTACGAGCACCGTGGTCCAGCCGCAATACACCCGTGCCTACACGACATCTCGATAACTCTTCGGTTGCTTCCGCATAAAACAACAACAAGACTCAGGGGTAAAGGGCACTTCGGACTGCGCACTCGTCAGGAGGCCACCCCCTGAAGGCTTTGTTGCTCAGACGCACTGTCACTATGTGCTTACCACACATGTTGTCTCTCGACCGACTTTTGCTGCGACCTATCTTCTTCTGATAGCTGGTTCTATACCCTTTTCCCTTTTGCGCTAGGTCTCTACCCTTCTTCAACACCACCAACCCGTCGCGGTGTGTACTTTATTGTACCACACTGTGTACGGTATGGTTCCTGACCGCCCCGTTCCTTGTTCGGTCTTATACTGTATCTTATTTCGTTGGAGGTTTTTCGTCATTTTAGTAAGCGATCAATGGGGGCTTGGGCTGTCTGGTTGTTGAGCATCACCGCAAAACTGCCGGTCTCACAGCCTCCTTTCCCCCTTTTTAGGAACGAATGTAACTACGCACTATCATTCAGTAGCCGTATTCCACTAAATCCACACTAAATCACGAAAAGAGCTCACGCGTGTCTGCTTGTTGCTAACTGGAGAATGTGCCTCGAGTGACTTCAGGCACACACATTGGGACCCTCACTGCCCACTTCGGAGGCGATACAAACAGGTTGTATGTACTTCAAAAAGACCTAATAGTGCCATGAGTCATGCTCTTTGCTTTCTGCTGTGGAACTTCCGCTAGGGCAGCATATCAGAGCAATCTCTGTGCTATGACATCAGCTTCGAACAAGCTAAGTATTGCTCGAAGTCTTGGAGTAGACAAGATGCAGGCCGTATGTGATGAGCACCGAAACGTATCACACCAATAGTTCTAACAGCTCCCCAGCCCCTGGAAATTACACATCCATCGAAAATGCTCAAACTAGTATAGCCTTTTTGAGCTTTAGCCATCGCCATACGAGTATATGTCAACCTCATTGGAAAGCCACATAGATGTCGGTCAATACCGAGCGTAAGCTATGACTTGGCTTTCGAGAAACCACTGCACAGTAAGTCAACACTATTGATGCCTCATCCTCAATCAGATCACCGTATGTCTTCGTCAAGTAGGTTGTCGTCTTATCACTAGATGTATATAGGATGGTGAAATCTGCGTCATGATGTATACGCCACCTTTACTAACGCATCTCAAAAGTCCTCGTCTGAGATTAGCCCAGCGAGGACACGGCTCACACGTACGAGAGTATGAAGGGCTATAGTAAAGGTTCTCCTACGCTGCGTAGTTATCGCTGCAGCGAAAAGCATGCGATAAGCACCAAAGAGCAAAAGGAAATACAAATAAGACAAGCGCGAACCTGACAGAAAGCAGTTCTTGAACAATCGCTAAGCGTTCGCATATCGCAACACCAGCTTGAATACAACATGGTCCAGCCACCACATCCCACGACTTATACATCTTTTGAAGGCCCCAATTGCCGTCAAGATATCAGAAAGGCGACAGATATCTCATTGCCAAGTACACTATGCTCAGCAATACCCCCAGCCTTAAGCGTAGGGATATCCACGGAACCCCGACATTCCAAGCGCCAGGCCACACAATGCGACACATGCTCAGTCTGATCCCCCTCCGCCGCATTCATGCCAACCATTACCCATCTTGGCATGCCACAGAAACCCCATTGGCCGACACCGCCATCTTCTAACGGACCGGAAACCTGAGATGTGTTAAGGCATTTCGAGGCAAGAACATTGCGTAGTGGCTGAGCAGTGGGGTGGGGTGAGGCTGAAATGCGCTAATAGGTTCGCTTACGACGCTTTCCTCCTTCTCCTTGCACCATTTCTCCACATGTATCACGGAACGGGAGAACGCATAATGTTCGCTGTGTTTTGCGTTTCCAAACTACGTGCGTGGTGATCGTCTGCACGGCGCCATTTGTAGGCTAAAAGTAGATGCGAAACGTGCGTGTTGGTAACATGGCTTTTAAGCGAGGCGTAAGGAATGCTATGCTGCCTCGTTGCCATACGGACGTGATTGCCTGTTGGGGCATTGGTGAGGGGGAAGTGACATCTGCGAGTTTCGAGTTGGCGCCCGTACTTGCTCATGTGAAGGGTAGGATCAGCTTTTGCGGTGTTGAGGTGGACATATATATGGAGCGTCTCCCAGATACTGGCTATTAGCATCGATACTGAGGCAACTAGCATCTCTATCTCACAAACAACACATAATCATACTTCCCGGCGAAGATTCTAATACATCACTTTAATATACTACCCCTACCATCAAAACATCAACACCTTTCAACCAACATGGCGCCCATCTTCAAGCTCCTCGCTCTTCTAAACCGTGAGTTCATCCCTCGATATCAACCTTCCCCCACACTAAACTCCCCAACAGTCTCCCTATACGCAGCAGCCCAAGGCACCCAATTCATCACTGGCGAATGTGCCTCAGACGCCGAGTGCGCCTCCGCGTGCTGCGGCTTCACATCCGGGAAATGCGCCGCACCCTTCGTAGCCAACGAACGAGGTGAAGGCTGCGGCTTCGGCGACGCACAGCCAAACAACAATGCTCTGAACGGCGCAGGTGGAAATGCCAGTGCGGATGCGCAACCAGACGCTGCTGCTCCGGCTCCGGCTCCTGCTGCCCCTCCTGCGGAAAGTAACACTGGAGCTGCGGCCCCGGCAGCAGCAGGCACGCAGTTCATCACTGGAGCGTGTACATCAGACGCTGATTGTGCGTCGGCTTGCTGTGGGTTTAAGAGCGGGACATGTGCCGGTCCAGTTGTCGCGCAGGAAAGAGATGGAGGGTGTGGGTTTGGGGACGCGCAGCCAAATGATAATGCGGCGAAGGCGTTGCAGGGACGGAGGCTGGGGAGGAGAGGCGCGAAGTACATGTAAGATGCTTGAGAGATGAGGTGTAGTAGTGTGATGACGGAGACGAACATGGTATCGTTTTGGATGTAATCAATCACTGGTCATGTTCAATTCTCGTTCTTTTTTGAACATCGTAATAAAAAATGATTCCATCTACTCTTGTCCGATGAGCACTTGAAATAACCATCTCTTTCTTCGTAGCAAATGACAAGCTACATAGCCAACGCGCACCAGACTACACATGTACGTCTGATGAAAACGTTTCCCATGTATATGGTAAACATAGCGGGACTAGATCCGAGTAATCTGTCCGAATATCCCGGGTGATACGCGTATCAAGGGGAACTAGGAGTGTACGGTGATATACGAGGTTTACCGTTGACCTGGTTTTGCATCTTGGTGAGCCGGGGACCCTTTGCGCTCCCTAAAATAGCCTCGCAATACAGATGCCAGGTTTGATGAGTCTTTTAACGTTTGTTCATTGAAGCGTGTAAGACCAAAAGTCCCGGTCGATCCGTTGACTTGTAGCACCAAGGGATATGCTTGCACGCATCCCTGTGACTGCCGGAGTAAACCCCGCTTGAGTTTGTGAAAGTTTCAGCAATGTCAACATGATGTCGTCGCAACAATAGCAGTGCTCAATCACAGATGTGTGGGTCGACAAGAGTGTAACGTGTAAAAGCAGCCTCACAACAGAGGCTAACTCGATTCTCTTCTCATATTGCATACCCAGCCAGGTGTACGCCACTAACATGTCTAACGCCCATTTATACTCCGGCGCTCCAATGCATGTAGAGAATGCAACCCAGTAGGAGAGAGCCCCATGTGTACGCCAAAACACCCCCTCGAGTAATGTAGAAAAGACTCGATGCCGTGCAACACAGAAAAGGCGGCAGAGTGGTTTGCACATTCCCGACAAAAGGGAAAACAATATAACAGATGAAAAGGGATATCGAGAAAGGATGTTTCGAAGCGAAGTATGCCGAAGTCGTGAGTATAAGTCGAAGAGACGTGGTGTGCTTCTGATGGGTTGTTAGTATTGATGTGGGATGGAATGGGAGTCGGTAGGAGTGACGTACGGGTGCATTTCTGCAGCGCTGCTACATCTCAAGATGTTGTGTGGCCATTTGGGATCTCCTTGGAGCGACCGTCGCCAGCCCAGACACCGCCGCCGACAGCCCTTGAGATGCCGACACCGAGGCCAACGGCAGCAGCGACGACGAGGAGAGCGATGACGATCTTAGCCCACAGTCTCTGTTTGCTGGTCATGTTCCGGAAGAAGGCACAGCCGCGCTTGCGCTTGTACGACTTCCGCTTGTCCAGCACAGCCTGCCTCGTGGGCCACATGGTGCACTCCTTGACGCGGCCATCGACCGAGTGCTTGGAGGGCTGCTGTGTGGAGGCGACGGAGAGGGGCACGCCGCCCTCGAGGTCATGTTCGTGGACGGCGACGCCGAGGTGTGTCTTGCTCTGGAGGGCCGTGTCGTTGAGGGAGTGACGCGTCTCGCGGAGGGCCTCCGGGTGCTTGTAAAAGGCCGAGTAGGGGTTGGAGGGGTCGGCTGCCCACTCCTTCTTGGCGAGGTCAGCGTCGGCGGTGGCAGACGACATATTTGAATCGTGCGAGGGCGGCGAGCGTAGCGGCTGCGAAGGCGGAGGCAGGCTGCTTAATGGGCTGGGGGAGCGCTGGACCGTGGCGCCGAAGGTGACGGGCTCGTGCTTCTCGTTTGCTGCCATTGTGACGTAGGCAAGGAGGGTTTCACGCTGGCAGTGCTGGGGCGTTTGGTGTCTAAGACGTGAAGCGTGGGCTCGTCAGGAGGACCCTTTCAGCGGCAGGCGGGCGACAGCAGCTGCAGTGGCCGGGCCGGGCGGTGGTGCGACAATGGGCAGCGGGGGGTTCGCTTCACGACAGGCGCAGCATGGGGGAGAGGGCAGCGGTGGGTGAGGGTGAAGGCGTCGTTATCGCTTGCCGTGTGGTATCTGGTATCGTGGGAGATATGGCTGCAACGGGAAGGGGGGATCGCCGTCGACGAGGAAGGAGCGGACAGTGCACCAGGGGAGGGAAGCAGCGGGTCGACCAGCGTGCGTCGGTGCGTTGGCTCGGAATACGGCAGGCAGACAGAAAAGCTAAGCAGCGTCGCGGTGGGAGGAGCAGAGATATGAAGAGTTGTGAAGGCACGCCAGGCCCATGCCACCTGGTGGACACGGTCTGTGTGAAAGCTGAGAGTTCGGAGCTAGGGTCAATCGTCGGGCCCGCTAGGCCGTTCGCAGCCATGTCCCTGCAACTGCCCACCGGCTCGTCGCTCTGAGTCGAGCGTAGCTGTAAGACGTCCCTGATCTTCATCGCTTTCACTCGCCCATTCGCTTCCAGCAGCTCACGTCCATCATCATTGTTACAGCGCCATGCTATGACCTTACTTTTGAGCCTTCGCTTCTCTTCCTCACGCCTTCCTTCTTGACCCCCGCCCGTATGAGTACACGCTGTACACCCCCCCTTGACGCCGCTGAAGGCCCGCTAGATTGATTGCCGCGTGCCTGGCAGGTCGTCGAGTTACCTCGCAACGGGTTAGCAGCCTCGCAGGTCTAGAGCCGTGCGGCGCGACTGGAGTTTGGCTCATCTTGGCTGTTGACGCGCTAAGCCCCCTCGGGCTAAAGCGCGCATAAAACATACGCTGCATCCAATCTTTGAGCCGCCAGATGCACGCGGAGCACCTGGCCGAGAGCCTTGGTCGCAGCTTGTCTGTCATGCACCAACGCTCGACTTGCTGTTCTCGGTGCCACCTTCAACAGCGAAGCATTGGAGAAGGCGAACTTTTTTTTCTTGTTTTGTGCCCGCGCTTGAGCAACCCCGGCCTTGCGCGTCGTTGAGCCCGTTCTATTGAAACGCATGGCCTACCGCAGAGGCAAACGTCGCGACTGTGCCTCTCGATCGAGCGCGCAAATCGTCGATATAGCAGCGCTGTTACTCTGTAGGCGTCCCGAATGCCCACTGTTATCCTGATAAACTAGCGGCGTGTGAAACCGCTATAGCATCCACCCGGGCGGCGCAGCAAACACAGAGGCGAAATCTATGCACCCCTCCGGAACACATACGAAAGCAGATACGCCTATACGCCGACGCGACGAACATACGATCTGGAGACGGGAGGCAGGCTGAGATTAGATAACGCACGAATGATGCGTACCGCAAAAAAGGGTTCTGAAGCCCGCGCACGTGCGTTCCGCCCCAGCCAACATCGCGCTAATGCAAACTGCGGGCAAGCATCGCCTGTCCTACACAGCTCCTGTTCCTAGGGACCTATGGAACTATGATGCTGTCAAATGCGCGATGCGCGCCATAGTACCAACGCCCCAGACCGGCCCAGTCGTGTCACATGGTCGCCCACCGTCCGCGCTTGTAATGGCCATCTGGACCCAGCCTGGCGTTTGTATAGACTCGTCGATAGACTCTCCGATAGTTTTGGAGCAAGCCTCCAACACTTTGTGTACAAGGTTATTTGTATTGAGCTGAAAAGCAGCCAGCCCTGTGCATTACTACTTTTTGCTTATCGCACCCGTCTCTAATGCTGCCCGATCAGAAATGCCGCGCCAACGCCATGCCATGCCATGCGCAACCATCAGTCTGCGCGTTTGCTTGCTTCCTTAGCAAGAGCAGCCGCATCACTAGCCTACGTTCTGGGCCGTGTACCCGCCCGCGCCCAATCAAAACTCCTGTTCCCAAGCTTCTAGTTTGCGCCAGCGATTTCTTCTCTCTTGATACCGGATCTGTCGCACATGCCCTTGAAGATTCCGCCTTGGTCGTACAGATTTAGCGGCGAGTCGAGCTCTGCAATCAGCCCGGCGTCCATGACGCAAATCCTATCGTAGTTGATAACTGCCGGATGTCAGTACAAAGTCGGCGCGCGGCAGGCAGCGATGCACTTACTGGTCTTTAGTCGATGGGCGATGCACAGAAGCGTCTTGCCCTTGAAGCCATCCACGATCTGTTGGTAAATATTAGCTCATGTATTCAACAACACTGCTTGATGACGCAAAGCTTACCGTTTGTTGGATCTTCGCATCTGTCTCAAAGTCGACCGAGCTGGTAGCTTCGTCACAGACGATAATCTGAGATCCGCGGACCAGCGCGCGAGCCAAAGCCATCAACTGCCTCTGGCCCAGAGAGAAATTGAGACCCTCTTCCTCAACCACACTGTCGAGATGTATGCGTGCAGAGTGATCTTCCATAGTCTGGTCATTTGAAACAAGATCAGCTTGTCGGAGGGCAGACCAGAGCTCCAGGTCGGAATGTTCGTGGAAAGGATCCAAATTGGACCGAATCGTTCCCTTGAAGAGCGTGGGGTCCTGCGGGATAATGGCCAGCTTGGAGCGTAGATCGTGAAGACCAATCTTGCCAATGTCTACACCATCAATGACAATCGAGCCACCTGACAGCTCTTGCAGTCGGAACAACGCCGACATGATGGACGATTTACCCGCTCCAGTGCGACCAACGACACCAATGCGCTCACCGGCACGAACATGCATGCTCAACCCCTTGAGCACCAAAGGTAGCCCATCGCGGTATCGCATCTCCACATTGTCAAAGACGATCTCGCCATGCTCGGGCCATGTGGGTCGTACCTCGCCCATGTGTAGAGGCGCTTCTTCTTCGAGTTGGCTTCCGTAATGATGGATGCGCTCTGTCGAGTTCATATTGTTTTCGACCTCAGCAAGTTGACGAACTGTAAACTGAATCATCTGCACAATAGTGAGAATGTACGAAAGGACCAGACCAGCAATGCTAGGATCGACAGAGAAACGGCTCGTAACGACGAGGATACCCGTTGTGAAGACGAGTAGAATACCGACAATGTCCAGACGGACACTCAGCCAGCGTTGATTGGCAAAGGTGAGGTAGTAGGCGCTGTTCATATCGTCGACAGCATCGCGAACAGACTTCGAGAACTGGTTTTGAAGACCGTAGGCGCGAATAGTCGGGGTACCCATGACAGCCTCGCCGAAGCGCGAGAACACCGTGGAACGAAGAACAGCTTCGTGACGTTTGACCTCGCGTGCAGAAGACCGGTAGAACGCCGCCGAGAACATGAACATGATGAACAGCGGACCCAACGCGATGGCGTAATAGTAGTAATACGAGATGATGAGGATGAAAACACTTTTTATACACGTTAGCTCAAACGCTTCAACAACACATCCCGAGTAACTTACGAAATGATCATAGCAAGCGTCAAAAAGTACATGCGCATCGCATCCGTAATGGTGTTGTCCATGACATCGATATCCTTGCTAAAACGATTCGTAATGCGTCCCAGCGGCGTAGTATCGAAGAAGGACATGGGCGCGCGCAGCACACGGGTAATAGCGCGGTGCAGCATGACTTTACCAGCTCGGGTACCGAAGATGGAGACCGAGAAGGAGAAGAAGAACATGAAGAGGGCTTGGCTGAAGCCAAAGGCTGCGTATGCACCAATGTATGCGCCCTCGGAGTAGCCGAATTTGTCGGAGGTCCAGTACGATAGCCAGAGAGAGGTGACGATGTTGGCGCCTTGGGAGAGGACGAGGAGGATGAAGACGAGGGGACCGACCCAGATTCCGCCTCCGGCTTTGATGTATTCGATCCAGACTTCCCAGCTGACGCTCTTGGTTGCGCGTTCTTCCGTCTGCATGAGGGCGGCCTGTTTCTTCTGCTTCCGCTGCTTCTTTGTGCTCTTGACTTCTGCTTCGACTTCGTCCTCGTTGACTTCGTCTTGCTCTTCCTTCTCCTCTTCCTTGGCGGTTGAGCTCATGACCTGCACGAAGTCGGCGTTCTGTGCCATGAGGTTGTCAAATGTGTCGACGGCTTTGACTTCTCCTTGGTCCACCCAGATGATCCTGTCGCAGCGGCTGAGGACGTGGAGCTGATGAGTAGCGAGAATGCGGCACTTGTCTTTGAGCAGACCGCAGATAGCGTTGTCCATGATGTGACGACCAACGTGGGCGTCGACAGCGCTCAAAGGGTCGTCCATGAGGATGATATCCGCATTGAAGTAGATGGCTCGAGCAATGTTCATGCGCTGCTTCTGACCACCAGAAACGGTGATACCGCGCTCTCCAATCTCGGTCGCGTCGTTGTGCGGTAACATGTCCAGGTCAGGACGGAGGGCGCAGGCATCCACAACTTGGTCATACCATTTCTTGTTGAACTCTTTGCCGAAGATGATGTTTTCTCGTACCGTAGCGTTCTGGATCCAGGCGTATTGCGGGCAGAAAGCACGTGAAGCACCAAAGACAACTTCACCACTAGTCTTGCGCATGTCTCCTGCGAGAGCCGCAAGCAGCGAACTCTTTCCAGACCCAACACCTCCGATGATAGCCACAAGCTCGTTCCGTCCAATGTTAAGGTCCAGTCCCTTGATCTCGAAGGGCTTCTCCTCTTCCACAGCCGTCGCGTCGGAAAGTGGTCTCTCTCCACCCTTCGCTGCGAGCTTAGCGTTGGCCTTGCTCTCCCTCTTCTCTTTTCTGGTTTCCGGCTTCTTTCCTGGCGGCCCAGCGGCACCGTCTTCTGCGTCCTGAGTGGGGTGACGCTCCCAGGTGAAGTTTGCGCCCTTCAGTGTGACCGCATCCTTGGCGTCATAATCCCACTTCCCGCTCTCTTCAGCCTCTTCAGCTAGCAAGAACTCTTGGATACGTTTGACGGAAGCGTTCGCGTCGATGACCTGACCGATAACGAGCGGCAAGAAGTTGAGCGGGATACGCATGGAGTTGAACAAAGCGAGTGAGGAGAAAATCGGCGCGGGATCGAGATTGCTGTTGACCTGGGAGTAGGTGATGAACGAGATCATCGAAGCGAAGACGGGCATGGACATTCCGACGGAGAGAACGGCGTTTCGAATCGTAAGCAAAATCTGGATACCGTGAATCTCCTTCTTTCTGATCGCCTGGATGCGCTCCAAGAAACTAGTCTCCCATCCGAAGTATTTGACGAAGCGAACACCTTGTAGAATTTCCTGGGTCAAGCTCACACGCTGATCGGTAATCTTGTTGATGGCAACTCTGCGACGGAACAGCGTTTTGACAGCGCGACCAAGTAGGGGCATAGCGATAAGAATGAGACCAAGACCGGGAAGAGCACTGTATGTCAAGTTGACAAGAAGCAGTGCAGTTGTAATCAGAATACCAACGGGAGCAGTCCAGATCATGTGGAAGAAACCACTGGCTTGGTCGATACGATAGGTATCCGTAGACATCAGGTTGACGATTCGTCCGTTCCCCCAGCCCTCACCGTCGCCCGCCACACCTGCCGCAGTCTTTGGGGATTGTTTCTTCTCTTTCTTCTTAAGCATCTTCTTGTACCATTTCACTTGAGCCTCGCTCCCTGGCTTGATATCGGGTGGTGGTGCTTCGAGAACAGCCTCGCCACCTGCTTTGGCTCTCCCTGAGAGCTTCATCGCCTTGTTGAAAATGAGAGCAATCAATACACCTCTGGCCTCTCCACCAATCATCATACCGCGGTACATGAAGTGGTTAGTGGCCAAACTCTGCAAGAACTGCATCGCGGTGATTCCAATGACCAGACCGATACCCTCACCAATGTCTGGCGCCGGGGCTCCAGTTCGTTGCGCAAGGTAAGCGCGAGCAGCAAATTTAATGAGATAACGTAAGACGAACGGTGCGACCGCTTGGATGACGGATGCTGACAGCTGACATGTGCCTCCGATGATGAACTCCCACTTGAATGTGTCGAACATGGCACCCAGCAGGGGTCTCTCCTTGCCTTCTGCTCTCCGCCTCTTGAAAGCCTCTTCCAGCCTTGTTGCCAAAACCTCTGCACTCCTGTCAGGATTGACCTTCCAGATGTCGTTCTTCTCCAACGGTCGCTTGTAGCCCACTCTCATCAAGGGTTGCATCCATTGCCATGAGAGTCGGCTGAAGAAGCTTGCTGTGTATTCGGGGCACACATCGCGCTCCTTTGGGATTGGCGGTGCATTATTCTTCAAGAAATTCAGGCGTTTGTAGAATGGCTTCCTTTTTCGTATCGATCTTGTCGCATTGGATTCACTGTCGCTGGCTTCGGAGTATGCGCTTGTACTGGACTGCAATCGCGCTAGTCTGCCTCTTGCACTGTGTCCATCTCCAGTTTTTTCCACATCCTTCTCCGTTGGCTCGGTACGTATTGGCTCGTACTCCGTCGGATTCTCTGCTGCGGCCTGCGGATCCACGAGTCCAAAGTCCTTCTCTTTCTCGTTCTCATCCAACGATGACGTTGATGGCGACTTCGCCATGGCGGTGGTTCAGCGGCTGGATGCCGAACGCCGAAGAAGGGTCGCGGTGATCGTTGTGTAGGGCCGAAACAAAGTTTGGCAGCCGATGTCGAACGTCACCGTGAAGTCGCAGGGCTGGGGAGGATATTAGATGTTGGTGAAAAGAACGACTAACGCCAGGACTCACGCGGCGACATGTTTGCGAGTGGCAGGCAACGACTAGTCTATATGGCCTCGGAGCAGTCATGAAATCAGTGCATGCACCCGCTCAACATTTAGCGCGTGGTCTTTACCGGAGATAAAATTTCGCCAATGAACGGCTTCCGCGAACCGATGCATGTATAATCCGGGGGCTGTTAGCATCAGGAATGTTCGAGTCCCTCGGTACATAATTCGCCCCGATGACCCGAAAGGCTTGATGTTACTCTTCAGCTGCTCCACGATGCTGCATGTTGGCGACGCGAGTGCGCCATCAGCAACAGGCGTCCATCATCCACGCGCAACAACCGTGTCTCGGCTTTGACAGTTCCTTGACAGCTGCTTATAAATTAACTTCCGCGGATTCGATGTCGTAAAGAGCGTGTGGACACGCAGCCATGATCGGGCAACAGTGGGGCCATCGCTGCATGAAACGATGGCAAAAAGCTTTGGCCCAGACCCGACATGCCGACCTGTGGATTAGTCGCGCCCGTCACCTGTTTGCACAGACAAAGTTTCCCTTCAGCTGGGCGCACTGCGGCCGTAACTACAGTATTGGTTGAGAAGCGGCATTCGGGCATGTGTAAAGGTTGGCCCGTTGTTGTTGACTACCCATCTTGTCGGATGCCCACCTACCGGATCGACAACTAAGCGACTTCCAGATTGGCAGCATGCATCCGCCATATAGCAATATGATGTGTGTAACCCACAACGCATCTAGATGAGACCTATCTTGCGACTGTCAGAGTGCATGCAGCGCACGATGTCTGACTGCACTGAGCATGCATATCGGATTACGTGCACTTCGGGCTACGCACGTGTGCGTCCATTGGCCAGACATCTCCGACGTAGTCATGAAGCCCGAAGTGTCGCGTCCGATGTGGAAACCTCCTCTTGCTGGAAACGGCCCGTAAGCAACGTCGGGAGTTATTAAGGTCCGAACATGTGTAAGCACACAAATATGTAAGCTGTATCATGGCTATCGATCACGTCGCGTATCAATCTTGGGACAGACTAGGGAGGAACATCGCTTTACATCGAGCAAAGCGCCAGCAATATCGCAACAGTTCTTCGTTGCAAGCGTCATGCCTCGCGCATACAATCGAAGTCTCACTGCCACACCCTGGGGAAGGTTATTCTTGTGCCTCACTCGACAGCAAGGCGTCGCACGCCGCAATCAGCACTAACCACGAACACGAGGGTCGATACTGTTGAAGAGGGGTTGTACAATCAACAGTCACGATGGTCACATTGGGAGATACGTAGCCAATTCAAAAGCGAAAAAGCGACCGATGAACGGCAAGATTGTGCCATTGTTATTGAGAGGTGCGGTGCGCCGGATGCTTCAGAACCTTCTGAACGCCGGGCCTCCTCCTCATAGCCATACATACGATGGCGGGGCAGCGAAGGATGACCTATTTACAAGTCTACAACAGTCATAGCTTCAAGTCAGTCGTACGGGGTATCGCAAGGAACTGACAATGTTCCTAGTTATCCACTCCTATGTGGACGTTCTTCTCCAGTCCAACCGCGGAAGTGAGCACTTCCTTCTCCTTCTCGCCCTTGAGGTTTGGCAGCTCTTCCATAGCCTCCTTGAGAATCGACAGAGCCGATTCAATCTCCTGCTCCGTGATAACAAGCGGCGGCGCAAGGCGAATAATGTTTTGGTGTGTGGGTTTCGCCTGTCCATCAGAGTCAGCACCATCAACCTCTTTCACATGCATAATCTTGAGGGCTCTTCCTACCAGTAATCCCTTCTCTTTGCAGAGCATGCAGAGATCCCACGCGCTGTGTCCGTTTGTCTTGCTTTCGTCGATGACAATTGCGTTCAAGAGGCCCTTTCCACGAATGATCTTGATCATGGGGCTGTTGATATTCTTGAGGCCTTCTCGGAACTTGTTGCCTAGTGTCTCAGCGCGCTCAACCATGTTCTCCTCTTCGATGAGCTCAAGAGCCCGGATCGCGACGGCAGAGCCGAGAGGATTGCCGCCGTACGTCGAACCATGAGTACCAGGTTCAATGGTAAGCATGACTTCTTTGGAGCCGAGAACGCACGAGACAGGGTACATGCCACCTGAGATGGCCTTGCCCAGCAGGACCAAATCAGGCTTGATGCCACTCCACTCATGGCAGAGCATCTTGCCTGTCCGCGCAATACCCGTTTGGATCTCGTCGCAGATGAGCAGGACGTTGTGCTTATCGCAGAGTGCCCTCACTTCCCGCAGGTAGCTGTCATCTGGCACCACGATACCTGCCTCACCCTGAATGGGCTCGACCAGGAAAGCAGCTAGGTTCTTTCCATGCTTCTCGAAGGCTTCCCGCACATCGTCGACATTGTTGTAACGGAGTGGTTTGCCAGTGGCGGGGCACGCGCTTCCAATACCAGGGAGGTACGGGCCGTAGTTGTCGCGAGATTCGGGGTCAGTGGACATGGTAATCGCGGCAAACTACCAGCATGTTAGCTGGTTTGGAAGAATGGGGCAGGCATGCATACTGTCCGTCCGTGGAAGTTCTCCTCTACCGAGAAGACCAGCGCCTCGTTCTGCGGGATACCCTTGACTTTGTATCCCCATTTGCGCGCGACCTTGACGGCTGTCTCAACCGCCTCGGCGCCAGTGTTCATGGGAAGGATCATGTCGAAGCCGAACAGCTTGGTGGCATACTCTGCAAAGCGCGGGAACACATCGTTGTAGAAAGCGCGACTGCTCAGAGTCAACCGCGAGGCTTGCTCAGTGAGGGCCTTGACAAGCTCGGGGTGGCAGTGACCCTGGTTGACGGCGCTGTAGGCGGAGAGGAAGTCGAGGTAGTGCTTGCCCTCGGGGTCCCAGGCGCTGCAACCACTTGCTCTTGAAAAGACTAGCCTGGGTTAGTCATGCATTCCAGCCGTAACTCCATGGTTGCATACCAATGGGCAGTGGGTGGTAGTTGTGCGCAGCGAAGTCGGCCTCTGTCTTGATGGCATCTTGCGACGACGCCGAGTGGTACTTGGAGGGATCTGGGGTGCCTGTGGGGTGGAAGGAGCGGGCAGTGGGCTTCAGCGTGGTGCTGTTGCCATTTGCCGCCGCCGTGTCGTTCTGAATTGCGCCAGGAGCCATGGTGGTGGACGGTGGTGATGCTAACGTGGGGTAGTGGGGAAGGGGATGGTTGCTGCGCTGGGGCGTGAGTTGAGGATGCAAGAGACGGAAGCAGCGGCGGCGGGCTTCTTATTTTGTTCCTTGGTTGAGGGTTGTGCCGTGGATCGCCTCCAACTGTACTTAGGAGACAGTCTTCGTAAGAGCAACTGGTGTTATCGCCTCAAGATGCCTTTAGAGGAACGCGACCAACGAGCGCCCTCGGCTGACTGCGGGTTATGCATATAGCGCCGCTGCCATTGGCTCGTGACGGCGGGACGGGCATGGCGCGCTGGATTGCTGCGAACACGCATGCGAAGGAGTCGCGGGAATGCGCAAACTGCGAGGGGCTGTGTTTGGTGATGAGGTTTGGCGATGATGATAGGCATGGCGCGTGTTGCCGGTAAAAGTTACCTGTTCGTCTTCGTGTCTCGACGCGTTGCGCCATTTTCCCGCCTGTTCGAGCAATCACAGCATGGCAAGCTCCGACACCACCATCACGACATCGGCTGCGATAGCCTTTGTTTCTTTCGTAGTGCAATAGCCTTGACAGTTCGTACGTGTCTGCGCCGACCGCCTAAGGGTTCTGACTTCACTCATGTATGCATCGCGCACTCGTCGCAGGTGCTGGGTGCAGCAGTGGGGACTGACTGCCCAAGGCGAGACTGGCGTCATAGCTAAAGCCTAGATTGCTGTACGGCAACGATAGCCACCACAAAAGTCAGCCTTGCGAATACAAAGATTGCGCCGTATGTCTTCACATATGGTCAGTCGCACACTAGCCCTGTTTGCTACATTCCAACCATTACGAAATACGAGTCCATCCAGCTTCGCACGATACACCACCATGTCTACCAAACCACCACTCAACAAGTCTTCCCCAATTTACTGGATCCTCGACTGGGATGGCACCATCACCAAGAAAGATACACTAGATGCCCTCGTCAACATATCCGCCGCCACAAAACCAAACTTCCCTACCCATGACCACTGGAACAGTGCATCGAAGGCATACATGGACGACCACACGGCTACTCTGGCCCAACTCGCTCCTAATGGTACACTACCCAGCACAGTCTCAGCAGAGAAACAACTCCTCGCCCGAATGAGAGCTGTGGAACAACGCAGTCTCGATCGCGTATCTTCTTCCGGTATTTTCGCTGGCTTGACAAGAGATGCGATCGACGCCGGCGCAAAACAAGCTGTACATTCACGTGCTGTAGAACTGCGAACTGGGTTCGAGAGTTTCTTCAGACATGTCCAGCACGACCGCAAGAAGGATGGATTCATGCTTCTCAGTGTCAACTGGTCTCGCACATTCATCCAGTCTTGCCTGGGTGCAGCAGATATCGTTGATGTACCTACCTCTTCCGTCATGGCGAATGAACTGGATAACGTTGAGGCTGGAGAGCCATCCACAGGTAGAATCATCTCGACTATACATGATGACGCAGGTATCATCATGTCGAGCGGCGATAAGCTGGAGAGGATGAAGCACACCCAACTCAAAGGCCAAATTGTGTACGTAGGCGATAGTTGGACAGACATCGAATGCTTGCTCGCAGCCGACCTGGGGATTTGCATCCGAGACGAGCGCGTGGGGAGTTCACAGAAGAAACTCGCAGAATCGTTGACGAGGCTGGGGGTATCATGTCCGCATTTGAGCAACTACAAAGAGGCTGATGAGTGGGGAGTTGTATGGGCGAGGGACTTTGCGGAGATTCAAGATTGGATTGCCAGCGAATCAACCTAGCCATGCATAGCATACGGATACCGCTAGTATACAGAAAACCCATGAGTCAACTCCAGACGCGCACGCTATGTGATAACTTCGCTCAAGCCTCCGTCTCAACACCCGCTCCATCCCTCTCATGATGATGGAACATGTGTCCAACCTTCTTCTTTCCACGATCACCGACATGCTTCATCCATGCCAAAGTCCTCGGTCCTTTCCATTGCATCATGCCCCTATGTTTGCGATGTAGAGCGTGTGCACTCTCCCTGTAGTCCTTTATCTTACTGATAGGACCGCTGGTGCCATCCGTACTCAGCTTTGAGTCGATCCTTTTACCGCCATCCTGAAGGAAGTCTGGGACAAATTTCTTCTTATCGGGATCGTCGCCGTCGTCCTCAGAATCCGAGCTGTCGGAGGATGAGCTGTCGTTGTCAGTCTCTTTGTTGTCGTTGATGCCGGGCTTGTCGGAGCCTGACGAATCGTCCCAGTCGGTCCACTCATGGTCGTTGGTAACTTCGAGAACTTCCATAACGTTGGAGATGTGCTTGTCGCCCTTTGCAAGCTTTTCGTGGTATCCTGATAGGCCGGACCAGAACGTCAATGTTACTTCGATCTCGCCAACCTTCTCACCATATGTTTCGAGCACATTGTTTTCTGCGCGCTTCAAGTCGCCACTCCAGACAGGGATGCGTACTGTCTGTTCCTCGTTATCGGGAACATCCTTAAGCCAAAGGATACCAAAACCTGGTGTGTGGTCTCGGAATGTGGCATCTTGTCGGAATTCGAATACCAATGGCGCACAGTAGCGCGCCCGCACAGGTAAGCGAATGCTTTTATCCTTCTTCGTAGTCCAGATAGTCGAGCCATCCTCCGAGTGAACTTTGCCATTACGCCCCCGCGAATGTAATTTTGCACGTTCTAGTGGAGTACGAACCTTGAGTCGAAGAGGCTGCAGATGTTCTGGAACGTCAATAGCCTTTATGCGGGGATTGATGTCCACGGTCCCGTAATCCCAACCAAGCATGCTTCGTGGTAGTTCGACTTGCACGCTTCGGAAGACCATGGAGATTCTGACCCGACCATATCCAACACCTCCAGCGAGTGGAAACATGTGATTGATCTGACTGCGCTTTTGGAATACCCTTTCTAGAGGGAGGTAGACGATTCCAAGCAAGGCGTCGTCTTCGTGTATGCGAGCATCCCGAACGGCAACATGTATTTCAGTGTTGCGAACATCCCGGATGAAGCGCTCGCAACCAGCGTTGAAGAATGGTTTCGAGTTCTTTGGCTTGGTACGTGTCTTGAAAATCTTCTTGTGGTTGAGGATGATGGTGCAGTATGAAGAAGGTAAGCCGTCGCCTTCTTCCTCTTCGTCGGTTGCCTCCGCATTTGCAGAGTCTTTCTGCTTGTTTAATGTTTCCAATTCCAAGCCCGTGATTTGGTGGATCTGGATACTGAGTATACCAGACGGGTAGTCTTCGGAAGGCGGGGACGCAATGATGAGCTGGTCTTGCCGAGCTTTGAACTCTTCAGACTTTTGCTGTTCCACTTCATCTCGATGGTCCTCACTTGCTTCTCGAAGTTTGCTCTCTGCCTCCTTGTACATCTTCTTCTTCAGCTGGTCTATGTTCTTGACATCGGGGTCCTCATCTTGCATAGCAAGCTGGTCATCAGTTATCCGGGTTTTCGAGAAGTAACCCAGGCTCCAGCTCAGCTTTCCCGGCATCTCATCTCCGCGTTTGAGGGCTCTGAAACCGTCCTCGCGATCGTGCATCTTGCCGTTGGTATCGTCGCTCTTCATCAATTCTTTGAGGTCTACCTCGATACGTCCCAGGTCGTCATCAGCAGTTGAACGGTCAGAGTCCCACAACTGTAGCCTCAGTTTCTCGTCTACATTCAACTGGTCAAAGGTGACACAGACGAAGCAGTGCTCATCCCAGTGCGGATTCATGTTATCCTGGAGAACACGCGTCGACCACAACGGCTTTCCGAATTTGGCCCATCCCACACTCACGTAGGGATCTGCAGAGCCTCCAAAAGGACCGATCTTGGTATCGCCATGTTTGAAGTCAAATGCATACTTGATGCGCACCATGATAACTCCCTGCGTAATGGTATCTTTTTTGAAGTCGTCGCCCATCATCATGTCCTTGAGGTCTAGAGTCAACGATTTGGGCGCGACATACTCAGCCAGTGCTGCATCCATGGACGACTGCACGAAGCTGGAGATCAAAGGTACATCCATGAGGTTCGGGCCCTTCTTTATAAGCGGCACACACGAGAGAGTGACCTTGGGTTGCCCCATGAAGGACATGGTGCAAATTGAGAAGAACGGAGGATCAGGGCACAGCTGCAGACGGAAGCGCATAACACCAACTATGCCCGCGAGGTCGACCCAAACAGCTAAACACGTAAGCAGTTGAGGGCTTAATGAGAAGGTACGACTTACGTATTTTGAAGTTACCTGGCATGTAGAACGCCAACAGTATATGGGCATGTTTGGCGCGCGATTTGATACCCTTTCCTGTGGATGGCCTGTATGCGAATGCAAGTTCGACGTTGACGAAGTCTCCGTCTTCTGCTTGCATGTCGTCTTGTTGTTCGTCGTCTTGGCCGTCGCCATCGTCATCACTTGTTTCGACAGTCCGGTCACCTTTTTCCTCATCCGGAGACTTTAGGTTTCCATCGGAGCCCACTGATCTGGCAGCCCCGCCTGTTGGAAGCCATCGAACGCCGAGGATGCGGAGGGCCTCACTACCTTGGCCAAGATCTTCGACAGCCACCATGCGAACCATACTCGGAAGAGAGGCTTGCATGACATCCTACAAAAGTTAGTGTTTATACTTGATCTACTGTCGATTACGTACCTCAAGTGTGTCTGAAATGCTGGCAAATAGATCCGGATTGATCAAGGGCCATATTGAAGCCATCAACGAATTGAGCCATTGTGTACTTTCCGCAGTTTGGGTCTTGGCCAGTCTCTGGCCCTTTTGTCGCTCCGCCTGCCAAACTTCGACATCCCAGACATTCTTAATCTTGTTTTCGGACCACTGTCGCATGAAGAGTATGATAACTGTGGATACGAGTGCCATGACACTGAGTTCAGCGGCCTTCCATGCCTGTCTTCCCCAGCCCGTCGCATGACGCGTCGGCCAAAACAATGTGTTTACCAGCATCAAACTAACGGCAGCTGCTCCCACGCCAACAGTCACAGCCTGCATGTAGACAGTTGTAATTTCGCCTCGGGTCCTGTCAAACGACGGAGGTGGAAACAAGACTTGCATACCCGTATGAGCGTCCTGCGATTCTTGTTCTTCGTATTCGAGATGTTCGTCGCTCTTGTTGATGGCGTCTTTACCGGTCATTGTACGTGGGTCGGACCCTGCAGCGCTCGGGTTCTTCGCGGTGCTCTTCAGCTCGCGATCGGTATAGTCGTGAATCTTGATGGGTAGATGGGTGATGGGATCTGTGACTTCGCGATCTGCACCGTCGGCTTTGAACTTCTTCATATCCTTCCGGGCCTGCTTGGGATCTGACGATGTTAATCCGTCCTCTGTCGTATCCTCGAGTCCATCTTCGTCGCCTTGGTCTTTGGCCAGATTCTGGTCCTTCTGTTCGGGTGTGTTCTTTCCGGCGTGGTCGTCTGCAAGTGGCTCGTCCTGCTCGATGTTCTTGTTCCTGACTGGGTATGGCCCATTGCCGTCGTTGTCCAACTCCACGTCTTTTCCATGTCTGAAGACGTTGACGGCGTCCCCTAGCCGGTCGCGTGTGCTCGGTTCGTTACTGCCGTCTGGATGACCGTACTCGTCTTGTCTCCTTTGCTTCTCCTCCCTGTATTTCTGGACCGTAGGTATCGGGTTATGGGCGTTGTGTGGCCGCCGGTAGTTCTTACGCCGGGCCTCTACGTCCTCGACACCGGACATGATGAAGCAGCGCGGACTGGGTTGTGTCGGTAGTGGTAAAGGTGATTCGATGAGCAGCGATTGGCGGACCCGGCCAATTAGTGGTTGGGGGTAGTGTACAGTCGTGAATTCATTAGTCGTGTGAGATCGTGAGTCGTGGGAAAGCTTGCGAAACCTGTCGCATTGGCAGTGGAAACAGGAAAAGCGCTAAGACAGGGAATGTTCTGCTCTGATCGCAATTGACGTAGGTACAAGCAAGCGACATGGGAAAAGCCCGTCTTGCATGATCCACTTGGCGCGCTGGCCTTGAAGCGCCTGCACTTGCAGCGCCGAGGATCCGGGATGAAGACTGGCCCCGCATGATGCCCGTGCATGCCCAGGTGATGGTCTGCTGGTGGTGCTTTCTGGCAGTGACGTCACAGCTGCCCGCACTTACGCGTTCGTCAGGCCACTGCCACCAGCCACCACCGCCGCAATCGGCAACATTATTTTGCGGGGGTGCCGAGAGCCGGGCGATCCTGGCGGTTTACCGCACGACTCTACCTTAGCCTCCGCTCAAGCCTCACTTGCAGCTTCTAGCATGCTTCAAATGTGTACAGATTCCTACTTCCAAGGCTTCTAGACGTCGAAGCTTACGCTTAGTCCCTAGCCAACGCACTTCAAGTCGTCAGTGTAACCACTGCAGACCATGAAGGAGACACAAGTGACATGCTCGCACCAAGGGTATCATTTTAACTTCTACTATGCTATTGTGACCACGTCTCGATCAATTGCTCCATATCCGCACTTGCTTGTCGGCGCCACCACTTCCTACCCTTTCACCATCCGGACTCCAATCCAGCGCAAATACCTGGTCCTTGTGCCCTGGCAGGTCCTCCTTTAGTTTACCAGTCCTCATGTCCCACACCTTCAGGGTCGTGTCTTTGCTGCAACTCGCCAACAGTCGGCTGTCGGCGGAGAAGCAGGTCATGTATACCGGCCCAACGTGCGCTCTCAATGTGTTGAGGAACTTTCCATCTCGTGCCGACCATAGTTTGACGTGGTTGTCCCATGCTGCAGACGCCAGCAGGGCACCGTCTGGGGAGAAAGTGACTTGGTTAATCTGCTTTTGATGGCCTGTCATTCTGGTGACTGGCTTCGTACTGGTCAAAGGCGTCCATAGGATGATGGTGCAATCTTCCGAAGCAGTAGCTAAGCGTTCTACTACTTCGCCGTTGATGGTAGCGGCCTTCTCAAAGCGCGCCTTGGCTTTTGCGAGCTTCTCCTCCGGGCTAGACGGTACCTTCCGCGTGTGGTCATGATACGAGGTGCGCAGGACAAAGTCGGTAGAAAGAGCGAGATGGTTGACCCAATGCGCATGGCCTGATAGCGTGTTCACGAGTGTACCTGTCGCCGCATCCCAGACTTTTATGGACTTGTCATGAGAGGCGGTATATATCCGTCCAGTACCACCCCACTTCACGCACGTCACATTGCTCTTGTGACCGGACAAGGCGTAGTCGATTCTGCCGCCAACTGCATCCCAGACTCTTACTGTGCCGTCCTTTGATGACGATGCAACTCGCGGCCGACCAGGCTCTTGTAGATGGTAGGGTTCCCAAGAGAGTGACGTGATGAAACTGGTGTGACCTTTGAGAGCACCCCCAATCTGTTTCCCAGTGTTCGGGTCCCATATCCGCACTTCGTTGTCGTAGCCACCGGAAGCAAGTAGAGAGCCATCAGGTGAATAGCTGACTGCAAGAACCCATCTTGAGTGCCCCTTCATAGTATGCACTGGCGTTCCTGTGTCGCAGTCCCATATCCTCACTGTCTTGTCTCCGCTACCACTTGCCATCCTGCTGGAGCTGACTGGCGAAAAGTTCACTGACAGAATGTTATCTCCGTGACCCGAAACCGCGGCTGAGCAACGCGAGACTGCCTTGACGCGGAAGACTGCCTGCGGCGCATACTGGAGCACGATCTCGTTTTCTGCCGACGCTTTGCCAGGCTTGACCAAGGCATTGTATAGGTCGTCCTTGTCGGCAAGCGCTTCGGTCGCGCCGTCTGGGAAGAAGCGGTACGGTATCTGATCGTCGGCTTGGTCTTTGAGGTTGTTGAGCAAGAGTTCGAGGTTCTTGGTGGATGCTTGCGATAGCGGTACGGTGAGTACTGGGATACTCCCACTTTCGCCAGTGGCTTGGTCGACGAAGCGCACCCGTACAGTGCCATCAGGTATAGTAGTGTCGATGTCTTGTTGCTCGCGCGCAAATTCGGCTTGCGCGCGCTTCTGGCGCTTTGAAGGCGGCGGATACTGGGTCGCCATAGTTCATATATCCTGCAGTACGGTTTTCGAGTTAGTTACCAGCGTGGCAGAGCTGTTTCTTACTTGCGAAGGCCCCGCTGCTACCGTAAGAAGGGAAAATAATTTCTGGGCGTTATCGATAACAGACGCGCTAGCAGCCAGGAAATAGTGGGGCAGCGCGCCAAGCCGTTCCCTCGACGCGTCTTCTTCCTTCCATCTCGTCATTCACTCACGCGCCTTCAACCCGCTCCAGAGCTGGAGTTGGTGACGTCCCCAATTGCTCAACGGCTAATCTCGCAGCGCTAACCATCATGTTCCAACGATCCAGGCCTTCAACCTCGCAGAGCAATTCCGGGTCCACATCGTATGGGTACTACGGATACGGTGACTACAACACGACTACTACGTCCCGACCAGGCACTCGCAGGAACACAGGCAGACCCTCAACTGCGCGACCGAGGACTGGGGCCTCTACTATCGCTAGGGTCGAGGCTCAGAACGTTGTCTGTGCCATTGCCGAGTCTCGTGGTATCTCACCCACTGTTGGCTTGGCTTTCGTGAATCTCGACACTGCAGAAGCAGTACTCTGTCAAATCTGCGATAGTCAAACCTTCGTTCGAACAGTTCACAAACTAAAGGTCTACGGTCCATCCGAGATTCTGATCGTGTCTACTGCGGCGAGCCCTAGATCAAAGCTCTTCTCGATCGTTGAAGAAAACCTCGAAGACATTGGAAGTAAGCTGACCCTGCTTGATCGCCGCTACTGGGCTGAGTCGACCGGATATGAGTACATTCAGTCTTTAGCGTTCAGAGAGGACGTCGAAGCAATCAAGATTTCCGTCACTGGCAACTACTATGCGGTGTGCTGCATCGCAGCAGTGAGTCCTTTGTTTGACTTCTGAGTGCTATTCATAACCCAATTTATAGGCACTCAAGTACATTGATCTGGGCTTAGGTATGGTCTTCTCCGCTCACTCCCTTCGTATGAGATATGAGCCATCTGAAGGATCGATGATGATCGATGTGTCTACCATTTACTCGCTTGAACTGGTTCAGAATCTCCGCGATCCGAAGTCAAGAGATTGCCTATTTGGTCTTCTCAACGAGACATTGACGCCCATGGGAGCACGCCTTCTTCGGAGCAACGTCTTACAGCCACTCACGGAGCCAGAGGTACTCAACACACGGTATGCTGCAGTCGACGATATGACCAAAAAGGAAGAGTTGTTCTTCGCAACCCGGGCAGCGCTGAAGGACTTCCTCGATGCCGACCGCATACTGACTGCGCTGATTGTCGCTCCAAGCAAAACCACTCTGCAGACAACGGAGCAATCCATTAATCACGTCATTATGCTCAAGCAATTCGTTAACTCCGTAAGCCCGGTCTTCGAAGCCCTTACTGGAACTGCATCTGTCATGTTGAACAACATCCGGGAGATATGTGCCCCAGAGAACGTCGCACCTGTCCAGGAACTTATCGACCGTGTCATCAACGAGGACACCACATATGCAAGGCAGCCTTTGGAGCTCAGGAACCAGCGCACTTATGCCGTGAAATCTGGTGTGAATGGGCTGCTTGATGTTGCGCGTACGACTTACAAAGAAGCTACTGAAGATGCGTACCAGCATTCAACAGAGCTCAGTCGTGAGATACAATTCATCGTTTTCAGTAAACCCGCTCACTAACTTCGTGAAGAGGAGTGCGATATTCGGCTAGACCTCAAATACGATACGGCACGCCAGTTCTACATAAAGATCGCAACAACCGAGCTGGAAGGCAAAGCACTACCGCCGATATTCACCAACATCATTCGCCGCAAGAACAACATCGAATGCCAGACTTTAGAATTGATGAAGCGTAATCAGAAGGCATGTGGCTACATGCAGTGATTCGGGCTTTGCTGACCACTATCAGATCGCCATGTCGCACCAAGAAGTCATCCTCATGAGTACAGTCAAACTTGAAACGACGATGCTCCTGTTTACTAACCATCATCAGGCGATGAAGCGGTCGACGCTCTCATCGATGAGGTCCGCAGTCATGTGTCTATCTTGTTCAAGATCTGTGAAGCAGTCGCGATGCTAGACATGGTGACTATGCTTCGACTGTCTGTCATGTTGATGAGGCTGACCGAGAGAAGATTGCGGCCTTCGCTCATCTGGTCACAGTGAATAACTACAGTGGGTAGCATCAGTTCCATGGCGCTCAACGTAAGCCAGGCTGACATCTCCTCAGCTCAGCCGCAGCTCACCGATACGCTTGCAATCGAGGCCGGAAGACACCCGATCAAGGAGAAAATCATGAAGAGCAAATTTGTCCCCAACGATGTCTATGCTACACAACAGACGCGGTTCCAGATCATCACTGGTTGCAACATGAGTGGCAAGAGCACTTATATCCGATCCGTGGCTTTGATGACAATCATGGCTCAGATCGGCTGCTAGTACGTTTGATTGGATTACAAACTCTGAATCTCTGTGTACTAACTGCTTGCAGCGTTCCTGCTAACTATGCCTCATTTCCTATTCTGCATCAGCTGTTCGCTAGACTGGGCATGGATGACAACATTGAAACTAATGTTTCTACCTTTGCCGCGGAAATGAAAGAGATTGCATTCATCCTACGCAATGTTGATCGACGTAGCTTGTAGGAAACCGATCCATGAGTGGGTACCATATCATTGCTGACAGAAAGTAGAGTCCTAATCGATGAGCTAGGTCGAGGCACCAGTACTAGAGATGGTCTAGCCATTGCGTTAGCTATCGCGGAAGCCCTCGTTTCGAGTCGCGTATGTGAATGTACCCCATTGCTGCCGCCTTCTAACGTATCACAAGGCTCTTGTTTGGTTCGCAACCCATTTCAAAGATCTTGCGACTATCATGAGTGACCGCGCTGGAGTTCAGAACCTACACCTGGCAGTTGAGGTGAGGGCGTTTCCATTCTTCCCACATCAAACCACTCACATTCTTAGATGGAAGACGCGCACAGCATGATGATGCTCTACAAGACCGCCCAGGGAGTCGTCCAAGAGATCCACTATGGCCTAACGCTTGCGCGTGTGGTTCCTTTCCCACCCGGGGTTGTGGAGCATGCTAGCTTGGTTGCACAACAGGTCGAGCGTCATATGCTGCGAAAGAAAAAAGCATCCGAAACTATGCTCAAGGAGAAGCGACGCAAGCTCGTCCTCAATCTCAAGGAGCATCTCGTTCAAGCACACACTGGTGTGTTGGAGGGGGACGTTCTCACTGCATGGCTTAAAGAATTACAAAAGGAGTTTGTGAATCGTATGACTGCTCTGGAAGCTGAATCTGCAAACGCAGCTCAAGAGAGTGAGGACGAAGAGATGATAGACAGGAGCGAGCTGAGTGAAGAAGAGCGACCTAGCACGTCCGCCAGTCCGTCGGTCATATCAATTGACTCGCATACTAGCTCCACGGATTCTGATTCTACCATCCGGGCAATGTCAGAAGCATCTACTCTGAGAGCAGTCTCCAGTAACGAGCGCTAGCAGTAGCGACCATATGCTCCTATGGTTGCTAGTAACGTGAGGAAGGGCTGATATACGTGTAGGCAAGAGATTGCCGTATAAAGGCCTTCAAAGCCCAGTATGATCAAAATCAGACCTCAATAGGATAGTGACTGATATACATCTGTACATAACCAGATTTACTCGTGAAAAGACCCCAAGTTCAAGCGCGAAGCCCACAAGACTAGCATCAGGGTCACAAAAGTTGATCCGGTGTCGATCTTGCCGAACTTGTGTCTGGCCCACTTAGCGCGTGAAGCATCGGATTCCAGGGTCATGATTGGAGGCGCTGCAAAGTGCGGGGGTCCTTATCGCTCCTTCTCCGATTAAATCCCTACTTCGGACGGAACAACTCCAGGGCTGCTGTCGGACCTTGCAACCTTATATAAGCGATCGTATACAGACCCTCATCGCGGCAACCGTCCTGTCGCTCGTTAGAGCGCGCTAGGTGAACGCATGCAGTGCAACCAACCCAGCACCTTAGTACCCGGCACCCCGGTGCACTGCTGCTCGTCGTCCAAAGGCTACCCCAGCCTGCCGAGTCGGCCCCGTATGGCATGGTCTTAGCGTGGCGTTCACCAGCCGCGCGAGCATCAGCTTCAGTCATCATTCGCACTATCTTTGCTTTCCCTGTCAATCTAAAGCGCCATGCCTCGACCGAAGAAACCCGGGGTAGAACCTAAAAGAAGATCGCGAAATGGCTGCTGGTATTATCCTAGATCAATGGAGTCTGTTCATTCTTACTCACCAAACACAGGCCGTGTAAAGCTCGAAAGGTCAAATGGTAAAGCAGTTCTAATCGTGGTCTTATCAGAGAGTACTAATAGCATCTCACAGTGGAGAAGAGAAGCCAAGCTGTACCAACTGCGAGCGCCAAGGGGAAACATGCGACTACAGCATAAGACTCAACTGGGGAGGCCGTTCAAAGAAAGATAAGACAAGTACAGCCTCTGATGCTTCGAGTGCAGCGTCTGGCAGTCCGTACCAGTCCTCCTTCCCATTTGAAGAGAACGTTTTCTCGTCTGCCCCCGAACACCCCGTGCAATCACAACATGCACGATCAACATCAAGAACATCCCCACCTAGATCTACGCATTCCATTGATCCAGCTTTGATGCAAAAGCCGCATGATGCCATCCGTACTGAAGCGTCGGGTGCGGACATCTACCTTCAAAACCAAACATTCACGTCCGTTCCCTACAACCATACACAGTATCAGAGTACTGTTGACGCTCGGTCGCATATCACGTATGATTCGGCTGCCCCCAACTCCCGTAACGCTGGGTTCACATATGCCAATCCTACGATGCCGCCGCCACTGCCGGTTTCAGTGGATTCGATGGCCAAACGCCAGCAGTATGGCTTCTCTACAGACTCGAACACACCAACGTTCCCAGACACAGATTCGCCAAACACACTTTCACCAACGCCATACAGTCCCTACTCGGCTATGCCGCTAACACCGATGTCAATTGGATCTGAAGGAAACATTATGCAAACGTCATCAACACCGCAAAATTCAGCACAATCACCGCCAGATCTCCGTCGTGTGTCTGTCCAGTCTCTCATCAATGATCTTCCAAGGAAGAGATCACGGCCGGCCGGTGACGAGGTCGGACGTGGCCGACAATACCCAATTGCTGATTCTGCTTTCACCACCTACGGATACGACTTGGGTCTCCCTGATATCGATACTCCGAGAAATGACGACTTTTCTGCTATTGCCATCTTCAGCCCTCAAAGCAACACCATGGGATTTAACGAGGACACACCGTATGGTAGCGCTGATCCCCACGGCAAAGACATGGCCTTCGAAAGCGGGGGTTATTATGCAAAACCAGTTCCGATCAGGATTTCGAAGTCTTTAGAACCACTGCCTTCACTGCTCGTAGAGAACCAGATGAATCTCCTGTACTTCCATCACTTCATCAATCACACAGCGCGGGTTCTTGTCAACCATGACTGCGAGCGGAATCCGTTTCGAGAGATTTTACCAGAGAGTAGGTAAACGTTACTCTTCATGGATCATTGTTAACAGTGGCAGTGGCTGTACAAGACGAGAACATAATGAATCTTCTTCTCGCATATAGCGCGGCACACCGAGCACGCATGCTCAATCACCCCGAGCCCTCAAATCGCATCGCCGTCTGGGTGCAAGACGTATTCCCCAAGCTACGTGAAGCGCTCAACGATGATCCCAACACTGTATCCGACAGTACTTTAGCAGCAGTGATAATGATGGCGAGTCTGGAGGTTATATCTTCTGGAACATTCGAGGTCCCCGTATCCTGGCAAAGCCATCTAACCATGGCACGCCAGATGATCATCCAGCGTGGCGGACCAAAGGGCATGGGGCGGCATGATCGTGTGGCCTACTTCCTTTCGCGCTGGTTCGCATACCTCGACGTCCTCGGCTCGCTGAGTGGGAACAAGAACGACACACCTCTTGGCTCTTTCTACTGGTCTAGCGAAAACGCTTCCGCGGACGAAGATTTTGAGATTGACTGTCTAATGGGCTTTACAACAAGATGTGTAGGATCTTTGGCTCGCGTTTCTGAACTAGCGAAGCGCTGTGAACCGCAGCGCATTGACGAAGAAGGCAATGTGAGGGAGGGCTGGACTCCTAGCCCTGAGATTGTAGAGGAAGCCATCGAGCTTCGTCACGCACTGGAGGAAGGCTTACTGGGCCGCAACATCAGGAAAGGATGCAACCACCGCTCGAGTACCTCCTCTGAGTCTGAAGGTGCATGGGATGCAACCGAGATCTACGCGACCAACGAATTATTCCACTGGGCGGGCCTAATCCACTTGTATCGTCGCGTTCTCGGAAAACCCGCCATGGACCACGAAGTTCAGCAAGCCGTGCGAGAGATTGTGGGCCTACTGTACAAGATCCGGAGAGGAAGTACAGCAGAGGCATGTTTGATCTTTCCCATGTTTGCTGCTGGCTGCGATGCGCAAGATGAAGGACAGAGGGAGAAGATCATTGAGCGGCTGAGGAGTGTGGAGGGCTTCGGACTGAACCATGTAAGCTCCTGCCATCAGAAAGTAAAGACTGACTTGCTTACTCCGTATCAGGTACCCAAGATCAGTACGCTCATGAAGAGCGTCTGGGATACCGGTAAACCTTGGGAGTCGCTCGTCTCTGGCGAGTTCTTCGGTTGAGGATACCTTTGTGAGGAGATATGGCATTGCCAACTAGGGTCCACGAATCGATGCGATGACTATGAAGAGTCACCACCGAGTGCTAGTAACACTGTAGTCATGTTAGTCCCGAATATGTCAGTTGAGAGAGCAAGGAACCCGACAGCATGGCCATCTGGTGGATTCAAAGAATTGATTTCTGGGCAATGAGGCTTTGACTGCCCATGTAGAGTCAGCGCAAGAATGGGTCCGTCGATTGCACGCCCTCGACGCCGAGTATGAGAGATGCGATACACTAGCCAGTCTAAGGACCTGGAAGAAGAGAGATTGATGGATGTGAGGCTTGAAAGAAACTTGGTGCGAATATCAGACTGGTGCGATATTACAAAGGAAGATAGCATAGCGCATGGGCATGTAGAGAGGCAGATCGACCGACGACTACCAATTGAGTGTAGGAATACAGTATTTCCGAGGGGTATCATCCATCCATCTGATATACATATCATCATATTATACAAATGCCCTCCGTGAAGCCTCGACCCCTCTGACCCACCACATCAGCATCCACGCACCAAAATTCCCACCCTCACCAAGGCCACCAACCCCCTCTAGCAACTCTCCCCACAGCCCTCGTCCCCTTCCCCACCTCATCAGCCCCCTCCCTAACCTCCTCCACAACCGCATCAACCGCCTGTCCAAACTCCTCCCTCTCCCTCTCCATCGCCTCAGTAGCCTGCCCCCACTTCTGCTGCGCCATCCACCGCTGTTTCTCAATCGCCTGCCGCAGCTCCTCCTGCAAATCGCGTATCTCGGCTTTTGTGTCGTGTGTCTCTTCGATGGCTTCGAGTTTGTACCACAGGTAGTAGGTGAGTTGGTATGTGAAGAGGGCGCCGAGGAAGCATTTTAGGAGGGGCGAGCCGAAGGTGCCGTAGTATGCGCCCTGTGAGGGATTTTGTTAGTATGGAGGGTAGAGGGAGGGTGGTTGTTGGGGTATGACGTACTACCCGCGATGGCTCTTTTGGCGGCGGTGCTGAGTTTGGGTTTGGCGGCGAGCTGGGGGGATGCGGTGCTGGTGCTTCGGCTGCGTATGTTCTTCGGGATGTCTGGCCTATGCGCTTGGGTATCGCGCTTCTACTCCATATCGACCGTGTTGCTCTGATGTGATTCATGGTGTCGTAAAGCTGCCAACTTTTGTCCCCGCTTCTGAGCTCGTTCGGTCGCCGCTGCGTGGTCGCCAGGTATTGCGGGAGGGGAGGTGTCGAAGAACGAAAAGTATAACGTTGGGTTGTTTGCGAATATGCGACACAGATTATTGCGCCGACGGTGGTAGAGCTCTCCACGTGCAAAGAAGCGCAGATGCGACAAAAGTGCCTCCCGACAGAAAACGGTATAAACCTCCGTCCACTATCTCCGCGTATTCAGCTAATGCCGGTACCCTAGCGCCGCCGCACAGACCCACGCGATGCACTTTCCAAAGGGAACACGTTCACCATACAACTTGAACCCTCATTTCCGCTTCTCTTCTCCCCTCTTACCAGACACTAGACGCTCGCTTCCTTTTTCCCGAAACCCTTCCTGGACCGCGCGATTTACAGCCATCTACCTCGTTCCACGTACACAAACACACATCATAATGGTACGACACCATCCCCTTCGCGGCGCAATGGAGCGGCTCTCCCTCCTTTTGTCGCATTCATACCACAGATGGAATAGGCAGCTAACCATGGCCACCAATCCTACAGGCGCAAACACCACAACAACGCCAGGCAAACATGCGTTTCGCCAAGGCGCAGGAGAAGAAGATGGGCAAGCCCGAGTCAACGGAGCCCGTGGTCAAGAAGAGGGCGCCTCAGAAGAGCCCCATTAGCAGGTTCTGGATCAGTACGTTCTTCTCGCCCCGTGGTCTACATTGTTAGATCTTGTGAGGACATGTACTGACTAGTATTCCCACAGTTGTTCTTGCTTTCATACTAGTCGGCGGTCTGCTCTTCGAGGTCCTTAAGCTCTTCTTTTAGAAAGCTGGGGTCATGCGACGCGATGCGATCGATTACCGGACGAATACGACTTGGACCTCTACTTCGATTTCGATTCTACAAACGTGGGGAAACAACACAATGCATACATGTATGCTGCGAGAGCGGATACAAGGGAGAAGTTGGGGACATCTTGGAGGAGCAACTTGGCTTTGAGGCCACTTTCTTGCGTCAACTATATAGGGCATACGGCGTTATAGAGGCACCATTGCGGCATCAAGGGGACTTGGTATAGCCGATTTTGTGGTAGCAAAATACCATTGGGCATTTGATATCACATTTCTCCAAGACCAAAGACCCCATCCGCGGCGTACTTGGACTACTATTCCTCAGGTGCATCTGCACCCTCATCCATGACCACAGTCCGCCTCTTCTTTTTCTTCTTCTTGACTTTGCCTTCTTCCTCGCCCTCAGCTGCGCCTTCAGCTGCGTTCTCGTCTTGGCCCTCAGGTTTGACCTTCTTCTTTTTCTTTTTCTTGATAGGCGCTGCTTTTTCCTCTTCACCAACTTCCGCTTCCGGCGGAGGTGTTTCGGCTGGCTCGTCTCCTTCCACAGCAACCTTTCTGACCTTTCTCTTCTTTTTCTTGACTGCGACTTCTTCTTTGACGTGTAGTCTCTCGCTCGCTCGCTGCATCTCAAGCCGTAGTCGCTCGACTTCCTGGAGCGCCTTCTTCATCTCCGCGTCCTCCTGAGCTTTCCTTTCAACTTCGAGTTGAGTGAGCTTGCGATTTGATGTGCCTTCGTCATCCAAGCTCAATGACCCAAGACCGGAGCTGTCCACCTGCAACAGTGATTTCTTCGTCTTCCCTGGACGTGGTTGCGCGATGTCATCTCTCGAAGCGTCTGGTACAGCAGGTCCAAGTGTCTCATCGCCCATGATGTCGACTTTGCGCACAGGCTTGCGCGGACTCCGCGATCGCGGTAGATGTTCAGACGATGACCCTTTGCTGTCTAGGTTGAGCTCCATAATTGGGATCGAATCGATATCGAGCTCGTTGTTCTCCCTGTTGCCATCTCGCACTATCCTACTCAGTGGTGTGACTGCGCCGCTGCCCTTATCCGCTTCGGGGTCGATGTAGAACGGATCATCTTTGTAGCGTTCTTTTCTTTCAGCTTTCCGACGCGCAATGATATCAGCGTCCAGATATTCATCCTCCGCTGCGTTTTGGTATGATGTGGGTTCTTTATGCGGGGCATCTAGGCGATCCGCAGCCGGTGTAGCAACAGCAGGAGGCTCTGAGTACGCGGCTGCAGGCTCCGAATAAGCCGCATATACATCATCTTCCTCTGTCTCAAAGCCTTCTGCATCAGCTGTGTAGAGCAAATGCTGTAGGTTGGGGTTGATTGGTGTATCCAGATCCAGATCTTCAGGTAAAGGAACCTTGCGTTGAGCACCAGGAGCGACCGGGTTAAGCTCAGCGCCAGAAAAGAGGGCAGGTATAGCTTGGGTAAGTAGTAGAGGTGGATCGGTGAATGCGTCCTGGTCCGCGCTAGCAGCTGTGCCTGATGCAGCTTCTGCAGCGAGACGCATGAGTTCAAGGTACTCAACTGCCCGTTCCTGGACTTCCAGACTAGGGTGTGTGGAGAGCGGCTCTAAAAAGTGGATAATACGTGCCATGAGAAGGGACATGAGCGTTTTGCGCTCTGGAGTCCATGAGACTTGATCGTTTCCAGCCATGCTAGAGAAGACCTTGGGTATCGCTTGCAGATATACAGCGAGCGTCCTCGAAGATAGTTGGAGAGAAGATGGGTGTAGCAGAGAGGTCATGACTGGCTCCGGGCGAGTGAGGTAGTTGGCGTACTCTCCAACTAGCCAGCCAGCGTATTCCAGTACACCTTGGCCGCCGTTTCCGGATGCTGGGAACATCTGGTCTCTCCGATCAACGAGCACGAGCGATTGTGCGGCATCTATAGCTTCCGATCGAACACTCTTCACCCGAATGGCAACGTTCTGTAGTTCGTGTCCGATGCCACCACCAATGTCGTCTGAATGTTCTATTTCTTCCTCCTCTTCCATAACCGAGGTTGCTTTTGTTGCTGGTGATACCCTGACTAGCTGAGTAAGTACATCAATGTACCATTCGAAGTCGGCAATGTTGCTATAAGTATCGCGTGAGCACATCTCCAGGATCCTCCGAATGACGCTTATCCTGTAGTCGTCTGGCAGTGGCGGCGGCTGGTCGGATTTCTGTTCGTGCTGAGGCAGATTCTCTTCTGCGTCGGAGTCGTCGTCACCATAAGGTGATATGCCAGTCAGCCTACCTCTGTCGTTGTTGGGATCGCTCGCCGCTGAGGCAATTGGTGCATTTCGTAGCTGTCGCATCAGCCGTCCAACAATCGCTGTAAGGTTGTCTGCATTGACCATGCCAACCACCAGATCCAAAGCACGCATTCGTATCGAGATATCGGGGTCGTCTATGCATTCGAGGATGACGTCTTGCTGCTGGGAAACCAAGTATGGATGTGAGGTGACGATCTTCTCGAACGCGAGTAGTGCGACATATTTTACTGCAGATTGATGAGAAGCCAAACGTTGAATAACAGTGTATATTAGCTTACAGTTTGCATCTCCCTCTATGATCATCATGCCGCGTAGTTTGCCAACACATAGCTTTGCTACCTCCTCACCTTCCGCAGTGCCTTCTACGGCTTCTAGGATACCACCCTGGATGATACCACTGATACATTCGTAAAGTAACGACATAGCAGACGTCTCCCGTATAATCTTGGTCAACGGAGGTAGCAGTTTCTTGATGAGTCGAGGTTCTAATGGGGTTAATGTTGCAAACTAAGGCAGGTCAGTTCAAGTTCTGGTGTCATGTCCTCTGAGCTCAGTGCTTACAAGTTTGATGAGCTTAATGGCCATCCAGTTGTTGCCTCCTTCTACCAAGAGATCAAATAGTCTCGGTGCAAGCGGTAGGAAATCCTGTGGTCTCCGCCATCCCAGCTCGCACACGACATTGACGATTGCCGCTGTGACGCTCGCATCCTCATTGTCATCTAACAAGCGCTCCTTGATCTTAGGCCATGCGGGTCGCAGTGTCTCTGGATACACAAGGGCCAGCCGGTATAGTGTTACGACGGTCTTCTTCCGGACCATTGCGTGCGAATGCGTCAGGCGCGGTATTAGGTCGGAGAGGACCGAGTTGGCCATGCTCGGGTTTATGACGTGTGGTATCGCGCCTAGCGGGAGGGCGATGTACTGGGGACTCGAGCTCATAATGTCCTTCTTGAGCTGGTTCTCGGCGAGCACGAGGACTTCGGTATCCCGTCGGAAGCTCTGTACTGCGGCTAGGTAACCCGTGCGCTTCTGCTTGAACTTGGAGCTTGACATGACCTCGAGGACGTTGAAGCTGGCCCAAGACATGTCGTGGCCGAACATCTCGAGGTACGTGAGCTTCATGAGGGCCGTCGCCTTGAGGTCCATGTCGTTGGTCCGTATTTCCTTGCGACATTCTTTTATGCTCTCGGCGATGTACTCGCGCTCGCTGCCTTTGTGGTTTCGGAGGCCCCGAATGAGGTCGAAGAGAGATTTCTCGAACCTAGGGGACTGTTAGTCACGACACTTGTATTGGAGATTTGGTGAGCATTGCATTTTGGCGTGGCTCAGGCAGCGTCACGCAGTCGTGTGTCGAGGAGTGCAAGCGCGCGAGGAGGGGTAGGTGTGCAGCGTGAGGGTGAAGGTGGTGGGCGACTAGGCATCATCATTGGGAGGCGGTCGTCATGGCGGGCGTGTTTGGCGACATGAAAGCGGGCTCTAGTCGGTCGTCTGCAGGGAAAGCGACTGCTTGTCGGGTCGAGGCTGTTGACGTGCACCTGGAGTCCAGAGGCTCCACTACCGAACGCCCGCTAGTTTCGCCGGCGGAAGCTTGGGACAGGCATCCCCATCAGCTTACCTAACTCGACATGCTTCTCCAGAAACTCTGTCGCCATTGACACGCACCCGACACCTAAAGTCGACGCCCGCAGCCGCCAGCATGACACAAGCCAACCTCCTCTCTCCACCCGCGCAAATACCACCGCCCACCGCCCTCGCCCTGTCCCAAAAAGCCCCCCTCGTCCTCTCCACAACACCAACGTCGACGCTCCCGTGGCCCCTCTCGCTGCTCTTCTCCCGCGAGACACCCGAAACATGGACCATCCACGAGAACCTCTTCCTGTCGACACTCCGCACCGGCGACGAGAATGCCGCCCTGTCAATTCTGCAGCGCCTCGAGGCCCGATTCGGCGACCACAACGAGCGCATCATCACATTGCGCGGCATCTACAACGAAGCAACGGCCCGGTCAGACGCCGAGCTGGAGAAAGTGTTCGAGGCGTATGAGAAGATACTCCGCGACGACCCCACCAACATGAGCATCCGGAAGCGGAGGGTTGCCGTGCTCAAGGCGCTGGGCAGGACCGCCGATGCCATCACCGCCGTGGCCGTGCTCCTGAAGAACAGCCCCACCGACTCCGAGGCATGGGCCGAGGCGAGCGAGCTGTATGCGAGCCAGGCAGCGTGGGGACAGGCGATATACTGCGCAGAGGAGGTTCTGCTCATCACGCCGAATGCATGGAGTGTGAGTACCACAGTGCTCCGACGATGCCATACGTGTACTAACCCGCGCCCAGGCTCACGCACACATTGCGACCCTACACTACCTCTCCACAGCCTCCAACAACCCACCCAACCTCAACTCCCTCGCCCTCTCACTAAAGCACTTCTGCCGCTCCGTCGAGCTCAACGACGCCTACCTCCGCGGCTACTACGGCCTCAAGCTCCTCACCACAAAGCTCAATGCCATACTCTCCGACTCCGACTCAGCAGCCAAGCGCAACACACAAGAAGACGATGACGTCCCTGTCCCCAACGCCCAAACCGTCAAGAAGCTCGAGGAAATCGCTACAAACAAGCTCGCAGAAATCATAAGGCAATACAAGTCAGGAAAGAAGGCCTGGCAAGGCTACGACGAGGCCGAGATTATCGCGGCGCGGGAGCTGTTAGACAGAGACGGCAAGACGGAGCGGTGAGGGACTGCATCCGCAGCAAGTGACTGAAATGGTCATGAAACGGGGCGTTTTGGGCGTCTTTGGTGTAGACACGTGGAATACGTTCCTGGACAAAGTGTTTCCAGCACAGTTGCTAGATACCATTCCAAGTGACTTATTAATCAATCATCAACAAATCATAATGCAAACACCGAGAACATTCACGAGTGCACTTTTGTAGCCAGGGATGGAGTGAAGATTGTGCATACAAAGACGCTTAGCAAAGGGTATATATCCATAATTATTATTACGAGAAGAAGCCCGTCAGCTCCCTCTCAAGTTCAATTCCCTCGTATGCCCTTTCCCGCCATCTTCGTCCCTGACCAGGTTCGACGCTCCGAAAAAACAACACCAGACCCTTTCATGCAGATCAGAAGAACAAAGATAGATGGATCGTTTCCCAATTTACCCCACACCACAAATGCCCTAATGTGGATAAATCTGCCGTCGATGCCAGATGCTAGATAAGACAGCCTAGCGGAGCCGAAACGAAGAAGAAGTAAGAAAAGAATAAGAAGAAAAAGGTAAAACAACGCCTAGAGTTGTTGCAACATGTATGTTTTCCTTCGGTTCAACAGAAACAACAAAAACGCCACCTGTAAATGCCGGTAGATGAAAAAGAGAAATACAAGAATCTCGGCCATGGGCCATTTTAAATCGCTTCCATATATCTTCAAGAAAGTGGTGGTGGTGGAATGGAGGAGGAGGAAAGAACAATTAACGGGACTCGTTTCTTCTTGTTGTTTTTCTTTCCCTGGAACCATGATATCCGTTGTACGCGGGCGTTTCTAATGTAATGCGTTTGTAGGTGCGATGAGAAAAAGGTTCGTGTATGCGTCGCGAATGTGCGTAACAACACCTAGATGTTGAGACCGCGAGTGAGATCTTCAAGGCCGGAGCTGTTGTTCTCCTTGCCCTTGGAGTGCTTGTTCTTGCGTGCAGCCATCTTGCCCCAGTCTTCGTCCGCGTCGTCCGTCTCAGCGGGGGCCATCATTTGCGGGCCGGGGCTACCCTTCTTCAAGATGCCCTTGATGGTGCTGGTCCTAGCCTGGTTTGCGCCGCCGCCCGAGGCTTGGAGTGTCATCGAGGTGCCGTTGGAGACGGCGTCGGAGTGGTTGACGACAGGTCGGTACCTAGCAGACAGACCAATGTTAGAACGCTCGGATGGGGCGATGGAGGGAGTGTACCCTGGATTCGGGCCCATGAACGACATGGCGCGCTGCTGTGGTTGGTTTCCGTTGCCTGACATGAAAGACATCGGTCGGTTTTGTCCGTTCGGTACATTGAGGAAACCCCCGCCTCCCATTGTACTGCCCATCGTGCTACCCGCGTAGCCGGGGTTGGGCATCGCCATCGACATCCGGGGATCTTGTTGGGGCTGCTGCTGCATCATCTGTAGCTGCATTTGCTGCATGGCGATCATCTGCTGCATTTGTTGCATCTGCTGCATCTGCTGCATGTAGTCGTTCCCTTGCTGCATTGGGTATCCCATCTGTCCCATGCCCATTCCCTGCATTTGCCCACCCATCATGGGGTTCATCATGGGGTTCATGCCGTTCATCATGGGCATGTGCGACATCCGCATCGGGTTCTGAGGCTGACCGTTCGTGTTCATTTGCTGTCCGAGAACACCAGTGAAAGGCCCTCCCTGGGGCTTTTTTGCCGAGGCACCGCCCATGTACTTTTGCTTGGTCATATCCCTCATCTGGATCTGGTCCACGAGCGAAGGCTGCGACATACCAGCATCTTGATACATCATGTTAGGGCCCATGCCCATGTCTCCAGCAATCGAGCCGCCTGCGACTGATCCAGGACCACGCGCAAAGCCATTGAAGCCCATGGACTCTCGGTTCGTCGGCCGGACCAAGCCTCCTCCAATGAAAGAGGAGTTGTACGGATCCTGGGGCAAATGTCTCGCGAAAGCAGGCAGATTGCCTTGGCCCATGCCGCGTTGACTCATGGCACCTGCTGAGGCCGGGCGATCGGGTATGTAGGAAGGCATCGAGTTCGTCGGTTGACTGGGGAATCTGTTGCGAGCTTGACTTGGGAAGCCGTGTTGGGCGAGGATACCCAGCGGTACATCCTCATCTTCCCATTCTTCGGCCTTCATGGAAGTTTCCGACGGGAAGCCCATGTGATCTGCTCCCGGCTCTGCAAGACCCCCAGGAGCTGTGGTAGACCGTCGCATAGCCTCGCGGGCAAAGTGCATCTGCTGATTCTTGCGTCTCATGAGCTCTTCTTCCTCTCTTCTTTTGATAGCATCCTCCTCGTCTTCGTAGTCTTCGTCGTCGGAGCTTTCCTCAGGTGGTGGCTTGTTCATTTGCTTCTTTTGGTATTCCCTGAATTCGGCCTGCGACATTACTCTCCTACCAGCCGCTGTACCAGGGACGGATGCAGTGTTGCTGTCTGAGGCTACTGCGGCAGATTTCTTTGCTGTCGTGATTTGTTGCTTGGGAGCAGGCTTTGACGGCGCGAATAAGTCTTCGTCCTCAGCGTCATTGTATGGAGAGGCCGTCCGAGCGAGGGAAGCTTTGGGGGTTGTGTTCGTGGTCGTGCTCGAAACAGTGGCTGATCGAGATGAATAGGGGGTCTGGTAGGAATTGGCAGACGACGTTGAGGTGGAGTTGAGCTGTTGTTCCGGAGAGCTTTCACGATATGACTTCCTGTCGGTATATGATTTGCGTACGAACTGTGCATCTGCATCTTCGAAAGTAGGTGCTGGTTGGAAGGTAGGGCTTTCTGAGGCGACTGGCGCATACGATGAGTATTTGTGGGGAGGCGGCGGCGGCGGCGGCGAGTCGTTGTCTGAGTTCGGAGAAGTCATGAGGTTGTCGGTAGAGTTGCGACTGTCCCAGCTCTTCATTGGCGGTTCAATGCCAGTGGGCGGTAGAATCTTGATGGGTTCTGCTTGGAACGTGCGCTTCTCCGAAAGCAGTGAGCGTCCTGCGGTCTCTCGTTGAATTTCGGGAGATTCCTTGCGGCTTAAATGGCCAAACATGTCGTCCTCAAAGCCGCCGAAGTTCAGATCCCCCTCGAGCTTGGGCGGGACTGCAGTGCTCGCGTAGCTGGATGTGGTCATGGCGCGATTTCTGCCACTCCACCCTGTCCCTGACAGATCCTTGTATGAGGAGACGCCGGAGCTTGACTTGGGCAATGAGGGAAGATTCTTGCGGAAAGCGCTCACCGACGACGGAGCCGGAGAGCTGTTGTGTTGTGAGACGGCCGGTCGAGGGATATTAGTAAAAAGGTTGTCGTCGGAGCTGGTGTCGGTGGAAGAAGGAAGTGTAGAGGTGGAGCCATGTTGGCCATTGGCGTAGGGTCTCGAATTGGAAAATTGAGTCCCACTGCTTGACTTGCTGTCGCTAATTAAAGGGTCAGTCCGGCCGACGCTATGACTAGTGGATACGAAGCTTACCGTTTTGACGATCCTGGAGACTCATCGTCAACGGACTGGTTGCGATTTTTGCTGCCAGGATGGCTGAAGCCGCTGAAGCGAGGAAACTTTGATGATCTCTCTTTTTCCTGTGTCTTGCGCTGCTCTTTTGCCTTTTCTACTTCCGTCTTGCTCAGCACCCGGAAGGCACCAGAATCAGCGGGTGCAGTTGTGGTGACTGGGCTCGTTGCGATGTCGACTTCGTCGAACACATTGCCCTGAGACTTCCGACGGGCGGTGAATATCCCTAGGCCTGGCTTGCCCATGTTGATGAGTTGTGGTTTCCAAGTACGAGAAGCGACCAATGCCTCGGGCGGCCTATTCTGATGTGAGATGCGCTATCATATACTCCAAGACGGGCGATGTGTGGCGGTTGTGGTCGAGGAAGGAGCGACGGGTGCGGTCAGGAAGGAGCCAAACGTGGGGATGGGCAGGTAACGAATGGACGACTTGATCTAAACGTCTGGTATTAGCTCTGATTTGCGTGCCACTGGCGATGCAGGGTGCTGGCGCAGTGTCGAGAGATGAGGTGAGCGGGCGCGGCGGGTGTTGCTGTGAGAGCTGAGTCGGGAGCGTCGTTGAGGGCAACTTCGTATTACCGCGTTTCAACGTCAGGGCCGTGTCGATCTAGCCGCGTATTGATAATATTATGCGCCTCGAGGGATTCGCTTGCAGCACGCGGGGGCAGGAAAGCTCGTCGTGGCAAGATGCGCCTCTGCCACTTTCCAGCGCATCGCCTGGGCCGCTTGTTGGTTTCGAGTGCGGCGTTGCTCAATCCTTCCGGGGCCCGGGAGTTGGGTGGGTTGGGTGTGCGACTTACCAGACACGAGGCGGGTAGCAGCAGCAGCACCTGTTCAACGAGTGACAATGTCTAATTGCAGACGGCGGAGACGCGATGATGTAGTCGGAGGGCACGCGCGGAGAAAACGGCGGGATCATGAACGAGTATAAGGGCGCGCACGGATGGCACAAAGCGTAGTCAGGAGTGCGCCGTCCCATCATCTTCACTCGACTGCCCACTGCCCTCTCGCTCGGCCGGGCCTGCATCTGCCTAGGTACCGAACCAATGGCATCCGCCCGCAGTAGGCATAGCGCCAAATCGAGCGGCCATGAACTGCCATGTTGGGTTTTGCCATGTACAATTGCGTCTTGACGGCCATTGAAGTTTGCCCACGGCGCGCCAAACGCTGGTACGATTCATGCTGTCTTGCACGTAGCTGCGAGGCTGCCGTGCAGCTTCACACATAAGCCCTACTACCTGTTGAGTCGACGGCTGCAAACTGCTGGTCGAGGGTGCTGGTACAGTAGTGTAGCCTCCTAGTCCGACCACCATCCATGTCCGGGACCCTCATGCCAAAATTAGATGGCTAGGCCAAGAGAACTCATCAACCATGGTCTTTCCAGGGCCGCACGCTCGTTGCTCGCTACCTGATAACAACGCCTGATCGACAGTATCGACGCGCAGTCCGGTCGACGTCATCAACACTTGCCATGTGCAAATTCTCACTGCGCCTGGTGTTTCGGCCCTGGACACAAGACCCTTCGTATTACACTGCTCCACAGCATAACGGACCCTCTCGGACCATGCCCGCGGTCGGCGCGATACCGTCGAGCCAAAATTACAACCAGCCCACATCTGTCTAGCGGCCCTGTTCCATAGGCACCGTGGAAGCTTGAATGGCTGTGAGTCGAGCCACAAGCCAGGGCTGTCGTTGCTTGTGAAAACTGCACGCCAGGATATGTGATGCTCCATTCAGCCTGCAGACTCCGAGATGACACTTCTGCAAGACGAGACGCTTCGCCGCCCGGGCACTTCTCTTGCTCGTGCCTAACATGCAGCTGCCTGCAGGCTCGCTACCCGGTGCGAAAACATCGCCCAAGCCCGCGCGCTTGCTCTAAACCCTGCTGGATTCCCGTCTTAACGATATCTAGCTAAGAGAAGAAAGCCTGTTTACACTTCACATTCACTGCGCGCATTTGTTGTTGGGCGCACAAATTGCTTTGGATGATTTCCCTCCCAGATCGATCTCAGGAGGCTGCTGGTGGCTTGCCAATGTTGCCATGATGAGAGCACAGACGCTGCCGGGCAGGCCGCTACTGCATATTTCTCCTTATGGCTACACGCATGCAAGCCAATACCAACCTCGCTGATCTGGAGGGAAGCGTTCAGTTCGTGAACTGCGACCACCTCTCTCCACCCCTCTGGCAGCACGTCATGATTACCATTATTTTGCGGCCCTTTTTTGAGGCAAAGCACTCCGAGCTGTTGCCGGGTCTGTAACGCGTCTCGTCGAGAGAGTTTTTCTTGTTCCAATCGTACGATTTGCTGCGCTTCTGCAGCTGCATGGGCTGAACGCGGCTCGCCAGCTTCCCGGGCGCTCGCTGTTGGCTTGCACCCTAGAGTCGTGTTCGACGAAGCGCTGCAGCATTACTGCGGGACATGACGCCGTCTCTTTTAGCTCTCCCGCCCCTCATTAATTCCAACCTCTCGTTTGCTTCAATTTCAACGTTCTGTTCACCCCGCCTGCGAACGCGTAATCGTTACGGGAGATCTGGGGGTCGGTCAGCTAGCCTCACCCTACATGCGTCTCAACACGTTCGATCGATCTGCGCTCGGCTCTCACTGTCAGCTCGGCTCCTGGAGATCAGCCGACCCAAATTGGTTGGCATTCGCTCATATCGCATGTGTTCCCAGCTGGTGACAGGACTTTTTGTTAACTGTACAAAGTGTTCATTGTCGGTGCCTTGTTTCTGAACTCGCGCGGTAAGTAGCAAGCAGGACCTGCCGGCTTTTCAATTTCGCTTTATCCACATTGCTATCACGACTCCTTGTCTTAGCATCCTCAATGCCAAGACGTCGCAACAGGATTCCGGAAGGTCCAATGAAGGAATTTCGGCGAGACCGTTACATCCTCGATAGTCTTCTGTTATGACCGCGTCAACTTTGTAGCGAGTCTCGGGCATTTTGCTTCTTTGCTGTCGGCTTCACCTAGTTTGCTTTGTCTTCCGCTTCTAGTCTGTTGCCATCCGCCCGGTACCGTGTGGAGACGGGACAGAACACTTATGCAAGAGACGTCTCTACGTACGGTCATGAGACTCGATAGCGGCGTATGTCTGGGCTAGGACCATGGTCGCATCTGACAGGTCTGGTGAATGTAACGGCCGTGTATCGGAAAACGACAGCATTCTTCTGCTCGAATGGGCGCACACAAGGCGACTGTGTAGATGCCGTACTAATCATACCTGCGGTACTTTAGTTTTGACGCAGGGTAATGCTAAGAGCTCACGCGCCGTTACGTCGATCGAGATGAGCAGGTGGGATCAGGTTTTTACATATCGGAGAAGATCTGTCGCTGAGAAAGAGTATGGGTGGCACTAGGAGAAAACGTGCTGGTGAAGACAGGTAGCTTGAGTGTGCTCTAAGGGCAGGCGCGCTACGACTGAGTGCAGCTTCCCAAATGTCTGCACCAAGGCTACCGCGGACTCACCGAAGCGCATGGACGCTCGGGAGGGTCCAATGACGCAACTGCGTAAACAGTGACAACCTTGGAACGTTCACTCTAACCCCAACACTGCAATTGCTTCTTCTCGTCTGGTAGTCCGACCCCCACACTTCACTGGCGCTACTCCACGACTTTCCTCTTACATCGGCGGCAATACCAGCAATCAGGCCTCATCAGAACGTAGGAAAAACAAAGCCTGGTCAGCTTCCGCGCAGCATGCCGGCTGGGTTCCTCGATATTCCGCCCGAGCTCCGCAACGAGGTGTACGATATTCTTTGGGAGGATACACCCACGTCAACCTAGGAAAAGACTGAACAGGTCTGCAGCCTACATTAACATAGAAATCTGCAAAGCAGGTGGCCTGACGTCGATGTAGGCTCTAAGCCTGTTCAGCTTTTTTCTTGTATAAGGTGCACCTGTTTTTGAGAAGTACTATGACGCCCGGAACTGTGCTGGTGGGACAGCACACAGTCAGTGGCTCATCCATACACGGTACTCCAACCGTCATCATATGGATACTGGAGGCAGTATTCAATTGTCTTGTTCCCCCACTTCATCCCATCACATTACAGAAGACCCGCAATGCATCCCCTCTCTCCGCAATTTGGAAGATGGACGGATATTGCGCTCATGCATGGATCGTTAACTGCCGAACCTGGGCATATTAGCCTCATATACCGTTTCAACTGACCGGAGAGAAGGCCCCATCCATAGCCAGATAGGTCTGAACTTCAGCTGATAGTCATAAAAAGAGTCAAATCAACATGTTGAACCATTGAAGTAAAGTAGACTTCATATCAGCCGCACCTACTTGCAATAATGCGCAGCCTCATCGCTACCGTGGTCGTTGCCTTTGCAACACATATCTTCGCAGCATGTACCCGCGAAGCCCTCAAATCTATCACAGACGAGTTCCTCGTCGCTCAAACTGCAGGACAAACAACCTTCCCTTCTCTTTCTAGCACCGTCGCATACACCGAAAACCGGAAGAGCGTCGACATCAAAACTGGCATCCTCTCCAAGCCCATGAAGATCGACCATGCCCGAGCCCAACACGACACAACTCAATGCGCTGCATTCACTGAGTTTATTGTCACCAATACCGCCGCGCCGTATGTAATCGCAACGCAACTCCGTCTCGACAACAGCACAAAAGTCTCGCAAATCGACACCATCTGGACAAGCAAAGGAGACTGGCTCTTCAACGTCACAGGCACATACTACTGGGCCACGCGCGAGAAGTGGGATCCCATCCCCGCCGCCAACCGCGATACGCGAGCTGTCATCAAAGCAGCAGGAGATGCCTACTGTGACCTCTTCAACAACAAAAGCGTCACAGTGCCCTGGGGCTCGCCGTGCGCTCGCCTCGAAGGCGGTGCGTATACGGGTAAGGGTGAGGCGACAGACAGATGCGATGTCGGTGTTCCGAGCGGTGTACCTCTGGTAAACAGGCAATATGTTATCGACGAGGAGTATGGGACTGTGGATATTATCATGGATTTTGGAGGTGTGGCAGGGCAGGTTGGGGCTGATGGGTTGCCGGATAGTCATGAGTTTAGGGTTGAAGGGGGGAAGTTGAGGTACGTGCATACGCTTTCAAGTTGTGGTGGGAAGGCGTGCATGTAGGTTTTGGAGGCATTGATGTGCGTGTGTGGGCATATGAGGGTCAGGGGCTTGGGCAATGAGCAGGATGAGGTTGAATCTTCGATGGATGTGAGAACCATGTGATCAGAGCAAAAGGGAACTTCAGCCGTATCACAGCTTAGTATTACTATTGCACTCCTGAAAGGTCTTTGTTATGCTATAGGGGTTTTTAGGTCATAGGTTATGCTAGGAATAATCCCGAGCCCAACAGAGGGCTCACTCCTCAATCATCCTTACCACTACTCTCGCCATGTTCAACGTGTGCGCACATTTTCCCCTTTGAAACTCCATCAGTCTTCAATCCCCATACCACATCACCACATCTCCATCAGCATCATACCAAGCCTCTGCACAACCTCTTACGTCCAGGTAATCCACCCACTCATCATTCTCCACGGCCAGTGCTTTCGGTACTCTCTTCAATACACCAGATGCATTGCCATCGAATCCGCCAAGAAGTGACCTCTCTGCTTGAACTGTCTCCGTCTCGTCTCGCACAACGTGATGGTTGATGGATTCGCTGACATGTGGAGCTTGTGGCGCGTCTGTCATGACGACATCCCCGGACCCGTCGATGGAAGGAGCGCCGTGTATGATTCCGTTTCTGCAGAAGAGTCTCTTTTCAACGAGAACAGGATTAACGTAGTTGTGTAGACGCCAAGTTTTGCACTTAGAGGTATGTGTGAATGCCCAGATCAGTACTTCAGGTTGGGTCAGTATTGCAAGCTCACAGACGGCTGTCAACCTTGCAATCTCGGTGCCGCTGATAGTGAGTGGCCATATGGAGCTGATATCCTCACCGTCGCGTTGTCTTGGTTGATCAGAAGGAAATGGCTCATCCCACTAGTTTAGCCAATGGTTCCTCTTATGTCCCAGTGAGACTGCCGTAGAGGCATTGTAGGCATCCCAGCTCTTAGCGTTTTGCTCCATCTGCGATAGACGAATGACGTCTGGAGGAACGCTGTACAATAGCAGAGTGTCGCCGTAAGCCACGATGGCGCGGACTCCCTGCGACAAATCCGCAGCCGCACTATACAGCCTTGGTACAGCGTTCTGTTCTGGCGGAGTGAACGTGATCTTTCGAAGAAGCTTCGTAGGTCCGCCAAGAGGTGCGTCGCAGCCTAGTGTCAATAGGCCGTTGACAGGGTCGATAAACAGGACGTGATACCCGTCACTTAGCGGAAGCGCATGATAGTGATCACAACTAGGTGAACCTGGACGATGCGTCGCAGATTCAAACCCGAATGAACCCCAAAACGACGCCATGGTGGGCCGGCCGAAGAATTTCCGGCTGATGGCAGGCCGATCTTCTGGATGTGCTGCACTGGAAATAAGACGGAGCTTCTTGGCAGATTCGAAGCCTGGTCGTGGCGAAAGAAAGTACAGGTGATCGCCTGCTAGATGTTAGGCGCATGGTAAACCCAAGAGACGTGTACTTACTCGGCGCTGTGAGCGGGAACTAACGACTCAAACTCTGTCCTGTGAGCGCATCAATCCAATGCAATTCAATACCTGCTGAACATCCAAAGGCGACGCAGCGACGTTGCGGGCAGATAGAGACACTGCGTGGTGGATCGTCTTCGGCACAGAGATGGCGGTATATCGTCGTGGTTCCCCTTTCGACAGGGACGGTGTGAACACATGACTCGAAGGTGCAAAGCCCATGGGCAGAAGGCCTTCGTGAGGGTCCGGAAATATTGAGGTTCCATGCGTGATTGACGAAGTGTTGATCGTGGGTTTGATGATCGTCCGTATTGTGGAGGTTGATGCGCTGGTTGTTCGACCGTACGCCAATCGTATCGAAGGTTGTGGGATCTCGCTCTTGGACGAATGGACGATGCATTCGAGCCGTGTTGCGTCCCTGAAGACTCATACCAGCCTCATAGTCATTGATACAGCTAGTCTGGATAGACGCAGATGTGGTGACACCCTTCTCCGGCCCATCAACATCAACATGTACATCGACGGAACCGTTGCCTCCGACTGTGCGTCCATAGTGCAGCTCACAAACCAGGCCCATGCGTCCTTCGAGAAGCGCAGCGATAGCGTGTCGCCCAGAGGAGACGTCCATGCTCATTTCAATGACCCTTCTTGGGCATACGACGCTGGTAATGGGCACCGGAAGCCCACTCTCGAGGTCGTAGATGTAGATTAGGGTTTCTCGTGCGACACATACGAACCGACCGCAGAGACTTGTGGAGAATACCAACCCGCTAGCATACCCATTGGCTAGCTCAGTGAAGTCAATGTCAGAGCGTTCCACGATAGCAGCTCTGTTATCCAGTCCGTTGCCGCTCCATCCAGATGACAAAGCACACTGCCGAGCAAGGTATCGACTCAGTGACCATTCTTCGCTATGCGAGGCAGCGGTCACAATAGGACGGAAAGCGGCACTATGCGCTGTGGAAGTAGTATTTTCAGTGCTAATCAGCCAACCACCTCTGCTTAGCATTGCATTGAGCAGTTTCTTATCGAGACTTGCCCGCATCCAGTGTCGGCACGTATGGCGTACGGCATTGAAGTATTTTGGGCCGAGGTAATCGTATACGTGCTGAAGAATCTCAACTGGAAGGTGATATGAGCTAGGAAAGGTTGGTGGTGCTGCCACGCTCAAGGCGAGATACCAAGCACGATTTGTCAGCCTCAACGCCTTCCATGCAGCCGTATCCAGGTACGGTGAGAGGAGCGTAGCAAAAGTACGAACCGGAGACGTAGGTGCGTGCCCAACAAGATTGGTATTACTGCATGTAGCATGACCTTGTGCAGGAGTAAAGAATGGAGAGCCGTCCTCAAGCGCGATGACAAAAGGGCTTTCATCTTCTTCCGACGGTGTGCGAACGCCGAGTAGAACATCAGTCACAGTTCGAGTGATGCCTTGATCGGTACCAGGCTCCAGGATTGTATCCTCAATAACGCTGGCACTGTCGAGCATTGAGAAAGAGTCGGTCCGTGCTCGTCGCAGTAGTTGTATGTCGCTATTAGTTTCTGCGAGACTGGGAAGGCGAGACAATGAGTCGCTGTAAGACCCTACGGAGCGGAGGCTTGGTCCGCTGAACATGAACGTGGCAGGCGAGACCATGTCTAGGCTGGGTACTGAGCCGTATAACGAGGACCCTGGCCTGGACCCAAAGCTAGATGCTCGCGATCTTGCTTCTGGACTCTCTGCTATCACATTACGATCTGCGGCGCTACCGAAAAGCGAAGTGATGTATCTGTGGAAGGCCACTCGCGGCCTAGATTGTAGACGGGATGCGAGAGCAGTATTGGGACGGTCGGCTTTGGAAACCCGGGGTAGGGTCTTGCGACTATGAGGGATACGGGTTCGTGAAGGTCGAGGGAAGACATGGCGAAGTACTTCGGAGCGTCTTGGAGCTGGCGATTGCGCTTTGCTTGTATTGTTAGGGGTAGCTTCGTCCAATGGCTTCGTCTGCGATAGGGTTGCGTCAGCCAAGAGTGGGGTCGTCATTGCGTAGTCCATTGCGTGAGACATTTGTTCGCGGCGGGAACGGGGCGGAGTGAGAGACAGTATGCGCGTGGTCGGCGATCCCGAGAACGAGGCTACCCGAAGAGGTTCGAGTTGGATGATAAGAAGCGCTGATTCGGACTTGGTTTCCGCCACCCCACGCGAAAGGTATATCTGAGAAGACGTGATTGAAGCACCCCCGTGATGGAGGTGCACCGTTGGTTCAAGGTGAGTTGCTGATAATAATGACCAGGAAGAAGACCAGAAGAGTGTTAGCCAGTTCAGAGGATGTGACTCCTTTCGAATGACGAAAGAATGCGTGGCGTGGTATGGGTATCGCGGCAGAAGTGCCTGCGGTGAGTGGGTGAAGAACGTGAGGTATAACGGGGTAAGAACATAACCAAATTCATTGCGGTAGTGGGTATCAACAAACACAAACCAGGAAAGAACGACGACTATACAAGGTGGTAAGGATGTCCGATGCATACAAGAAGGAACATCCCTAAACTTGTCGAGGAAAGTGCGCGTGGGCTATTCCCAGCTGCCATTGGCATCATCGGTCCCAGATCCATGAGATCCGTTCTGAGGCCTTCCATGTTTCTGTAGTAGCCATACGTCATCCAAAGGCATGATGATACTAGGGTTCTGGAACCGCAGGCCACGTTCACGGGCTTCGTCTAGTGTAAGTCTGCCTGCTTGCCCGTTGGCAACCGCTTCTTCTTGAACGTCGCGTCCAAGCTCCGATTGTTCCGGACTTCGCAGGCTCCGTAAAGCGATGAACTTCATCAGTGGCCGATAAGTGCGCGCAAACACAACAAGGAACCACAGTGTGCAGACTACGAGCGGCGCTACCATGACGGCCCGTTTGAACGCCTTCTTCAGAGCCAGTTGACCAGCCACAGTGATTTGGAACAGTACGACACCGACGAGAACGCGGTCACACATCATTGTCCAGCCTTTTCCAGTCGAGTGTTGTCTGTGCTCCATTGCATACAAGAGTTGATACTTGTGCACAAAGTGACCAATCATAAAATAGGCCAAGCCAGTGAGCAGAACCATCCATGAGTCTTGCAACACACTGTAGACGATACAGATGATGAAGATCAAGATGGTTTGCGGCAAGAAGAACCCGTAACTGAAGACCGGTGGTTGTACCAGTTCGGCGTAATCTCTTGGAGTCTTGGCGCCAATCAGATAGACCGGGTACAGAGAAAGGGCACCAAACTCCAAAAGTCGGAATGGAAACAATCCAAATCCTTGAAGGATGATGAAGTTGGTGTAAAATCCGAGTAGATTAGAGAGCGATGTAGCCAAGGCGTATGCAATTTGCGTAGCACTTGTAAGCTTCTCAGCGAAGCGTTCAAGCATCGCCAGGAAACCGGAAGCAGTCCCCAGTATGGTGAAGAGAATGAAGAAGTTGAAGAAGACGAAGAAGAAGTTCTTCGAAATTACTGACAGCTCAACATCGCCCTGTGAGATCATCCCTTGCTTGTTGGCAAGCCCTAAAGAGTGTTAGCATGACAGACATTGACTGTTGACGGCTGGCACACTTACAATCGTACAAAAAAGGTACAAGTACGTTGATCAGAGAGACTGCCAACGTGGGGAGCTGATTGTTGAAAAGAACCTCGAGGTTGGGGTGCTCGTGCAGCAGATTTGCCAGACCGGGTAGTACCTCTTGAATGGAGCACGTGTTCAAAGCACCGGCGATAGGTACGAACAGGACTGTCCAGAAGATGCTCAAGATACCAATAGCGATTGTAATCGACCAAGATCGAAACATTCTTTGGCCGCGAGACAAATATGTGTTGGACCAAACCACGTCCTGCGGTGCCGGACTTGTGTGGGCTAAAAGCTGTAGTGGCGAAGGGTCGAGGACAGCCTGGATGGCCATTTGCGCACTTGCGACGCTGTCCATAGTCACAAACGCCAACGGAGTCGGTTCGAATTCTTTCTTGCGTAGCGCACGAATCTCGTCGTCGAGTCTGCGCAGTTTCTCTTCGTAGTAGTCAATGGCATCTACTCTCTTATATCTCAGCTTGAAACGGCCGTACCAGATCTTCGCTGTCGGGCGCTGCTGCGCATAAGGGCTGATGTGGCCAGGGTCTCGTTCTGCGTCGCTCAGAAAGCGGCTGGTCTCGCTCTCCTCATTGCCGCTGCTCTCAGCATGTTGTGGCGGATGTGGCTGGACGACTGGAAGAGTTTCCAAGCTTCGTTCTACACTTCGACTTCCAAGATGGACAGTCCAGGCCTCTTCCAACTTCCGCAAGACAGCTTGTCTTTCGACGACCTTGTTGTCGAGCTCTTTCCAGTTTCTGCAAAGGGTCACGCTTTCGACTTTCCCGATGCCGAGATCCATAATGAAGTCCTTAATCTTGTCCTCAGACCGTAGGTCGACAGGGATACCAGATAATCTGATGGTCCGGTCGGTGATGGTCGTCTGGCTTCCCAGATACTCTTGCCGGACATCGATGATCCTCCTCGTTTCCGAAACGATCAGGTACATTATGAGGGCGGTGAAGAGGTACACGAATACAAGATACATCCACAGATAGTCGGTGTATTGTTCGTAGCCGGAGGCAAATGTCGAAAGTGTACTTCGTATTTCAATGCGCTCAGGACTGGGCTTCTTGTCAATCGAAGACTTCTTTCCCTCCTTGTCCTGGTGTGTGTCGTGGACTGGCTTGATGACGGCTAGCGCAAAGAACAGCGTGACAAGCAGGAACTTGATAGCCATCTTGAAGAAAGCGAGGTATACGTAGGCGTCGAGACCGGCTGAGGCGAGCACCTGCTCGTCGGTGATCCTCCATAACGGTAAAACCCAGCCGAAAAAGCTATCGGGAAGGTCGGGCAGCGATGTCGCGAGGTCGTTCTGCTTCTTGCGTGCAGAGTAGAGGCCTTTCCATCGTGGGCGGAGGAACTAATACAACCAGTCAGCAGGTAGGTCGGAAGATAGAACTGCGAGTACGCACGCAAAAGGCCAGGAAAGCCACTAGGCCGAGCGCGGCGGAGAGGGAGACTTGGAGGTGGAAAGCGCGCTGCGGCCGGTGCGTGCCGTAAGGGTCGTTGGGGTCGCTGGTGCCATTCCCGCAAGTACCGTTGCCTTTGATCATTGCCAGGTGCTCTCGTGAGTCGCCATCAACAAAATCGACGTTGAGGGTCGTGTTTAACAGGAGGACGGAGGGTGGTGCTGGCGATGTCATGATGCGCACGCTAGCCGCCCAAGCCACGCGACTCATACAAGCTTCACCCCGGTCCGTTACCCGCCTCGTTTTCTGAAGACTTACTCACCGCATATCACTCACCGCATGCATATAACAGCTTCTATTCGCTGCTGTGGACACAATTCTGTCTCGTGATCATATACTATCTACTGTGAATGAGTACAAAAACTCGACGGCGGTTCCAACTAGGTACAGTTCATTGGACAGATGACGTGTCACAGAGCGGATACCTGCAAATACTTCCCATCCGGCAATGGGCAGGTTTGACTAGCAAAAGAAGGGTCGTATGAGTACTGGACAAGATGATACATGACTGTGAGGACTACAGCTGTAGTTGCAGATTGCTCGAATGCACCTGCTACAGCATCTTTTGAAGCCTAAACTGACTGCTGTATGCGATGACGCAGGCTGGCTGTTCTTTTCCATTTCCTTCCTAAGAAGATACAGTTCATTCGTGCACTTTGTAGGAAGATCCTCGTTATGGTTATTGCTACCACAGCACTCGCTCAAAACGAAAGCAGACCTTAAGACTAGTTATTTGATACAGCGAAGTGGTTCGCTACAACGGAGGCTGTCTAGAAGCACCCCGAGAAGTGTCATTTGGAGTCATTCGAATTGGAAATCGGTATGTGTGCTCAATGGTAGCGGAAGCAGTCTAACCAGGACTGCAAACCACGTTCCTTCCAAGGTCGGATATCTCAACATAAGGAGTCTATTCCTCTTGCGGTTGGACCTCGGGAGACGCGTGAACACGTGCCTTATTGATAAGCACCAACGGTGATCGCGAAACTTCGCTGTCGGTACTCTCTCTGGGTCCGCAGGCGTTACTGGTTGCAAGTGGAGAGAGAGGGTTTATCTGGACGCGCGCTCGCTACTATCTCTCTTGTACCTACTATAATTTCTTCTTTTTGCAAAAGCACCTTTACACTACACTACCAACTACATCTACTATGCCTTACTACGGCCGGGCACCGCAGAAGAGCTATACCTGTAGAACAGAGAGAAGTGTACAATGTATTAATAATCTATATAGAGAGAGAAACCTCTAGTATATATAGTAAAGAGGTAACGCTAGTAAGTAAATATATAGTAAATAAGTAAATTACGTATATAAATGCTTAACTAATAGCCTCTCTAAATTCTAACTTAGAATATACGCTATTTATATAATAAAAAATACTTAAAGTACTATAAATAGTATTAAACTTTATAAAGTTTAATACTTTTATAAGTATATTAGCTAAATTTACTTTACTACTAATTTATATAATAGTAATATTACTATTATAAATATATTTATAAAGAAAATAGTAATAAATATTAATATATTTACTATATTAATAGAACTTAGAATTCTTTAATAGCTTAATAGTAGACTTATTATTAATATAAATAAAAATATTATTAATATAAAAACTTATATATAAGTTATTAATAAATTCTTTAACTTATAATACTTTTTTAACTATTTTAAAAAAAGCTATATATTTAGCTTTATATATAAAAAGAGTAGTAACTTTCTAAATATTTAAAGACTATAATACTAGTTCTTTAGTAAGAGTAAAGATATATTTTATAGTAAAGTAATAAGTATTAAGATAACTAGTTTAGTTAGAGTTATAGTAGCTAAGTAGCTAAGTATTACTTTTATAATAAGTAATATCTATATTAGTAGTATACTATATATATATATAAGCGTATATAAGAGTATTAAAATAAGTTTAGTTAGAGTTAGTATTATACTAGCTATAAAGAGAAGTAGTATATATAAAGTTAATTTATATTATAGTAGAGAAGTAATTAAGTAAACTAAATTTCTAGAAGTACTTCTTATAGAATTATACTCTAGTAATAGTATTCTTTTCTTAATAAAGCTTATTATAATAGTTATAAAAAGTCTATATAGATAGAAAATTATAAAAACTAAAATAGTTTAGTAGATATTAAATATACTTAGCTTAATAAATTTTAATAGTACTTTATATATATTTAATATATATACTAAAATAGAAAGTATTAAGATTTTTAGATATAATAGTAAATATTTTAAATAGTTTTTTATAGAAATTATAAATAAGTATATAGCTAGTAGTATATATATAAATATTATTAATATATATAAAAATAATAAGTACTTTAGTAGTATAGATATAAATATATAAGTTAAAGAGAGATATATAAAACTCTATCTAAAAAAGTTATATAGTAAGTATATTATACTATATATAAAAGACTTATATAAGACTATATAAAAACTTTATAAGTATCTAGATCTTATCTAGAGCTAGTATTATAAGTAAAGGTAGTATAATATAAAGTATCTTCTAAAGAGTAGTATTTAAGAAAGTAACATAAACGTTAGATTAGCTAGTAATCTAATTAAGTAAAGTATAAATTATAAGTAGAATATAAATAAATATAAACTATATAGTTAGAAAGAATATCTTATTATAGTTACTAAGACGTTAGTAGTTTCTATAAATAATAATATAAGCCTTAAGTTTAGTAAAATTACTAGTAAAGATAAGTTTAGCTTTAAATATAATCTTTATTAAAAGAGCTTTAGTACTAGTAGAAAAAGTTACTATCTTATATACTCTCTTCTATAAAAGTAAGTTAAACTTAGTATATATTATAGTACGCTAGCTATCTATCTAGAGTATAGTTATAGCTTTTTTATAATTCTATAGTATATAAATAGATATAGTAAAGATAGAAGGTATAGTAGCTATAGTAAGGTTAAAATATAGATTATTAAAGTTATTATTAAAAAGATAAGTACTAGGTAATAAACTTATAACTTATAAATATAAGTAATTAAGATTATTATTTAGCTAGTTATTATAAGCTAGTACACTAATACTTTATAAAAAGAGAGATAAGAGATAGATAATATTATTATTAAGACTATTATAAACTTTAATATTATAGTTTAAAGAATATAAAAGATATAGAGTAGCTAAAAGATCTAAGTTAAGTAAGTTATTATTAAAAAAACTTTTATCTATATTTATAGAGTTATTAGTATTATTATTAAGCTTACTTCTTTAATAAAGATTAGTAGTATATTTATATTCTATATAGAATATATTATAGATAATAGTAAAAAGCTTAGTATTATTATTAAGAGAATAAGTAGCTTTCTCTTTTAATACTAAGATATTATTATTAACTTTCTTAGAGTAGTATTTAGTATAACTATAAGCTAATAAGTATCTAGTTAAACTAAGATATTAGTAATATAGATAGTACTAAGAGTAGTTATATTCTACTATAAAGTATAAAAAATAAATATTATCTTATAACTAATTAAGCGCACTATTAGAATATATACTTATCTATTATATACTATTATAGAAGAAGTAGCTATAGATAGTCTTAAAATATATGTATCTAGAATATAGAATATCTAGATTATAGCTAGTATTATAAAAGATATAATAATTATATAGCTTATTATCTTTAGTAGAAAAAGATATATAAGCTTAGTTACTAGTAAGATAGATATTATAAAAGTATTATTTATTATATTATCTAGAACTTAAGCTATATATTCTCTTTAGGTTTAAGAGATAGAGCCTATAGCGTACTTTTTTAGAAATTAAATAATTATATAATTATATAATTACGTAATAACGCGTTACTATATTAGACTTAATAGTAAACTTAAAAATCTCTAACGTAAGCTTAGATTTATAACTTATAATACTTATACTTATACTACTTTTATAATAATTAATATATATATAATTATAATAAGCTAACTACTTTATATTTATTATATATTACTAATAGCTATCTAGACTATAAACTAGTACTAGCACTAGCTTTATATAATTATATAGTACTAAAAAGAAACTAAGTAAGCTTATTACTAGTATAAAGCTTCTAAGATAATCTAAGATATCTATATAACACTTATATAATATCTATATAAATACTAGTAAGAGCTCTTAATCTAGACTCTCTAGTCTAAGTTAGAATAATCTACTTATATATACTTACTTAACGTAGCTTTTAAGCCTACTAAGGCTACGTAGTACTTTAGGCGTCTACTACTTTAAGTAGCTATTTAGCTAGTACTTTTATAATATACTTATATCTATATTTATATATTTATCTATATCTATATATTTATCTATATCTATACCTATATACTTATTTTATACACTACCTTAGATACTACGTAATATCTAATTACTTATATATACTATATATATTATATTATATTATATATATATACTAATATACTAAATATAGCTTTATATTTAGCTACTTTTATAGAAATACTATTACTAGTAATATTATAATACTATTACTATTACTATTATATATAAATACTCTACTATCTATATATAAATACTTATACTAATATAATACTTAACTAATATATTATACTACACGTTTTAGCGCTTAAATACTTAAGTATAATACTAAGCTATTTTATATCTTTAGCGCTTTTATAAACTTAGTTCTATAAGCTTTTAAGTTTTTTTTATTATCTATTTTATAAGCTAATAACTTTAGTAGCTTACTCTACTCTACTATAAATATCTTCTTTATACTATTTATATTACTTATCTTCTATAAGTCTATACTATGTAGCTATATATACTTTATATATCTACTTAATTCTTTATATTTTTAAAGAGATATATAAATAATCTAAGCTTTAGTACTAGCTCTAGTAATAAAGCTTTATTCTTCTTATTCTTTTTACTAATATTAGCTATCTTTTTATATACTACTATCTTTATATTTAGAGACTTAAAGTCTACTTTATTTATAATTCTATTTAAGTATACTTTTAATACTATCTATTATTAGCTACTATATCTATATATATATATACTATAGAATACTTACTAGTTATAACTAGTTCTAAAATAGAAGAAGGCGTTATCTTATTTAAACTTATTTAAACTTATTTAATACTTTTAAATTTTTTTAGAAAATATTTTATAAAAAATACTTCTTTTAGATTAAAGTTTTTATAAATATACTATATACTTCTTTACTACTACTTTTTTATAACTAAACTACTTTCTTAGCTTTTACTTTTTAAGCTTTTTTTTTATCTTTAGCTTTTTAGCTACTATACTCTAATAATATATATAACTTAAATTAACTTAGAATCTTTACTATATTTTAGCTATCTAAATTATACTTACTACTTCTATACTTTTTATTCTATTTATAGCTACTATAATTACGCTTATAACTCTTTTCTTAAATACTAGTAATTTATATTTTATATATAATTACTTATAAGTCTAGCTATATTAGATATATTAGTAGCTATATTACGCTATTCTCTAGTATACTAACTATCTATTCTACCTATTATTACGCGTTTATTAGTATAGTCTAATACTATACTATTATATATATACTACTTTATATAGCTAGTAAAGCGCTATCTACTTCTAGCTAAAAAAAGTATTATCTACTATATTCTAGATAAAGTTATTCTTATCTTAGATTACTAGCTCTAAACTACTTAGCTTCTTATCTAATATACTAAGCTAATTAAACTATTTCTTTATAATTATTATAATATTATAAAAAAGAGTTATTTAGATAAGATAGTATATATCTATAATATATAAAGCTATAAGATATTTTTTATTAGTAGTAATTACTTCTATCTACTTCTTACTATTCTAATAGAAGCTTTTCTCTAGCTTTATCTTTATAGCTATCTACTATAAAAAAAGATAGTAAGTATAATTATAGTAGCTATAAATAGAATAAAAAGCGTAGATATAGTAAGTATAAGTTAAGTAGCTAGAATATAGTAGAGATTTAGATTAATTTAAGTTATATATTAAACTATAGTAGCTAAAGAGCTAAGAAAGAAAAAGCTAATTAAGAGTATAGTTATAAAAGTATAGTAGTAAAAAGTATACTTTAAAAGAACTTTATCTAAAAGAAAGTATTCTTAAATATATTCTAATAAAGTAAAAAATATATAAGTAAGCTAAAGTATATAGAAGATTTTTATAAAACTACTCTAGAAGGCTAGTAAGTATTATAAGTATATACGTATATATATATATAGTTACTAATTAAGTATAAAGAAATACTAGTTTATATAAATAGTAGATCTTATAAATCTATATACTAAGACTATTAAGAAGTAAAAGAATATAGATATAAACTATAAAAGGTAGTTATATAAAATATTAAATAAAAATATTATTAAGTTATTTAGTAAGTTTATTAAAGACCTTAGTATATAAAGTATATATATATATATATATATATATATATAAGATAGTTTATAGCTAATAGTATATATATAGAAAGCGCTAATATATTTATTAAGAAGTAGCTTAAGAAGCTAGAAAACTTAAGAAAGTAGATATCTTTTAGAGAGAATAAAAAGAATAATAAGTCTAAGAAAAATAAAAAGAAAATAGAAAATATTTATAAAAATTAAGTAGTAGTAATAAGAGTATAAAATAAGTTAGAGCTATACTTATATATTTTATAAGCGCTAAAGCGCGTAGTATAATATATTAGTTAAGTTTTATATTAGTATAGGTATTTATATATAAGTAGTAGAGTATTTATATATAATAGTAATAGTAATAGTATTATAATATTACTAGTAATAGCGTTTTTATAAAAGTAGCTAAATATAAAGCTATATTTAGTATATTAGTGTATATATACGTATAATATAATATAATCTATATAGTATAGAGTAATTAGGTAGTATATAAGATAGTACGTAAAGTAGATATATAGTAAATAGATATAGGTATAAATATAAATATATTATAAAGATACTAGCTAGATAGCTACCTAAGGTAGTAGGCGTCTAAGGTACTATATAGTCTTAGTAGGCTTAAAGACTATATTAAGTAGGCGTATATAAGTAGATTATTCTAACTTAGACTAGAAAGTCTAGGTTAAGAGCTTATATTAGAAGTAGCTTATTATTATAGTTATAGAGGTTAGCTAATAATCTATAGTATATACTATTATTAGAAAAGTTATACTCTCTTATAAAGTTATAAAGTTACTAAGTTTTTATAAAATTATATAAATTACTTAAATAAGTTAGTATACTCTTATAGTAAAAATTACTAAAAAAGATAATAAAAATAGCTACTTCTAAAGCCTTACTTAGAATAGAAGTATAGTTACTATCTATATTACTATTATTATTATTATTAGTTACGTTAGTAAAGATAGAAACTATAGAGCGTAGATTTTACTTATTAATATACTAACTATAAAGCTAAGAATTATCTATATTTATACTATTATTAATATAAGCTATAGTAATCTACTTTATAATACGCTTATCTAAGTACTATATCTAATATATCTTTTTACTATCTACGTATAAGAAATAAGTAATATATATATAAGAAATATATAGCTTTCTAGCTTTAGTAGTAAAGTAGAGCTTAGATAGTATTATTATATAAACTTATACGCTCTAAGTATTATTCTTACTAATATTAAGCTTAGTACTATAAAAAGCTTTCTAGAGTATCTTTATATACTTTAGAGCTTTAGAAAAAGCTTAATTCTTTTTATATATAGCTTTATAAATAGTATAAGTCTAGAGTTTATTAGAGAAAGTAGTATTATATAGTATCTCTTTAGTTTAATTAATAATAGCTTTAGTTATATTAGAGCTAAATTAAAAGTTTTTAATTATAGTAAAGGTATACTTTTATATTAAATAGTAAGAATACTTTATTATACTAGCGTTAAAATAGGTATAGAAAATACTATTCTTAATAGTAATACTTTTAAATATATAGTAAGTTTAGATACTATAGATAATAAACTTATTATTATATTATATTTAAACTATTAGATAACTATATTTATTTACTAAATAGATAAAAAAGCTTATAAAAAGTATAGAAATCTAGTTCTTAGTTAGAAATAGTTTAACTTAGGTAAAGTAAGTAGTATTATTAATTAGATAGAAAGTATAATACTTACTATTAAGCTTTAGTATTAAGTAAAGACTTTATATATTAATAGTAATAAGCTATCTAAAAGTATTATAATATTATTAAGTAAGTTTATAAGAGATCTTATAAAGCGCTTAAGTAGTATAATAGATAGAATAAAGATTATTTATCTTAGCCTAAATCTACTTATTAGTAACTTTAATACTATTACTAATTTTAAGAAAATAGTATATACTATCTAGACTTAGATATCTAAGATAGTAATACTTTAACTAAATAAAGTTATTAAAATTAACTACTATAGTAGTAGTAGGTAATATAGAAGATTATTTTATATAAAATATATAAATATTAGCACTTAGATATAAAAACGTAAGTATAATATTATAGTTAGTACTCTTACTATAGATAAGTATATCTTATCTATTAATTAGAATTTTAAAACTCTATCTAGATATTAATAATATAGAGATAAAAAGTAAGTTATAATATATATCTAGTACGTAGTAAATATTATAGAGCTTAAAAATAAAGTAATTACTATTAGAATTAGTAATAATAATATTAATAGTGCTCTTTCTATATATAGTAAGTTTAGATTTTTTTTTATATCTACTAATAGCTTTAGTAATAGAATTAAGATAGGTAAAGAAAGAAGAGTTATTTATAATATAATATACTACACTAGAGTTATAGATCTAAAGATTAAATAGTAAAGTAGTAGTAATAGCTATAAAGATAAAAGATATTATTATTCTATTAACTATATATATATATCTAGAACTATAGTTCTAGCTATCTTAGGTAGCCTCTTTTAAGTTTATTCTATTACTATAATTATAGTTCTATAATATATTAGTAGTATAAAGTATATAAAGAAATAAAAATATATAGTTTATAAAGTTATAGAAGTATATATTATTAGTAGAAGTAATAATATAAGCTATACTAAAGTTAAAGTTAAAATTAAAAATAGTAATATTAGTATTAGTAGAAGTTATAGTAAAGTTCTTAAAGATTTTATTAAAAGTGTAAGCTTTTATTATAGTAAAGTGTTAATATAGAGTAGAGTAACAAAACGTAGTTAGTAACTCTATATAGTAATCTTATTATAGGTATATTTTCTAAATACCTTATACTTACTATATATAACTATAGAATTTAATAAAACTCTCTCTCTAACGTTTACTATAGATATAGTACTTTAATAATAATAATAACATACTTATAAAAAGTAATAGTAATAGAGGCTTTTCTAGTAGACTTAGAGGTAGACTTAGAAGTAGTAATAGGCAAGCTATAGAGCTATTAGGCTATAGAATTATTAAAATATTCTTAATTTTAGAATTTAACGTAGAAATAAGCTTTCTAGAGTATAGATACTAATAGTAATAATAGAAAGAGTAGAAGATAGAGTAGAAGTTAGAGCGTAGTATAATGTAGCCTTTCTCTTAGCTATAGAGCTAGGTAGGTAGAAGCGCTGTATAGATAAACTCTAGGTCTAAAGTAATATTAAATTATAGTACTATACTACTATAAAATATAAAATAATATTTACGTAGGTAAACTATAGTATAAAGAATAGTAGCTTAGAGAGAATTATAAAACACTTTATATATAGAGAATACTTTTTTTCTTTTTTTTTTTTTCTCTATCTAATAACTTTCTATCTTAAAGAACTTTTTATATCTCTAAGAACTCTATATACTAAGGTACTACTCTAACTAAACTTAATACTAATACTAATATTCTCTTAAAGATATCTCTTTCTATAATAAATAATATTATAATTAGTACTTCTAATAATCTTTCTAAGAAGCGTTTTATTATTAAGTATATAATAGCTTTTACTATACTAATTATAGTAGTAAGTAACTATAAGAATAGTTTAAGTACTATTTTAGGTAAGACTCTTCTTCTTATTAAGAGCGTAATAACGTTTACTATTAGAAATATCTAAGAGAACCTAGGTACTAGATTTAATCTAGAAGTATAGAGTATACTAAAGATACTTAACACTACCTCTAAAGTATTAGTTATCTTTCTTATACTAAGTAGACTATTTATAAAGTAGAGGCTAGACCTCTTATATACTAAATAGAGATTTATAGATATATAGTATATATAGCTCTAGTAAATAAAGGCTAAGTTTTTTAAAGTACTACTAGTAGCTCTAATAGTAAAAGAATATAACTTTATTAAGGCTGCGTTATATAGCGTATATAATAGGTAGAAAGTAGAGATTTTTTATTATCTCTATTAAGTATATAATTATTAGGCTAAGGTGTAAGTAGTACGTTTTAAAGAAAACTATATTAGGTAAGTATAGTATACTATTATAAATAACCTAAGTATTATTATAAAGTTTAAACTATAGCTATAAAAGCTTAGAAGTTATTAGTATAGATAGAAAATAGGTAGGTAGATAGATAGGTAAGAGTAAATATAGATAGTAAGTAGTAGTTATATAATATAGCTAATATAGCTAGCTTATAGATAATTATATATAGAATATAGATTACTAGTATTTATATAGATATTATATAGATATTATATAAGTATTTTAGATTAGTTTAGAAGCTTTATACTAGTAGTAGACTTACTTAGTTTCTTTTTAGTGTTACGTAATTATATAAAGCTAGTACTAGTACTAGTTAATAGTCTAGATAGCTATTAGTAATATATAATAAATATAAAGTAGTTAGCCTATTATAATTACGTACGTAGTAACTATTATATTAGTAGTAATAGTAGTAGTAGTAGTAGTAGTAGTGTAGGTATAAGTATTATAAGTTATAAATCTAGGCTTACGTTAGAGATTTTTTAAGTTTACTTTTAGAGTCTAATATAGTAATATATTATTACGTAATTACGTAATTACGTAATTACTTAATTTAAATAAGTACGCTATAGGCTCTATCTCTTAGGCCTAGAGAGGTATAAGCTTTTATATAGTAGTTATTCTTTATATAACTAAGTGTAAGATAGACTTTATATATAGAAAGATAAACTAGTTAGAAAATAGCTTATATTTAGAGTTAAGAATAGTAAATATAAAATCTAAAAGAGAAAGAGTTTAGCTAGATCTATATAAAAAGAGAGAGAGAAAGCTAGTAGAAGCTAGTACTAAATAGTACTAGCTTATAGTAGTAAATATCTCTTTTAAAGAGTTTAGTAGCTTTAGTAGAGTCTAGTAGCTTTAGTAGAGTTTAGTAGCTTTAGTAAAGTTTAGTAGCTTTAGAGATAAAGATATTTAAAGTTAAAGTAAAAAAATAGCTTTAAGTAAACTTATAAAGTTTATAAAGACTATATTTTTATATATACCTCTTTCTTTAAAAAGACTATAGCTAGTTCTCTAGCTAGATCTACTAATAGTAAAAGAAAAGAAAAGAAAAAATAAAAAAAAAGTTAAAATTTTAACTATATTAAAAATTCTTAGATATAGCTTATAGTTTATATAAGCGTATATATATCTATATAGTTTTTTATATAAAAAAGTGCATCTTTAAGATATTTTTTACTACTCTAACTCTAGAATATAAAATTTAAGCTAAATAATATTTCTATACTTTATAAAAGATAGTGTCTTAATTAAAGCTATATTCTAGAAGACTTAAAATAGTAGAGTAAAGATACTAAGTAATTAATAGTTAACTATAGTACTATTTAATAATTAGATATAGTATATATTAATAGTATAGAGTTTAGATAGTAAGTGTAAAAGTAGCTTCTATCTCTTATATATATAAGCTTCTTTAAAGACTTTTATACTAAAATCTTATTACTACTAGTATAATTAGACTTTTAATTACTAATATCTTTAAGTAAAAAGATTTAGTCTAAAAGTATATTAAGGCTAGAAGATTTAGGCTTATTAGAGAATTTCTAGTAGAAAAGTTTAGTATTATAGTAACTAAGATAGTTACTAGCTATATACTAGAAGGCTTTAGAGAAATTAGTCTACTTAATAAAGTAAGTTTACTTTTCTTAAATTTTATTTACTTTTAGTAAAGCTACGTTTTTAAATAAATTTATAAGCTACTTTTTATAATACTTACTAGTACTATTTACTACTTCTACGCTAACTAGTTAAGTATAAGCTTAATTAGAAAGAGCCTTAGTAGCTAATAGACGTAGTAGTTAGAAGTAAAAGACTAGAAATATACTATTTTAAAGTATCTTATTAAGAAGCTTTAATTTATATATATATTCTTTATAAATAATATAAGTAACTACGTAGAGGCTAGCCTATTAATATATAAGTTTCTTAGAATACTACTTAGTTTACTAGTTAGTTATACTTATATAAACTTTATTACTAATAGAGTATAGTAAAACTATATAGTAAGTAGAATTAGTTTAAGTACTTTATTCTTACTATAACTATAAAAGTTATTTCTTTAAATAAGCTACTAAGTTACTATAGTAGTTTATTATTTTTTTAGTTTATAATTATTAGTTCTAGGTAAATAGAAAGAGATTAGCTTTAATATCTTTAACTAGATAAACACTACTATAAAGGTAGTAGCTTAAGTTTATAAAAAATAAAGTTATACTAATACTTAAATTAACTATATTATTTACCTAGAACTTAGTAATATAAAGCTAGATAGTCTAGTTATCTTATATATAGTTAATATATTACTATAAGTAAGTCTTAAGAGACTAATTAGTGTACTTAGTTTATCTATCTATCTTAAAGTAGTAAGTAGTAAATAAAATATATTTAATTCTTAATCTTTAGTAGATATATCTCTAAAATAGAGCTATAAAGTTAGTACTATAATTAGATATAATAGTAAAAGATAGCTTATAATTTTTAAATATATCTATAAAGTAGTATAAGACTTTATAAGTAGTTTATTTATAAGTAAAGTAGAAAAGCTTTTATTTAGTTAAGTAATTAATAATAACTAAAATATTTTAATACTTTCTACTATTAAGGTAGAATAAAAGTAGATCTTAAATAAAATTAATAGTTAAGTCTAACTATTAGGTATAGAGAATAGAAAGTAGCTATAAGTAGCTATACTTACTATTTTATAGGCTCTTTATATATTTATAAGTAGTATAAGCATTATAATACTATATAATAAACTAGCTTATCTTAGACTAGTAGTAGTAATTATATATTAGATAAAGTATAAACTAAGAACTTTTATAACTAGTAATCTTATAATTATAGTATAAATTAAAAATTTATCTTTAAAGTCTAGCATCTCTAGAAATATAAAGTCTAGTTTAATTAATAAAAATTTAATAGCTACGTCTAGTACTAATAGAAGTAAGATTAGCTATACTAAAATAGTAGCTATTTTTATAGAACTATTTAGAAAGTTTAGTATTATAACTATTAATAGTAGTAAAAGCTTACTAAGCTATAGAGTTATTTTTATAAGTAGTATCTATGTAATAGTCTTAGGCTTTGCCTAAGCCTAGGCTAGAACAGAGAAGGTACGGGTAAGGTCTAAACTTGCTACACAAACCTCTAGATTCTGTACGTAGCCTCTTAAGTTCTAAGCCTTATAATATTCTATTAATACTTAGTACATTCTAACTCTAAGGCTAGTCTATAACATTTGTAAGGCTTCTTTCTTGCGCACTATACACAAGTTTAGAGATAGACTAGCTAAGCTTAAGAAATAAAAATAGCTAAAGACGCAACTCTATAAGCGATTCTAAACTAACTATAATAACTAACCTAAGACTGCGTAGAAGACTACGCCTTATTCTAGACGCTCTAGGTCTAGAATAAATACTTTACCTAACGCCTTAAGGCCTTAAGTACGTAGTTTAATGCTACGCCTCTCTCTAGTAATACTCTATAGAAGAGAAACGCTGCTCCTGCTGTAGAGGTGCCTGTTAGTAGTTTTAGCGCTAGTGTAGACTCTCTATTTTCTTCTTCTTCTCTACTTGTATGTGTAGATAAGCGTAGGCCTCTTTAGATAGAGGAGCGCTTTAGAGGTAATAAGGCGTACTTCTAAGCCTAGAAGGTAATAATTAAGCATAAGCTAGCGATAGACTAAGAGTTTCTAGAGAACAGAAAGTTGTAGTTTATGTTTATTAACGCTAAACTATTACCTACAGTCTAGTAACAGATCGCTCTATACTTTAAGACAGGTAGATATAGTACCTAGAATCTGCTAGAGTTTCTTAACTACCTGTTGTTCTGCTACAGCAACGTCTATAGTAAGAAGCAGGCTCTAGTGCGCCTAGACTACCTGCGCTAGAGAAAGCGTTAGTTCTTTATAGAATTCTTTATCGCCTTTAGCTAGACTCTAGCGTAGGCGGGTAGGCTCTACTAGGCTAATAAGCATAAGCTAGGCTAGCTTTGCAACGCCTTAAACAATTATATAAGAAAGGTCTCTATAAACTAGAGCGTGTTACGCACTAACTACAACGCTGTAGTTCTTGTATATAAGGCTATTGCAGTTAATCTTAAGATAGTAGAGATAGAGTCTACCTAGAGGTCTTAGCTCTATTACTCTGTTTCTATAGCGCCTTAGAGGCAGAACTGTAATAGTAATGTTTACATAGTAAACGTAAGAGTAGTAGATACTGCGTCTAGAGGCTCTTGCAGAGGTCTAGCTTCTAACTAAAAGAACTAGATTTCTATAGACGTGTTTAGTAAGCGTAAGGTAGTAGGTGTCTATACGCAGTATAGGCGCGTAGGCTACTATATAAGGGTATGTCTAAACGCAGCTGTAACACGCTCTATTATAATATAATTAGTTAGTTTAGATAAAGAGAGAGTACGTTTAGAAAACTAACTACCTCTAGAGAGAGTCTAGCTTAGAGGTAGACTGTAGTTATATTAGCGGGGGAGTTGCTAATACGTAGCCTTAATGCTTGCTTAGTTAATATTAGCTAGTTTATAGATAAGGGCCTATTTTTAGTGTTCTTGTTTCTAGAGGGCGCTAAGTAGGTGTAGGCGTTAGTTAACTCTAGGTGTAAATGTTTCTACGCGATTAATAAGGTAGTTACTAGAAGAGTAAGTACCTAATTTCTTAAATTAACTCTATAGTTGCTGCGCTAAGTAGCAGGTCTCTTGCAGAACTCTGTTATCTTACGGTTAGCTATAGTAGAGTATAATATTAATAGTTAGCTAACTTGTCTTGTTATCTATGTAGTTCTAAACTTATATTATAATATTATTCTAGGTAAGCTGTAAATGCGCTAGAAGAGCGTTGTTCTTAACATTCTATAGAGCCTTCTTACTATAGGTTGCGCTAGAGAAATAGTAGTGTATAAGTGCGATTAGGCTCTAGCGCAGCTAGAGATTGCGATAATTAGTGTTAAGAAGGTAGCTAAGGTAGCAGGTTATAAGGCGCGTATTTCTAGGTATAGAGGCGCAGTTCTTGTTATAAGTATCTATGCTCTTACTTATACTCTACGTTAGTTCTACCTCTTATTAGGTAGTATTTAACTCTTTACAGAGCCTAAGCTAAGTAAATTACTACCTAAGTTAGCTGCGTTTCGCAACCTTTTTAATAAGAACAAGGCTAGTAGGCTACTCTCTTACTAGAGCTGCCTTAATTATTATATTAACTTGTCTATAGACGCGCGTAGCTGCGAGTAGAACGCGCTATAGAGCCTTTTATATCTAATATTGCGCAATTAGCTGCTAGAGCTGCGCGCGTAGCTTATAGACCTGCTTAATAAGAGGTAGATCTAGGCTAGCTTCTTCTTTGCTAGGTTGCTAGTTTTTCTAGTAAAGAAGGCCTCTAGAGGTTAGCGCCTTTGCGTTAACTACTATAGCCTTAATAAAATTATAGTTATAGATTACTATCTACTGCTCTTAATTAAGAAGACGCTGCGTATACTTTTAGAGGCTTATTAGTTTACTAAGGTTAACGTTTGTGCTGCGTTCTATAAGCTGCGTGTAGCTAACAGTAATAAGGTAAAAATAGCGTTCTGTACCTAATTTAAGTTGTTTAAGTAGCTTGTCTGCTCTTTTAGCCTAACTAGTGTACCTATATTCTTCTAGTAGTATATTAATAGTGCGCTAAAGAAAGCACTAGGCGATTTTGCGACAGCGTACTTTAACAACGTTTTAATCTACTCTAGAGAAAGTAGAGCTAACTACTTTACTAAGGTAAAACAGGTTCTAACTCTGCTACGTAATACCTAACTTAACCTAGACCTTAAGAAAAGTGTGTTTGCAGTAAAGAAGGTCTGCTACCTTAGTTACGTTATTAAGGCAGGGCGCGCTATACGTCTAGACCTAGACAAGCTCTAGGTAGTCTAGAACTAGCGAGCGCCTATAATAGTAACAGGTGTGCGTAGTTTTCTTAGGTTTGTAAACTTTTATTGTAACTTTGTCTCTAACTTCTCTAAGGTAGCTACTTCTCTCTACTAACTTATAGAAAAGGCTACCTAGTTTAAATAAGAACTAGAGGAGAATTAGGCTTTCTAAACGTTAAAGTTCTTATTTGTTATAGACTCTATTCTTTGTTAGTAGAACCTCTCTTACTAAACAATTGTTAAGATAGACTACTTAGGCGTTGCTCTAGAGGAATGTCTTTTGCAGTATGTTAGAGGCATTCTATACCTAGTTACTTACTATTTAGCAGCTCTTACAAGCAAGAAGCGTAACTATACTATTTATAATAAGAAGTTGCTTACTATAGTGCGCTGCCTTAAGGTATAGGCGGCTAAGCTTACTAGCGTGCATAAGCCTTTTAAAGTTCTTACTAACTATAAGAACCTAGAGTACTTTACTAGTATACAAGACCTTAGCAAGTAATAGTATCGCTAGGTAGAGTACCTCTCTAAATTCTAGTATGTGTTGCGTTACTAGCCTAGGCGCCTTATAGCGCGCTCTAATGTATTAAGCTACTATAAGTAAGACTGCGCAGAGAATTCCCGCTAGTTAACGCGCGTTATAACACCTGTCTAGATCTTAGTAGATGCAGCCTAGGTCTAGGTAGAGAATGCACCTCTACTAGGCTCTTTAGTATTTCTTAACCTCTACATGTAAGGCCTATAGAACGCTGCACTAGTAGAGAATTCTAGCTATATTAAGAGGTAGAGGGTAGTCTGTTTAGGTGCGAGGGCTTTTCTGCCTAAGGCTAATACAACTTAGTAAATTAAGAACTGCGCTATTAGCGCATACAGCACACTACTTTAGAGAGGCGTTTTGTAGCTACTAAATTAGAAGCTACTTACTATAATAGTAATCTAGAGAGCCTACAAGTTAGGCCTAGCAGAGTATCTAGAGAAGAACGTTACTTTCTACTATATACGCTAAAACTATTACTAGAATAGTATATTAAGCGATGTTGTGCGTTACATTAGAAATTGCTACTACTACGCTGCCTACTTCTCTTAGAAGAAGCGCTAAGAGCTGTTGCAGCCTATTCTAGTAGCAGATAGGTACTAGTAGTAGATCTTAATAGACTTTATAATAGAACTGCTAGCCCGTAATAAGATCTTGCTATAGTATCTTTTAGTTATTATAGATTACCTATTAAAATTTGTCTAGTTAGAAGTAGTTTCTTCTATAGCCTTAGACTACATTGCGCAGGTATTTTGTAACTGCTAGTAGCGTTTTTATAGATTTCTCTTAGCTCTTATTATAGACTGTAGCTCTAACTAGTTAGAGGCTTTCTAGACTACCTTGTGCGAGCTTATAAAGGTAGACTAGCTGCTCTTAATGTTGTACTACCTCTAGACTAATAAAGGCACAGAGCGTATAAACTAGAAGGTGTAGGTAGTACTGCGTGTAATAGTAAACTTTAAACAGACTAACTAGCCTAATTGCCTTCTAGTGTGTTAACTTACCTTAAATAACTGCGACTTAAGCGTTATAAGAGTTAGCCTAAACCTACTACTTAATAAATATATAGTAGAGACGCTGTAGTAGGTTCTGCCTTAGAAGAGGTCTACGTACACTTCTAAGAGCTGCGCTGTCTAGTTTATAGAGTACCTAAAGTCTAGGCTTAATCTAGCCTAAGCTGTAATTGTTTTTACCTAGTAGTAGTAATAGAAGGCTACAAACTAGTTGCGCTGCTCTACAGAGTAATTCTAGGTTAGCGATAAAGTATAGTTCTCTATACGTAATATTAAGACAAACTAGCCTAGTAAGAAATTAGACTAGCTCTAAGTAAAGTATACTATAATAGCGGTGCTATCCTCTCTTATAGTTACCTTAGACCTACTTAGAAACCTGCATAAGACTGTCTATGTAGATTTAGTAGAGTAGGTAGTAGTAGATTCTCTACTAAGCTAGCTGCTAATAGACGTATAACTAGAGTCTGTAGTAGACCTATATAAGAATAATAAGAATTTGCGTAAATAGACAGTAGAGAAAGTTTTACAGGTAAAAAACGCTTCTAGTTAGAGCTAGTAGAAGGCTTTAGTAAAGTAGGCTAGCTATGTTACGCTAATATAAGTTAATCTACTTAAACTCTCTAAGACTAAGGCGCTAGATTGTTTTAAAGCTAAATATAGAGACGCGCGTTTTTATAATAGACTAGTGCGTTATAATAAGAAAAGAAAAGGCATATAATTAATTTAGCCTTAGGCCTATAATAAAGAAGTTAATTTAATAGCCTTTAGTCTACGCTATCTAGTGCGCACTGTAAATCTTAAGAATAGTAACTCTACAAGCACTATACAGACTTAGACTAGAGGTACATAGAGTCTACTTAGTTATTCTCTATCTTATAATAGATCTGCTTATTAGAAAGACTACTACTTATGTTAAACTACTTATTAGGCTCTAGAATCTCTTTCTTAATCTTAGAAAATTCCTGCTCTAGCTACTGTTGTAGGTTCTTCTTAGGCAGAATTAGATCCTTCTTAAGTAGAGAAGGCTCCTTCTTAGGCAGAAGCTACTTCTAGACGCAGCTAAAGCTCTAGAGAGGCAGCTCTAGAATAAGTTAGCCTTTAATATAGTAGTGCGTAGAATAGTTATTATATAGTAGTAGAGAGGTCTCTTACTTAATAGAGCCTTAGCGCAGAGTGTTACTGCTAGAAGTTAATAATAGCGGAATCTAGAAAAGGTAGGCCTCTAATTTAGCCTTAGACTTAGAGTTAGACGTAGACTAGCTAGATAATATTAAGATATAGCGCTAGAGTTAGTTAGAGGTAGAGAGGTTAGTAGATAGAGCAGAGTCTAGAGCTAGTCTAGAGTTACTAGGCTGCTTAGCGAAATTCTCTATTAGCTTATTCTAGTTCTGCTTAACGTTTTTGCAGGCTTTAGTGCTATAGTAGACTATATCTATATAAGGCGCTAGAGGATTCTACGTAGAAATAGATACTAGAGCACTACGCCTAGAAGTGCTACGCTGCTTATGTGCAGTAGAGAGGGCTTATATACTTAAGTTTAGAAATAGAATAGCGCTAGGCTAGATATTAACGCAATAGCAACTATAGTAGGTAGTATCTCTAGTAGTTTAAGAGCAGTTACAAGAGAGGTTAGTATAGTAGTTAGCGCAGCGCGCAGAGACTCTATACTTCTTATTATCTAAGTTATATTTGTTTTTAGGCTAGTTGTTAATCTAGCGGGCTTAGTAGTAGAAACTAGAGCTGCTTAGAGGCAGATAGTCTACTTAGCGGCGGTGCTTTAAGAGCGTGCTAGGTAGAAGTTAGTTCTAACAAAAGTTAACATATAGATAGTGTAGAGGAAGTTAGAGCCTATACTATAATCTTACTAAACATGTTCTTCTGCTACTAAAACTAACTACTAATAACGTTTAGAGCGCTGCTAACAAAACGCGCAAGATTATTTAAATTGTTTAAGCTACAACTAGATGCTATAGAAATAACTATGTTTCTCTAAGAGAGATTAAATAGAGACATCTAGTTATTAGATAGGCGCAAAGCCTTGTACTAGCGTTAAGCAGAGAGTTTATAAGAGGTAGCTAGACTAGAGCCTTGCTTAGCTGTAGCGAGAGTTAATTTAAAGTGGTGGCGGAGAACGTAAAAGCGCAGCGCGAACTTTAGTATAGTTCTAGTTATAGGCTGTATAGTGCTGTACGTCTCTAGATCTGTAATGTAGGCGTTTCTGCGCCTAGTGCTTTGCTTAACGTAGTAGTTCTAATTGTAGAATATATAGCGCAGCTTAGAGTTAATAGAGAACTTAAGCGTATGCGAAGCGTACTTTGCCTTGCAATAACTATAGAAAGAATATAAAGAGCCTAGAAGAAGTTAGCTTATAGTCTAGACTCTTAAGAGAACCTAAATAGAACGAACTAGCACTAGGCTTGCACTTGTACTTTCTAAACTAGAAGAGCAGCGCAATGTACAGAATATATAGATAATTCTTAGAGTTAGTCTTAGCAAAGTTAGAGTTATTAGAGTTGCTCTTAACTTTATACTAGTCTATGCAGCGCTACTTGCTCTGTTATGCGTTAGTTAGAGTATAGTCTAGACCTAATTAGAGCTCTTACCTTAGAGTTATAGAAGAAGCTGTGTTTAGAGAGACTAGTCGGCTTTCTTAGATCTTAGCTGCTAAGGGCGCTAGTAGTAGTAACACTAGTGCTACTGTTTTGCGCGTTAAGAGAACTAGCTAAAGTAAATAGCACTAGAGCTGTAAGCTAGGTAAGAATAATGTAGAACCTTATAATAAGAGGTGCAGACGTAGTCTAGAACTAATAGGTTTTTAAAAGAGGCAGGTGTAGAAGTTGCAAAGTAAAGAATTTAGAGTAGGTTAGAATAAAAGTAAGTTGCGTTAGAGTGTAAGTAAGGCTTTAGACAAAAGCTGTGTTGTAATTATAAAAAATTATAATACAATCTTAGTCTAGATGTAGTTTAGAGTTGTTGTAACTCTGTGCGCAGGCGTAGTAGAGGTTGTATAGGCAAAATTTTTTGTATAGTCTAAAAATTCTGCACGCGCAGACCTACCTCTACGCGTTACCTATTAGGCCTACAACCTTAGCGTAGAGGTATTCTCTGCAACGCTGCGCTGCTTTCCTAACTAATGCAATAGAGGCGAGTTTAGAGGTATGTAATAGTCTTAGGCTTTGCCTAAGCCTAGGCTAGAATAGAGAAGGTACAGGTAAGGTCTAGACTTGCTACACAAACTTCTAGATTCTGTACGTAGCCTCTTAAGTTCTAAGCCTTATAATATTCTATTAACACTTAGTATATTCTAACTCTAAGGCTAGTCTATAACAATCTAAAAGGTCTTTAGTAAAGTAGAAGTTATCTTTATAAGTAGAAAGATTAAAATTATAAGTACCTTTAAATAGTAGAGTATCTAGATTATTAAAAATAGTATTTTTATTAGTAAAAACTATATAAAGAATATACTACTATTTTAGATTTAAAAAGAAATTAGATTATATAGTAAAAGCTAGCGTATAAAGAGTAGTAGTAATTACTAGCTATATACTTAGTAAAAGTGTCTTTAGCTCTAGAATAATTAAAGTAATAGTATAATATAGATCTTTAGAGTCTAAAAGAATATCTTAGAGTTAGTAACTAAGTATATTAGCTTTAATATTTTTAATACTAGGTACGTAAGTTATCTTAAAGTTAAACTAAAATAAAAATAAAAACTAGTAGGCCTAATATTAGGTAAGCGTCTTAGTAGTTATAAATATTTCTAAGTTTTTATAGTTAGTTACTACTATAATAAAGTAGCTAGAATCTATAAGTTTAAGCTTCTATTTTTTAAATATCTAGATAATTTCTATAAGCTTAAGATTATAGATATTATAGTTATATTCTATAGATAAGTATTTCTTAGAGAAAAAAGTAATAAGTTATAGAATACTTTAACTATTAAGTTACTTTATAACTCTACTAGTAGCTTATATAAATATATTAGTAGTAATATAGATAAACTTAGAAAGATTAAAATATTAAAGTACTAAACCTTTATAAAAGATAGCTTTTAGTATATTAAAAGCTTTCTAATACTTAGAAGTCTATACTAGTAAGTTATAAATAGTACGTACTTTACTACTAGAATTCTTTATATTTAGTATAACTTTAGCTTTAATTAACTTAGTAAGTAGAAGAGTAATAAAGAAGTAGCGCTTAATAAACTACTAGTAGAAGCCTATATAGCTAAGAAAAGCTAGTAATTCTTTTATACTTTATAGCTACTTCTAGTTATAAATAGTCTCTACTTTAGATAGATCTATCTCTATACTTTTATTAGTAATAATTATCTCTAAGAACTTAACTTTATTTATATAAAACTTAGATTTCTTAAAGTTAATATAAAAGCCTTATTCTTTTAGATAGGCTAAAACTTTCTTAATATAGATAACGTACTTTTTAATAGTTTCTAAATAGATAAGAATATTATCTAAGTAAGTAGTATAGAACTAATTTAAGTATTTAAAAAGTATACTATTAATAGCTTATTAAAAGATTATAAAAGCGTTATAAAAGCTAAAAGGTATAACTTTATACTTATAGGTATTTATTTAAGTAGTAAAAGCTATAAGCTACTTAGAACTAGGTTTTATCTAAATATAATAAAAAGTATAAATAATATTAAACTTAAAAAAAATAGTAGTTTTATTTAGCTTAGCTAGAGTCTTATAGAAGAAAGAAATTAGATACTAGTTCTTAATAGTAGTATTATTAAAGTCTTAGAAATTTATATATACTCTAATACTACTATTAAACTTACTAATAATAAGTAAAAAGTTATAAGTAGAAGAGTTATAAAAGCTAATAAAACCTTTTATTTCTATTTTAATAATATATACTTAGATAGTGTTCTCTTACTAACTAAAGAAAAGACGTAAATAGTAATTAGAGATCTTAGCTCTAGAGTATAATTTAATCTTATAGTTATACTTAGAATACTTAAGTAACTAAAATATAGCAGCCTTATTAAATACTAGAATATAATTAGTATATTTTTTACAAAGTTCTAGTATTAGAATATTCTTAAGAGTAATCTTAGTAAAAGTACTTATAAACTTAGTATAGTTTTTATCTACTATAGCACGCTAAAATTAAAAGTTCTAAGGCTCTCTAGTAGCTATTAAGTAAATAGTTAAATTCTACTTCTTATATAGCTTTTATATTACTTTAAGTAAAATCTATTAAATATTAATCTTAGAAGTAAGCTTAGGTAGTAGCGTTAGCACTTTAAAATCTATAGATATAGAAAGAACCTTTATATAACTAGAAAACTAAAGTAGTAGTAAAAGCTCTATACTTTTAATAGTAACGCTATAGTCTATTAAACTAAAATTCTATCTAGCGTAACTAGAAAGCTAGATATTAAAAGAAGTTTTTACTTCTAGAGAGTTATGCGTATAATAGAAATCTAGTAGACTAATAAAGCTTATTTTCTTTTTTTTATAAATAACTAATAGTGTAACTCTAGTAAGCTAATATAACTAGTAATAGTACTAGTTAGTAAATTTAATTATTTCTATATAGTAATTAAGTTTAAGTTAGTAGAGCTTTCTTTATTTAAATCTAAGTATAAGATTAAAAAAACTATAAAATTCTACTATATAAGTAGTTATATATTCTATATAAGTATCTATTTTAAAAAAGAATTTAATCTAGTAGATAATTAATTTAGTAGTTTTACTATTATAGCTCTTATATATAATAGATTATAATAGTAGAATTAAAGTAAAGACGTAAATTTAGTTTAAAAACTTCTTTAAAATAAAATTACTATCTATACTATTATTAGCTAAGGTTTTATATCTATAAGAAACTACTAGAGTAGAGTTAATAAAGAAAAAAAAAGTAAACTATTCTAAATTATAGAAAGTAATATAGCTAGAGCTAGTAGTAAATATAAAAGTAAATTATATAAAGCTTAGAGTTAAGTAGTAGTCTTTTTACTACTAGACTTAGGTCTATTAAAGTAGCGTACTAGTTTTATAGATAGTAAAGCCTATAAATAACTTAGCTAGAGTATTTTACTATAGCTATAGTTTAACTCTAGAAAGTAGTCTACTTTCTAGAGTTAGTAGTTTTCTAAATTAAATTTAGAAGCGTCTTCTATATTAGAAAGATTAAACTAGTTATTACTATAGTTAAACTCTAGAAAAAACCTAGCTTAACGCTAAGTAGCTTTAACTAGTTCTTTTTTAGACTTCTTAAAGTAATTATAGATAATATAACTAGGCTAGTAATAAGTAAAATAAACTTTAGACTTATTATTAGCTAGCTTAGAGGTATAAGGCTTTAAAAAGGTTAGCTTAGTAGTATCTAGCTAATCTATATCTTAATATATAAAAGTATCTTTTACTTTAAAACCTTCTACTATAGTAGTATTATTAGTAGTAGTAGAACTATAGTAATTATAATTCTAAAAGCGCTTATAAAAAGCTAGTCTAGAAGTATAGTTAAAGTTATATATATAAACTATAATAAACTTTAGAAGCTAGTAGAAGGCCTCTAATATAGAAGTAGCCTAAGATAATATATTAAGAAAATCAGCGTAGCGTAATAAAAGCTTACTTATAATCTTAATACTATATAACTTATAAAGAATATAAAAGTCTATAGCTAGAATACTAAAGTTAATCTTAAAAGAGGCTTAAGCTTTAAAGTTAGTCTAAATATTAATAAGTATATAAAAGTATTAAAGCTAAGATATTTTATTTTTATTTATAGTAAAGAGGTTAAAGTTACTCTAAGTCTAATATAGAATAAGAAAGTACTCTATCTTAGTAGAGAAAGTATAGCTATACTATAATTCTAGAGAAGAAAAAGTAATATAAGCTAATCTATTAGTATACTAGTAGATATTAGATTCTAGCTCTAAAAAGTCTAAGCTAACTTAGCACTAGCTATAAATACTTTAGAATTACTATTATAGCTTAGTAGTAATTTATCTCTAGTCTTTTTAAAATAATATACCTAATTATAGTCTAATATTATATATCTAGTATTTAACTAACTTTATTATTTAATATTTAAATTACTCTACTCTATAATACTTTTATATATACTATTTAGATATAATAAGCTCTAAAGTAAGTCTCTCTAGCGTAATATAATATAGTAGTAAGTAAGCTATACTATTCTTATATATAATAGATAATAACTAAAAGAAATTAGCTTCTATATCTCTAAAGATAGTAATACTACTTACTAAGAAACTTATAAACTTATTAGAAGCCTCTTTAAGTATTACTAACTTAGCTTTAATTATTAGAAATAATAATACGCTATTAGAGTTTATTTTAGAGCTAACTAGACTTTTATAAGCTACTACTACTAAAAGTAAAAATAAATAAGCTATCTTAACTTATAAACTTAAGAAGTTACGTAAGTAGAAATAATTAGAGTATACTTATTAAAATATAGTTTATTTTAAAGAATTAAAGTATAAAGTACTTATAAGTAACTACTTAGCTTTTAAAAAGAATATTATCTACTATACTTTAACTATAAAAAGTAAGTTTTAGTTAAATTTAAAAGCTTTATACTTTAAGAACTTAGAGATATTTACTATATATAACTACTTATAGTATAACTACTAAGTATATAATTATAAAGCTATTTTTAAAGAAGTACTCTTTACTTTTTTAATAAGTATCTAAAAAGTAAACTTTACTATAAAATTTCTTTATAAAACTACTTACTCTACTTAAAATATTTACTTCTAAAACTATATAAGGCTTAAGATATTTTAGACACTTACTTAGAAGAAACTTAAAGTAGTTATACTTAATATACTTAGTTCTAAGTTATTATAGTACTTTATAGTCTATAATAGACTTAAGTAGACTAAATAAAAGCTAGATTAGAATTCTAACTCTTTTTTAGTCTACTTTAATATACTTTAAAGTAAACTAAATAACTACTTAAAAGAGTAGTACTATATAAACTTTATAAGTACTTTTTTTTTTAATATTTAGAAAGAACTTTTACTTTAAGACTAGAAAGACTATAATATAGTTTTTAAGTTTAATACTTTAGCTTACTATTATTAAAGTAAAATAAAGTATACTACTATACTTTCTAAGTATTTAGCTTATAAAAAGAAGTCTTATAGCTATTAGATTTAGAACTCTTTTTTAGAGCTTTTTTAGACTTAGAAAAAAGCTAAAAAAGTAAATTTAGTAAAATCTAACTTATAACTAGCTAAATTAGACTAAAATAGTCTAAAAGACTTTAGTATAATCTATTAAAGATATAATAAAACTAGATACTTCTAAAGAAACTATCTAAAGTTTAAGAGAAAATTTAAAAGCTTATTTAGCTAAAGATTAAAAAAAGATAGTAAGTAGAAAAGCTAGAGTTCTTTTTAGCTACTTATATTACTCTAGATTTAGTATTCTAGAACTTAGAACTTTTTTATAATATACTTTACTCTAAGCTAGTAAAGCTACTAATAGTAAAAGTATTACTTAGCTAATTAAAGCTTATTAAAGCTTTAGTAAATAGAAGTTTCTAGTTAAATTTTATTTTAGTGTTACTTACTATAGAGTAAAGCTTACTAGTTTACTTTTTACTTAAGCTATTAGTAAATAAAGTAAATAGTAAAAAATTAAAAATTAATAGCACTACTATAGTAACTATAAAAATAGTAGATTTTTATAAAAAATAAAAGATCTAAAATATTCTATATATTATTATAAAAGTCTATAAGTATTAAATATACTTAAGTTTACTCTAGATAGATATATATTATCTAAAGATTAGTTACTTTATATAGAGGCTACTCTTTTAGAGTACTAAGTCTAAGAATAAAACTATTTATAAAAAGATTATACTAAAAAAAGCTAAAAAGTTTAAAAAGACTATATATAATTTTATAGTAGATATATATAGCTATCTTATTACTTTAATACTTTAGTCTAGTTTAGAAAAAGCTAAAAAAAGTAGTTTACTTTTATAATATACTAAGTTTACGTACTTTAGATTAGAAGATAACTTAAGAGTTTTTACTAACTATAGTTTATAAAACTTAGCTATTAACTTACTACTTAGAACTATAGTACTTTATTAGCTATTATATAACTTTTCTAAAATAAAGTTAAAGCTCTTATATAAGTATTTAGATAAGTACTTAGTATAAAAGTAGATTAAGTATAGTAAGTTTCTAGTAAAAGCGCCTATTCTCTTTACTAAAAAAAAAGATAGTAGTATATACTTATATATTAACTATAAAAGCCTTAATAAAGTTATTATTAAAAATTAGTACTTTTTACTACTTATTTTAAAGTTTTTAAAAAGATTAGCTAGTACTAAATTTTATACTAAACTTAATATAAAAAAAGCTTACTATAAAGTATATATTAAAAAAAGTAATAAGTAGAAAACTACTTTCTATATAAGATATAGTAGTTTTAAGTATACTATAATATCTTTTAGCTTTATAAATACTTTTACGTAGTTCTAGACTTATATTTATTAAGTTCTTATAGAATTAATTAATATAACTTATATTATATACTTAAATAATATTTTTATCTTTTTTAATACTAAAATAAAGTATAAAAGCTATATTAAGAAAGTTTTACGTAAATTATATAATATAAAGCTATTTTTAAAGCTTCTAAAGTATAAGTAGTATATCTAGTATACTAAGTATCTTAGATATATAGTTTTCTTTAAAAGAATATAAATTAATAAAAATAAGATTAAGATAATCTAGAAATAGTCTAAACTACGTATAGTGTATAAGATTTAGGTATTTATTAGCTTTATAAACTACTATAGGTAGTTTATTACTAAATTCTTCTAACTTACTCTACTATTAACTAAACTAATCTAGAAGAGACTAGAAGTAGCTAAGAGTAGCTACGCTTAGTAAAGAAAAAAAAGTTAAATTCTTAACTTTAATAAAAAAGCTAAAGAAGTCTTTTAGAAGCTAAAAAACTCTTTTTTAAGTATTTCTATCTTAACTTACTTTAAGTAAAATAGAAAGACTAAAACTAAAGTAAATACCTTAGATAGTATAATTATAGATATATTAAGCTAATATATACTAAATAAAGCTAAAGAGTACTAATAGTGCTTAGTTAACTTCTTTTTATATAAGCTTATTATAGTAGAGTATAATTATAATATATATAACTAGAAGCTACTTATAATAGTTAAAAGCTTAAAGTATTAGTACTAATATCTAAAAAGTATATACTTTAACCTCTAGACTAACTATTAGAATCTAAAATAGTTTATAAAAACTAAGACTCTTAACTATTAATAAATTAAGTTTTATATTATATTATTTAGATTTAATTTTAATATTTACTATAAAGTAAAGTCTACTAACTCTATAAATAGACTTTTTTACTACTCTAACTATATAGTAAAAGCTTAGAAATTTACTTAGAAGTATAATAAAGCTTTTATCTAGTTTATAAAAGATCTTATAACTAATAGTAATAAAATCTCTTTTTTAGTAGCTATAGTATAAATACACTTTACTAAGTATACTAAGAAATAATAAAACTTTACTAAAAGTTTAGAAAGCTTTAACTAAGCTAGTAGATATACTATACTAAAGCTCTAAACTTTAGAAAAGTATAATAAGATAGATTATACTTTTTTAGATACTTTAGATAAATCTAAGTTTAAAGCTAACTAGTCTAGTCTAGATAAAGCTAAAACGCACTATTATATAGTAAGAATACTAGTAACTACTAAAGAAAAGTTATAAGCTCTTTAAAAATATTATAATAACTTTTTAGTAAGCTACTTTAAAGTAAAATATACTTTAAAAAAGCTATAAAAGTATTACTTTTAGAAGAGTATATATAAAAATATAAAGTAATACTATAAGAATTATTTTATATATAAAAAGTCTACTTTTATAAAGTATAGACTTTATAGCTTACTATAGCTTTTTCTAATACTTAACTACTCTTAAAAAGAGGTAATAATAAACTTTATTATAAAACTACTATCTAGTATAGTTTCTAGTATAAAGTATAATACTATATTAGTTATTATAGATAAATTAACTAAAATAGTCTATTATATACTAGTATAGACTAACTAGAATAGTACTAACTTAGTATAGGCCTAAATATATAAAGTTATCTAACTTTATAGTATACTAAAGTATATTATCTTAGATTAAGACCTTCTAATAAACTCTAAGTATTAGAATACTTTTTTTTACTATTTTAATACTAAAAGAGTTCTTACTTTAGCTTTTTATTCTTAGACTAATAGCTAAACTAAAAGATAAAACTAGACTTTAGAGTAGTACTTTTACTACTATTACTCTCTAGAATAAAATAATTAGATATACTAAATATCTATTAAAAAGTTTATATATAATAATAGTATATACTCTACTACTAGAATTACTTCTTTCTAAGTCTACTATAGAAAATACTTTTATAAAGTAGATTAGCTTAATTTAGCTTTTAGTAAGAGAAAAAGCTTTATAAAAGCTAGCCTTACTAAATAAGTAATTAAACTATAGTAGAAGTACTATAAAAAGATTAAAGTAGTAAATACTTACTAAAAAAAGTATACTAATAAGTACTATACACTAATACTCTTTAAAGTAGAAAACTAAGTTCTAGTCTCTAACTAATATATTAGAAGAACTTATTTAAAGAAAAAGCTAAATTAAAAGTTTCTTAAACTTAAAAAGATTATAAACTAAATTAGCTTCTTAGCTTTCTAAGTTAATTTTTTAAAACTTAATAGTATTTATCTAATATTTTATATATTACTTTTAGAGCCTTTTAATCTAAAAAGTACTATTCTATACTTTAAAGCGCCTAAGTAAAATACTTTAAGAGAATTTAGTAATAATATATATAAAGTAGAATATATTATTAAAAGATAGCGTAATAAGAATAACTAATAGAAATATCTAATTAAATAAGTTAAGTATCTAGAAAAAAAAAACTTATAGAAACTAAGTCTAAATATCTTAGCTAATACACTATAGAAGTTCTAGAATAAAAAAAGTATCTAATAGTATAAAAAGTCTTTAAAAGTCTAGCCTATAAGATAATACTATAAATAGCTTTATAAAAAGAAAAAATAAGTTATATTAAGCTATAATAAGCTATTCTAGTATAAACTAAAGTATATCTTTACTTTTTTTTTTATATAGAGTTTTTTAAAGTATTTAATAGTATTTTAAACTAAAATAGCTTATAACTATTTAACTTTAACTTACTTTTTAGTATAAAAATTAATAGTTTTTTAAGCTTTATAATTAGTTTTAAAGAATTTAAAAATTATACTTTAGGTAAATTTATATAGATAAATAACTTTAATTATAAATATAAACTTTTTTATATTTATAAGAATAGATTTATTTATAAGTATTAATCTAAACTAAACTAAGCTATAATAGTTTATATAAAGCTAAAAGAGATTAGTTTTAGTTAATACTTCTTAACTCTAGTTAATTCTATATAAACTTTATTAAACTTTATCTAAATATACTAGAAAAGCTTATATTACTCTAAAATAGACTAAAATAAGCTATAAAAGACTATTTAAAAGTATCTAAGAGTAACTTAGAGAATACTAGCTCTAAGATACTTAATCTTATCTTTTTTAGTTTTAATCTACTTTTTAAGCTAGCTTTTCTTAGTAGTAGTTTTATTACTTTTTAGCTAAAAGATAAGCTTTACTTAAAAGTTTTAAATAGTATTTTATAAAGCGTTAATATTAGAAATAATAGTCTACTTAGTAAGCTTTAAGGCTAAATACTATAAAAAAAGTTAGTATAAACTAAAATAAGCTAGAAAAAGCTAAAAAAGATTAAAAAAAAGTAAAGTAGCTACTAGTAATTTATAAAAAGCTAATTTAAGTTATAAAAGTCTAAAAGAAAGTATTTTAGAACTTACTAATTACTTATATAGTAATCTAGTATTAAGTGTACTAGTAATCTTAGTAGCTCTCTTTTTAGATACGTAAGTAGTACTATTAGTAAAGCTAGTAACTATAGCTTTAGCCTTAGTCTTATTATTAAAATACGCGCTAGACTAAGTAGTAATATAGCTATAAAGTACGCTAAAATAAAATTATAAGTACTTCTAATTAGAAAAGTAGTTACTACTAAAGTTAGTTAAAAAAGTTTAAAATAAACTATTATAAACTAATCTAGCTTTTTTAAATTCTATAAAAGCTTTACTAACTCTAGAGAGAATAGAAAAGCTTATAAGATACTAGATTAGACTAAAATAGGCTAATATAAGTTAAAACTTACTTAATAATATTATTATAAACTTTTTTATACTTCTTTACTAAGTTTATTTTTAAATAGTATAAGTTACTATACTTAAAGTTTTTTATAGCTAGTAGAGTAGGTATTAAAGTATTATTAGAGGCTTAAAAATATAAAATAATAAGCCTTTTACTAAAAAGCTTATAGTTAGCTAATAATTAGTAGATAATTTTAAATATAGCTTTTAAGTTAATAAAATTCTCTAAAAGCTATATTAGTTAGTATTAGTATAAAAGAGCTTAAAATAGGCTAAAATAAACTAAAACTATTTATTCTAAAGCTATTTACTACTTATTAGCTTTATAAAAGCTAATAAAAAGTAATAGTAGCTAAAAGAGAGTAAAATAGATACTTATAGTAAAGTACTACTTATTTATAGCCTAATACTAGCTATATAAAATAGTTTAAGTAATAGAATTTTTAGATAGTATACTAGTAATCTTTCTAATTATACTAGTAAAGATAGCGTACTCTTTCTTATTATTAAAAACTAAAAAAGTATAGCTATAGTAGTTAAATATATAAAACTTATTAAGCTTTTATAACTATAAGTAACTAGTATATAGTGCGTAACTAATCTTAAGAAGTCTAGATATATAAAAGTAGCTTATAGTAATTTAATTATTACTAACTATAGTTAAGTTAAAGTAAAAAAAGCTATTAAAGCTTAAAATAAAGTAATATAAAGTATAATAAGTAGATATAAGTAAAAAGAGAGTAAATTAGTATAAAGTATATATTAATAGTTTTAGTTAGAGTACTAGAGGCTAGTTAGTAGTAATTTAGTATAATTTATACTAAAAACCTCTAATTTAGACTAAACTACTCTATTATACTCTAAAATAAACTATAATAAGTTACTTTAGACCTTTTTAGAATTCTAGAAATAATAAGTAAAAAAAGCTAATACTTACTATAGAGAAAATTAAGCTAGAAATAATAGATTTAGGTAATTAGAATTATAATTACTACTCTTATAAGATTAGATAAGAGTAGTATAATATATATAGGTAAGCGTATAAAATACTAGTACAAAAGAGAGAAAGTACGTAATTAACTTAATAGGTACTTAAACACCTATTATAATATACTCTCTAGGTAAGCTACGTTATATATAGATTATTTACTTTTAGCTATATACTACTTACGTAAGTATTACGTAATTAAGTAGAGCTATATACGTCTAGGCACGCGTAATAATAATAAAGCTAGCGCCTACTAATATTTTTAGCTTTAATAATTACTAAAATACTAACTATAAGTACTTTCTAAAAGCTTCTATCTTACTCTAAAGCGTCTACTAGTTACTATATAAAGCTCTAGTAGCTTATAAGATTATCTTTAAAGTACCTTAGATACTTATAGTGCTAGTTACTACTTTTAGTAAGTAGTTTAACTATAAGCTAATAGCCTATTAGTCTATAAGCTATCTAATCTATTAGTAGGCGCTTACTATAGCTATTTATATAGATTCTTTAGCTAATAAGTAGCTAAAGCTTAGTAAATAAGCGCTTTAAAGCTATAGTTTCTTTAGTAATAGCTTTAAGAGTAAAAAGCTCTACCTTAGTAGTTAAGATTATAATAGTTAACTAGTAAGTAGTCTACTATATAATTAGACCTCTAAAAAGTATTATAATAAACTTATAAGAAAAGTAGCGTGTCTTAGTATTATCTATAAAGCTTACGTCTTTATAGATCTAGAGCTTCTTATCTAACTTTATCTTTCTACTATACGTAATACTTTTATATTATAAGTAGTATTATAGTAGAGAGATTAGAAGTATCTCTATTAGAATAGGTGCTTAATGTAGTTAATTATATTATGTATATCTAGTTGTTGTTCTTGTCTAAACGCTGTTTAGACCTAGCTTTCTCTAGCGCACTAACCTTTAAGCCTAATAGCTATTTAGCCTATTATTATATTACTAGTTTTACTACTACATTTCTTCTATACTTAAGAAGAAGGCCTTCTCTTCTTCTTAAGTATAAAAGAGAGAATAGCTCTTAAATATCCCCTTCTACCTATTATATTGCTAGATTCTATCTACTTAATCTAAACATACTATGCGCTAAACTTCTGCCTAGAAATCTAAATACAAAAGCTCTTTAAGCTGTTTCTATTCTAGTATATCTCTCTCTATTACTCTTCTTATTTTAATTTAATCTCTTCTACCTACCTGTAGCCTCTTCCTCTATTTCTCTAGTATATTCTAAACCTTATCTTAATTACTTTTAATATTAGTAGCTAATAATTCTTTAGGCTTAGATCTATGTCTTTCTTAGGTTTAATCTTTACTTTTCTATAGCGCTTACCTATCTAGCGCTTAACTCTCTATAATGTTAGCCTTTTTTCTAATAGATATTCTATTATCTCTATTATATTGCTAGTATATCTATAGAGATATTCTAGAAGGTTTACACATACTATACTACTATTAGAACTTATACGCTAGTTGCTTTACTTTTTTACCTAAGAGCTCTTTAGCGCTTAGCAACTAGGCTATTAAAATAATAATATTACAACTTTTCTTCTCGCGTATAGTAATTACTACTCTTAACTTTACCTTTGCGCGTATAGCCTTTTACTATTCTCTCTCTATTTTTTTCTTTTCTTTTACTCTACTCTATCTTAACCTTTTTTCTTTACTATAGCTTTACCTAAGCGCTCTAAAGGCAAGTTAGCTGCTACAGATACTATACTAGTTACTATATCTACCTTCTATACTTAGAAGCTTACTGCTAAGCTAGCTATTATATCTAAGGCTAATAATAGCTCTACTACCTCTACTACTATACCTACTCTTAAGCTTGCTATAGCTAAGTAAGCTACTACTATTACTACGCACGCGCTTACACTTCTTAAGCTAACTTCTACTAATAAGATAACTATTAAGCCTAAGGCTATAGATAATTCTACTACTATTACTGCTTAGCCTATAACTAAGAGTACTAGTAATAATACTACGCTATTGTTCTAACCTTTGCGTGCGCCTAAACAGCTATTAGCTAAACTTACTTTATCTACTCTACCTAAGACTACGCTCTTAATTAAAGCTAAGACTAGTGCTAGTGTTAGCTAAACTAATACTATTATAACTAATATACCTAATACTACTCTACTACTCTCCTCTGTCTATAACATTAACTCTACTAGCTCTTCTTAGCCTAACTTAGCTCTAATAAAAGCCTTTTAGACGCCTACGTCTTGCCTTTCTAAGAAGTAGAAGAACTAGAGTAAGTCTCTGCGCTTTTCTATCTTTACTTTAACTAAGGCTGTTAAAGAAAGTAGGCGTAGTATATGTATAGCAAAGTTGTATAAGTACAAAATTTCTAACTCTAGTTGTAATTAGTATATTACCTAGCGTAAGTCTTTTCTCTTCTTTAGAGCCTTTTAACTAAATATTATTCTAATATCTTCTACCTTATTAGTAACTAACTAGAAAGCCTATATTATTACTCTTAGCTTTACTATAAATATATAGAATTACTTGTATACCTTGTAAAGCGTAGAATACATACTTAGGCCTTCTCTGTCTATTCTAGCTACTAATTAGAAAAGCTATTAGTCTAATGTGTAGATTAACGCTTATAGCAACTTCTACTTAGCTAATCTAGAGATAACTATTAGTAAATTCTTTTAGTTAGATAACAAGTCTGCGCGCTAGCTATTTAACTCTAATATAGAGGCGCTTATACTATCTTATTACTTTAGCGCTAAGTTAGTTAGTGTAATTAATTCTTTAGTTAAGAATTCTTCTATTAAGATTATTATCTATAGTTAGTGTGCGTTATTAAATTATAGAAAGATGTTTAGCTAGTGTATCTAGGTCTATATTAATAGCTAGCTAATAAAGAGTAGAGTTTGCACTAATTACTTAAAGTATAGTAATTATTAGGTCTGCTCTTTTTATAGTAAGTCGCTAACTATTCTTTAGACACTTACTTTCTTATTTCTAGTATCTTTGCTAACATATTCTTCTAGAGACCTAAGTAGTAAGGCGTAGCCTTAAGTCTACTACAGCTACTAAGTTTGTAGTTACCTCTAATATAATTACTAGTCTCTCTAAAGGCGTTCTTACTTATCTTAAGGCTAGTAAGAAGCTAACTACTATATCTAAAGAAGGCGATAAGGCCTTATTTACCTAGGCTAGTAATAGTATAGCTACTTAGTATAGATACTATTTAAGTAATGTTAACGCTAGTTGCAACTTAGCTTTCTAACTAAGCCTAAAGAATCTTAGCTACAATTTACCTAAGAAGGCTTTTAATGCTAAGGCTACTTCTACTTCTACTAGCGTAACTTATGTTTAGTTATTATTACTGCGCTTAAAGATTCTTAGTAAGAGTAATAATAAGTCTAGGTTAACTATTACTAAGCGTTAGAGCTAACCTGCAAAGTCTAATCTATTTACTAGCTAGCCTACTCTAGACGCTGCGCTTTCTATTAGGCTTAATAGCTATTTAGCTACTAGTGTTCTTAAGCCTGTTACGCTAACTAGAAAACCTTATTATTACGCTCTTTGTGCTATTTCTTCTTCTATCTAGGTTCTAGGTAGTAGTTATAGTTAACCTTATAAGTAGCCTAAGCCTAAGAAGGCTATCGCTAATAAGGTAGATACTATTAGTAATAATATTATTAAGTCTAAAGCTTCTACTATTACTACTTCTATTACTACTTCTACTAGAACTACTAAGCCTATTTCTTCTTTAACTTCTGCTAATTCTATAACTTCTAGCTCTACTAGCTCTTCTGTACGTAGGTAGTTCTCTAGTCTCTTTTCTCTCTAATTAACTCTTAGGTCTATCTATTCTACTCTATAGTTATAGTAAATAAAATCTTAATGTGCTTCTAAGTCTTCTCTTATTACCTTATATTCTTACGCCTATAATATTATAATAGCTAAACCTGTATTACTTCTCTTCTATACTTAAAAGAAAGAAGGTCTTTTCTTCTTTAGCCTTAGGTTCTAAATATTATTTAGATATAATCTTTCTATTATAATATTCTTAGGTTTCTAGTAGTTATTGTAATAATACTAGATTCTAAGCTACAATTAAGAAGTACTAATAGTAATAGCCTTAGCAGCCTTTATAATTATATAGAAGATCTTCTAACATCTTTCTAAATTAAAATAATTCTTCTATAAAGTTAAGATCTATTTCTAAAGTTCTTAAAGCTGTTCTCTAGCCTATCTAAGAGCTTTTTCTTATTAGCAGATACTAATCTAAGCGCCTACTTAAGATGTCTAGTTAGAGTTTTGCTATAGCTCTAGCTAAGCAGCCTTTAGTTAAAATTCTAATTACTCTAAATGTATTGCATTCTATATTATAGTATTGTAATATTCTTCTTACATCGCTAATATATCTTAAGAGTATTATTATATGCTAGCTAGCTTTAAAATTCTAGTATTATAATCTAGTATTGCGTAGTAGTTCTTGTAAGAAAAGTAGGTCTATTACTATAGACTTAATAGCTCTTTAGGTAGTAAACATATTAAGCAAATTCTTCTATAATATCTCTATTACTACTTTCTACTCTTTCTACGCTTTAACTACTTTATACTCTTCTACGCGCTCTTCTACCTCTTCTTACTTTTTACTTTACTACTACTACTATTATTCTACGCGCGTTTTTACTATAGCTTTTAGCTCTATTAATACTACGCCTAAAGGTAAGACTATTAAGTAGCCTCTTATTAAGAGCGCGTCTATTATCTTCTCTAACTTTAATAATACCTGCTCTACTACTCTATAAGCTCTTCTACGCGCTACGTCTAAGTAAGCGTCTACTATTACTGCGCTAGAGGCTACTACTACTAAGCTAACTTCTGCTAATAAGATAACTATTAAGCCTGTAGCTAAGAACTATTTAGCTACTATTACTACGTAGCCTATACCTGCAAGTGCTAATAAGTTTAATAAGCTAGACGCGCAGCCTTTTAATAACTTTAACTTCTCTACCTCTAATAATAAGAAATCTCTTCTTAGCCTTTAAGAGTAGATTAATATTAAGACGTTCTTAGGTATTACGTAAATAGATTTTAACTTTAATTACGTGCTAAGCGCCTCTTAGGCGCTTTAGAGTATTATAGGTAAGAACACTTTACACTTTACTATGCTACCTAACTACTATAAAACTCTATCTAATATTAAGAAATTTAGCCTCTCTATTAAGAGCTCTAGCTTGTTTAAGTCTAAAGTTCTTTCTAAGTTACCTGCAAAAAAGCGTCTAGTGCCTAGAGCTCTTAGTAATTAGGCAGTAGAGTTATATAAGCTACTAAAGTGTATTTCTACCTTTAATACTATTGTTAGCTAGAGTAAGTCTACTATCTTTCTTTCTTGCTTTCTAAAAGACATTCTACTAATATTATATTTCTTTGTAGTAATATATATATTACGCGTAGACTTTACTATTAACTAGGTTAAAAACCTCTATAAATATATTGTTAACCTTAACACTTTAGAAACTCTAGCTAGACTAGTTCTTGCAGCAGCCTACTTTCTAACTTAGAGTAAAGAACCTTAGATTAAGCGCAAAATTAATTTAGCGCCTCTAGATATATCTAAGAACTATTTATTCTTCTATAAGTTCTTCTCTCTTAGTATAAACTATAAGTAAATTGTCTTTAAGCCTCTTATTACTATACTTATATACTATTATCTTGTTAGCGCAATTAAGCATAAGTTAGCTTTAGGCAAGAATAAAGAGCTTAGTAGATGTAATAAAATATATAGCTGTTGTAAACGTAGTTTAAAGCTTCTGTTTAAGTTATATTACTTAGTTATATTAAATAGCTTTCTAATGCTATAGAAGACTTGCACTAATTGCTACGCGAAGAGCGCAGAACCTTAGTGCTCTTTTACTTATAAGTTTCTAACTACCTCTTAGATATCTACTTTCTTAGTATTAGTATAATAGCTAACTTGTTCTTAGGTTAGCTTAACTTCTCTAGTAAGAAGGTTATATTTACTAAGCTAGTAGATCTTAATAAGCCTTCTATAGCATTCTGCCTTTCTTATTAATTATCTTAGCTATTCTTCTCTCTTAATAGCTCTAATAGTCTAAGCGTACTTTAGTTATATAAGAAGAGTTCTATAGTTTAGGCTCTGCGTGCTTCTAAGAAGCTAGTTAGTAATAGTAACTATAATTCTACTAAGAAGTTCTAGAACTTAGATATTAGTAACTATAGTAAGAGTATCTCTAAGAAGAATTATAAGCTAAGGCTTACTTAGCTAGAGAAGGCTATAGCTACTCTAAAGAGTTTTCTAGCTCTACTATCTTCTAAGCGTAAGCGCGTTTCTTCTAAGAGTACTATAAAGTCTATCTCTACTAAGAAGATAAAGAAACTAGTACTACTACTTACTTTTATATATACTCTTTGCACTTATAAGCCTGCTGCGCCTTCTACTAAGGCTATAGATATTAATAATAATAAGAGTAATAAATTTCTTACTCTATCTAAGTCTAAAGGCTTATTAGTCTAGAAGACCTCTAGTAAGAAGAAGAAGAAGAGTAAAAAGTAGGTACGTTACTTAGTTGTAGGCTAAAATAGTAGTAGCTATTCTCTGTATGTATTTATAGACGTAGTTTAGAGCTTAGTTATAGTGTTTAATATATATATGTCTAAAACTACTTAAAACTATGCCTATAATATATATGCCTAATACTTATTCTAGTTAAAATCTAGCTTCTTTGTTAGAATAACTGCTAATAATTGCTAAGGTCTAGATAATGCCTATTCTATATCTTGTTTCTCTTTTATATTAACTAATAGATTGTCTAGTTAAGCTCTTAGCTATAAGCTTCTTTAAACTTTAGTTAACTCTATAGTATCTAGAATGTCTTAGCTATACGTAGGCTGTTTAGGTATCTTATTATTATTATTACTACTTACTTCTTAATCTATATTATTAGTTTTATTAGTAGAGAATACAGTTGCGGCGTAGTCTAGCCTATTAATCTTAGCGAGATCTGCTACTATGCGCTAGTAAAAGGCTTTTAGGTAGTTTTCTAGTGTATAACTTTAGAAAGAGGTGCTGTTAAGCTCTTCTAACTAATACTAACCTTTCTTATTAATGCTACTAATACAAAATAGCCTCTTCTACTTAGGTAGAAATTTAGTAAGCGTAGATTAGTTATTTTTATAGAAAGAGTCTCTTAATAGAATAAGATTATCTAGAGAAAGCTTACTTAGCTAAAGAACTCTTAACTAGTTAAAATAGTTCTTGTTTTTATACCTAAAACGTATAGTGTAGTTAATAGACTTTTTAAATTATTTATCTTTATAGTTAAACTAGTAGGCTTATATTATAAGAAGAGTAGGTGTATCTTAAATGTTATTCTATAGAAGCGTCTGCTAAGTTAGAATAGATAGCTTAATAGGCAAGATATACTACTAGCCTAAAACTAAGTACGCTAGTATCTTGTTTATAGATTACTTAATAGTAGTGTAGTTAGCCTATAGAATATTAGATAAGTTGTCTACCTAGTTACTAGAAAGCTTCTTTAGAGTAGCTATAATAGGCGCGTGCTCTTGCTTAATAAGTTCTTACCTCTAAAGGTAGTAGGCACTTAAAATAACTCTATTAATTCTCTATTACTTCTAAAGTTCTTTAATAAGGCTCTTGTTCTTAGAGCCTCTATTAGCTAATATTTTAAGTAGAATACTCTATTAACAAAAGATATTATGTAGTAGAAACTTCTAAACGCTCTTTAAGTTATTCTTAGCTAAAGCCTTAGCTTCTACTTATTATAAAAGGTAGTCTTAGGTAATAATAAGGAACTTCTTACTATTGCAGCTAGGCAGCATGTAAATAACGTTAATAGTAATCTATATAAATAGTATTATTAGTAGCTCTATAGGCTAAAGGTCTTCTTAAACTATTACTAATGCATATAATTAGTACTTAGAGTAGAACTATATATAGCGTTTAACTTAATTATACTATTCTTTCTAATAGTAGCGCGCCTATACCTTGCGCTAGGTACCTTTCTTACCTTAGTAGCTAGACTTATTATAGAGAGATCTAATAATCTTATACTACTTATCTATTAAGTTAACTACTCTTTATAGAGGCTAGCCTTCTAAGAGAATTATAAAGAGATATTGTTCTCTAATAGTTATTTAGAGCGCCTTCTTCTTAAACTTATAAAACTTAGTAGTAGATATATGCTTAGGCCTTCTATAGAATAGAAGCTAGCCTATAATTACTTATAACTTATTACTGTAGCTGTCTACTAGTAGTTAATTATTAAAAGAAAGATCTACTTAGTATATTCTATACGCGTGCGCTAGAGCTTTGCTAAAGATAAGCTAAACTATATTTAGGTGCGTATTAATAAAGTTCTCTATATCTTTCTTAGGTTTGTTAGGTAGCTTCTAGCTATCTAGCTTAGGTATTTTTAAAAGAGTATTAGCTATAACGTTCTTCTTACTAGCTATATAGATAATGTTAAACTTCTATATATTAAGAAGTGTAAGCTACTAAGTAATTAAAGCTCTAGAAAGATCTATTATACTTTATTAGAGTTGCGTAATAAGCGTCTTTGCGTCTATTTTAACTTAGAAGTTTATCTTGTAGATATAGAACTAAAACTTCTTTAAGAAAAGTAGAAGAGCCTTATATTTATGCTTACTTAAATTCTAATTTCTCTTAGTAGTAGACTAAACTCTACTCTTAAAGCGTATAGAGTAATAATAGCTATTTAGGTTAAGCTATATAATAACTATACTTTAATCTTTCTTACTACTATTAACTATAAGAATAATCTTTTAGATAGGCTTAGTATAATTAATAGAAACTAGCGCTAGAGTAGTTATTAGAGCTGCCTTAAGATGTTCTATTACCTGCTTCTACTCTAGGCCTTATTTAAATAGTGCATTCTTATAGAGAAGCTTAAATAAAGAGGCTACAATAATAGCAAAATCTAGTACCTATACTCTGTAGTAAACGCAGATTCTAAAGAATATTTAGACTTTCTTAGCGTTGCAATAATCTAGCTAACGCGTAATCTTGTTAACCTTCTTCTTATTAGAGTAGTAGCTATATTTATCTATTTAATAGCTAATAATAATTATAGAGAAGTAGTAGAAGTTAGACTTATAGCTTAATATTATTGCGCCTGCGCGCTTAATATCTATAAGCACTTTATTAATATTTAAAAAGTGTTTAGCAACAAACTACCTTATATCTAGTTCTACTTTATAGTTACTATAGCGCTTCTTTAGCCTCTTAATATATACGTTATTAAGGTATAGTATATACCTATTAGAGATATAGTCTCTATAAATCTTTGTTATAATACGTATAAACTCTACTAAGAAGTTTATTATACTTATTAGAAGTGTGCACTATTATATAAGTTCTAATAGTGTTAAAAAGGCTGTTATGTTTCTTAAGTTCTTATATAGTTCTACTTAGTTATACTCTAAGAAGAAGTCTAATAAGCTTATAATAACGTATTCTGCAAATTCTTCTAAAAACTTATTAAGATTAGGTAGTAGGTTAGTGTTGTAAATTGTAACTTTGTTAAGTTTTTAAGCATTATTAATTAGGCGATACCTCTTGTCTTTTTTAGTAACTAAGAACTATAGGTTGTAATACTAGCTCTTGTATAACTCTAAGGTACCTCTATTAATATAGTTCTAAATTATATTAATTATAACCTACTAAAGCTTTCTTAGAATAGAGAACTAGTTAGCTCTCTAGGCTTAATGTAGTACTATATTAATAATAACTAGAGAGATAATGTCTTTACTAACTCTTCTAGATTCTCTAAAGTTCTAGGCTAGTGCTGCTTCTTATTAGTAGAGAACTTCTAAGAGCATGTCTTTCTCTACTAGTAATAACTTTAATAAGATTTTTATCTCTAAAATGCGTTTAGGTGTTATTTAAGTGCCTTAGAGAAATATAGTATATTATAGCTTAAAATACTTAGTAAATAGAGCTAATTAGCTATTAGTATTAGGTATTTGCTTTACTACTACTCTCTTCTTCTAGTCTAACTACCTCTTAATAGGTTGCGTTAGTTAGCTAGAGTTATTAATAGGTTTAATCTTAACGCCTTTGCGCTTATAAGCTCTATTAATCTAAGCGTTATTTAGCTAACTTACTATATACTTAGTAAATAGATGCGTAGGTTTACGTAATACTATAACTATATTAACTTTTAGTGTAAGGCCTTTATCTACCTTAGCTAGGTTCTTTGCCTAGAAGAACGCCTTACTCTATTTTATAGTGTCTTTGTTACTAATGCTCTCTATAATATTACTTAGAAGTTAGGCTAATAGCCTATTAACGTCTTCTATTTTAAAAATACACAGGCCTTTATTATCTCTTATTAGTAGGCTTCTATTAGGTCTAAGGCCTATTAACTTACTATTTAATCTTAATAAGTACGCTGTTAGATCTTTTCTAGAAGCTCTACGCTTCTTCTATAGAATCTATTTACTAATAGGTTATATAGGTATCTAACTACTATTTAGTCTGCTATCTCTAACTTTCTCTATTATTATATCTACTGCCTCTATATGCGCGCACGCTACGCTATCTACTAGCTCTTTAGTTGCGTGCTAGAGTGTAGCGCTAGCTACTACACTTCTATACCTTTTTCTAATATAGGTCTAGTATAAAGACTAGAAGCTATAAGCTTATTACTTCTAGCATATATAAATCTTATATTAGCTTAGCTATCTGCGCTAAAGATGTAATAGTACGTTAATCTATTAGTTATATACTTAATACGCGCCTAAGCGTCTGTTAGAAAAGAGTTATCTAGAATAATTAGATTAGTGTAGAATTCTATAATAAAGAAGTTTGTTTAGACTTTAATCTACTCTATAATAATAGAGATACTCTAGATAATATCTATAAAGCTTACTATACTTCTGTTTATAGTAACTATCTAAGCGGCCTTTATACTACCTAGTAGTAATGTAATTAGTAATATAGCTCTCTTAGCTACTTCTCTCTTAATAGTGTTTAGCTTAGCGCCTAAGTCTAAGAGGTAGAGAAAAGAGTTCTCTCTAATATTAATAGAGACTTTTAGGTAGTCTTAACGTAAGTGCTTAATACCTATTAGTTAGTTATATACTTAATTATCTCTTAGGTAGTTATAATCTGCGTCTTTAGAGTTATACTCTTAGCTTTAATCTATAATAATGTGCTGTTGCACATAGCTAATCTTCTAGTTAGTCTAGTGTTCTGCCTTTAGGCTGTAGTAGTTAACTACTCTACTAGCTTCTACTTCTACTAGTACGTAGTTAGAGAGAGTGCTAAGAGTAATTGCATTAACTATAGCGCCTAAGAGCTTATTAAACTTCTATTTTTTTTTCTCTCTTTAAAGCTTCTTTTGTCTAGTCTATTACCTTAACGTCTTAATAATATTAACTTTAAACTTATCTAGCTTCTTATTTATGTAGTTAGAGTTAAATAGCATCTTATAGACTTTAGGTATATTACTAAGAAGAGTACTAATCTAAAGAGAGATTAAAGTACCTAGAATACTATAGATTATAGCCTATATATTAGGCTTAAGCTTGTTAATAATCTTACGCTTTCTTAGTTACTTATTAGTTATCTTAGAATTTAGTTCTAATTATTCTTATAGTATTCTAGATACTTTATTATCTAGTTATATAAGATTGTTTTCTTTGCTAAATTAGATAACTCTCTTCTTATTTAGCGCCTAATAGCTTAAAAGGTGTTCTATTCTATTCTTATAACCTTAGAGATAAGAGATATAATTATTACTAGGTCTTTATAGTATTATTTTCTTCTAAACTTTAGAAGAATTGTAAGATACTACTTTCTTAGGTTCTAAGAATGCTCTAGAAATAGTTGTAGCTACAATAGTGTTATTACATTAATTTAGGTTCGCTAGACGTAGGTAGTAGTCTAATTTGTCTTTAGTAAAGATACTTAAAAGCTTCTAGAATTATTCTACGTTATCTACTTAGAGGCTTCTAGTAGAGTCTAGTATAAGCTAAACTAAAATAGCGTTATTCTCTACACTAATTAGAGCCTTTAGGTTACTAAACTAGGCGTTAACTATAAGAGAGTTAATGTTCTTCTTTAGAAATTATTACTTAATCTTAGCTAAAATGCTCTTAGCCTATAGTCTCTAGCCTAGGTTGTTAATATAACTCTAGAGGTTCTCTAGCGTGCTCTACTAAAGTATATTCTATTTATCTATGTAAAGCTAGCTCTTGTCTATATATACTTAAAGAGTTAGGTAGTTCTACTTATAATAATTGCTCTTATTATATATCTAATAATTTATAGTTACCTTAAGAGCCTATCTATTTGCAGTACCTTAATTATATCTAGTTCTTAGATTCTAAAAGCCTTAGAAATTGTTGTAGAAAGTCTAACTAGTGTTCTATTAGTAACTACTATATTACTACTACTACTAAGGTTAATACTAGTTATTTAGCTAGAATTGCCTCTAGCCTTAGAGTAGGTACGCTCTTAGGTAGTTTGCGCGTTTATTAGCTTAATAGTCTACTTTACTACGTATATTAGAGTTATTTATAAGTTTAGTTTTGCAGTAAGTCTACTAGATCTTCTATAGTTCTATCTCTAGGCTAGTATAATTAATCTTTAGGTTAAGTATCTTGTTAACTAAGTTATCTACCTCTATATTAGTAGGTGCTTTTTCTAGAGAAGACTAAAAGGTATAGAGCTTAAGTAGCTTATCTTAGAGTAGAACGTTAAGCTTAGGTAGCTAGAAAGCCTGCGTATAGTTGTCTTAGAGGGTTAGTGCTAGTTACTAAGGTTACTAATAGGCTATTAGCTGCGCTAGGTTAAATTTAACTTCTAGAATAATCTCTTTAACTACTTTAGAGGGGTTAAGCATGCGAGCTTCTTCCTCTACCTCTAGATAGGTAGTAAGGTAGTTACTAATCTTAGTGTAGTTAAATGCCTTTAGGTTGTTAGTCTTTAAACTAAACTTATTAAGTATCTTTATAGTATACTTAAAGAGTAGTCTCTTAACTAGGTAGAAACCTTAGCAATCTTTATTAATAGTTAATGCTTTAATATAGCGCTTACTACGAATCTAAAACTTCTATAGGTACTTCTTAATATTTAGATTAGACTTTACTTAGTACTAAAGAAGCTAGTGCTTAAAGTACTTAGTCTAAGCTTCTTGTTAGTCTTTGTTATTAGTACAAAAAAGCTTTCTAAAAGCTTCTCTAAACTTCTTCTAGAATTTAGTAACTAGAGCGTTAGAATATTTATTTAAGGCTTAGATAATTACTTTTTACTTAGGTTTATAGTGCGCTAAAAGGTAATTAATCTTTATCTTATCTATAAACTTGTAGTACTTTAACATGTTCTTAAAACGCTTAAGAAACGTAGTAACGTTAGTTCTATTAAATACTAGAACTGTCTCTAATAGGTATAGAAGAAGCTAGGTAGAATAGACTAGAGAGTAATTATCTAGCTACTAGAGAGACTAAGCTATTATCTAAAGAAGCTTTGCTATATTATTATTCTAGAGTTATACTAGAGGTTGTGTCTAAGGCTGCTAGTTAGTAGTGCTTAAGAACTCTAGAATGTCTAGCATCTTAATATTCTTCTAGAATAATGTAGGTGTTGCTTTAGGTTTTATAGGCTTAGTTTAGAGAGGTAAAGATAGTTATTTAGCGAACTAGGCTTTTAAAGGGGCTTTAGCAACTAACTTAGATTATTTATTAATCTTAGCCTTATTAGATTAACTCTTACTTATTTATATAAGGTAGTATACAAGTATTATAAATAGTATAATAGCTAGTGTAAATATTAAACGTATAAGTGCTATTAATTAGGTTTAACTATTTGCTTACTAACAAAGTTAGATGTTCTTTACTAGAAGAGCTATTGCTGCCTTTTTTATATACTATAATAGCTTTCTACTACTATCTTGTTATTTAGCCTCTTTCTTTCTAGCTATGCTAGAATTAAGATCTACTACGTTAGCTCTTCTAACCTTTCTTAGGTCTTGTTATTTATTCTTAGTAGAATAATATAGCTATGTACTTTCTGTTATATTATTTCTTGTCTGTGCAGCTATCTAAGAGGTAATTAGCCTAGTCTAAACCTTTTGTCTAGCTCTTTGTGTTGCTTAGCGTAGCGCTACTATAGCTATATTATCTATTAGCCTAAGTAGTAGTTATTATTGTCTAATTATTTGTGTTATTAGAGGTCTTTTAGTGCGCCTACTTCTTAGGTATCTATACTATTAGGTTTCTATAGCTTGCAGTTTACTTCTATACGTCTCTTAGGTATACTATTTTATATATTATCTTATTCTTTGTTTTATATACTTACCTATTACTTATTCTATTATATTACGCAATAATTGTGTCTCTTCTAAAGCTTAGTTAAACTATTATTCTAATAAGCCTTTAGTAGGTAAAATGCGCACTTAAAGGTAGCGCGCAGTCTTTCTAAGGTAGAAGGCTAAATAGGTTAAGTTTTAGTTAGTCGCTATATATAGTAGAGAGATTAGAAGTATCTCTATTAAAATAGATACTTAATATAGTTAATTGTGTTATATGTATCTAGTTATTGTTCTTGTCTAAACGCTGTTTAGACCTAGCTTTCTCTAGCGCACTAACTCTTAAGCCTAATAGCTGTTTAGCCTATTATTATATTACTAGTTTTACTACTATAGTATAAGTATATAATAAAATACTCTACTACTTTAAGGTAAGCTAAAAAAAAATTAGTTAGAAACTAAAAAAGCTAGAAAACTATATACGTAACGTTAGAGCGTATTATAATAGTAGAGTATAATACTAAGCTAATATACTCTTAATAGGCTTTAATCTTCTACTTTAAAGCGTTCTCTTAGTGCTTTAGAAGCTTACTAGCTAGTAGAAGTATTTCTAGAAAGTAGCTACTATCTTTAAGACTAAACTTCTTTATAATCTTATTAAAGTAGGTATTATAAAGTAGTAAAATAGTGTTTATAGAGTAATTACGTATAATATATATCTCTAAGAACTAGTTTACTACTTCTCTATTATTAATTTTATAGGTCTTTTTAATTCTACTAAGTAGCTTAGTTACCTCTTAGTAGTATAACTTAGTAAATATAAGTAGAATATTATCTACGTAAAAGAGTATAAAAACGTATTAAGTAGCGTTATAGTATAAATAAAGCTTTTTCTTACTAGCTTATAGACTAAGCTTTAAAAGAGTATTTAAGAAGTTATTATACTAGAGAAGAGAGCTCTTATATATACTATAAAGAGCTTTCTTAAGCTTAGCGTAGTAGCTCTTCTTCTAAAAGCTATTTAGAAGCTTATAGTATACTAGCCTATTACTACTAATCTTAGTATTTAAGAAGACTACTATAATATTAAGCTACTAGATCTTTATATTAAATTTAGTAGTAATAGCTATTACTAAATAGAAGAATTATATAGTAAGCGTAGTAGTATAGATTAAGTAGAGTATATTCTTAGTTTATATATCTCTACGTACTATAAAGTGTGCCTTATACTTTATAAAGTAGTTATTCTTATCTACTTTATACGTAAAGACTTACTTAAGTAGTAGAAAGTGTTCTTTACTACTTATATACTCTACTTTCTTCTAGGTATTAGCTATAAGTAGCGTATTAATCTTTTAACGCGTTACTATTTTAAACTTATCTTTATAAAGATAGTTATAGAAGTACTTCTAAAGTGTTAGAAGTACTAAAAGATTATTTTAATAGACTTAGCCTTTATTAAGCTTATTTATAATTATAGTAGTAATAATATAATATAGTGTTACGTACGCGTAGCCTAATAACTAATTAGAAGCACTATAGTAGATTTCTAAGTTATTAAGCTACTTAGAGTTAAATAGTAAAGTGTAGATATCTATATCTCTAAGATTATTATAATTATTATAACTATCTAAGTAATACTTACTTCTACGTATAGAAGGTCTATAAACCTTTTTTACATACTTACGCTTAGTAAGTAGATTTTATAGATTAGGTAGAGAGCTATTAGATACTTCTCTATTCTAAAAGACATTTATTACTATAAGTAATAGAAGTTTATTACTTTAGAAGTTATTTCTCTACGCACTTAATAAGCTTACTAATCTAGTTACTATAAACTAGTACTTACTAAGATTAACACGTCTATTACTAAGCTACTTAGTAATACTTATTATATTAAAAAGCTTTAGTATAGTTTCTAGTAATAGTAGTTCTATAGCGTGTTTAGTAAGTCTTACATATACTCTCTATATCTCTCTAGCCTAGAGATCTACTTATATAAGACCTAACTTTTCTAGATAAGCTTCTAATAGGCTATTAAGTAGCTTATCTATTTAGTTAGGTAGTAGCTTACTATTATTTACGTTATCTTACTAAGAGAGTAATAAAAGCTTATTATAAGCCTCTACTACGTTATTCTACTTATTCTTATAAAGAATATTAACTATAATATAAGCGTTCTTCTTAGAAAGCTTCTACTTTCTACTACTATAGAAAAGCTACTTATTAAATATTATATTACGTATAGTAAATACTTCTCTTAGTAATAGAATCTATATATAGTATATATTAGAAGCTTAATAGTCTACTAAATAACTAATATATTCTCTAGATAGTGTTTTAAAGCTCTTTAGCTTATATCTAGCTACTCTATTCTTATTTAAGAGATAGACGTAATATCTATAGGCGTATACGCTACTCTAATTAGGTTATAAATTAGTAAAAGCTTTTCTTATAAGCTTAGGCTAATACTATCTAAAGTATTTTATAAACTACTACTCTAACTTCTTATTAGAAGAGCGTAGAGTATAAGTATATAAGAGGCTTATATTATAGAGCTAAGTAGTAGTAAGCGCTACCTCTATCTAAAGGTACTTAGGTAGATTAGCTCTTTCTCTTATCTTAATCTATTTAGTAATAATCTTTTATCTAGCTCTTTTAGCTACTCTATTAGGCTTATAAGTATAAGAAGAAGTAGACTCTAGTATAATACTATACTCTCTTACCTATATCTTATAGTATAAGTTACTACGCTATAAATTAGTTAAAGAGTTATTATTAGAGCTAATTCTTATAATAAGTAGATAATAATAGGTTTAGATAAGTACTTAAAACTTCTTAAAAGCTCTTATTATCTTTTCTATTTTCTTAAAAAAAAGTAAGTAAAGATAGACTTTACTACTATACTATAGTAGAGAGATTAGAAGTATCTCTATTAGAATAGGTGCTTAATGTAGTTAATTATGTTGTGTATATCTAGTTATTATTCTTGTCTAAACGCTGTTTAGACCTAGCTTTCTCTAGCGTACTAACTCTTAAGCCTAATAGCTGTTTAGCCTATTATTATATTACTAGTTTTACTACTATATCTCTTCTACACTTAAGAAGAAGGCCTTCTCTTCTTCTTAAGTATAAAAGAGAGAATAGCTCTTAGATATTCTCTTCTACCTATTATATTGCTAGATTCTATCTACTTAATCTAAATATACTATGCGCTAAACTTCTACCTAGAAATCTAAATGCGAAAGCTCTTTAGGCTGTTTCTATTCTAGTATATCTCTCTCTATTACTCTTCTTATTTTAATTTAATCTCTTCTGCCTGCTTATAGCCTCTTTCTCTATTTCTTTAGTATATTCTAAACTTTGTCTTAATTACTTTTAATATTAGTAGCTAATAATCTCTTAGGCTTAGATCTATATCTTTCTTAGGTTTAATCTTTGCTTTTCTATAGCGCCTACCTGTTTAGCGCTTAACCCTCTATAATATTAGCCTTTTCTCTAATAGATATTCTATTATCTCTATTGCATTACTAGTGCATTTATAGAGATATTCTAGAAAGTTTACACGTGCTATACTACTATTAGAACCTATACGCTAGTTGCCTTACTTTTTTGCCTAAGAGCTCTTTAGCGCTTAGTAACTAGGCTATTAAAATAATAATATTATAACTTTTCTTCTTACGCATAGTAATTACTACTCTTAACTCTGCTTTTGCGCGCGTAGCCTTTTGCTATTCTCTCTCTATCTTTTTCTCTTCTTCTACTTTACTCTATCTTAACTTTCTTTCTCTACTATAGCTTTACCTAAGCGCTTTAAAGGCAAGTTAGCTGCTGCAGATACTATACTAGTTACTATATCTACTTTCTATACTTAGAAGCTTACTACTAAGCTAGCTATTATATCTAAGGCTAATAATAGCTCTACTACCTCTACTACTATACTTACTCTTAAGCTTACTATAGCTAAGTAAGCTACTACTATTGCTACGCACGCGCTTGCGCTTCTTAAGCTAACTTCTACTAATAAGATAACTATTAAGCCTAAGGCTATAAATAATTCTACTACTATTACTACTTAGCCTATAACTAAGAGTGCTAGTAATAATACTGCGCTGTTATTCTAATCTTTGCGTGCGCCTAAACAGCTATTAGCTAAACCTACTCTACCTACTCTGCCTAAGACTACGCCTTTAATTAAAGCTAAGACTAGCGCTAGTGTTAGCTAAACTAATACTATTATAACTAACGTGTCTAATACTACTCTACTACTCTCCTCTATCTGCAACGTTAACTCTGCTAGCTCTTCTTAGCCTAACTTAGCTCTAATAAAAGCCTCTTAAATGCCTACGTCTTGCCTTTCTAAGAAGTAGAAGAACTAGAGTAAGTTTCTGCGCTTTTCTATCTTTACTCTAACTAAGGCTATTAAAGAAGGTAAACGTAGTATGCGTATAGCAAAGTTATATAAGTACAAAATTTCTAACTCTAGTTGCGATTAGTATATTATCTAGCGTAAGTCTTTTCTCTTCTCTAGAGCCTTTTAACTAAACATTATTCTAATATCTTCTACTTTATTAGTAACTAACTAGAGAGCCTATATTATTACTCTTAGCTTTACTATAGATATATAGAATTACTTGCATGCTTTATAAAGCGTAAAACGTATACTTAGGCCTTCTCTATCTATTCTAGCTACTAATTAGAAAAGCTATTAGTTTAATATATAGGTTAACGCTTATAGTAACTTCTACTTAGCTAATCTAGAGATAACTATTAGCAAATTCTTTTAGTTAGACAATAAGTCTACGCGCTAGCTATTTAACTCTAATATAGAGGCGCTTATACTATCTTATTACTTTAGCGCTAAGTTAGTTAGTGTAATTAATTCTTTAGTTAAGAATTCTTCTATTAAGATTATTATCTATAGTTAGTGTGCGTTATTAAATTATAGAAAGATGTTTAGCTAGTGTATCTAGGTCTATATTAATAGCTAGCTAATAAAGAGTAGAGTTTATACTAATTACTTAAAGTATAGTAATTATTAGGTCTACTCTTTTTGTAGTAAGTTACTAACTATTCTTTAGATACTTACTTTCTTATTCTTAGTATCTTTGCTAACATATTCTTCTAGAGACCTAAGTAGTAAGGCGTAGCTTTAAGTCTACTATAGCTACTAAGTCTATAGTTACCTCTAATATAATTGCTAGTCTCTTTAAGGGTGTTCTTACTTGTCTTAAGGCTAGTAAGAAGCTAACTACTATATTTAAAGAGAGTAATAAAGCCTTATTTACCTAGGCTAGTAATAGTATAGCTACTTAGTATAAATACTATTTAAGTAATATTAACGCTAGTTATAACTTAGCTTTCTAACTAAGCTTAAAGAATCTTAGCTGTAATTTACCTAAGAAGGCTTCTAATACTAAGGCTACTTCTACTTCTACTAGCGTAACTTATGTTTAGTTATTATTACTACGCTTAAAGATTCTTAGTAAGAGTAATAATAAGTCTAAGTTAACTATTACTAAGCGTTAGAGCTAACCTATAAAGTCTAATCTATCTACTAGCTAGCCTGCTCTAGACGCTGCGCTTTCTATTAGGCCTAATAGCTGTTTAGCTACTAGTGTTCTTAAGCCTATTACGCTAACTAGAAAACCTTGTTATTACGCTTCTTATGCTGTTTCTTCTTCTATCTAGGTTCTAAGTAGTAGTTATAGTTAACCTTGTAAGTAGCCTAAGCCTAAGAAGGCTATTACTAATAAAGTAGATGCTGTTAGTAATAATATTATTAAGTCTAAGGCTTCTGCTATTACTGCTCTTGTTACTACTTCTACTAGAACTACTAAGCCTGTTTCTTCTTTAACTTCTACTAATTCTATAACTTTTAGCTTTGCTAGCTCTTCTGTGCGTAAGTAGTTCTCTAGTCTCTTTTCTCTCTAATTAACTCTTAGGTCTATCTGTTCTACTCTATAGTTATAGTAAATAAAATTCTAATATACTTCTAAGTCTTCTCTTATTACCTTACATTCTTACGCCTATAATATTATAATAGCTAAACCTGTATTACTTCTCTTCTATACTTAAAAGAAAAAAGGTCTCTTCTTCTTTAGCTTTAGGTTCTAAATATTATTTAGATATAATCTTTCTATTACAATATTCTTAGGTTTCTAGTAGTTATTATAATAATACTAGATTCTAAGCTGCAATTAAGAAGTACTAATAGCAATAGCCTTAGCAGCCTTTATAATTATATAAAAGATCTCTTAACGTCTTCTTAAATTAAAATAATTCTTCTATAAAGTTAAGATCTATTTCTAAGGTTCTTAAAGCTGTTCTCTAGCCTATCTAAGAGCCTTTTCTTATTAGCAGATACTAATCTAAGCGCCTACTTAAGATATCTAGTTAGAGTTTTACTATAGCTCTAGCTAAGTAGCTTTTAGTTAAAATTCTAATTGCTCTAAATATATTACATTCTGTATTACAGTATTATAATATTCTTCTTATATTGCTAATACATTTTAAGAGTATTATTATATACTAGCTAGCTTTAAAATTCTAGTATTATAATCTAGTGTTACGTAGCAGTTCTTATAAGAAAAGTAGGTCTATTACTATAGGCTTAATAGCTCTTTAGACAGTAAATATATTAAGTAAATTCTTCTATAATATCTCTATTACTACTTTCTACTCTTTCTACACTTTAACTGCCTTATACTCTTCTACGCGCTCTTCTACCTCTTCTTACTTTTTACTTTACTACTACTACTATTATTCTACGCGCGTTCTTACTATAGCTTTTAGCTCTATTAATACTACGCCTAAAGGTAAGACTATTAAGCAGCCTCTTATTAAGAGCGCGTCTATTATCTTCTCTAACTTTAACAACGCCTACTCTACTACTCTATAAGCTTTTCTGCGCGCTACGCCTAAGTAAGCGTTTACTATTACTACGCTAGAAGCTGCTACTACTAAGCTAACTTCTACTAATAAGATAACTATTAAGCCTATAGCTAAGAACTATTTAGCTACTATTACTACGCAGCTTATACCTACAAGTGCTAATAAGTTTAATAAGCTAGACGCGCAGCTTTTTAATAACTTTAACTTCTCTACCTCTAATAATAAGAGATCTCTTCTTAGCCTTTAAGAGTAGATTAATATTAAGACGTTCTTAGGTATTATGTAAATAGATTTTAACCTTAATTACGCGCTAAGCGTCTCTTAGGCGCTTTAGAGTATTATAGGTAAGAATACTTTACGCTCTACTATACTGCCTAACTACTATAAAACTCTATCTAATATTAAGAAATTTAGCCTCTCTATTAAGAGCCTTAGCCTATCTAAGTCTAAAGTTTTTTCTAAGTTATCTATAAAAAAGCGTCTAGTGCCTAGAGCTCTTAGTAATTAGGCAGCAGAGTTGTACAAGCTACTAAAGCGTATTTCTACCTCTAATGCTATTGTTAGCTAGAGTAAGTCTACTGTCTTTCTTTCTTACTTTCTAAAAGACATTCTACTAATATTATATTTCTTTATAGTAATGCATATATTACGCGTAGACTTTACTATTAACTAGATTAAAGACCTCTATAGATATATTGTTAACCTTAACACTTTAGAGACTCTAGCTAGACTAGTTCTTATAGCAGCCTACTTTCTAACTTAGAGTAAAGAATCTTAGATTAAGCGTAAAATTAATTTAGTACTCTTAGACGTATCTAAGAACTATTTATTCTTCTATAAGTTCTTCTCTCTTAGTATAAACTATAAGCGAATTGTCTTTAAGCTTCTTGTTACTACACTTATATACTATTATCTTGTTAGCGTAATTAAGTATAAGTTAGCTTTAGGCAAGAATAAAGAGCTTAGTAGATATAATAAAATATATAGCTATTGTAAACGTAGTTTAAAGCTTCTATTTAAGTTATATTACTTAGTTATATTAAACAGCTTCTTAATACTATAGAGAACTTGCACTAATTACTACGCAAAGAGCGCAGAACCTTAGTGCTCTTTTACTTATAAGTTTCTAACTATCTCTTAGATATCTACTTTCTTAGTATTAGTATAATAGCTAACTTATTCTTAGGTTAGCTTAACTTCTCTAGCAAGAAGGTTATATTTACTAAGCTAGTAGATCTTAATAAGCTCTCTATAGCATTCTGCCTCTCTTATTAATTATCTTAGCTATTCTTCTCTCTTAATAGCTCTAATAGTCTAAGCGCACTTTAGTTATATAAGAAGAGTTCTATAGTTTAGGCTCTGCGTGCTTCTAAGAAGCTAGTTAGTAATAGTAACTATAATTCTACTAAGAAGTTCTAGAACTTAGATATTAGCAACTATAGTAAGAGTATCTCTAAGAAGAATTATAAGCTAAGGCTTACTTAGCTAGAGAAGGCTATAGCTACTCTAAAGAGTCTTCTAGCTCTACTATCTTCTAAGCGCAAGCGCGTTCTTTCTAAGAGTACTATAAAGTCTACTTCTACTAAGAAGATAAAGAAACTAGTACTACTATCTACTTTTATATATACTCTTTACACTTGTAAGCTTACTACGTCTTCTACTAAGGCTATAGATATTAATAATAATAAGAGTAATAAATTTCTTACTCTATCTAAGTCTAAAGGCTTATTAGTCTAGAAGACCTCTAGTAAGAAGAAGAAAAAAGGTAAGAAGTAGGTACGTTGCTTAGTTATAGACTAAAATAGTAGTAGCTATTCTCTGTATATATTTATAGACGTAGTTTAGAGCTTAGTTATAGTGTTTAATATATATATATCTAAAACTACTTAAAACTATACCTATAATACATATACCTAATACTTATTCTAGTTAAAATCTAGCTTCTTTGTTAGAATAACTACTAATAATTACTAAGGTCTAGACAATGCCTATTCTATGTCTTATTTCTCTTCTATATTAACTAATAGATTATCTAGTTAAGCTCTTAGCTATAGGCTTCTTTAAACTTTAGTTAACTTTATAGTATCTAGAATGTCTTAGCTATACGTAGGCTATTTAGGCGTCTTATTATTATTATTACTACTTACTTCTTAATCTATATTATTAGTTTTATTAGTAGAGAATATAGTTGCAGCGTAGTCTAGCTTATTAATCTTAGTAAGATCTACTACTATGCGCTAGTAAAAGGCCTTTAGGCAGTTTTCTAGCGTATAACTTTAGAAAGAGGTGCTATTAAGCTCTTCTAACTAATACTAACCTTTTTTATTAACGCTGCTAATGCGAAATAGCCTCTTCTACTTAGGTAGAAATTTAGTAAGTGTAGATTAGTTGTTTTTGTAGAAAGAGTCTCTTAATAGAATAAGATTACCTAGAGAAAGCTTACTTAGCTAAAGAACTCTTAACTAGTTAAAATAGTTCTTGTTCTTATGCCTAAGACGTATAGTATAGTTAATAGACTTCTTAAATTATTTATCTCTGTAGTTAAACTAGCAGGCTTATATTATAAGAAGAGTAGGTATATTCTAAATATTATTCTATAGAAGCGTCTGCTAAGTTAGAATAGATAGCTTAATAGGTAAGATGTACTACTAGCCTAAGACTAAGTACGCTAGTATCTTATTTATAGATTACTTAATAGTAGTGTAGTTAGCCTATAGAATATTAGGTAAGTTGTCTATCTAGTTACTAGAAAGCTTCTTTAGAGTAGCTATAATAGGCGCGTACCTTTACTTAATAAGTCTTTGCCTCTAAGAGTAGTAGGCACTTAAAATAACTTTGTTAATTCTCTATTACTTCTAAAGTTTCTTAATAAGGCTTTTGTTCTTAGAGCCTCTATTAGCTAATATCTTAAGTAGAATACCTTATTAATAAAAGATATTATGTAGTAGAAACTTCTAAACGCTCTTTAAGTTGTTCTTAGCTAAAGCCTTAGCTTCTACCTATTGCGAAAGGTAGTCTTAGGTAATAATAAGAAACTTCTTACTATTATAGCTAGGTAGTATATAAACAACGTTAATAGTAATTTATATAAATAGTATTGTTAGTAGCTCTATAGGCTAAAGGTCTTCTTAAACTATTACTAATATATATAATTAGTACTTAGAGTAGAACTGTATATAGCGTTTAACTTAATTGTACTATTCTTTCTAATAGTAGCGCGCCTACACCTTACGCTAGATACCTTTCTTACCTTAGTAGCTAGACTTATTATAGAGAGATCTAATAATCTTATACTACTTATCTATTAAGTTAACTACTCTTTATAGAGGCTAGTCTTCTAAGAGAATTATAAAGAGATGTTATTCTCTAATAGTTATTTAGAGCGCCTTCTTCTTAAACTTATAAAACTTAGTAGTAGATATATACTTAGGCTTTCTGCAGAATAGAAGCTAGCCTGTAATTACTTGTAACTTATTACTATAGCTATCTACTAGTAGTTAATTATTAAAAGAAAGATCTACTTAGCATATTCTATACGCGTGCGCTAGAGCTTTACTAAAGATAAGCTAAACTATATTTAGGTGCGTATTAATAAAGTTCTCTATATCTTTCTTAGGTTTATTAGATAGCTTCTAGCTATCTAGCTTAGGTATTCTTAAAAGAGTATTAGCTATAACGTTCTTCTTACTAGCTATATAGATAATATTAAACTCTTATATATTAAGAAGTATAAGCTACTAAGTAATTAGAGCTCTAGAGAGATCTATTACGCTTTATTAGAGTTACGCAATAAGCGTCTTTGCGTCTGTTTTAACTTAGAAGTTTACTCTATAGATATAGAACTAAAACTTCTTTAGAGAAAGTAGAAGAGCCTTACATTTATACTTGCTTAAATTCTAATTTCTCTTAGTAGTAGACTAAACTCTACTCTTAAAGCGTATAGAGTAATAATAGCTGTTTAGGTTAAGCTATATAATAACTACACTCTAACTCTTCTTACTACTATTAACTATAAGAATAATCTTTTAGATAGGCTTAGTATAATTAATAGAAACTAGCGCTAGAGTAGTTATTAGAGCTGCCTTAAGATGTTCTATTACCTGCTTCTACTCTAGGCCTTATTTAAATAGTGTATTCTTATAGAAGAGCTTAAACAAAGAGACTGTAATAATAGCAAAACCTAGTATCTATACTCTATAGTAAACGCAGATTCTAAGAAATATTTAGACTTTCTTAGCGTTGCGATAATCTAGCTAACGCGTAATCTTGTTAACCTTCTTCTTATTAGAGTAGTAGCTATATTTATTAATTTAATAGCTAACAATAATTATAGAGAGGTAGTAGAAGTTAGACTTATAGCTTAATATTGTTGCGCCTGCGCGCTTAATATCTATAAGTACTTTATTAATGTTTAAAAGGTATTTAGCAATAAACTACTTTATATCTAGTTCTACCTTATAGTTGCTATAGCGCTTCTTTAGCCTCTTAATATATACGTTATTAAGGTATAGTATATACTTATTAGAGATGTAGTCTCTATAAATCTTTGTTATAATACGTATAAACTCTACTAGAGAGTTTATTATACTTATTAGAAGTGTGCACTATTATATAAGTTCTAATAGTGTTAAAAAGGCTATTATATCTCTTAAGTTCTTATGTAGTTCTACTTAGTTATACTCTAAGAAGAAGTCTAATAGGCTTATAATAACGTATTCTGCGAATTTCTCTAAAAACTTATTAGAATTAGGTAGTAGGTTAGCGTCGCGAATTATAACTCTATTAAGTTTTTAAGCGTTATTAATTAGGTAATACCTCTTATCTTTCTTAGTAACTAAGAACTATAGATTGCAATACTAGCTCTTATATAACTCTAAGGTACCTCTATTAATATAGTTCTAAATTATATTAATTATAACCTACTAAAGCTTTCTTAGAATAAAGAACTAGTTAGCTCTCTAGGCTTAATATAGTACTATATTAATAACAACTAGAGAGATAACGTCTTTGCTAACTCTTCTAGATTCTCTAAAGTTCTAGGCTAGTGCTACTTCTTATTAGTAGAGAACCTCTAAGAGCATATTTTTCTCTACTAGTAATAACTCTAATAAGATTTTTATCTCTAAAATGCGTTTAGGTGTTATTTAAGTGCTTTAGAGAAATACAGCGTATTATAGCTTAAAATACTTAGCAAATAAAGCTAATTAGCTATTAGTATTAGGTATTTGCTTTGCTACTGCTTTTTTCTTCTAGTCTAACTGCCTCTTAATAGGTTGCGTTAGTTAGCTAGAGTTATTAATAGGTTTAATCTTAACGCCTTTGCACTTATAAGCTCTATTAATCTAAGCGTTATTTAGCTAACTTACTATATACTTAGTAGGTAGGTACGTAGGTTTACGCAACACTATAACTATATTAACCTTTAGTATAAGGTCTTTATCTACCTTAGCTAGGTTCTTTACCTAGAAGAACGCCTTACTCTATTTTATAGTGTCTTTGTTACTAATACTCTTTGCAATATTGCTTAGAAGTTAGACTAATAGCCTATTAACGTCTTCTATCTTAAAAATATATAGGCCTTTATTATCTTTTATTAGTAGGCTTCTATTAGGCTTAAGGCCTATTAACTTACTATTTAATCTTAATAAGTACGCTATTAGATCTTTTCTAAGAGCTTTGCGCTTCTTCTATAGAACCTATTTACTAATAGATTATATAGGTATTTAACTACTGTTTAGTCTGCTGTCTCTAACCTTCTCTATTATTATATCTACTATCTCTATATACGCGCATGCTACGCTGCCTGCTAGCTCTTTAGTTACGTACTAGAGTATAGCGCTAGCTACTATACTTCTATACCTTTTTCTAATATAGGTCTAGTATAAAGACTAGAAGCTATAAGCTTATTACTTCTAGTATACATAAATCTTATATTAGCTTAGCTATCTACGCTAAAGATATAATAGTACGTTAATCTATTAGTTGTATACTTAATACGCGCCTAAGCGTCTATTAGAAAAGAGTTACCTAGAATAATTAGATTAGTGTAGAATTCTATAATAAAGAAGTTTATTTAGACTTTAATCTACTCTATAATAATAGAGACACTCTAGACAATACTTATAAAGCTTACTATGCTTCTATTTATAGTAACTATCTAAGCAGCCTTTATACTACCTAGTAGTAATATAATTAGTAATATAGCTCTCTTAGCTACTTCTCTCTTAATAGTATTTAGCTTAGCGCCTAAGTCTAAGAGGTAGAGAAAAGAGTTCCCTCTAATATTAATAGAGACCTTTAGGCAGTCTTAACGTAAGTGCTTAATACTTATTAGTTAGTTATACGCTTAATTATCTCTTAGGTAGTTATAATCTGCGTCTTTAGAGTTATACTCTTAGCCTTAATCTATAATAATATGCTGTTATATATAGCTAATCTCTTAGTTAGTCTAGTGTTCTGCCTTTAGGCTATAGTAGTTAACTACTCTACTAGCTTCTGCTTCTACTAGTACGTAGTTAGAGAGAGTGCTAAGAGTAATTATATTAACTACAGCGCCTAAGAGCTTATTAAACTTCTATTCTTCTTTCTCTTCTTAAAGCTTCTCTTATCTAGCCTATTACCTTAACGTCTTAATAATATTAACTTTAAACTTATCTAGCTTCTTATTTATATAGTTAGAGTTAAATAGCGTTTTGTAGACTTTAGGTATATTACTAAGAAGAGTACTAATCTAAAGAGAGATTAAAGTGCCTAGAATACTATAGATTATAGTCTATGCATTAGGCTTAAGCTTATTAATAATCTTACACTTTCTTAGTTGCTTATTAGTTATCTTAGAATTTAGTTCTAATTGTTCTTGTAGTGTTCTAGATACTCTATTGTCTAGTTGTATAAGATTGTCTTCTTTACTAAATTAGATAACTCTCTTTTTATTTAGCGCCTAATAGCTTAAAGAGTGTTCTATTCTATTCTTGTAACCTTAGAGATAAGAGATATAATTATTACTAGGTTTTTGCAGTATTATCTTCTTCTAAACTTTAGAAGAATTATAAAATGCTGCCTTTTTAGGTTCTAAGAATGCTCTAGAAATAGTTATAGCTATAATAGTGTTATTGCATTAATTTAGGTTCGCTAGACGTAGGTAGTAGTCTAATTTATCTTTAGTAAAGATGCTTAAAAGCTTCTAGAATTATTCTATGTTATCTACTTAGAGGCTTCTAGTAGAGTCTAGCATAAGCTAAACTAAAATAGCGTTGTTCTCTATACTAATTAGAGCCTTTAGATTACTAAACTAGGCGTTAACTATAAGAGGGTTAATATTCTCTTTTAGAAATTGTTGCTTAATCTTAGCTAAAATACTCTTAGCCTATAGTCTCTAGCCTAGGTTATTAATATAACTCTAGAAGTTCTCTAGCGTGCTCTACTAAAGTATATTCTATTTATCTATATAAAGCTAGCTCTTGTCTATATACGCTTAAAGAGTTAGGTAGTTCTACTTATAATAATTACTCTTATTATATACTTAATAATTTATAGTTACTCTAAGAGCCTATCTATTTACAGTGCCTTAATTATATCTAGTTCTTAGATTCTAAAAGCCTTAGAAATTGTTATAGAAAGTCTAACTAGTATTTTATTAGTAACTACTATATTACTGCTGCTGCTAAGGTTAATACTAGTTATTTAGCTAGAATTACCTCTAGCTTTAGAGTAAGTACGCTCTTAGATAGTTTGCGCGTTTATTAGCTTAATAGTCTACTTTGCTACGTATATTAGAGTTGTTTATAAGTTTAGTTTTATAGTAGGTCTACTAGATCTTCTATAGTTCTATCTCTAGGCTAGCATAATTAATCTTTAGGTTAAGTATCTTGTTAACTAAGTTATCTACCTCTATGTTAGTAAATACTTTTTCTAGAGAAGACTAGAAGGTATAGAGCCTAAGCAGCTTATCTTAGAGTAGAACGTTAAGCTTAGGTAGCTAGAAAGCCTGCGTGTAGTTATCTTAGAAGATTAGTGCTAGTTACTAAAGTTGCTAATAGACTATTAGCTGCGCTAGGTTAAATTTAACTTTTAGAATAATTTCTTTAACTACTTTAGAGAGGTTAAGCATGCAAGCTTCTTTCTTTACCTCTAGATAGGTAGTAAGGTAGTTACTAATCTTAGTGTAGTTAAATACCTTTAGGTTGTTAGTCTTTAAACTAAACTTATTAAGTATCTTTATAGCATGCCTAAAGAGTAGTCTCTTAACTAGGTAGAAACCTTAGCGATCTTTATTAATAGTTAATACTTTAATACAGCGCTTGCTGCAAATCTAAAACTTCTATAGGTACTCTTTAATATTTAAATTAGACCTTGCTTAGCACTAGAGAAGCTAGTGCTTAAAGTACTTAGCCTAAGCTTTCTGTTAGTCTTTGTTATTAGTACGAAAGAGCTTTCTAAGAGCCTCTCTAAACTCTTTCTAGAATTTAGTAACTAGAGCGTTAGAATATTTATTTAAAGCTTAGATAATTACTCTCTACTTAGGTTTGCAGTGCGCTAAAAGGTAATTAATCTTTATCTTGTCTATAAACTTATAGTACTTTAATATATTCTTAAAACGCTTAAAGAACGTAGTAACGTTAGTTCTATTAAACACTAGAACTATCTCTAATAGGTATAGAGAAAGCTAGGTAGAATAGACTAGAGAGTAATTGCCTAGCTACTAGAGAGACTAAGCTATTATCTAAAAAAGCTTTGCTATATTATTATTCTAGAGTTATACTAGAGGTTATGCTTAAGGCTGCTAGTTAGTAGTGTCTAAAGACTCTAGAATATCTAGCATCTTAATATTCTTCTAGAATAACATAGGTGTTGCTTTAGGTTTTATAGGCTTAGTTTAGAGAGGTAAAGATAGTTATTTAGCAAACTAGGCTTTTAAAAGGGCTTTAGTAACTAACTTAGATTATTTATTAACCTTAGTCTTATTAGATTAACTCTTACTTATTTATGCAAGGTAGTATATAAGTATTATAAATAGTATAATAGCTAGTGTAAATGTTAAACGTATAAGTGCTGTTAATTAGGTTTAACTATTTACTTACTAACAAAGTTAGGTATTCTTTACTAGAAGAGCTATTGCTGCCTTTTTTATATACTATAATAGCTTTCTACTACTATTTTATTGTTTAGCCTCTTTCTTTCTAGCTATACTAGAATTAAGATCTACTGCGTTAGCTCTTCTAACCTTTCTTAGGTCTTATTATTTGTTCTTAGTAGAATAATATAGCTATATACTTCTTATTATATTGTTTTCTGTCTATACAGCTATCTAAGAGGTAATTAGCTTAGTCTAAACCTCTTATTTAGCTCTTTATATTACTTAGCGCAGCGCTACTACAGCTATATTATCTATTAGCCTAAGTAGTAGTTATTATTATCTAATTATTTGTGTTGTTAGAGGTCTCTTAGTGCGCCTACTTCTTAGGTATCTATACTATTAGGTTTCTGTAGCTTGTAGTTTACTTCTACGCGTCTCTTAGGTATACTATTCTACGTATTATCTTATTCTTTGTTTTATATACTTGCCTGTTACTTATTCTATTATATTATATAATAATTATGTCTTTTCTAAAGCCTAGTTAAACTGTTGTTCTAATAAGCCTTTAGTAGGTAAAATGCGCACTTAAAAGTAGCGCGCAGCCTTTCTAAGGTAGAAGACTAAATAGGTTAAGTTTTAGTTAGTTGCTATATATAGTAGAGAGATTAGAAGTATCTCTATTAGAATAGGTGCTTAATGCAGTTAATTATATTGTGTGTATCTAGTTGTTATTCTTGTCTAAACGCTATTTAGACCTAGCTTTTCCTAGCGTACTAACTCTTAAGCCTAATAGCTGTTTAGCCTATTATTATATTACTAGTTTTACTACTATAATACTTATTCTTAATAAGTAGAATCTACTTCTTTTCTAAGCGCTTTTTAAATATATTAAAAAGATTTTATATAATTTTCTAAAAAAGTTAGAGAGCTTACTTCTTTAGCTAATAAAAAATAACTTACTTTATTTAAAATAAAGCATAGAACTTACACTATATACACGTAGACTTTTTAATTCTTACTCTCTAAGTATTATATATAAGTACTTTAAGTGTCTTAGAGTCTAAGTACTTAGCGTAAGTATACTAAAGGTTTTCTAAGTTACTACGTAGCTAAAAAGTAAAGCTAGGTCTAGTTCTAGGTATTATATTTATAATAGAAGTGTTATAAATAGTAATTAGCTTATATTCTATAAATATAAGGTTTAGTCTACGCTATAGAGTAGCTACTATAGTACTTCTTACTAGTAAGCTAGTATAAAAAGTGTTATTAAAACCTAAGTACTAGATTCTAGCTTAATTAAGGTAAGCTTCTAAGACTATATTAATATAAAAGTACTCTATAACTATAATACTAGTAAGTATAAGATTAACCTATTTACTACTTATAAGCTTAATAAAGCTCTTTAAAACGCGCGTACTATAACCTAAAATAGAAAAAGCTTATATTTCTATTTTAACTATTTTAAGACTTCTAGCTAGTTTAAAGTCTAATAATAAAGAGAAGTAGTTAACTAAGTAGATTACTACTCTATTATTAAGAATAGTACTAGCTAAGAAAGAGTAAGCGTTATAATCTATAGTAGAGTAGATATTTAGTATTAGCTAAAGTATATCTAAGTTAAGAAGTATAGTAACTATACTTATAGAGTACCTATTATTATTATATAAGCTTTTTAAAAGGCTTAGAATAGAGTATCTTTTACTAATAAGCTTTATACGCGTCTTTCTAAAGTACTTTATACTTAGGTATTTAATAATAGCGTTTTTATTCTTTTATAAAAGCTATTAAAGGCGCTTCTACTTAGCTCTAATAGTAGTAAGTATATTATAGCACTTTTTAATAGGCTAGTAGTAAGTCTAAGATTCTAGAGTAGTATAAGAGTAGATAGTAGACTTAGCCTAGTTTAGTAACTTAGACTTAGCGCTAGCTTTATTAGTAAATAGAGCTTCTCTAATAAAAGCAAAAATTCTATATAACTTAGAGTAGGCTACCTAATACTATATAAGTACTAAAAAGAAAATTCTAAGCTAAGAAAGTATAAAGATCTTTATACTAAGCGTCTAAGTAGTAATTATATTACGCTTTATCTAAATTACCTAGTCTATTACTATTCTAGGTATTAGCACGTTAAGAAAGTTATAAGTAGTAAGTATACTATCTACTTTAGTAAGCTTATATATCTTTACGCGTATATAGAGCGTATTCTACTTATAGTACTACTACTCTAGATTAGTCTTTACTAGCTTAGCCTTATCTAAGTAAGCTTAGTAGTTTTCTTTAATCTACTTTTTAGTTATATTATTATAAGGCTATAGTTATATCTTAAAAGACTTTATAATTATATAAAGAAACTAGTCTTAGCTCTTAGCTAGCTTAATCTATACTAGAAGTAGTAGAAGTAGGTTAATAGTTATATTAATCTACTTCTTAAGCTTTCTAAGTCTACTTTAGATACTTACTAAAAGAGTAGATTTAAGCTTCTATACTACTAGTTTCTTATTCTAGAGCGCCTTCTTATTATGCTTACTAGTTTCTCTCTTTAGGTAGATAAGGTAATTAGAAGCTTTATAAAGGCTATTTCTAAGAGAAAGTATTACTAGATTAATTTTCTTCTATACTTCTAAAAAGCGCGTATTAAATTTAAGCTATATAAACTACTTAGGCTAAGTAGAGCGTTCTTTAAGAATTACGCTACTTATTAAAATAAGTATTAAGCTTACTAAGAAGCTATAGTTACTTATAGCTACTTATAGAGAAGATAGTAAGCACTACGCGTATTACTAATATACTTAGAGTTATTAAAGAGAAGCGCTACTATAGGCGTAGGTAGTTAATATAGAGAGAGCTATAGAAAGCTAGTTACCTTACTTATTATAAGGTAAAGAGTTAAATAAAGATTAGAGAAGCGTTTAAATATATTATTTATAGCGTTATTATTATATAAAGAGAGTAATATCTATACTTTAAAGCGCTAGACTTATAACTATAGAGAAAATTAAGCTAGAAATAATAAATTTAGATAATTAGAATTATAATTACTACTCTTATAAGATTAGATAAGAGTAGTATAATATATATAGGTAAGCGCGTAAAACACTAGTACAAAAAAAAGAAAGTATATAATTAATCTAATAGGTACTTAAATACCTATTATAACACTTACTATTATAAAGTAATTAAGAAGTAAGAAAAAAAAAAAAAAATCTAACTAGCTAGAAATACTTAGAGTATATAAGCTTATACTAGCTTTACTAGTATAAGTAGTAGTTTTATATACGCGTTTATATATAATTTTCTAAAGCTACTACTTTTTATAATAAATTTCTACTTTTTTTATAAATCTAATATATCTATACTAGCTTAGAGTAAACTATTATAAACTAAAATAGCCTATTATAAGCTATAGTTACCTTATCTAGCTTATTAAATAACTTTAGAAGTAGATTAAAAGTAATCTACTCTAAAAGAAAGAATAATATTAGATTTTAGCTCTAAAAAGTTTAGACTAACTTAGTACTAGCTATAAATACCTTAGAATTACTATTATAGCTTAGTAGTAATTTATTTCTAGTCTTTTTAGAATAATATACTTAATTATAGTCTAATACTATATATCTAGTATTTAACTAACTCTATTATTTAATAGTAGATAGATTAGGCCTAAGTCTTAGAATCTTAGAACTACTTACTCTTAGCTATCTAGTAAGTAAATATATCTAAAAAAAATAAGTTTAATAATATAAAGTTACTCTTAAAGAGGCGTAGCTTAGATAAACTACTATTATTAGTATTTATATAAACTTATATATTATCTATAAAACGCTTTATTTTATAAAAAGTAAATAAAAGAATAATTACTTAACTTATAATAATAATAGATTTATTATTTTTAGTAACTATAGATACTAGCTAAGTAAAAGAAGAAAGCTAGATAGTAAAAGTAGATTTACTATATTATATAATTAAAGATAGAAATTTAGAAGTAAAATCTAAAAAAGCTTTTATAAAAGTAGAAATAGATATAACTAAGAGTGTTTAAGTAGGTAAATTATCTAATAAAAATAAAAAAAGTTATAAAAGCTATAAATTTATCTATTCTTCTAAAAGAGTATTATATTAGGTAAAATTTAGCGTATTTTTTATCTTAGTAAGTAAAGCTAATAGCTTAGTAGTTTACTTCTACTAAGTCTTAGCGTTATTAGTAGTATTATTATACTAGATATACTCTTTATTAAGCTACTTTATTAAGTAAAAGTAATAGATAGAAATATTCTTATAGTTTTTTTAAAGTAATTTAAAGTTTTTACTTAAGTAGGTATAGTAGTTCTTAGTATTATAATACTCTAAAGTATAGCTAGCTAGAGTATAAAAGAGTTTAGAAGTAAAAGTAGCTAAGTAGTTATAGTTTAAAGTAAAAAATATAAATAAGTTAGTAGCTTCTAGTAGATATATAAAATAAAAGCTTAAAAAGGTTTACTTATCTAGATTAAACTTAGCTATATACTTAGTAAAGTAGTTCTAGATAGCTTTTATAGAATATAGATAAAATATATATAAATTATTAATACCTAAAAGCTATTTACTAAAATAGCTAGATATAGTAGAAAACTAAAAAGTAGTAACTTTTAGCTTAGAGTAAAAGAGTAAAGTACTAGAGTAGCTAGCTTATAAAGTATTCTTATCTAGAAATAAAAAAGAAAAGTAAAAAAGTTTAGAATCTAGAACTTTAGTAGATAAATCTAGTAACTTAATTATATAACTCTAAATATTTTAAGCTATATTAATACTAGAGTTAATATAGTAGAGTAGAGTAGCTAGTAGAAGTAGCTTTCTAGAAGCTATTTCTAAAAATAGAAACTTATTAAAGAGCGCTTAGCTAGTAGCGCTAAAGCTAGAAAGCTTTTTAGTAAACTTAATAAAAGAAAGTTAACTAAAATAAACTTAACTAGTAGTATTAAGCTTATAAAAGAGGTTATAGCTCTTAGACTAAAACTTCTTAGTAACTTTAATAATAGACTAAGACTTTTTAGTAATCTTAGTAATAGACTAAAGCTTTTTAGTAATCTTAATAGTAAGCTATTTAGTATTTATAAAGTTTCTAGAGTTAAAAGTAAAAAAAGCTAAGTAGAAAACTATAGAGGCTTTATATAACTAGCTATAAAACTAAGAGTAGATCTTAGCGTAAGTATAACTTTTAGAAAAAAAGCTATTAAAGAATATCTAGTACTATATAAAAATACTATAGCTATACTAAAACTTATTTTTATTACTAGTATTAGCTATTATATATAGTATCTTTTAAGAAAAGTAAAAAAATTAGTAGTAACTTTATAAAAAATAACTTAAAATAAAGTTAAAGTTAGTTAAGAGTTCTATCTAAGTACGTAGATAAAGAGAAGTAAGTTTTAATTATATAAGTTCTTAAACTATAAAGATAAAGTAGCCTAAAGTAGTAGTAGATAAGTACTTATCTATTCTCTTTAGGTCTAAGAGATAGAGCTTATAGCGTACTTTTTTTAAAATTAAATAATTATATAATTATATAATAACGCGTTACTATATTAGACTCTAAAAGTAAACTTAAAAAATCTCTAACGTAAGTCTAGATTTATAACTTATAACACTTATACCTATACTACTTTTTCTTTCTCTTTTTTCTTACTAATATAATAGTTACTATATATAATTATAATAGGCTAACTACTTTATATCTATTATATATTACTAATAGCTATCTAGACTATTAACTAGTACTAGTACTAGTTTTATATAATTACGTAACTTTAAAAAGAAACTAAGTAAGTCTAGCTACGCTAGTATAAAGCCTCTAAACTAATCTAAGATACCTATATAATATTTATATAATTACTAGTAACTTATATTTTATATATAATTACTAATAAGCCTAATAACTCTAACTATATTATATAACTACTACACTTACTATTTATATTTACTATTATCTATCTACCTATTTTCTATTTATACTAATAAGTCTTTAGCTTTTACTACAGCCTTCTATACGCTCTACTACCTATTCTCTAGTAGTCTTATAGTTATATACCTTATAGAGAATATAAAAAACTTTCTACTTCTATTTATTATACTACTACTCTAGAGTAAGGTTAATAAAGTTCTATTTCTCTATTATTAGCGCCTAACTCTTAGTAATCTTAACTTCTAGAGCTTTAAGCTACTTATACTACTATACTATAAAGATTTCTTTAGTAATTAATAAGTCTAGACTTATTAGTATATATAGCCTATCTACTATAAAGATAGTAACTACTAACTACCTTTTATAATAAAGTCTCTCTAATATTAGCCTATTCTTAAGCTTAAAAGTTATACTTAGTAATATATATATATACTTAGTAGTATATAATACTTATATATAGTTAAGAAGAATTATAGTTCTTAATATTACGTTCTAGTTATTATAATAGTTATTTATTACCTTATTTAATATAGTATATTCTATCTACTAGATTATTAGGTAATTTGTAAAAAGCGCGCTAGAAGTAGCTACCTTAGTAGTAGCTATAATAGTAGCCTTTATAGTAGTAATAAAGTTAAAGTTAAGTATTTTTAAAAAGATATTACTTAGTATTAAGTTATAGAAAAGTAGTACCTAGAGGTTTATAGAGATATAAGAAGTTCTTAGATATATAAAAAGTTTTTTAAGATAGAAAGTTATAGAATAAAAAAAAAAAAAAAAAAAAAAAATAATAAATAAAAATAAATTTTT